>NC_067458.1:23035134-23677285 GCF_025434085.1 Hippocampus zosterae
GTAAAACAAAATGGGAAGAAGCAGTAAATAGGACAGGATGGGAAAGGACAGAAGTCCTGGGCAAGGAACTAAACTCTTTCAGGATTGGACTTGAATGGCTTTGTAATCCAGACCACTGACCCATCAAGTTTTCCGAAAGTATTGAAGTGCATTCAAGAGAATTGTTCCCAAGCAAAGGTTAACATTTAAATGTTAACCAGTATTGTGATAGAGCAACAGCCACGTGGGGGACAGACCAATAGCATGAATTAAGATAAGATAAGATAAGATATCCTTTATTCGTCCCACACTGGGGAAATTTACAGCCTCCAGCAGCAAGAATGTATGTAGAAAGAAGAAAGAGAAAAAAAACAACAAACATCTTTCAATTAAATACAATATGAACACAAATGGATAAATCGCAGTACTATTTACGATTTTCCTTCACATCATTTAATTATTATTATTATTATGATTGTTATTTTTTATTCATCAGCCTGACAGCAGTCGGTAGGAACGAGCGTCGGTATCTCTCCTTCTTGCGGCGCGGGTGTAACAGTCTCTGGCTGAAGGAGCTACCAAGTGCTGTCAGGGCGGGCTGGTGGGGGGTGGGAGGGACTGGCCATCATAGCTTTTAGCTTAGTTAGCATCCTTATGTTGTCCACCTCCTCCAGAGTGTCAAGGGAGCAATAAAAACAAGGATATGGCACAGGGCAGCACAGGCCAGGTCAAATATTATTACTTTTTTTTTTTTTGGTCATCCAAAACAGTGATTTGAGTCAACAGAAGTCTCCCCTCTCTGCCTGCGACCGTCATGAGAACAAGCGCGATTGCACTATCAACCTCTCCCTTCCTGGTCAAGGGTCCTGGGGGTGACACAGGAAGAAGAAGATCTTGGCATGAAGTTTTTTCCTGCGGGAGCTCACGCAATCCAAAACGGGAGCGGGGGGGGGGGATTTCCATGCGGAGAATATCGCTGACAACATTCAAAGGCAGGAAAGACGAGCTGGGCCCTCGCCGCCGCGCTAACAGGAAGTCGTTGCGGCGCGTGTTATTGTGCGCCGCAGGATGTTTGGCCGCATTTCTGCCACTCCTCGCATTCCTCGCGCGAGCTTCTGTTTTCCTTAAGAGCACTCCTCACCTGTGTGCGAGTAGATGAACCAAAGCGCTCCTGTCAGCAGAGCGCCGATGGCGAAGGCGGCAAAGGCGATCCCCACCACCGTCGGCGTGTCTAGTAGGTGCGCCGCCGTGTCTGAAAAAGCAAAATTGGATGAGTAAGAAATTTGGCTTATCGTCGCCCTTTTTTATGCGAGGTTGTCAATGCATGTGTGTGCACGTTCCACTTGAGAGTTTTAAAAAGAAACTCACTTTTGTGAGTGGGGTCATCGGGGCCTGCTTGTGACGGTGTATCTGGAAAAGAGATGTTTATTAATATATATGCAGCGTATAAATATATGACTTAAAAAAAGTAAAAGTAAGTAAAAAACATCGCAAAACAAAAACAGAAAAATATAAAAAAAATGTATTAAAATACACAAATATTTATAATACAGGAAAAAAATTACAAAATGATTTAAACACGTGAATGTATCCAAAAACATACAAAAAAAAATCTATAAACAAAAAAAATTAACAAAATAAGTGAGAATAGTGGCGGCCCGGTAGTCCAGTGGTTAGCACGTCGGCTTCACAGTGCAGAGCTACCGGGTTCGATTCCAGCTCCGGCCTCCCTGTGTGGAGTTTGCATGTTCTCCCCGGGCCTGCGTGGGTTTTCTCCGGGTGCTCCGGTTTCCTCCCACATTCCAAAAACATTGTCCCTAAGGTGTGAGTGTGAGTGCGAATGGTTGTTCGTCTCTGCGTGCCCTGCGATTGGCTGGCAACCGGTTCAGGGTGTCCCCCCGCCTACTGCCCGAAGTCGGCTGGGACAGGCTCCAGCACCCCCCGCGACCCTAGTGAGGATCAAGCGGCTCGGATGATGAATGAATGAATGAATAAGTGAGAATAAAGTTGTCCAATGGCGGCCCGGTAGTCCAGTGGTTAGCACATCGGCTTCACAGTGCAGAGGTACCGGGTTCGATTCCAGCTCCGGCCTCCCTGTGTGGAGTTTGCATGTTCTCCCTGGGCCTGCGTGGGTTTTCTCCGGGTCCTCCGGTTTCCTCCCACATTCCAAAAACATGCATGGCAGGCTGATTGAACACTCTAAATTGTCCCTAGGTGTGAGTGTGAGTGCGAATGGTTGTTCGTCTCTGTGTGCCCTGCGATTGGCTGGCAACCGGTTCAGGGTGTCCCCCCGCCTACTGCCCGAAGTCGGCTGGGACAGGCTCCAGCACCCCCCGCGACCCTAGTGAGGATCAAGCGGCTCGGATGATGAATGAATGAATGAATAAGTGAGAATAAAGTTGTCCAATGTGATCCGTTGAGCTAATGTTCTCACAGGGTGATATGCCCGCTGCTGATGAAGCTCTTTTTGGAATGTGCTGTCGGGGTCTTGAGCGATGAACCTCGGCGCTTTGGCCATAATGTGGCCTGGCGCGGGTCCAAGTTTCGCCAGAGCACAATGGCCGCTATTGTTAGACGTTGTGTTTTTCATTAGGCCAGAGAGAGAGAGAGAGAGAGAGAGCCCATTACAGGTCATCACTGGAGGACGCCTTGGCTCGCATCAACAGCACAACCCGGGTTATCTGTTCCCTGCAGCCTTGGAATGCGAGCCTCGCAAATGTTCCAGTGTTCAACGGACTGCATCGAGTCGGGTATGTCAAAAGGGCCATGTGCTTGTTTTTTGTGGGGGCGGGAGGGGGGTATGGATAGTCATCAAACTTTGCTGACATACTCCGCCCACTTGCATTGGCAAAATAAAAAAAAAAAGAAAAAGTTTTGTCCATCTGTCTAGTATAGCTGGTTTGATTTTTGGAGGGGCCCTTGAAACGCCAAAGAGGACCCCACAAAAGCCACCTCAAACCAAAAATGCAGACCTGTTTGTTTTCGTTCACGGCTTCTTGAGACTTTTTGGTGGGTCTACTCATGACACGCATGCTTCCCAAATGTCATGCTGCTAAGTCAAACTGGCTTGAGGGGGAGGGGGGGGGGCTACATTTTCAAAAGTATTTCACAGGACAGGTTTGTGGGTTCAAGGACTCCTGGAAATAAACAAATTTAGCCTAAAATGGCCGATTCAACGCAAAATGGCAGACTTCCTGTATATTTGAACCCTTGGCTTCTTGAATTATTTTTTCATGGGCTTACTCATGAGAGACGCGCTTCCCAAATTTCATGCTCCAAAGTGAAACTTGCTTTGGGGGATGAAAATTTCTTTTATTTTTATTTGGGTCACCATTTTGTTGTAAATATTCCTACATTGCGCAACTCCCTGACGGCACTGTATGATCATCTTGGTATGCGACTTGTGATTGGAGGAGAACCAGGAAGTGAACGCTACACTGTCATCGGATGTCTCTCTGCGCTGGTGGGGACTAAAGCCTGACACAATGGGGGCCCCTTTTTCCAGCTAGCTTAGCGTCATGCTCACCACAGCGTCTTCCCGAGTGCTCCGCGGGACTGAAATGCCGGCCCGTCCAACGTCAACACTGACACCACCACTCCGAGACGGCGGAAAAATACAAATGTCGTAAATTCGCCAATGTCGGTAGGCGGCGTTCCTCCGGGTTTCTGCTCACGCTACGAGACTTCCTTCATGGAAAGCTTGGCGACTAACACGTCGTATAATTAGATTTTTTTTTTATACAGTCTGCAAGAGAGCAAGAAACTGAAAGACATTCGACTACCTTTGGCCAACATAGCAACGGCTAAAGCTCACGTCAATACATCTCGCTGCACTTTTTAACGTTTTTAGAAGATTGGTTTCCAATGTCAGATCGAGTGCCTTATTGACTGGGAGTTCTTTCCAAGACCGCTTGAGTAAAGCTGGGTGAAAGTAAAGGCGCAGTAGTGGAGTAAAGCAGAGCAAACCAGCGTAAAGGGAAGCAAAGTAGAGTAAAAAAAACCAGAGTGAGTTGAAGCAAATGAAGCAGACTCAAGGAGAGCAATTGTAAAGCAGGTTAAAGGAGGGCAAAATTGAGAATTAAAGAATGGCAAGTGAAGTAAAGAAAAAAGGCAGAGTCAAGTTCATTCATTCATTCATCTTCCGTACCGCTTGATCCTCACTAGGGTCGCGGGGGGTGCTGGAGCCCATCCCAGCCGTCTCCGGGCAGTAGGCGGGGGACACCCTGAATCGGTTGCCAGCCAATCGCAGGGCACACAGAGACGAACAACCATCCACGCTCACACTCACACTCACACCTAGGGACAATTTAGAGCGTCCAATCAGCCTGCCATGCATGTTTTTGGAATGTGGGAGGAAACCGGAGCACCCGGAGAAAACCCACACAAGCCCGAGGAGAACATGCAAACTCCACACAGGGAGGCCGCAGCTGGAATCGAACCGACACCTCTGCACTGTGAAGCCGACGTGCTAACCACTGGACTACCGGGCCGCCCGCAGAGTCAAGTTGCATGAAGTAAAGCAAAAGTGAACCAAAGTAGAGTAAAATCAAAGTAAAGGAAAGTTACGTAAGACTAAAGTAGATGAAGGGATGTAAAGGGAGAGTGAAATGAAGCAACGTCAGGTCTCGTGAAGTAAAGCCAACTAAAGTAGCGTCAAGCAATGTAGAATAATGGCAAAGCATTAAAGCAAAGCACAGCAAAATTTATGCCGATCCAAGTAAAAAGTAGAGCAAAGCAAAGTAAATGTCAGGACAAAAAAAAAAAAAAAGTTATGTGCAAAATAGTGTGAAGAAGATATACGTAGCGTCGAGTCAGTGGTGGTAGTGGGGGGTGGAGCTTGCTCGTGACATCATCCTATGGACACCTCCAAAAGGTGATGGCTATTACATGAGGTGTGTGTGTGTGTGTGTGTGCGCGCGCGAGGGGGGGTCAGGATAATCCCCTGACGGAGTTGGATGACTGGCTAAATAAGGAGTGATCCTTCAAGGACTAACGTGCACACTCTGACCGCGTGCACACACTGGAGTGGATGGGTGAGGGGGGAATGACGGGTGTGGAGGGAGGAAAGGAGGGGGGAAGGGGGTCAAGCCGAAGCCGCTAAGTGAAAACAACTGGAGCTTAGTGCTCGTATGACTCCTTTTTCCAGCTCTCCCTCATCCAGCAGCCAAAAGCTGGGCCTCAGCCACACACACACACACACACACACGCACACACACACACACACACGATTGTGTACAACTGGTTGATGTAAACAGGCAGATGATGACGCGTAATGAGGAGCAGATGTACGGGAGGTGACATTCGCCGACGTGTGACTTCACTTCTGACTTCACACTGAGCTTATCACTCACACGCTGCACGCGTACGTGAGATTCGACTGCCTAAGAAAAGCACCGGTAGGTAATTAAACATACAATAACTATAAGTACATTTCACTGACATATGGATTCCGGCCTGTGACAGTCGAATACAGTCAAGCAGAGTAAAAAGTGGAGGAGTTAAGCAATGCAAAGCAGTAAAAGTACAGCAAAAGTATACGTGCAGACCAGACCGGAGTAAAGTGAAAGTAGAGTAAAGCACAGGAAAGCAAAAGCAATGTAGTTTGGCGTAAAAGTACAATGAAGCAAGAGTAGAAGCAAAGAAGCACAAAGTAAAGGTAGTGTCAACAAGACAAGATAGAAGTCAGGCAAAGTAGCGTCAAGTAAAAGTACAGTAAAAACAAAGTCAAGAAAATGAAATCAGTGGGAAGCAAAAATGCATTCAAGTAAAGTAAAAGTAGGATAAAGGAGTTTTCTCCGCAGGGTGTCCGGGCTCTCCCTTAGAGATAAGGTGAGAAGCTCGGTCATCCGGGAGGGGCTCAGAGTCAAGCCGCTTCTCCTCCACATCGAGAGGAGCCAGATGAGGTGGCTTGGGCATCTGATTCGGATGCCTCCGGAGCGCCTCCCTGGTGAGGTGTTCCGGGCATGTCCCACCGGGAGGAGACCCCGAGGAAGACCCAGGACACGCTGGAGAACCCAACATGTACAGTTTAGGCACACAGATGAGGTGGCTTGGGCATCTGATTCGGATGCCTCCGGAGCGCCTCCCTGGTGAGGTGTTCCGGGCATGTCCCACCGGGAGGAGACCCCGAGGAAGACCCAGGACACGCTGGAGAGACTATGTCACCCAGCTGGCCTGGGAACGTCTCGGGATCCCCCGGGGAGAGCTGGAAGAAGTAGCTAGGGAGAGGGAAGTCTGGGCTTCCCTGCTAAAGCTGTTGCCCCCGCGACCCGGCCCCGGATAAGCGGTAGATGATGGATGGATGGATGGATGGATGGACCAAAAGTACAGCAAAGTAAAAGCAGTAGTAGAGGACGGTAAATCAGACGAGAGTTAAGTCAACATAAAAGTACAGTAATGCGACATAAAGTAGAAGTGGACAAAAGCCGAGAAAAGTAGCCCGAAGTGAAGCAGCTGCAGGAAAAGTACAAGAAAGCAAAAAAAAGTACAAGTTGAGTCACATTAAGCAACGCATAAAGTAACAAAGTACAGTAAAGCAGAGTAAAAGTATCCTCAGCAGAATCAAGCCAACGTAGAGTCGCAGAGAGCCAAGTATCGCGGAAAGGGAAGACAAATTAAAAAAAAGCCAAAGTGAAGTCACGGACGACAACATGTACTTTTACTTTACACATGTACCGAAAAACATTTGGTACAAGTTCAAAAGACTTTCAAAGGAGCTTCTAGTGCACCTTTTGTAGAGGAATACCTTTTGAAATCATCACAACTACCCCCCCCCCCCCCCAATTAGCACCCCGGACGGCGCTCCTGTCGCGTTAGCATCCTGACCTGTCACGTGGGGTGGGTGGTTCCCGTCCAGGATCAGCAGAGCTTTGCTGCTGGTCCTGGCGCTCATCATCATGTCCAGGATGTCTCCTACTTTCAAGGAGTCGCACGCCAAGCTCGCGTCCACGCACTGACCAAAAGAACAAAAACAAAAAACGGGAAAAGAGTTGACAATCAAACCAGAGCATTCGGGAGTAACACTTTTCACGCGGGCACAAATTTACGCAGAAACTTGACTTTCGAAGCCAACCAACCGATACCATGTTTGACCACCGGGGGGCGTCAGGGAGCGTACCGGTGCTAGATGAGGATCGGTGTCTGCGCACGGCGCCATCTTGCAGTGCAGGAAGAGCCTCGACGCGTTCAAGTCGGACTTGAAGGTGAAGCTGAAGCTCTTCTTGTCCTTCTGCGCGTCTTGACGGAAGCGCAGCGAGTCGTCGGTGGGACAAACCGTCTCGATGAGCGCGTAGGGCGACTCCACTTTGGGGTTGGCGTCGGGGGAAACGAAGCACGACAGGATGTTGAAGCCCACGTCCGCGTTGTCCGACGTTGACGTGATCTGAAAAACGTCAAATATTTGCGTCCCCTAAAACTTATGGTCCCGCCTCCTCGGTCAAAACTTGAGCTTCGAGTTCAAAATGTCAGAGCATAAATTTTGCCCACAATTTCAATCTGATCTCTAAACTTGGTACGTACGCTCAAGGCCAGCAAAGGCCCCGGTGAACTCATCAGAGTCGCGTTGAAGCGAAAAGAGCTCAAGAAAC
This sequence comes from Hippocampus zosterae, assembly GCF_025434085.1. NCBI lineage: Eukaryota > Metazoa > Chordata > Actinopteri > Syngnathiformes > Syngnathidae > Hippocampus > Hippocampus zosterae. The sequence goes on from NC_067458.1 coordinate 23,042,700, forward strand.
AAAAGAGGCCCTTTTTCCTGCGAGCGCGCCTTGCGTGCTCGGGGGGGGTCGGCTCTCAGCACGCCGCCACTTCTGACAGCGAAGAAGCTGGCGGCGAACACACACAGCTCTTTTGTTAGCTCCCGCTGATAGCGTCATGAATCGCCGCTTCAAAAGGCCAGCGTGAGCCACCTCCCATGACCTTCTCCGAGTAGCGGTAAATATTTGCGTGGATACAAGAAAGTGAACCGATGAAGCGGCGGTGGCCAAGTCCAAATACTTAGTTACTGCAGTTACTTGGCTTCAAGCACTTTGAATGAAGTTCACTTGTTCGAACTGTTTGCACGGGAGAAAAGCGAATGTTGAAAAGAAAAAGCAGATGATGTCCTTTTGAGGTAATATGCACGAACCCGTGTTGTTGACTTGGGAATACGAGCAAAGTAGTTCTACCATATGTACTATGTTGGACCCCTGCTATTTGTGGGCGATGAAGACCACAACATTTCTGAATGATTCATGCTCATTGTAATTGCCATGATTTTTTATCACTGCTTTTTCCCCGGGAGGAAAAAAAAAAAAATGGGGCCGTGTCAAAAAAAGTATCAGGAATAAATGTTATGAAATAAAAATGTTGATGTTTTGGTGAGACGGGAATGGATTCATGGCACTTGCACTCATTTCAATGGGCAATGTTGATTTGAAATGTGAATGAACAAATTACACTTGTACACCAAAAACAAAAAAATAGGGCCTGACGGATATGGATTTTTTTTTTTAGGCCGATACCAATTCTGATATTTGTCAGAACGAAATTCCGCGGGCAGATGAATCCACTAAATTATTTAAAGAAAGATCTTAAAAAATATAAGAATTTATAGGGCAACCCGGTGGCCCAGTGGTTAGCGCGTCGACCTCACAATGCAGAGGTCGTGGGTTTTCTCCGGGTGCGGATTTTTTTTTTTAGGCCGATACCAATTCTGATATTTGTCAGAACGAAGTTCCGCGGGCAGATGAATCCACTAAATCATTTACAGAAAGATCTTAAAAAATATAAGAATTTATAGGGCAACCCGGTGACCCAGTGGTTAGCGCGTTGACCTCACAATGCAGAGGTCGTGGGTTTTCTCCGGGTGCGGATTTTTTTTTTAGGCCGATACCAATTCTGATATTTGTCAGAACGAAATTCCGCGGGCAGATGAATCCACTAAATCATTCAAAGAAAGATCTTAAAAAATATAAGAATTTATAGGGCAAACCGGTGGCCCAGTGGTTAGCGCGTCGACCTCACAATGCAGAGGTCGTGGGTTTTCTCCGGGTGCGGATTTTTTTTTAGGTCGATACCAATTCTGATATTTGGCAGAACGAAATTCCGCGGGCTGATGAATCCACTAAATCATTTACAGAAAGATCTTACAAAATATAAGAATTTTATGCTCCGCTTTCCTCCCACATTCCAAAAACACGCACGACAGGTTAATGCGTTAACCACCTCTTCGGGGAGGGCGAAAGTGACCCCGGCGAGAAAAGAGATGTGCACAAACCTCCACGAAAACCCGCTGGTTGTGCAAGACGGTGTTGAAGGCCTGGCGGGACGGCTGGTTAGTGGGCGGCGCGTCGTACAGATCCATGCTAAATGTTATGTTGACGGGTCGGGCTGCACCGCTTCCCGGGACCTTCTTGGGCGCCGCCGCCGCCGGGACTTTCTTGCTTTCCCGTCGGTACGTGCAGTTGAACTGGGAGGAGACAAGACAAACATCAGATCAGATTTGTGTTGATCCAGCAAGATTCTTGAACAACAACATTCTTTAAGTTCCCGAGAAAAGGTAAACATGACCCAAAAATGGTCACTTTGAACCAAAATGCCTGACTTTCCATGCCTTGTAAATTTCCCCAGTGTGGGACGAATAAAGGATATCTTATCTCATCTTTGAGGGATCCCCAAAATGATCAAAAGGACCCAAAAAATGGCCACTTGAAAAAGACATGGCTCACTTCTTGTGTCGCTTAAGCCTGGCTTCCTTCAACTTTTTTTGTGGGTCTGCTCATTATCATCAGGCCTACTTAATTTCATTCATTCATTCATTCATTCATCTTCCAAGCCGCTTGATCCTCACTAGGGTCGCGGGGGGTGCTGGAGCCTATCCCAGCTGTCTCCGGGCAGTAGGCGGGGGACACCCTGAATCGGTTGCCAGCCAATCGCAGGGCACACAGAGACGAACAACCATTCGCACTCACACTCACACCTAGGGACAATTTAGAGTGTTCAATCAGCCTGCCACGCATGTTTTTGGAATGTGGGAGGAAACCGGAGCACCCGGAGAAAACCCACGCAGGCCCGGGGAGAACATGCAAACTCCACACAGGGAGGCCGGAGCTGGAATCGAACCCGGTACCTCTGCACTGTGAAGCCCACGTGCTAACCACTGGACTACCGGGCCGCCCCCCACTTAATTTCATGTAGCTAAGTGAAACAGTTTTTTTGTGGCTGAATATTCCAAACCATCCAGAGGACAAGTTCACACCCTTGAAGGACACCAAAAAAGGACAAAATTGAGCCTAAAACGGCTGCTTCAAACGCAAAATGCACGATTTTCTCCCCCCCAAAATTCCAGTGGGGTGTCTTCAAGTCAATCTTGTTTACCAATATAGGAGGACATTTACATGGCTTAAGACTAATAACAACCCGCACAGAGTTGTTGTTGAGTAGTCCAATACCGTTACGCTTGACATCTGATCTCTGGGCGGGAATCTTTCCAGGTCCAAAGTCCCCCTGGGGAAGAGGACTTCTCCTGATTCCTGGTCCTCGTACTCCAACGGCCCGCCGCTCCCGTCCTTTGACTCGCTGTGACTTATCAGGACCTGACAGAAAGAAAAAAAAATGTATAGTCTCTATTAGCCTGGTGAGCCTTCAATCAGTCAAAACTATCCATCCGTCGATTCACGTTCCCCTGCTTATCTGAGGTCAGGTCAGTCAAAAACTGAAATAAAAATAAACTGATGATAAATGAGCATCACACACGAGCCACATTGAGGAATTTGTCAGTTTCCTGTTGCACTGAACGCCCCCAGAGGAGGTCATGTGGGATCCACGGAGTGACAATTCATCTCTTTTGGAGGAGGGTCGATAGTTCATCCCGGCGCTACACAAAAGCGACACTTGGACGCAAGCCCAGATTGTTAAAATTGCAGTCAGACAGGCGGACGGACGGCGAGCAGGATGAGCAAACAAGATAACAGAGGTCAAACCTCGCAAACACACAAGAGTTCATGATGCATCCTAAGATGAGTTTTTTGAACGCAAAAGTCCTTCAAAAAGTGCACATTTTCTAATATAAAATCAATTCTGGATTCTTAAAAGATAAATTTTTACTCCCCAATTCATTGTCTTGGATTTTTTTTTTTCACCAAAAACTATAATAATAATAAAAGACTGCATTTTATATGTGTAAAAAAAATCTCAATATCTTTCTTGTAAAAGTTATTTTTTCTTGAAAAAATATGCAAATTAAAAAAAAACACAATTTGGATAACTCAAAAGATAAATACTTTTTTTCCCTCAAAAATAACATTTCATAACAATAAATAAAAGGAGGGGCGGCCTGGTAGTCCAGTGGTTAGCACGTCGGCTTCACAGTGCAGAGGTACCGGGTTCGATTCCAGCTCCGGCCTCCCTGTGTGGAGTTTGCATGTTCTGCCCGGGCCTGCGTGGGTTTTCTCCGGGTGCTCCGGTTTCCTCCCACATTCCAAAAACATGCGTGGCAGGCTGATTGAACACTCTAAATTGTCCCTAGGTGTGAGTGTGAGTGCGAATGGTTGCTCGTTTCTGTGTGCCCTGCGATTGGCTGGCAACCGATTCAGGGTGTCCCCCGCCTACTGCCCGAAGACAGCTGGGATAGTCTCCTGCACCCCCCGCTACCCTAGTGAGGATCAACCGGCTCGGAAGATGAATGAATGAATGAATAAATAAAAGGAGTCAGCTAACTTCCTTCTCATGAATTTATTGAACAAACAACCAAAAGTAAACTCACTGTGTTGATGTGAAGGGCGTTGGACGTTCCCAGCAGGGGGTACACGGTGGTCTGGCACCCGTTGAGCGGCGTCTCCAATGTGTAGTGGGTGGCGTTGACCGCCGCTTTGCATTGTGGGTCTTGAAGCGTCAGGTTGGCGTGCGCAAATCCATTGGCCTAATTCCACGACAACAACAATTAGCATTTTGTTTTCGGGACATGTACCTAATAAAGAGTCCAGTGAAGTTCCACACTCACTTGGAGGCTCTCCTTGCTGATGCTGACCACCATCTTGGTGTCGCGACACTGCACGGCGAGCCCCACGCTGAGGACGGCCCGGTGCTCTTCTGGCTCCGGCTTCTCCCAGGGACGCTCGTCCAGCAAGGAGGGCGGCAGATGTTGGGGCAGGCCATCCGACACGGGCGGAAAGAATGGGAACGGCAGGTCGGAGCGGCGCGTAGAGACCCCGCCGCGTCCACCGGGGGGCGGCCCGGAATCCCGTAGGATGGACAGCTCCGGGGGTAGCATGCTCTGCGCGTAGTCCGGCACGTCTGGAAACGCAAGTTTCATTAATTTCGTCACTCCATTGAAATGCTTTGACAGGCTGTCAGTCAGTTCGAGCCAACTGCTGCGTGCTCATTGCAAGAGTTCATTCATTCATTCATCTTCCGAGCCGCTTGATCCTCACTAGGGTCGCGGGGGGTGCTGGAGCCTATCCCAGCTGTCTTCGGGCAGTAGGCGGGGGACACCCTGAATCGGTTGCCAGCCAATCGCAGGGCACACATAGACGAACAACCATTCGCATTCACACTCACACCTAGGGACAATTCAGAGCGTCCAATCAGCCTGCCACGCTTGTTTTTGGAATGTGGGAGGAAACCGGAGCACCCGGAGAAAACCCACGCAGGCCCGGGGAGAACATGCAAACTCCACACAGGGAGGCCGGAGCTGGAATCGAACCCGGTACCTCTGCACTATGAAGCCAACGTGCTAACCACTGGCCCCATTGCAAGAGTTGTCGTTTTATATTGCTCAAGAAACACAAAGTAACCCCCCCCCCCAAAAAAACCCCTCAAATCTACCATTTTCAGAAATCGAATGTCTTATACAAATCTAATGTCCATCCATCCATCCATCCATTTTCTGGACCGCTTAATCCTCACTAGGGTCGCGGGGGGTGCTGGAGCCTATCCCAGCCGTCTCCGGGCAGTAGGCGGGGGACACCCTGAATCGGTTGCCAGCCAATCGCAGGGCACACAGAGACGAACAACTATTCGCACTCACACTCACACCTAGGGACAATTTAGAGCGTCCAATCAGCCTGCCACGCTTGTTTTTGGAATGTGGGAGGAAACCGGAGCACCCGGAGAAAACCCACGCAGGCCCGGGGAGAACATGCAAACTCCACACAGGGAGGCCGGAGTTGGAATCGAACCCGGTACCTCTGCACTGTGAAGCCCACGTGCTAACCACTGGACTACCGGGCCGCCACAAATCTAATGTATCATATCAAATTTTCTGCATGCACCATATTTACATATTTGATTATCTATAAAACTCGAATGTACATATCTAAGGTTCAAAAGAAATCAAACGTATATTTATCGTTCGATACAACTTAAATGTATATATTTTATACATTTTTAACCTTATGAGGCCAGGATCCAACTTGTTACCTTGCGGTTTGAGCCACACGTTGAAGTTGTTGGCCACGGGCGTGTTGGTGTAGGTGGTGACTGGGCCGTAGTGGTGCTCCTCGGCCCACTGGATCAGCGCTTGCGGCCCGGACGGTAAGCGCTGCTTGGGGGATTTGGACACTTGCATCAGCCTCTCCGTACCTGAACTGATGCTGATGGTGTCGGAAGCCTGCGTGGCAAAAAATTTAAAAAAAATTCTCCTTAAATTCCACTCAGCACTTTTTCCCCAACCTCCAATTTCAGGTCGTTTCCTCCCATAGAAATGAATTAAAATGCCATTAATTCGTTCCAGACCCTTGTATGTAAAAGAGAATGCAATGAAAACGACTTGTTTGATAAAGTTTAATTACTATTTATACGGTCATATTCATTCATGTCCCGGCAAGTGCCGTCATGAGCTGGAGTCTGGTTGGCCGCGAGTGAGTATCTGAGTGTGAGTGGTGGCCAACAGCAGTTTTTTTGGTTTTGCATGTTTGTCTATCTTTTGGATTTGTGTGTTTAATGAATGGCAGGAAGCGCATCGGCGACTGCGCATGGGGGCATTTTTAATGAGGGTGGGTTTCTCACCACAACAATGAGCTTGCCCACAACATTGTGGGACTTGATGACCCAGTTGACCGACTTGATACATTTGAGCAGCAGGACCACGTCACGGTGGAGCGGGGCGTCGTCCTCCAGTGGACGTAGCTCCACGATCACCTCCACCTGGAAAGCACTAGACAACCACGGGGCGCTCTATTATGAAATGTGCTACACCAATCGAATGGAGCGTCTGGACACTTCTAAACTAGCGTAGTTGATGGTCTATACAACCTTAATGGCACTTATAATCTCAATATTTTGTGTATAAATGTCTAATGAACCATTGTTTTACATCATTATGGATATTTTCTATTCATATTTAATGTACCATAATTACATGATGAATGTTCGAATTGATTGTACGTCTCGGCATCCAAGCATGTACAGTCGATGTGTTTGGTGTGTTCACCTGCTGGAGTTGGGTGCCTGGAGCTCGATGATGTGGACCTCCTGGTCGTGCTGGGACGCTGAGAGGACGCAACCTTTGGAGGCTTGAGGCTCCACGTAGCCGCCGAGGTAGTTCAAGGACAGGAACTTGTTGTCGATCTTGCAGGTGTTGGAGAAGAGAGGATCTGAGGAAAGAGATGTCGCTTAGTCCATGTTCACGCTCTGTTCGTGTGAGTGTGTTTCCGTGTGTGTGTGTGTGTCTTTGCAGAGGTTTTTTTGGGTCAGAAGGAGCAAGGATAGCATCTGGTACATATTTGGTCCTCTCCACTTTTTTCTCCAGGTTGACATTCGACCAGGACTTGCCCAAGCTTTGGTTTGACGTGAAGCGCTAAAGACAACAAACCTTGTTGTGTTTTCAGCATCAAAGAGCCACTGAAGAGAGCATGAAGGGTTTTTGAACTCCTCCTCGGTGCAGTGAGATGAACGATTCCTTATTTGGCAAAATAAACCTTGCGTGAATTTACCGTTGCGTCTTGTGACTAAAATGAGGCATAGATGCCCATGTTGAAGCAATACTCCCGAGCTTTATGGTGACGATCCCTCCAAGCGCAATGACGAAAACCTGAATTATTTACAATGTAGCATTGATCATCTGTTGAGTGTATGCGGTTCAAATGTCGTCGCAGTTAGACAAAATGTGCAGAATGGGTTTCTCTTTTAAAAGACCCCTGGAGATGCTAAAATGTATTCTATAATGGCCGCTTCAAACCAAAATGGATAACGTCTCGTGAGTCTTGGCTTCTGAGAGGTTTTTTTTGTGGGTCTTCTTATAGATATGCCTCCACAATTTTATGCTGCTGAGTAAAAGTAGCTTTGGGAGGTGAATTAAAAATTGTAGTTACCTTGCAAATGTCCACTTCAAACCAAAATGTGTGTTCTGTGTCGTTTTATCATTAGTTGGCGTGGGTTCCCCAAAATTTTTTGAATGCCTTCTCAAGATGGACATTACTACCAAATTTCATGTCGCTAAGTGAAGCTGGTTTTGGGGGCTGAAATTACATAAGTTTGTCCTTCAAACCAAAATGGCTGACCTCCTTTTGCCCTTTGGCTTCTTAAGAGTTTTTGTGGGCCTAGTCAGGATGGACACACACCTAAATTTTATGCTGCTGAGTAAAAGTAGCTTTGGGAGGTGAATTAAAAATTGTAGTTACCTTGCAAATGTCCACTTCAAACCAAAATGTGTGTTCTGTGTCGTTTTTAGGGCGTGGGTTCCCCAAACTTTTTTGAATGCCTTCTCAAGATGGACATTACTACCAAATTTCATGTCGCTAAGTGAAGCTGGTTTTGGGGGCTGAATGAAAGAAAAAAGAAAAAGAGCTTGATTACATAAGTTTGTCCTTCAAACCAAAATGGCTGACCTCCTTTTGCCCTTTGGCTTCTTAAGAGTTTTTGTGGGCCTAGTCAGGATGGACACACACCTAAATTTTATGCTGCTGAGTAAAAGTAGCTTTGCGAGGTGAATTAAAAATTGCAGTTACCTTGCAAATGTCCACTTCAAACCAAAATGTGTGTTCTGTGTCGCTTTTAGGGCGTGGGTTCCCCAAACTTTTTTGAATGCCTTCTCAAGATGGACATTACTACCAAATTTCATGTCGCTAAGTGAAGCTGGTTTTGGGGGTTGAATGGAAGAAAAAAGAAAAAGAGCTTGATTACATAAGTTTGTCCTTCAAACCAAAATGGCTGACCTCCTTTTGCCCTTTGGCTTCTTAAGAGTTTTTGTGGGCCTAGTCAGGACGGACACACACCTAAATTTCATGCTGCTAAATGTAAGTTTAACCACTTCAAACCAAAATGTCTACCTACTTTGACCTCGTGGGCGTGGCTTTTTAAAACTTTTCCTTTTTTTTTTTTTTTGTGTGGGTCTACTCACGGTAGACAAGCCGATCAAACTTCACACGGCATGCCTCGGCCTTCAAAAAAAGAATTCAGGAAGCCTGCAGGCATGCGTTGCGGAATGTTGGGAATTTCACCTTCTCCGACTTTGATGTAGATATCTTGAGTCATCCTGAGCTCGGAAAAGGAGGTGACGGCCCCGTACATCTTCTGGGCCCAGCCGAGGAGGTGCTCGTTGCCGTGGGGAAGCAGGAGCTCCTTTTGGACCTGACAGGAGAGTGAGAAGTTTCCCGGCTGGAAGCGAACCTCCGAGCCCATGGGTACCTGAAGGTGGGAAGAAAACACACACACACCGTGTTACAGGTACCACAAATACTTCAGTCAATATGAACACAGGGGGAGCTTAAAAATAAAGCACTGTGAAGTTTTCGGATGTAAAAAAAAAAAAAATCCTGCACAGAGTAAAAACAAACCCGACCCCCCCCCAAAAAAAATAAAAAAACACAACAAGCTGCAGTTTCAGAAATAACATGATGGAAATATTCCGTTTGTCATTTATTGGAGCCGGGCCCGGATGGGTTTCATTTGATCGAGATAAACATCGTTCATTTGTTCAAACATCACTCTCCAAAGCAGCCCGCTGCATCCTTTTCATCTCGCGGCGAGCCCAGCGTCACATTCCGAGAAGACAAACACGACGGGGATGAGAAATCTTCCTCGGAAGTTTCTCTTTGAGGTTTCTTACATCCCGCTAAGAGCTGAAATTGCTTCAAATCGGCAATTGTTTACAAAATACACCGATTGAGCTTGATATTGATACAACTACATCGACTGTATGTTGTGTTCAGTCAAATCTCTTAGATCAGGGGTGTCCAAACTTTTTGCCAAGGGGGCCAGATTTTATGTGGTAAAATGTCGGGGGGCCGACCTTGGCTGACATTCTTTACATTGAACAACAATATTGTTCAACAAATTTTAGTAAGCCAGTCTGTTTCACATTTCCATTTTTATTTTAATTTCAACAATCTTGAAACAGAATTTCTTTTGGTTGTATCACCATGACTTTTCAATAGTCACAAAACCTTTGACTCGAACAACAGGGAAATGAACAAGCAATACACATATCCACAACTGCAAGGATCATTTGAAATATGACATATCAGTCAATATAAACACGGAGTGATGTCTTGTTAACTCGTGAGTGATGCCCTCTAGTGTCTAAATGCTATTACTCATTTAGTGAATGCTATTACTCATTTAGCCACTAGAGGGAAGCAGTACTCTATGAAACATCACTCACCAGTCTACGAGACCTCAGTCAATGCAACACGTGTTCCATTGCGCCCAACCTGCGGGCCAGGCGGCACTGATTTTATGAGAGGGGCCGAGGGCCGGATGAAATTCGACCGCGGGCCGGATTTGGCCCGCGGGCCGGACTTTGGACATGCCTGTCTTAGATGATCTTTGATGGCAGGTAACGTAACGTTTGGTCCGACACGCGTCGCCGTCTCGTAATGATTAAAAACACATCAGATACGATGGAAATTTTTAATGTGCGTCTGCGCGAAACCATTCGAGTTTATCAGTTAATTTGAGGGAATAAGGCTGTAATTAGTTGGAATTAAAGCGGGAGGGGGGGGGGCGAAATTAAAGCGGGAGGGGGGGGGGGGCGAGGGGGCCAAATGAACGCCAAATCAGCCGCAGGCTTTTCCAACCTCAGGAATTTGACGTAGCAAAGCCAAGGAAGTATTTTACACACACATTCCCTCACTCTCTCTCGCTTTTGGCCACTGAACGACCCAAGCCGACGGACTAATGGGACCCGAAATGTTGGGAAGCGTGGCGGGCAAACTTACGGTTAGTTGCACTCGAGTAAGCTTCATAAATGGGCTCTACTGTACGATCGAGCGCCATGTTGATACAAGCAATAAGGACTTGCAACGATTAAAAATGGCAGCAGGGTGGAAAAAGTGCATAGCACTCGCAGAGGTAGTCAGGGTTTGAATTTTGGACCAATGCAACCAATTTCGTTGTCACTGATGTTTGAAAATTATTGAAACATCAAAGACCGGCTTGAATGTTTTTTTTACATTTTCAAGTCTTTCATAGATGTAAATGTATTTTTGACAATTAAGCAGTCTTGATTCAGTGTGTTTTGAAAACATTCATTCATTCATTCATCTTCCGAGCCGTTTGATCCTCACTAGGGTCGCGGGGGGTGCTGGAGCCTATCCCAGCTGTCTCCGGGCAGTAGGCGGGGGACACCCTGAACCGGTTGCCAGCCAATCGCAGGGCACACAGAGACGAACAACCATTCGCACTCACACTCACACCTAGGGACAATTTTAGAGCGTCCAATCAGCCTGCCATGCATGTTTTTGGAATGTGGGAGGAAACCGGAGCACCCGGAGAAAACCCACGCAGGCCCGGGGAGAACATGCAAACTCCACACAGGGAGGCCGGAGCTGGAATCGAACCCGGTACCTCTGCACTGTGAAGCCGGCGTGCTAACCACTGGACTACCGGGCCGCCCTGTTTTGAAAACATCAACGTATATTTTTGATGAACTATGCACATATTAAAGAAGTACTGTACATTCGATGAACCTAATGTACAGACAGTATACAGGACTATTAAATAGGACTTAGGTTATGTATTGGAGTGTACATGTCAAAGAAAATTAGGGCAGCATGTCATTATTTGAAAATTTGATTCTTATCTGTTGATTAACTGATGGACTGGATGAAAAAAACAATTACTCGTTCACAACAAAAATGTACATTTTCCGATCAATGTCAGAGACAACTTTCGATGACCCGCACCTAATTTTGGTAAACAGAAAATGTAATGTTTGAAGAACCATTCATTCATTCATTCATCTTCCGAACCGCTTGATCCTCACTAGGGTCGCGGAGGGTGCTGGAGCCTATCCCAGTGGTCTCCGGGCAGTAGGCGGGGGACACCCTGAATCGGTTGCCAGCCAATCGCAGGGCACACAGAGACGAACAACCATTCGCACTCACACTCACGCCTAGGGACAATTTAGAGTGTTCAATCAGCCTGCCACGCACGTTTTTGGAATGTGGGAGGAAACCGGAGCACCCGGAGAAAACCCACGCAGACCCGGGGAGAACATGCAAACTCCACACAGGGAGGCCGGAGCTGGAATCGAACCCGGTACCTCTGCACTGTGAAGCCAACGTGCTAACCACTGGACTACCGGGCCGCCTGTTTGAAGAACCAAACGTGCAAATTTGTCAAGAACAATGGTGAATTGTTTTGAAATTGTCTTTGAAGGGAAGAAAACTCGCTACTCCGCATAAATGCCCCCCCCCCTAAAAAGCGGCACGCTACGCAATAGCAGATGAACGCTAGCACGCGAATCCAATCCGACTGCAGACGGAACACAAAGCCATGTGTTCCAGTATTAACGAATGCTGTCTCCAATAAAAACCCGAACGCGTCTGCGTTGCATTATTTCCGTCATTACAACGACAGCAAATCCAAGAGTCCGACCGATCCAAACCAAACGTCTTGGCCGACAAACAATGGGCGGCGCGAGCCAGCGGTGAAAAATAAATAAAATGAAATGACAAAGAGTTTATTCCATCAAGACTCTCACAACCTCCTCCCACCTCAACGCAACAAAGGAGTCGGTCGCACAAGTCAACAAGGCCGACTGGGTTCCTGTCAGCGCTCGCTGATTGACGGCCAATGCTGGAGAGGACGTGTTTTACAACTAAAGCCCCACTTGGGCCTGTTTTTCAAGAAAGTGAAAAACACAGAGCGACATGGCCAACAGCAACAGCGCTCGGCCTGTGAAGCGTTTCCAAAGGCCCCGCCGAACTGGATGCCGAACGGCGATTCGTGGACGTCCAGGAAAAAAAAAAAAAAAAAATATCCCGGTCGAAAAATCGTCTACTTTCCTGACCGTTTTGCTCAACGCGCTCACCGTCGAAACTTCTTAACGACACCTCCAGGGGCTTTGTACTCAAAGCTATCATGCTAACGAGTGGTTAGTGCATCGACCTCACAGTGCAGAGGTCGTAGGTTCGATTCCAGCTCCAGCTTTTCCTGTGTCAAGTTTGCATGTTCTCCCCTTGCCTGCGTGGGTTTTCTCCGGGTACTCCGCTTTCCTCCCACATTTCAAAACACTCAAAATTGTCCCTAGGTGTGAGTGTGAGCGCGGATGGTTGTTCGTCTCTGGGTGCCCTGCGATTGGCTGGCAATCAGTTCAGGGTTGTCCCCCGCCTACTGCCCGAAGACAGGTGGGATAGGCACCAACACACCCGCGACCCTCGTGAGGAGAAGCGGATTAGAAAATGAAAGGATGGATGGATGGATTTTCTACTCATTCTCCAATTTCCTTCTCAGATTTTTCACTCGCAACAGGATTCACTTGAGTTACGATTAGAGAGAACGGGAGTCATTTTCACCGGGATGGGAGGAGAACTAATTTATTTTATTTTTTTAAACGATGGTTCGATGGGACATGAGTGAAAATCCACTCCTGTGTCACCCTCTAGTGGCCATCTGGAATATGTCTGTAATTTTCCGACCGACGGGGGTATTTCCTGGCCCGTCGAACTGCCTGACAGCTGTCAGTCAGCCCCGCCCCTCCCCTATTTTATTCATTCATTCATCTTCCGAGCCGCTTGATCCTCACTAGGGTCGCGGGGGGGTGCTGGAGCCTCTCCCAGCTGTCTTCGGGCAGTAGGCGGGGGACACCCTGAATCGGTTGCCAGCCAATCGCAGGGCACACAGAAACGAACAACCATTCGCAATCAGACTCACTCCTAGGGACAATTTAGAGTGTTCAATCAGCCTGCCATGCATATTTTTGGAATGTGGGAGGAAAGCGGAGCACCCGTAGAAAACCCACGCAGGCCCGGGGAGAACATGCAAACTCCACACAGGGAGGTCGGAGCTGGAATCGAACCCGGTACCTCTGCACTGTGAAGCCGACGTGCTAACCACTGGACTACCGGGCCGCCTCCCCTATTTTAATTGCCGTCAAAAGATTTGATGAGCAGAGAGCTCACGAGCGACAAGCCGTCTCGTCGCGTTCACGTTGAAGCGGTGTTAGAAATGCACATGTGCGTAATTAGCTTTTTTTCACACTTCCCCACCCCCGCAGACGTTATGAAATGGTTAAATCGTGAAATAGCGCTGCTGCGGGCTGCGCTTGTGTAAGAATCTCGAAGGATGTGTCACAGCCACAAGAAGCCAAGAAGACGTCAAGCATCTGGGATCCGTTGTTTCTTTTCACTGGCAAACAATGTGTGAGTCACCATCGTTAGCGACTCATCACCATGAACTTTTTTATTATTTTTTTAAAATTCAAATTAACATCTCCGGCGTGGCAACTGTAACCCAAAGTCGAACGAGACGGAGACAACAGTTTCAAACGGCAAGATAGCCGTTTGCGCCTCTCCAAGACGGCCTTCAGCTGCTTTTTCGTCCGTCATCGCTGCCGATTCGGCGTTGACGCCTGAACGATAGCCGGCTGGTCGCGCCACAAAAATACGCCGACGCTTGCGAGCGCGGCAGCAGATGAGTGACAGCTTTCATCTGCATCGAATGCACCCACATACATTAAACTCTATATTTTTTTTTTACAACAGATAAAAATTATAAAGCAATTATGTCAATTTTTTCTTTTTTTTTAAAAGAAATTATTGATTAGGGCAGATTGATGGGGAATATTTTAACACTACAAAAGAAACAACCCCTCCACCGAATACGATTTATAAAAATTTCTCTGGCTTCATGTTTCTTGCTAAGATACCAAAATTGCAAATTATCTTCAGTTTTAAAAACGGTGCGATTTTGCAAGCATTTTTTTGGTTTCCAATCCCCCTTTTAAAATAAATGTACCGATACTTGAACATACCCGGTAGCCTCTGCTATCCAAATTAGTTATTGATCAATTTGTTGTGTTCATGTAATAAGATACGATCATACATTTATTTGATTTCACAGTCATAACGGCCCTCTGGAGGAAAACCTGAACGACGATTTGGCGTTGAGTTTGACACGCCTGCTTTACTGCAACATCATCTGCACTAAAAACGGAAAAATGCACTAAAAAACTAAAAACTCACGTGAAAAGTGCGCCTGACGCCCAGGGCCAGGCTCTCGGTCTTCACCTTCCACACCAGTGCCTCCGGGGAGTTGAGGACCAGTACCAGCGGCTTCTGGTGGCGCAGCAGAGACTGGATGGGCTTCAGGTGCAGCTCCACCTACAGGGCACAACACACACACGCCAAATTGGCTCATCAGGCTCGTTGTTTGGAGTTGATTTGTGCCGATGCAGTGGGATTTGCTTTGTTTGTGTTGTCAGTTTGCCAGCGAGTTCGTTCCACTGCAGCTTTCATGTTTGGTTTTGTTTTGATTTTGATACTCCCAAGGCGTTTTTCACAGTCGCCCTGTGAGATGAGAAAAACAAAAGGGCCATCACAAGCGGCCATTACATAATTTGTGCGCCATGTGCTGGCCATTCTATTCTCTCCAATACTGCTTTGTTCTACTTCTATAAAGACTGAAACTCCGAAATGCAGTATGACACACTGTAGTTCTCAGTCTTTTTAGCAATTCACTATTTTTTTATTTGCAAATAAATCTTTGAATTCACTTTCCAGGGTCTTTAAATATTGGCAGCAGGACAATTAATTTTGACAGAGCTGCATTATTTCGATTTATTTTTTTCATCTTCCAAGCCGCTTGATCCTCACTAGGGTCGCGGGGGGTGCTGGAGCCTATCCCAGCTGTCTTCGGGCAGTAGGCGGGGGACACCCTGAATCGGTTGCCAGCCAATCGCAGGGCACACAGAAACGAACAACCATTCGCACTCACACTCACACCTAGGGACAATTTAGAGCGTCCAATCAGCCTGCCACGTATGTTTTTGGAATGTGGGAGGAAACCGGAGCACCCGGAGAAAACCCACGCAGGCCCGGGGAGAACATGCAAACTCCACACAGGGAGGCCGGAGCAGGAATCGAACCCGGTACCTCTGCACTGTGAAGCCGACGTGCTAACCACTGGACTACCGGGCTGCCCTATTTCTATTTACATTTTTTATTTTTATTTTTGTTAACGTTCGATTTATGAAATAGACGACTTTTGTTTTGTTTTCTGACACGCACTTTACTGAGTCACGTGACCAGAAAACGAGGCAATTAAAGTCTAATTATCAGCACAAAAAGCCCCCAAAATAATCAGTAAAAGTTCCAGTGAGGGGAAAATAAACATCACATTTAAAGATAGTTACCGAGACAGGCTCCAAACAAACAAGATAAGAAAGTTGATGCTTTGTGTGTGTGTGTGTGTGCGTGTACATATTTTGAACCACCACCACCCCCGCACCCCCCCCCCCCCTCCCTGAACTTGCCCGGTGCCGACGGTGGAAAAACCCTCTCATTGGTCCTCTGAGAGCAACAACAAATGCAAACAACAAGCGTCAGATAGCATCGGCAAGCAAGAGAGAGAGCAGATGAAAAGTTTGGGAGGCGCAGACAGAAAAAGCAGGAGATGTGAATCACCTGAATGACATCAACAAAAGAGCCGAGAGAAGCCATTGTGCGTCGCAAGTGGAGCTACAAATGACCGCAGATTGGCAGGAGGCGGCTCACTTGATCGCACCCAACGTTAATGGAAGCTAACACGCACAAAAAAACTAAATAATACGACAAAAAAAGAAAAACGCCGTAAATTTTGTTTACGACAGTAAAGCAGATACTGTATATGGGGTAGAAAGACTCCTGAAATCATGTTCAATCACTAGTTGCTGGACGGTCCCGGGGCGCTTGTGTCTTGCGCCTGTAATGGGCAGCATTTTTCACAGCCCCGCTTTGTTCAGCGGAGAGATCGGTGCTGTTGAACGGTCTGCGGCTTGAGGAGCCGACGATGAGAAGAAAGGAGCGTTGGCACAGAGTGCCGATGCGGATTTGGAGCTAGGAGTCGCGGCTTGGAATTTGAAGCGGATCACGTGAGACAGGAGAAGTGAACTAATCTCTTTTCGTCAATGGATGCTACAGCTTTGTGTTTGCTTTCAAAACTTAGCTTGTAGCAGACGTGTGCACATTTTCAGCATGACGTCTCTGATCCACTGGAGAAAGGACACTTTGATCCTCTCCTCTTTCATCTAGAACTGCTTCAGACAACAAAGTGTATGCAGAAAAGTGGTGAAGATTGAACGACTGTCTGTGTCCTATGTGTTGTCTTGTGTTATTTCTGTTATTTTGACTTCAAAATGGCGCCGCGAGAGTGGCTGCCTTTCCAGCAGCTCCTATATTTTGTTGTTCTACTTCTTACTTTCATAACTTTGCTGCTGTGAATTGGGAATTTCTCCATTGTGAGACTAATAAAGGTTTTCTTCTTCTTCTTCTTAATTAAGGATGCCGGAAAAAAAAAAACATGACGGTAATATTGACACACGCCCGTTGCCTGCGTAGCGTGGCTAGTAGCTAGCCGCGAAGCGAACGCCCCATGGCAAGAACCTTCCGACCACATTTTAGATTCAGACTCAAACGCACCGCACACTTAAAAGTCCAAATGGAAAAGTCCTTTCCTCACAAAAAGTTGTCAAATACCAGCTGAGAGTTGTAAGGGGGCAAAAACAGGATGTAGGAACCCACTGCTGCTTTTCAAATGTTATACTTTTAATTAAGTCGAGCACATTCTGTACCTTCCGTACCAAATGCGCTATTTAAAAATCAAGCCGCTTTGCCAAGTAGTTGCGTGACTCAATATTTCATAACCTCAAATGCTACCGACCACTCCGGTCCCACCAAATCCAAATCCTTTGTTCACAAGAAAACTGAACTACAACTAAATGTGGCCAACAGCTGGGGAGCATCTGCCATCGCCGCTATCGGGACTTCCAAGTTCCCGCCCACAGAGGCTTCAGCAGCAACGATTGGTCGCAATGGCGTAAACGAGCAGGGGGACTGTGGAAGCTGGTGCGTGGGGTCGCTTCGAGACCGATCGCGTTACGCAGATTGAAATTCCTCACGGGGGCGACGACAGCTGTGAGCCGGATAATCAGCTCGCTCCGTATCCCGCCAGTGGCGCTGGCATGTTGTAAACACAATTCACACCCCTTTCGCACTGAGACTTTGCGAAATAACTTGATCCCTAGTCGCCTGGTTCACACACATCCTGTACAATCGGCGCCGCACTCATGCAAGGGACGCGCTGGTGTGAGATGCTAACATATAGCTAATGTAGATAGAGTGCGCTTGTTTTGCTGAACGTCACAAAAAGATGAACGTAAATGTTCCGCCGACCAGTGAGATGCTAACATAAAGCTAATGTAGATAGAGTGCGCTTGTTTTGCTGAACATCACAAAAAGATGAACGTAAATGTTCCGCCGACCAGTGAGATGCTAACATAAAGCTAATGTAGATAGAGTGCGCTTGTTTTGCTGAACATCACAAAAAGATGAACGTAAATGTTCCGCCGCATCCAC
Organism: Hippocampus zosterae; assembly: GCF_025434085.1. Lineage (NCBI taxonomy): Eukaryota > Metazoa > Chordata > Actinopteri > Syngnathiformes > Syngnathidae > Hippocampus > Hippocampus zosterae. The sequence continues at coordinate 23,060,718 of NC_067458.1, forward strand.
GCAAGATCCAAAGTAAAGTAATTTTGCGACTTCTTGTCGCGGTGGCAGCGCATATGCTGCATACTGTCAACGGCCTGTGGGAAGAGGGAGTTCTCCCCCCCCCCCCCCCCCCCCTATCGACAACTCTAAATGAATGCCTGATGATTGAGTGGGAGTGGGGTGGGAGTGGGGAGAAAAAAAAAATCCAAACATACTTTAATTAGCCACTAGAGGACAAATGAAGCGAGGATGAAAAAAAATAAGAGGGGAGAAACGTCAAACCGCTTTTGATCAACGCAGAGGAGATGCTACACCCGAAATGTTTTGAAAGCCCCAGACTATGATCCCAAAACGCTTCATTATCATTTTAAACATACTTGACAGCATTGCCCCTTGAAAATAAATGGTTTGAAGATTGAGTTGTGAATAAAAAAATGCAGAAGGAATGCAAGCGTTATGAAAATTAGCCAACATTTTCAGTCACATATTAGCACCCTTCAGAATCAGAATCATCTTTATTGGCCAAGTATGTAGAACACACAAGGAATTTGTCTCCGGTATAACACGCTGCACTAGTATCATCGTAAACAACAAAAACATTGAACCTTAAATGAACCATTTTAGAGTAACCAGTAGTTTTGTAGTACCATTTTGTGGTGCAAGAAGAGTGACTACGTCAGTGACTGTTTAAGGAGTTAATGGCTAGAGGGAAGAAGCTGTTTAAGTGTCTGAGGGGAGTGGCTGAAAAAGGTGGTGGGCAGGGTGCGAGGGATCCAGGAGGATTTTCCGTGCCCTTGTCTTGATTCTTGCAGTGTGCAAGTCCTCAAGAGTGGGTAGGGCGGTGCCAACGATTTTTTCTGCCGTCCTAACTTTCCGTTGAAGTCGGATTTTGTCCTTGGATTGGAGATTTCATTTTTATTATTTATTACACGCCTAGAGTTACTTAAACGGGCATAAAAACAAACACAAAATGAGAACACTCACAAAGGAGCTGCTGTTGGCCACAGCTCTCACCTAGACACACACATTTTAAGGTGAACAGACATGTATAGTACAGTATGTACTGTACCTAAATTTTGTAAAACCACTCTCTTTACATTCCCTTTTATCATGTTTTATACAAGATAGTGTTATTTTTCTTCTTTGCTTTTAACAATGATTTAAAAGAACTTAATTTTAATTGGACTTTAATTCATTCATTCATTCATCTTCCGAGCCGCTTGATCCTCACGAGGGTCGCGGGGGGTGCTGGAGCCTATCCCAGCTGTCTCCGGGCAGTAGGCGGGGGACACCCTGAATCGGTTGCCAGCCAATCGCAGGGCACACAGAGACGAACAACCATTCACACTCACACTCACACCCAGGGACAATTTAGAGTGTTCAATCAGCCTGCTATGCATATTTTTGGAATGTGGGAGGAAACCGGAGCACCCGGAGAAAACCCACACAGGCCCGGGGAGAACATGCAAACTCCACACAGGGAGGCCAGAGCTGGAATCGAACCCGGTACCTCTGCACTGTGAAGCCCACGTGCTAACCACTGGACTACCGGGCCGCCCTGACTTTAATTTTAAGTGGAAAAAATTGATTTAAAAGCATTTATACTTGCGGCTGACTTCACTTCTGTTGGCAACGTATTGCATTTTCGAGCAGCATAACAGCTAAATGCCGCTGCACCACGTTTACTTTGAAACCTGGGCTCCACTCATTGACACGACTGGAATGTTCCATAACACGGGCGTGAGTGGGCGACCCTAGCACCTTCTCGACAAAAATGTCGCGCATAAATTCAGTTTAACGTACAAGCAGGTGAAGACGTGTAGCGAAAAAGGTTCAACTATATTTGGTTTAACCCCCCCCCTCACCCCTCCAAAAAAAACAACATGCACGCACAAAATCGTCTCCTGCAGCCGACTACGATCTTGTCTGTCTGGATCTTAGTTCTTTCCGGGTGGCTGAGGGTTCCAAGAGGGGTGTTATCGCGACTCCGCCCACATTCTTGATGCTAACCTGCTGCCTGATGCTAATCAGCACGCTCAGCTGCAAATGCAAACAAACGGCGGCGGGAGAACGTGTCAAATTGTACATGCTGTCGCCACAAACACCTTCAAATGGGCTTTAAAATACAAATACGGGCTCAAATCCGAATCCTTTGCTCGCAAAGCCACACCAATGGAACACAAACGGTCATGAAAAGCTTTTCGATATCATCAAACGTGAGTTGCGTCAACTCAGCTAAACAAAAAGAAGGGAGTAAAATCGCAACCTACTGAAAAAGAATGGTTAACCGTGCTAAATTTGAGGAACAGAAAAAGACAAACGCTCACACCAATCACGAAACAATCGAGTCAAAGTCGCTTTGTTCACCAAAGGCTAACGCCTCAACAGCCAATCAATCCACTAGCTACCAAAATAAATGCTTCGCAAATTCAACAAAGACATTTACACTATTCACCAAGATCCAAATTCAAGTCCTTTTGGTCACAAAAAGCTCCTCATCATCTCCCACAACCGAAACATTCAAAGCATCGAGAGCAGACAAATGTATGTGGACAGCACCACATTGCTTCCTCAGGCCTATTTTGCCTCAAATTTTGTGGAATTTGAGATGTTTTACAAGCTTTTCAGTTCCAACGTAATTGGTGGAAACGGCCAACGTCCGACTTCGGCCCAGCAGCAAACAGTCGGTTGGCTTTAGCGGTCCCTTCACAATCTGGCACGCTCATGTCCTCAGACCGGGCCAAAACCAGCTTATGTTACTTTGATCGCAGACAAATGTGAAAAACACTTGACGGGCAGAGAAAATAGAAGAGATTTTATTCCATCCAGTCACTAGTGCCGAGTCTAAAAAAAAAGGATCGAAAATGGTGAACAAAAAGTCTGCAAACAAAAAGAGCCTTCAGTGGTCGCATTGCACAATTGTCTGGTCAACCAGGCGCAAACTCACAATGTATAAAAATAAGAACAAGGAATGTTTCTAAAGTCACAAAAGGGCTCAACTGATTCACTGCATGTCATTTTTTTGGAACGCAAAAAATATTTGTGAACATATTGCGCGTGAGACCGTCTTCAAGTGTCCAATTACTTTAGCAATAGCTAGCTGGGATGAATGAATACGGATGGATTTAAAACTTTCGCAAAAGGTGAAAACACATCCCGGCTTCAACCAGTTCAGGGTGAAATAAGTTGTTTTAAACTATAAAGGAAAAACATTTTCGTAGGTTGACGTGGCTGCATTCGCGCGTCAGGATTTCAAAAAATGATTTCAAAAAAGTTTAAATGAATATTAGCGGCCCGGTAGTCCAGTGGTTAGCACGTCGGCTTCACAGTGCAGAGGTACCGGGTTCGATTCCAGCTCCGGCCTCCCTGTGTGGAGTTTGCAAGTTCTCCCCGGGCCTGCGTGGGTTTTCTCCGGGTGCTCCGGTTTCCTCCCACATTCCAAAAAATATGCGTGGCAGGCTGATTCAACACTCTAAATTGTCCCTAGGTGTGAGTGTGAGCGCGGATGGTTGTTGGCCTCTGTGTGCCCTGCGATTGGCCGGCAACCGCTTCAGGGTGTCCCTCGCCTACTGCCCGAAGACGGCTGCAATAGACTCCTTGTGAGGATAAAGCGGATCGCAAAATGGATGGATGGAATATTAATCAGAGTGGCTCAAATGCTAACAAATGCTAATACTTAGAATTTCATTATGTGGCAAGATGGACTTTTTGAGCACGGAAACGTTTTTTAGATACTGAAGCAAGAGACTGATGGGATTGGACGAAATGCAGACAGCTGCTTTGGCATTGCTCCGTTAATGTCGTTCGCGGAGGTTGAGAGCAGGTCAGAGTGCTGTTAGCGCACGTCACATCACGTTGAACGGCGAGCACGTTTCCAGCGTGAGGCCGGTGTTGTTCTTGGGCCAGGGGGAGTGGAGCAGTAAATCCAGCAGCTGGGGTGTCGCCTCTCACCTAATGAGCGGCGCCGAGCCAGCTGCCAGTCACGTGCGTTTGGGTCAGTTCCAAGCTGCGCGCTTTTCAACGCAAAGTTGACGGCCACGGCGGAAAACTATTGAGGGGCCGTCGCGTCTTTGCATGGAGGCCGCCCACGTCGCAGCTGAAGTTTGCGTGTGTGCCGCGCGTTTGCAAATTCCCATCTGCATTCTGTCGCGCGCGCTGCGGTTTTTCAGTGTTTCGCAGGCCAAAGGGGGCCAGGCCTCGGGGCCGCAAGCACCTCGAGGACATCTCGAAGCCGTCGCCAGACACCGCTTCCTCAGACCGACAATCGCCGAGCAGAGACGACTGCTGATCGCCGAGCAGAGACGACTGCTGACTGAGCGCAGGATAAAGCCAGCCGCACACACACCGCCTCCAGCCCCACGTCTCCAAGCATCCCGTTTCAGTAATTAGATAAGAACTTTACGCTCCTCATTATCTTTTTCAGTAAAGCGCAACCCCAAAGCACAAGGCATCTCTTGGAAGAGCGTGTTGGCAGCAACAAATGCTCGCGCAGAAACACGGAAGTTTGGTTCCAGGTGCCGCAAATGGGGTTTCAACATTTTTTAATGATAGTTTGGAGGCAGACATTTTTGCGTTGACCAATTTTTAACCAAAGTTAGCAGACTTTTCATTGCCCTAAGACGGTTTTTAAAGAGGAAGTGAAAATGCATTCGACTTCACAACTAAACACAAACGGACTGCACTACTGAGACACTATTCCAGAATCATTGAACTAAATAAACATCGAGAACCTGGATTAATTTTGCAAAGTAACTTTTTCAATGCGATTGCTTCAACATGCAGCTGGACGCTCATTTTTGGGATTCTTATCATGGGCCCTGATTGTTGTATGGATTTCTTTGCTGATGGGAGGAGCATTCTCACCAATTGTTATTCTCTTGTGGGGCTGGTGGATCCCCGAGGTCTCCCAGAATGTTGCTTTTGGAAGTTTTGAGCAGTTCCATCTGCTTCGAAATTCTCTCTGAAGGGAGCAAAGGTGCTGAGGTTGCAATGAATTCATAAGTGCGCGAGGGTCGGTCGACTATAATTTGTTGGCGATTGTTGTACGTTTCAGTCTAGTTTCGCTGCATGGCTTAAGGCAAGCCAAAGAAATGAAGGCGGAAGGGCCCAATTATCATTCTTATTTCAGCCAAAAGCCAACACCTCTCGGATGGCAGAAATAAGGAGTCAGCCGGCAAACTTTGTCACGTTCCTTCTTGAGTCCATTACCTTCTGTGTTACCTTCACATGCCAGTTATATGCCTGCAGTCGTGGATCACATTTCACATGATAATCACAGCGTCAGCCCATTAAGTCATCAATCTAACACCGCACCAGTCTGGTCGACAGGACACTTTGGATGTAAGACCGCACACAAGGCACTAACACAACCACTTGTTAGTCTTTTGTTAGCATTTTGCCGAAAACAAAGGAAAACAGTTGCTAACAAGCAAGACACGATCCTGAGAACAGAAAGGATCTTCAAACCTGCTTGGTCGTCGGGTAAAATTTCAAACAAATTGATCAAATGTTAATTAACATTTGGGATGCGACCAAGAAGCCAAAACACAAACTGCTGTTAGCTTCCACTGCTGGTCGTTTACGAGCTAACCGCTGACTGGGAGACGGATAAGGATCTTTGATCATAACTGTCGTCTAGTAGAATTTAGAAGTTGAGCAAATGCTGCCATGCTAACATTTGGTACAACAAAGAGCAAAGATATTAATTGCTGTTAGCTTTACCCGCGAGTTACCAACTTCAAACAGATTGATCATATGCTCACAATGGGTAGGCGGTCACCTAGCCAAATAGCTACCAACTACATCTTGCCGTGTCGTCAGGTACCAGTTCAAACAAGATAAGTTGCTAACATTAGCGAATAGCATGCTAACTGCAACAGCAACCTAAACCGTTTTTTCTCCTTAAAAGTTTGACCATTGTTGATCATATGCTCACAATGGGTAGGCGGTCACCTAGCCAAATAGCTACTAACTACATCTTGTCGTGTCGTCGGGTACCAGTTCAAACAAGATAAGTTGCTAACATTAGCGAATAGCATGCTAACTGCAACAGCAACCTAAACCGTTTGGTCAAACTTTTAAGGAGAATATTGGAGAATTATTTGATGTTAGCATGCTCGGATAGCATGTGGCTGACAACCAAACCATGAGTTGAAGGCGACTGACTGACAAGTGTGACAAAACTAACACAGACACACAAGTTTACGTTATCTGCTAACCTCCGCTGGGACGCTGCCGGGTCTCGGAGCGGGTGCGGCGCCTCTCAGGTTGACCACGTGGACTTCCTGGGGGAGGCCACTGGTGCCCCGGCTGGCGCAGCCTGACAGGGCTGTGAAGCTCTTGCTCATGGCTTGCACAGGGTGGCTCATGCCCACTGGCAGCAACTCACACGGGCTGCGAAACGGCCCTGAGATGGAAAAAAAAAAAGATGTTTACAGCAGGCAGTGTTATAAATGAAGCAAATAGTATGGTCATGTGGAAAAAAAAACGAACTAAATAAGTCATATTTTCTCCTTCAACAATGTAGCGTCACCCAGTCCGACGGTTTACAGGCAATTTAACGAACACATTGCCAATCGCGCACTTCAATTGCTTTATTTGGTCATATTTTCTCTCGAGGCGAGCCAAATGGCACTCTTTCCTCATTATCCCACCCGAGTTGTGAATGCCACCTGCTACCTTGGAGACGGCGCAAATCAAAAAGTGCATGACGTGCGTCAGAACAAGTCAAGAAGAATGTAATGGATGTATGTGTACTAAGGCCGCATGAATTAAAAGAAGAAAAAGACAAAAAAAATGAGGGAAAAAGGAGAAAAAACAAAAAAGGAAAAAAAGAACAAAATTAGAGAAAAAAAAGAACACACACAAGAAAGGAAAAAATATATAAAATAAAATTAATGTAAAATGAGGGAAATTAAAAAAAGCAAATTGGAAAAAAATCAAAAGAGTAATGAAAGAAAAATTAGTAGCTACCACAAATGTTGCAAAATTGGGGAAAAAAAATCTAAAGAAAAAAATAAAATGGATAAAAGAAAATAGAGAATAAAGTAAAATCACAGAAAGAAAAAAAAAACCCACACACAAGCAAAACAAGAAAAAGTGCAACTTGAAAATGATTCCACATATGCACTCCTCCAAGACACTATCCAAATAAGCAACGCCATGATTTACGTATCGAGTGCAGTGTGAGAGCCGGCAGCGTACGGTAACTCATGTTGACTCTTGCATGACACCACGCCTCCTCCTCGTCCGCCGCAAAGGTGCCTCGCCGTCTTTTCGTGTCTCATTTCGACGCACGCAAGACATCAAGGTGGGCGTTGGGAAGCACAGAAATGATGTGGCATTGAGGTTTTTTTTAGGGACGCAATAAACGATTGCGGCCGAGAGCAGGGATGTGGATTTTTTTTTTTGGGGGGGGGGGGGGGGGGTTTGGGGTCAGTAGTGGGGGTTGTTATATATTGTATTTGAGCCAGCAGCATTGCACTCGCCGAGGCCCCGCTCGCCTTACCAAAAACACGCCGTGGTTACAACATTTGGAAATGATTTGAGGCTCGATTTCAATGTTCAAGTCTTCCAGCATGAGCCAGCGTGTGCTTCAGTGTACTCAGACTGTTTTTTTCATCTAATCCTCTTTTTTTTTGTTTTTTGTTGAGAACACAACACTATTGTTTTCTCTTTCCATGCCGTCGACTATTTTTCTTCCATTATTATGCCGTCCTTTGTTAGATCAGCAACAATTCTCCTTCTTGAAGGCCCGGAGATGACTTCAATGCTGGCAGGGTATATTTGTGTCAAACATGGAAGTAAAAGTCAAGTCAACTGCAATGCTAATGCTAATTCAGCATATTTCATGGTTTCTGACATTAGGATAGCACTGAATCGTGTTTAAATATTAATAAAAAAATCTTTCATAGGCCCATAAATCACTCAAACCCTAACTGGGTCATAAATAAAATCTTTGGTTTTTTGTTTAAAAAAAAAAAGGCCACATCCTCTGTGAAAAAAAAATCCAGGTTGATATATGACAAACACGCCAGAGACAGGAAGTTTGAGACAAATAAACAAACCCAACAACCCATGCAATCATTCCTTGGGGGAGGTAACAAAAGGTCAAGGCGTCAAAGTTGACACTTTCGGGCTGAAAGTGAAAACGTCTGAAGCAGAAGACATTCACCCATCACTTGTCAGTATGACGGCACTTTATTATTCCCTACCTTCATTTTTGAAAAATCCTTATGTTGCATTTCTACACTTTTATATTTGTTTGTTTGTTTGTTACGGCCTGCCAAGATCTGTGTGTGCTATTTTGCATCATCATAGTGGCAAGTGGGTAGCAGCTTACTGGAAAAATGGTGTAAAGATTAAGATATCCTTTATTTGTCCCACACTGGGGAAATTTACAGCCTCCAGCAGCAAGAATGTAGGTAGAAAGAAGAAAGAAGAAAAAAACAACAACAACAAACACATATGTTAACATAGTCACAGGAGCAAAGTGGTTACAGCATCATAAGAGTGGCGTAGTTAGCATAACAATAGTAGCAGCATATTAGTTGCATCGCACTTCAAGCACAGTACACGTAGCAGTACTTTTGAATAATTTATCTGGCACGTTCTGAGCCGAGCATCGCGCTTCTTAAAGCACGAAAACAAAGCTTCCTCGTACGCGTAAGTGAAACGTTACCAGCGAACCTATATTAAAAGTCGACTTCAAATATTTGCGCTCGCTGCAGAGCAAAGAAGAGCGTTAGCGTGGGCCGCGGCCTTCGCTCTTCTTCTGTGGTGCCTCGACTGTTTATTTGTGCGGTTCTGCCTGCTTGGAGAGATTTGCAACACACACACGCGCGCGCACACACACCAAAAGCAGCATTAGGAGGATTATTATGTCTGGCAAGATATGATAATGATATCCTTTTGTTGTTGTACATTCATGATCACAGGAAGTGGCTGCTGGGGGATGCTAATTAGGGCACGTAGCGCACTTCATTAGACCGCGGTGGGGTGTTTAGAAGGCCCGCGATAGGACTGCTTCCTCAGCGTAGCCATCAATAAATAAATAAACCTTGATTTATATACGAGTGCCTTTTAACGGACGCAATGATGCTTAACAAGAACCCACCGAAACAGTCGAGGAGTAGCATAGTAATAAAAGCATAGTGGGAGGTTTATAATGGTAGCATAGCGGTCGTGCAGTAGTAGTGCAAGTTATTTGATGATATTTTTCTGACCATCTGTTACAAAATAAGAGGAAAGTGACAAGCGCGAGGACTCCAAACAAATCTGCTACTTCCGACAGGGTGGCGCCCGGCCAAGATTTGGGAAACAGGAAGTGATGTCAGCTGCTGTGTGTGCCAGTTTGGGACGAGTCAGATATTCCCACAAAGCCATTTCCCCAAGATAAACAAACACACACGCACGCGCACACAAAGTCTCCACTCCCACTCTTGCATGCAAAAACTTGCCTTGAACTCGGCGCCCTGATTGTGTTGCTTCAATATCACAAAGTGTAGCGTAGCGTAGCGCTTGAATATTGACATTGTAGGAATTGTAACATTGTGGTAGCATCGTGAAAGCACAATAGCGGCAACACTGTCGCAATAACAGAGCGGCGGCATTGTCTGAGCAAAGTGGCAGAACAGTTCCAACATTCTATTTGGAATGTAGCATTGTAGTAGTATCGGTATGAAAAATAAAATTGCTAGTGTAATTTTAATATCTGTTGTAGTACCACTATATGATTTATGATTGATTTTTTTTTTCTCCCCTGAATGAAAACAACGTTTAAGTCTACTACTAGTGGACGTTAAGGCCCAAAAGCACAGTTCCAACGGGCAAATCCTTAATAAGGCCACTTTAATTACAGTGAATATGAGTTTTTATCGCTAACTTCAATAGATCTCCTCCCATACTTCCCGCAGGATTAAAATGATCCTCTGGCCTCCTTTTCTGTTGCACCGCGGGGCACTGTTCCCACGCAAAATGAAACATCTCCTACCCAATTTTCCTGCCACAGGGGGGTCATTAAAAAAAAAAAAAAAAAAAAAAACACACATTTTTTTCCCCCTTCACCAGCACACAATCAGCAGGAACCCTCGCTAGCCCCTGAACCCCAAAGGTGCTGCTCCAGGAAGCCAGCAAAGCTCTTTATGAGAGGGCAAGGAGGTTCATGTCGCCAAGAAGATTTATCTGCCGTAAAACAAACTTCAGACACGACAAACGGAAGCTGGGACGGGATGAAGCCAGTCAAGTGGGAGGGCACTCCTGAAGGAACTCGGAATCTCTAAAGTCAACGTGTTGCAGGTGAAGGCGAATAACTACAACAATAATCATTGAGTCATGTACGACAGTACGTGGGAAATGAGGGAGGAAGGGCGAGCGCAACAGTAACTGAATATAAATGTTATAATAACACCAGCGGCCTTAATGATATATTATAGCGACACATTTTTCTTTTTAGGAAAGTGCAACTTAATTAAATTGTCTTCTTTTATTAAATCAAGGGCGGTTAGCCCTACAACAGTAATAGTTTGAACAGCATGGATTGTTATGCTATTAAAACATCAAGGAGCTCAATATGTAAATCTAAATATTCATTCATTCATTCATCTTCCTAACCGCTTGATCCTCACTAGGGTCGCGGGGGGTGCTGGAACCTATCCCAGCTGTCTCCGGGCAGTAGGCGTAGGGACACCCTGAATCGGTTGCCAGCCAATCGCAGGGCACACAGAGACGAACAACCATTCGCACTCACACTCACACCTAGGGACAATTTAGAGTGTTCAATCAGCCTGCTATGCATATTTTTTTTTGGAATGTGGGAGGAAACCGGAGCACCCGGAGAAAACCCACCCAGGCCCGGGGAGAACATGCAAACTCCACACAGGGAGGCCGGAGCTGGAATCGAACCCGGTACCTCTGCACTGTGAAGCCCACGTGCTAACCACTGGACTACCGGGCCGCCCGTAAATCTAAATATAATGTTTTAAAATATTTTCTTTTTAAGAAAGTGCAACATCAAAAATGTGTCTTCTGTCTCAGGAAATAAAAGATACAGACAATTGCAGCGATAACAGTTGGCAGTCTGAATTACGCAATTAAAACATCAATGGCCTTTGGAATACTGGATTCATGACCACTTTTTCAGCGCAAGATTTTCTTTTTAGGAAAAGTGTGACATCATGATTTTTTTTTTCCAAAGAAAGATGTGCAAAGTAACTGTTTGAATTATTACGCTATAAAAACACAAATGGCTTTTCTAATTGCTTTGGCAGCATCCGAAGCCACTGGGAGAGGACGTTTAAATTCCTTTACGCCATGCTAACGTTAGCATCTCCTAGCTAGTTGAATATGTGCACGCACAAGCAAATTACTGCGACAACTTTTGGGCCCTTCCATTTTTAACCGCTCACTAGCGTAGCATTGTAGCTAAAGCTAGCAAGCCTCCAGGGTGACACCTGCAGTGAAAAAGTCATTCACGGCTTTTTTCGCCTGCGGGGGTGACGACATCGGCGTTGCTAATAATCTAACGTCAGTTGCTACAAAACAAAGGGTGTCGTGTTCCCCGGTGGGCATCGATCGCTTTCTCGCCACGTCAATCAAGTGAGCCCCGACCGCTTTGTTTTGGTGACGGCACGCAAAAACACCATCAGTCATCGCAGATGGTGAGAGGGCGTTTTTCTCCTTCTTTACGCTTCATAAGCCGCCAAGAAAAGAATGAATCACACTGCGGAGGAGGAAAACTACTAATGCAAGCAAGCAGTTAACCGTGAGCATGATACAAATTTTCAGCAGAGAGGAATCATAATTTACAAACAAAGGGAAAGTCTACCTTTTCAAAAACATTTGGATTAGTGGAGAACGTTTTACTTAAATCAGCATGTATTGTATTGTATTGTAAAGAAAATATGGGGGTTGATTTCCACGTTATCCAAATAGCACCCCCACCCCCCACCCCAAAAAAAACTAGAATGTTCCACAAATAAGCCAAAAGAAACAATTCAAAAAAAAAAAAAAAGAGGGGAATTTATACATTCCCTTCATAAAACTACTAACGCTATGCTACGCTTGCAATAAACTCCCTGACCGAGTTAATGAAATTGTCGGGGCAACACTTCCACTCGGTCCAGTGCCATCGTAAAACTTCTTAGACTGGTCCGGAATCGGCAGAGTAAAAAAAATGTGTGAAGGCTTCGCAAGTCTCAGCATCCGTCTTGACTTACGCGCGCCTCCCCGCTAGTAAAGACACGTGTGGCATGTTTGGATTGGCATGTTTCCAACACGCCGTGCACAGGCAAAAGGGAAGAAGGGCGGGGGTGAAAAACTTTGACACATCAATAAAAGTGCAAGTCCACAATTTTGGGCACTAAATCAAGATTATTTTAGACTGACAATCTGCAAAATTGATCGACTTCATTCATTATATAGCCTACAAATAAAATACATTGCCTCAACTTCCATGCATCCAGTGGTTAGCACGTCGGCTTCACAGTGCAGAGGTACCGGGTTCGATTCCAGCTCCGGCCTCCCTGTGTGGAGTTTGCATGTTCTCCCCGGGCCTGCGTGGGTTTTCTCCGGGTGCTCCGGTTTCCTCCCACATTCCAAAAACATGCGCGGCAGGCTGATTGAACACTCTAAATTGTCCCTAGGTGTGAGTGTGAGCGCGGATGGTTGTTCGTCTCTGTGTGCCCTGTGATTGGCTGGCAACCAATTCAGGGTGTCCCCCGCCTACTGCCCGAAGACAGCTGGGATAGGCTCCAGCACCCCCCGCGACCCTAGTGAGGATCAAGCGGTTCGGAAGATGATGAACTTCCATGCATTAGCATGTTTATGAATTAAATGCCACATTTGTCCACCAGATGGAGCTACCCGAGTCAAAGCATGCTGCAATTTTAATATTGAACATTTTGCTGCCTGCTTTGAATGGGAAAAAGTAGCACCATCTGGTGAACAAAGAGGAAAATTTAAACTCAAACGCCAGTGCTACAGGATTCAAAATTGAAAACGCGGCATAACAAATAGATTAGTTGACGTTACGATAAATATGGTTGAAATGTGGCATCTTTTAATGGGATATTTGATATTATTCTGTGTAGCTTCAGTCATGTTAGGCTAATTTAAAACCGGAAGCAAAATGACAAGAGTCGGACATTTTCAACGGGACAATTTATGGTGTTTTGAGTCGGTTTAGCATCGCTGGATAGCATCATAATTTCATCAGATGCATACACGTTTCGCCTAATGCCACAATGAAATTACAAGCCGACTGCGTAAGAATTTAGGAGACGTCGGAATGTCCTGCTTCTGTGTGGCTTTTACCGACAAACAAAATCCAAGTTGAGCCATGGTCTTGGCGTTGCTTCTGATTGCAACAACTTAAAATTGGGCGACCGCAAGCTCACAAAAGCATCGTCCACATGGTGAAAGTGTGCTGCTTTCTTTTCTTTTTTTGGAGCGCAAACAACTTTCTGTCTGATTTTTTTTTTTTTCTCCCGCTCCCTGCCAAAACCGCGAGTGGTTGCCGAGGCTCATCTGGAGAGGACCGCCGCGAGGCTTCAGATTGCGCAAGCGCTGTAACCGGAGAGTTGTGGCGTAGGCGGGAGGAGGAGGGGGAGGCGGGGGAGGAGGAGGATGTGGATTGGGTCACCGCACTCGAACGGACGATGGTGGTGGCAGCGGGGTTTCTTCCAGCAGATGTTGAAGCATCGCTTGGCGCACCGCTTTGGGCTGTTTACATAGCCACGGTCAGGCCGGGCCTTTATCTTGACAGGAAGCCCCGCCCCCCTCTACGGTGTCACATCACACTTTGACTCATTTGTGGATTGTTTCTACTCCATCCATCCATCCATCCATCTTCCGAACCGCTTGATCCACACTAGGGTCGCGGGGGGTGCCGGAGCCGATCCCAGCTATCTCCGGGCAGTAGGCGGGGGACACCCTGAATCGGTGGCCAGCCAATCGCAGGGCACACAGAGACGAACAACCATCCGCGCTCACACTCACACCTAGGGACAATTTAGAGTGTTCAATCAGCCTGCCACGCATGTTTTTGGAATGTGGGAGGAAACCGGAGCACCCGGAGAAAACCCACGCAGGGCACACAGAAACGAACAACCATTCGCACTCACATTCACACCTAGGGACAATTTTGAGTGTTCAATCAGCCTGCCACGCATGTTTTTGGAATGTGGGAGGAAACCGGAGCACCCGGAGAAAACCCACGCAGACCCGGGGAGAACATGCAAACTACACACAGGGAGGCCGGAGCTGGAATCGAACCCGGTACCTCTGCACTGTGAAGCAGACGTGCTAACCACTGGACTACCGGGCCGCCCTTGTTTCTAGTCATTCTGTTTATTTCTGCTGTGCAAAGTGGCACCATCGCGAATCGCGATTGACTGGGTAGAGGAGAAACGGCAAGAACTCATTAACTGTCGTGGTTGTTTACGTTTGCGAACCGGAATCCAATCGTTGACTGCCGCCGATAAATATGTCCTTCAAGTACGTTTTTCAGTGGATGGCAGGGTCTTGCCCATATTGTCTGCGAAACTCAAGTTCGTGAAACTACTGTAATGATGACGGATCCCTGTAGATGGCGACGTTGTATCACTTCGGCTCAGCACATCTCGGGAGTTGAATAATGAGATTTTGTGATACATTTTGGCTCGTCAAAGCAATTGTGGAGGAGAGAAATGCCAACACGTTGGAAGCCTGACGTGTTTTGGCAATTCACGCTCCAAAAGAATATGTGGATGGTACAAATATAGAGGTCGCGAATAGTTTAGTAAGTGGCTAGACGAATCACCAATTATTAAAACTGTTCCGCTTTATTTGATAACCGATCATTTCTCTGGGAATTTATTCATTATTAAAGCTCTAGAATAAAAAGAGTATATGTGTGCCACCATATGTTACGCCGCCACAGTGAGAAAAGATGGCAAATTATTATTTAGCAATCAAAAACACTTTGGCAGTCTTTATTTTGTTATTTTTATAGTTTGAAGTGCCACAAAGGCAAAAATAGCTGCGTCAAAGTTATGGGTCGTGACCGAAAGAACGAGATCCCGGATACAAGCGGCCGAAATGAGTTTTCTCCGCAGGGTGTCCGGGCTCTCCCTTAGAGATAAGGTGAGAAGCTCGGTCATCCGGGAGGGGCTCCGAGTCGAGCCGCTTCTCCTCCACATCGAGAGGAGCCAGATGAGGTGGCTTGGGCATCTGATTCGGATGCCTCCTGAGCGCCTCCCCGGTGAGGTGTTCCGGGCATGTCCCACCGGGAGGAGACCCCGGGGAAGACCCAGGACACGCTGGAGAGACTATGTCACCCAGCTGGCCTGGGAACGACTCGGGATCCCCCGGGGAGAGCTGGAAGAAGTAGCTAGGGAGAGGGAAGTCTGGGCTTCCCTGCTAAAGCTGTTGCCCCCGCGACCCGGCCCCGGATAAGCGGTAGATGATGGATGGATGGATGGAAGTTGTTTCGGTGCTCATACTCTAAATAAGGCATGTCCAAAGTGCGGCCCGCGGGCCAAATCCGGCCCGCGGTCGAATTTCATCCGGCCCTCGGCCCCCGTCATAAAATCAGTGCCGTCTGGCCCGCAGGTTGGGCGCAATGGAACACGTGTTGCATTGACTGAGGTCTCGTCGACTGGTGAGTGATGTTTCATAGAGTACTGCTTCCCCCTAGTGGCTAAATGAGTAATAGCATTCACTAAATGAGTAATAGCATTTAACCACTAGAGGGCATCACTCACGAGTCAACAAGACATCACTGCGTGTTTATATTGACTGATATGTCATATTTCAAATGATCCTTGCAGTTGTGGATATGTGTATTGCTTGTTCATTTCCCTGTTGTTCGAGTCAAAGGTTTTGTGACTATTGAAAAGTCATGGTGATACAACCAAAATAAATTCTGTTTCAAGATTGTTGAAATTAAAATAAAAATGGAAATGTGAAACAGACTGGCTTACTAAAATTTGTTGAACAATATTGTTGTTCAATGTAAAGAATGTCAGCCAAGGTCGGCCCCCCCCCGACATTTTACCACATAAAATCTGGCCCCCTTGGCAAAAAGTTTGGACACCCCTGCTCTAAATAAAACACGTATTGGTACACACCGTTTTGAAAAGGGCTGGCAGTAAATGAGTTAATAAGATGAGATGCATACGGCAAGCATGGACGCGTCTGACGGTGTGGGTGACTGTGTTGTGAACTAATTTTTGTGACTCCATGGATAATTTCTAGGTGTTGTGTTTATTTCTGTCATACAAGCTAGTGAGAGGCGTCACAAATCACGACACGGCCACTGTGCTCTTCCCGCTACACATCAACATAACGGCCGCTATCTTGTTCCCGGTTGTCCCCGTATCTTGCTGGCCTTCCTCTTAAGAGCTCGCTTACGCAAATGTGCGGACCTAAACCGACTTACAGCCCCCTCTTTCCTCCCTCAATCGCACTCTCACTCTCGCTCGATTTCTCCGTCTGTGGTTCCAGTAAGCAGGCGTACAAATAAGTGAAGTCAGAGTTAGTAATGGGAGACAGCTGTTGGCAATTGTGAGCTTTCCATTGTGTTTCTCAACATCGCAAAGAATAAAAAAGAAAAAAAAATGCAATAAGGGGAGCGAGTGGGGCCTCATCTTGAGTTTACAAACGTCAACTTTTACTTTAAATTTGAAATTTGAATTTTCTGACCATCAAAGTTTTAAGAATATCACGGTTAAGGGTAAAGTATGAGCCTTAATGGAGACTTCTTCTTGATTTTGTAGATGTAAACACATAACGGGGTAGGACTAGATAAGTTTTTTACTTCATCCTACTCCCTTGAACATAATAGACTACCTTATTTTCTGTCAAACTATTACTGTATATGTTTTATGTTCAATAAACAAACAAACAAACAAAAGTAGCCCAGATAATGCAAATCCCTTTTTTCATTCATAAAACAACTATATTAAAATAACCGTAAAAAAAAAACACTTCTCTCCAAAACAAACTTACAATTTTTTGTTTTTTGTTGAAAATGCTAACATAATGCTAATAATACGAGCCCTCATCGCAAAGTCACTCAGCTAGCTAAGCTAACTATGCTAACCGCTTGCTACAGAGGGATTGAGAAGATGAGGTCGTCCTTCATTTCTATTTATTATCTTATTTATCTATTTGTTAGTGAGCTTAGCTTTTAGCTAAACTAAAAAGTCATAAGCCGTTTGTGAATATCAAGAACGCAGAGTGTGGTTTCGTAAACTCGGCGAGTACGGTCTTGGGGAGTATCGTCTCAAAGAACATATTTCCGACGAAGGCTAGTCTCTTCTCCCCTGGCTTTGGAACCAAAATGCTAAGTATCTTTTAAATAAAGCTTTTGTTTTTGAATGCTTGCAATAGAACAAAAAGAACTAACGGTGTTGCTCTGTAGCATTGTTGGCTGTGTGGTTGACTTGATGCTTCCATCTTCGACTTTTGATGAAGAAAACTTTCATTTCACGTATTGGAGTTGTACACCCCCGCCCCCCCTTTGTCGTTCGCGTGCTTGTGTTGTCACATGATGATGATAGCACTAAAAACAGAACTCGTAAAAGAGACCACAAGGCACTTTTCTTGTTTTATTTGGAGATAAAATTCCAAAGAGGATTTTTTTTTTTTCTTCTACTTGGAGCCAAGAATTGTTACTCAGAAATGACACACTGCCAAGCGCTCACTTCTCTGAAGGTCATATCAGCGCTGGAAAGCCTGCTTTCTCTTGCTAAAATGATTACAAATGTACTTTTCACGAGTGCAGAATGCCTCTGTGGGTTAGTTCCATTATTTTGCGTTCATTTTTTATTTCTTTTCATGAATTCCAGGCGGGAGGAGCAACCGAAGTCACACCAACACGCAGGCGCAAGGTCGATTATTTCGAGTTGTCGTTCTTCCTTTTGTTGCGCAAGATGGAGGTTATGAGAAACGGCTACAAGAGGCGTGATCGCCTTAATTGATTTAATTCATTCATTCATTCATTCATTCATCCTCCGAGCCGCTTGATCCTCACTAGGGTCGCGGGGGGTGCTGGAGCCTATCCCAGCTGTCTCCGGGCAGTAGGCGGGGGACACCCTGAATCGGTTGCCAGCCAATCGCAGGGCACACATAGACGAACAACCATCCACGCTCACACTCACACCTAGGGACAATTTAGAGTGTTCAATCAGCCTGCCACGCATGTTTTTGGAATGTGGGAGGAAACCGGAGCACCCGGATGAAAACCCACGCAGGCCCGGGGAGAACATGCAAACTCCACACAGGGAGGCCGGAGCTGGAATCGAACCCGGTACCTCTGCACTGTGAAGCCGACGTGCTAACCATTTAATTCAGTGAACGTTAAAATGCCTCGATTGGAATCCAAATTGCTACCCAAGCACAAGTCATGGCGGTTTCTTAGAAGTACATTTGTAAAGGCAGAATCATTTGGCCACCAAAAGCCCGTTCTCAGGCTCAGTCAGCAAAAATATTAGCGTCAAAATCACTGTTTGGCTTGATATGTTTCTCGTTTTCTCCGCTTTTTGGTCAGAAACCGTGAAAGTAACCCATGTTCGGTTGCTAATTACTTAACAGAATAAGCTAGCAACAAACTTTTTATCCTGTCTACTCTGTGAAAATGCTCAGTTGCATTCCGATACAGATTCCGGCTAAGTTGCTCCAGCTTGTATATCTGGCAACCCTCCCGCAACGACTTCATTTTCCCCGCGAAGCTCAAAGTCTGGCCAAGAGTTCACAATAGAGTATATCTATCGGCAGAGAGCCGCGTGGCGTGGCAGAGAGGTGCTCCGCATTGAGAGTTACGGGACGGCGGATTGCTTTCCTCCGAGAGAAAAGGCTTCGTTAAGTGCGACGGGCGACGGGCAGATGGGGAAACGCTTGCACAGATGTGGCGCACGGGTGCCAAGTTGCCGCGTCGAAAGCAGATGAAAAGATGTGTCATCGCTATCCATCTTTGAAGGAACCGTCAAAACATTTGATGGGACTCCGAAATTGTCTGCGTCTCACCAAAATGGCGTTTTGGCCGTCATTTACTGGCAACGTGTCACAAGTGTGGGCCGGTTCTGGTACTAACATACTTTGACAGCTACTGTACAAACGTAATATAATAAATATAATAATATAATATAATAATATTATAAATATTATAATATTATGGATGGACAACATTAAGGAATGGACTAACTGCAGCTTGCAGACCCTGCTACGAACAGCTAAGGACCGAGAGTGCTGGAGATCCCTGACTGCCCAGACCTCCACCATGGCACCCCGACGGCCTCTTAGGCCATGGGATGAATAAGAATAAGAAGAATAAGAAGAATATTATATAATAAATATTATAATATTTATTATTACTTTTTTATTACTTTATTTATTATTAAATAATATAATAATATTATAAATATTATAATATTATATAATAAATATTATAATATTTATTATTATTATTATTATTATATTATTATAATATTATTATATATATAATAATATAATAATATAATAAACGAAATAATATATCGCAATCAGCAAAAGTAGAAGAAAATCAGCCAAAAATAGTTAAAAAAATAATAAAACATTAGCTAATCGGTAACTTAAATACACAGGCCTTCCTGTGTGGAGTTTGCATGTTCTCCCTGTGCTTGCGTGGCTTTTCTACGGGTAGTCCGGTTACGTCCCGCATTCCAAAAACATGCATGGGCATGCTGTTTGAACACTCTAAATTGTCCCTCGGTCTAAGTGTGAGCGGGGATGGTTGTTCGTCTCTGTGTGCCCTGCGATTGGCTGGCACCCGGTTCAGGGTGCCCCCTCCCCGCCTACTGCCCGAAGACGGCTGGGATAGGGCTCCAGCACCCCCCCTGCGACACCTCTAACATCAGAACAGCGGTTAAACAGGGGGCCAACACATCAGATGCCATCCATCCATCCATCATCTACCGCTTATCCGGGGCCGGGTCACGGGGGCAACAGCTTTAGCAGGGAAGCCCAGACTTCCCTCTCCCTAGCTACTTCGTCCAGCTCTCCCCGGGGGATCCCGAGACGTTCCCAGGCCAGCTGGGTGACATAGTCTCTCCAGCGTGTCCTGGGTCTTCCTCGGGGTCTCCTCCCGGTGGGACATGACCGGAACACCTCACCGGGGAGGCGCTCAGGAGGCATCCGAATCAGATGCCCAAGCCACCTCATCTGGCTCCTCTCGATGTGGAGGAGAAGCGGCTCGACTCTGAGCCCCTCCCGGATGACTGAGCTTCTCACCTTATCTCTAAGGGAGAGCCCGGACACCCTGCGGAGAAAACTCATTTCGGCCGCTTGTATCCGGGATCTCGTTCTTTCGGTCACGACCCATAGCTCGTGACCATAGGTGAGGGTTGGAACGTAGATCGACCGGTAAATTGAGAGCTTCGCCCTTTGGCTCAGCTCCTTCTTCACCACGTCAGACCGATACAACGTCCGCAATCAGATGCATATAGTGTATTTTGAATTCCTCCCAATGCACCCCCCCCCCCAAAAAAAAACCTCAACCTTGGCACGGATTGTTGTGATTTCAAAGCCATTCTTGGAATTTAACGAGTCAACCGATTGCACCCAAAAAAAAAAAAAAGCAGATTAAGTCATATTCAACTCCCAAGAGTTGCGCTTCATCACGGTCGGGTTCTTACAAAGGCGTCCTGTGATTATGTCAAGTCGCAAGAAGGAAGCTCCATAATAGAGTCGAGGTGACGGCAGATGGACAGCGCGCAGCACAAATGCTCTCATTCAAGCAAGGGGGGAAAAAAAAAAAAAAAGCTCCTCTTTGTCCAGCCAAGGTCACGATGCGCGCATTTCTCAAAGGCACCGAGCGCGGCTGACATCATCATTCCGGACTTTTTATTCATGACTACTGGGAGCGGATTGTACTGCACTGGACATATTTCACATTCATCTTTGTCCAGCAGTCGACCATCTCTTGTCTTTTCTGGAGGTTGTAAATCGCAGGTTGGCACATTGCCCCCCCCCCACTGACCGCGCTGCTCAACCCCCGCCGGATCAGCACCTTCTTCCACGTAAATCCCCCTTTACTCCGCTGACACATACGCTATCTGCAAAGGCGTGCCGGGGAGAGACTGTGGGAAATCCCGGAGATTGATGTAATCATTCTGAAGAGCAAACAACGGCGCAAAGTGTTGCGCTTTGTTTAGTTTTTTTTTTTGCTTTTTCACTCTCACACGCATACACACCAACTCATTTAATATTGACTATCGTGCTACTTTTGGCTTCTTTGTTTGCACCCAAAAACCTTCATATTCCTGCAGTCTCTATCCGTACGGCACAAAATTTGATGGACATCTAGCACGGAGGAAGCAACTCAGCGGAGTCGTCGGTGTTGGTGGTTGTCGTGAACATTTTGGACACGCTCAAAAAATGTATTTGCAACAAGTCACATCAATTAAGACCTCAAATGACATGTCTTCGGGAGGGCTTTCCAGATTTGGAACTGTGCTGTCAATAACCGTTTAAATGATGAGGTAGTGACAAAAAAAACAATTTTTTTTTTCTTCCCTGAAGCTATGACCACTTTCCGTTGCTCCAAACCACATGGAGTCATAATACCACAAATGAACAGCACTGATGAGATCTTTTCCTCATGGATAATTACTCTTTCTTCTTGCATAATAGTTTAACGACCAACAAATTTAAATTGCTATGCTCAGAAATGCCACCAATGCCCACTGTTTTATCAACTCGCCAATCAGAATAAATTGATGACTAATAAAAAGTGGCGGCCCGGTAGTCCAGTGGTTAGCACGTGGGCTTCACAGTGCAGAGGTACCGGGTTCGATTCCAGCTCCGACCTCCCTGTGTGGAGTTTGCATGTTCTCCCCGGGCCTGCGTGGGTTTTCTCCGGGTGCTCTGGTTTCCTCCCACATTCCAAAAACATGCGTGGCAGGCTGATTGAACACTCTAAAATTGTCCCTAGGTGTGAGTGTGAGCGTGGATGGTTGTTCGTTTCTGTGTGCCCTGTGATTGGCTGGCAACCAATTCAGGGTGTCCCCCGCCTGCTGCCCGAAGACAGCTGGGATAGGCTCCAGCACCCCCCGCGAGCGACCCTAGTGAGGATCGAGCGGCTCGGAAGATGAATGAATGGATGATAAAAAGTGTTTCCATTTCCATGTGGGAAAATGTCCATCCCCACCGCTTCGTACACACACGAATCAGTATCAGGAACCGCCCCCCATAAATTCCAGCGATACAAGTCATATCTCAAAGTAATGGACTGCATGAGAACTTTCCCGTTCATGCAATTATCCATCCATTATCCTAACCGCTTGATCCTCACTAGGGTCGCGGTGGGTGCTGGAGCCTATCCCAGCTGTCTCGGGGCAGTAAGCGGGGGACACCCTGAACCGGTTGCCAGCCAATCACAGGGCACACAGAGACGAACAACCATCCGCGCTCACACTCACACCTAGGGACAATTTTAGAGTGTCCATTCAGCCTGCCGTGCATGTTTTTGGAATGTGGGAAGAAACCGGAGCACCCGGAGAAAACCCACGCAGGCCCGGGGAGAACATGCAAACTCCACACAGGGAGGCCAGAGCTGGAATCGAACCCGGTACCTATATTAATCATATTAAATACTTTGTTTCCTCAGTATGGGACAAATAAAGGTTATCTTATCTTATTACTGTGGCAATGCGTTCTTACAGAACGGCTGCATGACCAAAACAATTGATGCTTCAGAATGCTTGACAGGCTCACATATCAGTACTTTGTATGCTCACAACTTTTGAGAAATCAACTGAAACATTGCACACATATTAAACAACCCATGAATTCATTTTTTTTAACACAATGCCTCTGTCGAAATTAAGCAGTACTTAGTGCAAAAAAAAAAAAAAAAAGCATTTGCCGAAAACCACTTTGAGTCATACCTCCACTTCAAAGTCTGAATGCATGCTTTGCACATTTGTTATGATGGTGTCAATGTGCTCTCATATACAGCCCCCCGCACCCCGAAAAAAGATAACGGACACTATCACCATCAAATCAGCACAAAGTCAAAATCTATTTAATTAAACGAACGACCTTGATGAGAGCTTACGTGGAGTTACTTTTTTCAACCTGGGCTCAAAGGCTCAATGACTCCAAAAAACACCTCAAAAAGGATCCCCGTGAACACATAACGCATCGATATTGATGTACCTGCAGATGCCAAGCCGCATGTTGTAAGAAGCAACGAGGCGAAGAGGGCGCATCTTCTGGCCATTGTTCTGAGCTGGCAGCCTCCGATATCGGGACAATATTTGGAAGTGGACGGAAAAGCCTCTTTTTCCGTTTTTCCCCTCGTGCGAGAGGCCTGCTTACAGGAAGTCAGCGCTGCAAACAAAAGAAGAGAAAGTTAAGCAGAGCTGAGATGGAGGCAAGGAGGGACGGACAAGTGGGGATGATGGGGGGGTGTTGGATTTAACGCGGTCCCCGGCAGGAGACGAGGGAAGCGCTAGATTGGTGAGCCGGGGATTAATTGGGGGGTCGCGCATACTTCAAAAGCGGAGGCGGAAGACGCCACGAGGTATTAACACACTCTTGCTGAGGAGAGGCTTCAAATGCTCACCTCTGCGACAAGTTGAACACTCCTCCGGTGCACCGTGCAACATTTCACTTTGCGGGGAAAATGGTGTTTTGAAACGGAAATCTGCTGGGAGACCGAGATGTGCTTTGGACCTCGTACGCCGGACGAATATGATCAATAATCTGATTTAATTCATTCATTCATCTTCCGAGCCGCTTGATCCTCACTAGGGTCGCGGGGGGTGCTAGAGCCTATCCCAGCCGTCTTCGGGCAGTAGGCGGGGGACACCCTGAATCGGTTGCCAGCCAATCGCAGGGCACACAGAGACGAACAACCATTCGCGCTCACACTCACACCTAGGGACAATTTAGAGCGTCCAATCGGCCTGCCATGCATGTTTTTGGAATGTGGGAGGAAACCGGAGCACCCGGAGAAAACCCACGCAGGCCTGGGGAGAGGGCACACAGAGACGAACACCCATCCACGCTCACATTCACACCTAGGGACAATTTAGAGCGTCCAATCAGCCTGCCATGCATGTTTTTAGAATGTGGGAGGAAACCGGAGCACCCGGAGAAAACCCACGCAGGCCCGGGGAGAACATGCAAACTCCACACAGGGAGGCCGGAGCTGGAATCGAACCCGGTACCTCTGCACTGTGAAGCCGACGTGCTAACCACTGGGCTACCGGGCCGCCCAAACCGGAGCACCCGGGGAAAACCCACGCAGGCCCGGGGAGAACATGCAAACTCCACACAGGGAGGCCGGAGCTGGAATCGAACCCGGTATCTCTGCACTGTGAAGCCGACGTGCTAACCACTGGGCTACCGGGCCGCCCAAACCGGAGCACCCGGGGAAAACCCACGCAGGCCCGGGGAGAACATGCAAACTCCACACAGGGAGGCCGGAGCTGGAATCGAACCCGGTACCTCTGCACTGTGAAGCCCACGTGCTAACCACTGGACTACCGGGATTTACTGGGTGCAAATACCCCAATAACCAGACACTTTATTATGTATCCACCCATGAAGACAGATTCGGTTCAAGAAATCTTTTAGAACTTGCTTCACATTTTGGCGCCACTTTGGGTGGGGGGGGGTGGGGGTGGAGAAGGTGGCAACAGACCTGGGCGCTATCTGCATCGGAAAGCGTCCAAGTGTGAAGGTGCATCAAAGTGTGGAGGCGCGTCGCGGCTGCACAAGCAGTTGCGGGACAAAAGAGGCTTTCAGCGCACGCCAGCTGCAAAGCCTGGGAAGTCGTTTAGGAGGATCATGACAAATATTACACGTTTGGAGCCCCTTTGGTCGTGATTTATGTCCCCACTTGACCCTCATGTCCGGCCAGGCGGAGCTGCTGAGGTTAACCTTTGAGAGCCAAAATTCAAAGTGCCCTCATCATGGTCAACGTTAAATAACAGTAACATAGTAAGTAGGGTGTTCATTCATTCATCTTCCGTACCGCTTGATCCTCACTAGGGTCGCGGGGGGTGCTGGAGCCCATCCCAGCCGTCTCCGGGCAGTAGGCGGGGGGACACCCTGAATCGGTTGCCAGCCAATTGCAGGGAACAGATGAACAACCATCCACGCTCACACTCACACCTAGGGACAATTTAGAGCAGGGGTGTCCAAACTTTTTGCCAAGGGGGCCAGATTTTATGTGGTAAAATGTCGGGGGGGCCGACCTTGGCTGACATTCTTTACATTGAACAACAATATTGTTCAACAAATTTTAGTAAGCCAGTCTGTTTCACATTTCCATTTTTATTTTAATTTCAACAATCTTGAAACAGAATTTCTTTTGGTTGTATCACCATGACTTTTCAATAGTCACAAAACCTTTGACTCGAACAACAGGGAAATGAACAAGCAATACACATATCCACAACTGCAAGGATCATTTGAAATATGACATATCAGTCAATATAAACACGGAGTGATGTCTTGTTAACTCGTGAGTGATGCCCTCTAGTGTCTAAATGCTATTACTCATTTAGTGAATGCTATTACTCATTTAGCCACTAGAGGGAAGCAGTACTCTATGAAACATCACTCACCAGCCTACGAGACCTCAGTCAATGCAACACGTGTTCCATTGCGCCCAACCTGCGGGCCAGACGGCACTGATTTTATGACAGGGGCCGAGGGCCGGATGAAATTCGACCGCGGGCCGGATTTGGCCCGCGGGCCGGACTTTGAACACTCTAAATCAGGCATGTCCAATCAGCCTGCCATGCATATTTTTGGAATGTGGGAGGAAACCGGAGCACCCGGAGAAAACCCACGCAGGCCCGGGGAGAACATGCAAACTCCACACAGGGAGCTGGAATCGAACCCGGTACCTCTGCACTGTGAAGCCGACGTGCTAACCACTGGACTACCGGGCCGCCCAATAGTAGGGTGTTCATCAAAAAAAAAAAGTACGTCCATATTATTGGAAACTGCTGGGACATTATGCACAGTTTCAACGGTAAAATCCGGCGGCGATTAATTGACTAATTAATTAATCGAGTTAAAGAATGAATATCGTAGCTATGTTAAAAAGTGTAAAGTACTCAAGATTGCGATAGTGACATCGTCATTATCGTGAAAGCCCCGATTGCTGAGACACAAAGTGGGAGTTAACCGGAAGCAGTCAAAGTCAGTCTCTCAAATGCATTCAAGCGTAGCGTTCTAGGGGACTTGTGGTCGTTCCACAACTCTATGCGTAAAACTTGACGATCCCCTGCAGCGACGTGACCTTTGAATTACGCCAAGTCAGCTTTGTCTCTTGAGGTTTTTGCTCAATTTCTTTGCTTAAGTTGCGTACTTTCAAGCAGACACTGACATGTGGTGCATCGACAACACACTTCATCGTCTTTACGATCCAGGGGAGCTGCGCCAATTATTACTGAGCCAGGCTACCTCGAAATCTTCTGCAGAATTAAACCTGTTAGCATCTTGCTGTGAGGCGGCAGGATTAACCACTCGCCCACAGCGACATATTGCCAAAATGTTTCTCGGGAAGTTAAGCTGTGTTTTGGGTTCAGGATCTGAAGCAGGACTCCCCGACAACACCATGCGCTTTTGTTGGGGCAACACTCAAATCACCTCATGTGACTCCTCACCGGCCACCTCACAGACACAGAAGCCAGCTGCCCAGATACCCCATTTGCAGTTTGAGCCATGATACTGTTGAGGCTTTTTTTTTTTAAATCAACTAATTTATTAAATGTAATTGAATTTTCTAAAATAATAAAGGAATAGGTACAGATTCTAGGTATAGGTATCAGGCCGATACCGGCCTTATTTTTCGATAACGAACCTCAAGGAGGCTGCCGATATCTACCACGATACAAAAGGCAACGAAAATCTGATGAGCAAGTTGGCATTTTGGCACATCAGCAAATCAGAGAGCTTGTCCACTTGTGTGTGTGTGTGGCGGGGGGGGGGGGGGGGGGGGGGGGGGTCGGGGGGGGGGGAGATGGGGGGTTTAAAAACTGTCTACACCTCTACAAAGAGTGATGAGGCCCAAAAAGGTTGGGATCTGAAATGATTCATCTTAGCCTCATCTTACTTCATAGCACGAAAAAAATGAACAGGGGTGTGTAGACTTTTATTCTCCACTACTGAACAGGCTGATGTGTTCTCTAATATAATTTAATGTACTGCACATGGTCCACAACTGATGAGCAACATGATAATTTGGGTAAATGACGCATACAATCAAGTGACAGCCGAAAGTTCTATCAAAACAATGATTCTCCCTTTGGTTGATTTGAATTAGTTTAATTTGTGTTTATTATTTTTCATACAAGGATGGGTGTACATAGCCTTTGATTTTTACCTTGTTATATTGTAGAATTTTTGTAAAATGCGATGGAAATGGTGAATTAAGTTGAATAATTGTTCAACCAACAAGGATGCAGATGTTGCCAACACATAAGCTGTCAAGCACACTCATGTAACGCCATTAAAATACACGCAGGCGTAAAATAAACTCCTTTTCGACATTTCGTTACGGTTTTTTTTGCGTTCGTTTTTAATTTAATGTTAAACGCTCACGTATTAGTCGAATAAACACACAAACAAGCTGTACGGTGGACATTTTGACAGAACAGCGGCGCGTACCTCCAGTCAACGAAGTACAACGTCCGGGAAAAGTGCTCCGAAGTCGGCAAACAAGAGCTTATGCTTCCCCGGGGGCACGACGGTCCCTACTTGGCCGAGAAGGGAGCGACTTCAGCGGGGTGCGGGAGAGAGTTCCGCGAAAAGCGGTGGGGGGGGGGGAGAAACAAGGCTCAAGGGTCCTCCTTCGCTGCGGAGTTTTCCACACTTTTCTGCTGACTTTCCAGCAACACGGATGGGCTTATCTGAAGGGGGCGCGGTTTGGGGGTGGGGGGGTCCCCAGCATAAGGGGCGGTCGCGGTGGGGTGGGGGGGAGAAACAAGGCTCAAGGGTCCTCCTTCGCTGCGGAGTTTTCCACACTTTTCTGCTGACTTTCCAGCAACACGGATGGGCTTATCTGAAGGGGGCGCGGTTTGGGGGTGGGGGGGTCCCCAGCATAAGGGGCGGTCGCTGGTGACGTCACAGTGCATCACAAATTCGAGCTCGCAGTTGAGTCAACTCAAGTGATTAGTAAAATTAGTGCTTACCGGAACAAGACAAAGGAGTATTCAAATTCAAACAAATTCACGAGATACAATTTCAAAATACACCGCACGAATAGAAAAAAAGTATTTTCTGGAATCGAACTGTATTTTTTTTTCCTCGATAAAATTTTGTATTTCATGAGAATGAGAAGATTTTTTTTCAGGGGAAATATGTGAACTTAGAATTTGAATTGCATTTTTTTTTTTTTACAAGAAAAGGATTTTTCAAGATAAAAAGTTGCATTTTTCTATACATCATACACTTCAAGGTAAAAGTTACAACATTATTTTTCTAGAAAAATGACCAATCATGTGAGGAATAAGTGTAACCTTTATGCAGCATAAAATTTGAATTTATTGATGGCATAGACATAATTTTGGGGAGTAATGTTGTGCTACTTCAACGTAAAGATTCACTTTTGAGAAAAAAAAGTTTCAACGCGATGAGATAAAGTCACATTTTCTGATCACAAAACTGTGCTTGACTTAAAAAAATCAATCATATGAGAACAAAGTAGTTTTTCTGATGCAGTATTTTTTTTTAGACATTTTTAGATCAAATATTTTTTTAGAAGAAAAAAGTCATCTTAAGAATCAGATAATTTTTCTTTTTTGGTATGAAGTCGTGTCATCATTTGATGAGAATAAAGGCATATTTTTCAAGAACAACTTTGCATTTATTCAAGATGAAAAAAAGGATTAATGTTTTTTTTTTTTGGAGAAAGTCATACTAGGAAACAAAAGTGCATTATTCCAGAATAAACCGCCATTACTGTATTTTAAAAATGCCCCTCACCTCCCCTTGTCTTTTTCTGTACTGGACTGTTTTTGCTCTCTGCTGCAGAACCAATTGCCCTCCAGGGACAACTGGAGAAATAAAGTTGAAGATGGGCGTAGAAAATAGGCAACGCTAAATTTGAAAGGTTTTGAGTTTTCGTCATTGTGTGGAGGTGGAGCATGACGGCAAAGTTTTACAGTTTAGATTGAAACAGACATTTTAGGATAATTTGGGTCATTTCTAAAGGTTCGATTACTAGCTAGGCAGGGGTGTAACATTTGATCCTCGACACTCACTTCTCCCCGCTGTGTTGAAAGCAATGGTCACGGTCAACATGCAATTGTATTAATTTATTCCCAACTGTACAGTCTCCTCATTTTGTTACATTTCTCTTGGCTACACTTCTTCCAGTAGATTATTTTATCCAGTCAGATTTCAACCTCTACAGTATGTGTTGCCATGTCCTTGAAATCTGCCCAGGGCCTTCAGAGTCAGTATTGCTGGCCAAGTAACTTCAGCAACGGTACTTGACCGGCTTGTAATTTGTTCTGTCTGTTCCATTTGCGTTCAACAACACACATTAGCATCTCTGCTGGATATTTTATATCTATATGTGTATATATATATATATATATATATATATATATATTTATTTATTTATTTTTTTCATACTGTTAGCTACATGTTGATCGCGAATTGCTCCACGCGGTGTATGTTGCACAGTTGCGTGTTGTTACATCGCGTTTTTGGATCATCATGATGTTTGCGATGCGATATCGGTGGTATTAAAAGGTTGATTAAGTCGGGAAAGCAGTCAGGCATCAAATGCATAACCTGCCACTGCCTTCTTTTTTTTTAAATGCCTAACATGCAAAAGACTGTCATCAAAATGTCACGCGTGTCGGAAAACGAGGCTTTTCAACAGGGAAGCAAACAGACTTTGTGGTTTTCGACAGCGTTCGCTGATCTTCGTGGTTGAGTTTGCAAAGGACCAAGAGAAAGAAGAAGACTCTTTTGAGGTGACATCAAACGACAAACGCCTGATCATCCGTCACTCGCCTTTGGTCATTTCCATACGTACGCTTCGGGCTGTGATGTGAAATTGTCATCGACATGGCGCTTTCATTCCTGCGCCAAATCACAAGAGCGAAACCGTGCTCCGAGTGATCCCTTCGTGTGAAACGGCAGATTCCCACTGAAAGGGAACACGGCTAATGTCACGCAAGATGTGATGTGCCGCTAACGAGACAAGAGGGAAGGAAACTTTTGTTGTGGAGAACACACAAACACATTAAAAAAAAAAGAATGAACAGATGAAGGAACGCTGACGCTGACAAGGAAGCGCTCAAAAGGGATCAAATTATCTTCCGTGCCATCCATATGCATGTCGGACTTAAAGTGTGTTTATTTACACCGCGTCGGGGTGGGGAGATGAAAGCGCGTCAGAGGCGCTTCACGTTTCATTAAGCGAGGCTTTGGAGTTTAGATTCCTTCCAGTGGATGGCGCTGCCTGTCAACGCTAACTCAGCTCTGTCACGACTACATTTCATCAGAGCAGATTATTATTCATCAGGGGCAGTCATTATTTTTAGGCCAATTATGTCACCTTTTTGAGGGCTCTCAAATGCACACCATAATTTTCGATGGGTAATTTGTACAATTGTTCATCATTTGTTCAATAGAATAAAAAAACCCGTATTCCCAATTTACAGAAGCAACGCTATGAAAGGAGGAAAGTAGAACAATACTGCCCATCGTAATTATTATTTCTTTTAATTCAGTCCTCAAAGCCATTTTCATTTAGCAAAACGGAATTTAGTAGGTGTGTCCATTACGAGTAGAGCCACAAAAAGTCAAACATGAAAAAAAAAAAACAGGAAGTCTGACATATTGGTTTGCAGCAACGGCGTTAAGGGTAAACGGACCAGTTCTCGGGGTCTTTTAAATTTTGGGGGAAAATTCAGTCGGTCTCACTTCACAATCTAAAATTTGGTAGACATGTCTGCTATGTGTAGATCCACAAAAAAATTATTAAGAAGCCATGTTGGAATAGGCTTATGATGGACTAGGTTTATTTTTTGCAAATGGCTCAAAAAGACATTGAGGCATTTCCAGGAGACCTGAAAAGGTGACATCTTCGTGATCTTGAACGACGGCTACGAAATTGAACCACGTAGTGTGCTACACAGCTAGATAACGGCAATGCTTTTTACCCAGTCGGACACACGTCATTGCATGTTAGCGTCAGATTAATCAATGCCAGATTAATCGATGCCAGATTAATCGATGCTTCGCAGCCACAAAAATTCATTCATTCATTCATCTTCCTAACCGCTTGATCCTCACTAGGGTCGCGGGGGGTGCTGGAGCTTATCCCAGCTGTCTTCGGGC
The DNA here is from genome assembly GCF_025434085.1 of Hippocampus zosterae. NCBI lineage: Eukaryota > Metazoa > Chordata > Actinopteri > Syngnathiformes > Syngnathidae > Hippocampus > Hippocampus zosterae. The sequence continues at coordinate 23,092,035 of NC_067458.1, forward strand.
AGTAGGCGGGGGACACGCTGAATCGGTTGCCAGCCAATCGCAGGGCACACAGAAACGAACAACCAGTCGCACTCACACTCACACCTCGGGACAATTTAGAGTGTTCAATCAGCCTGCCACGCATGTTTTTGGAATGTGGGAGGAAACCGGAGCACCCGGAGAAAAGCCACGCAAGCCCGGGGAGAACATGCAAACTCACACAGGGAGGCCGGAGCTGGAATCGAACCCGGTACCTCTGCACTGTGAAGCCGACGTGCTAATCACTGGACTACCGGGCCGCCCAGCCACAAAAATCAGCTTCCCATATCAAAATAAAATGTTGTAAGCATGTTCCTCATGAATAGACCCATTAAAAATGTTTCAAGAAGCCACCGCTGAAAAGATAGTGGTTTGAAGTGCAATTTAAGGACCTTTTTGACCTTTTCCAAAAGTCCTACAAAGATGATCTACTCCTCCAGATTCTCTCCAATTGCTACCAAATTTGAGCCACATACCAGACATATAGACAGATGACACTGAAATGGCCAACAATGAAATTTTTGAATCGCGTGTGGGCAGAGGATGGTGCCAAAGGTTGATGATCGGCCATAAATCCCCAAACTTTAATAAGTCACCTCCACAACACCAGAGCTTGTCTCCGGTGGGCCTCTGACATGGTCTCAGTAGCCTTGAAAGGGACTCAGACAGCATTTCCCTCAACATTACTGTCAGTAGCAGGAAAAGATGATCTGACTTTCATTGTTGTAAAAGTCCCCCGTCGGCGTTTCCTGCCTCAAATCAAAAGCGGCGCCGTATTCAAAGTCGGACTTCCTTTTTTAAAGTGTTTAAAAAGCAAAAGCGCATGCCGATGGAATACCTCAGACAGCTTTGTAAGGCTCCTTCTGCTTCATTTTGCTTCCTAACCGCAGATCAGACACATAAACACGCTTGAGTCAAAATCATCCAGCCTGTCAATAAATTTGCACCAAGATCTTCATGCCACATTTCTTGTTTGAATTCAATGTTCGGTGTGCTGCTCTTTGGCGTGTGGTGTGTGTGCATGTGTGTGTGTTACCCTGCTGATTGAGGTCAAAAATGCATTGCTTGAAAGGTTGGAATACTGGGAGACTAATGCTATTTGTTAGCCCAATGATAGTATTTGTTTTTTAGCATTCGGCTGCTCGTGGTTGTTTTAAATATGCAACGTGTAATTGTCTTTGTTTGACATTTACTTTGAGAGTAAACTTCCAACTGGTTGGAGGAATAAACAGCTTGAAGCCTATTTTTTTTTTAAGGAATTATTCACCGTCTTTTAAATGATTGCTTTTTATGAAGTGAGTTCTCTGCTCCCCCCTCCTTTCACCTTTCTCCTTTTGTTATTCATGAGAACCTCCACCTTGCACAATAGGAATAAACACAATTACTTGTAATGATCCGCAAATTGAATAAATCCTAAATCATTAAATGTTTAATATTTAATATAATCAATATGGTACAACAATTGCGGTTTAACATTGACTCGCAAGCCTATTCTTCAAAAGGAGTGGAAGGAGATGGTAAAGAACTGCTCATCTATAGCACCCTCTAGTGGCGTCTGCGTGCTAACACTACCTGACTTGAGCCTCAATTCTACAACAGTTGAGAAGAACCTTTTACAGGTTGCCACCCTCTCCCTCATCGATGTTGATTGAGCTGAAATATCACACACAAATCCACCTCACCTACAATTAAAAAATAAACTAAAATAAAAATTTGAGCAATTTTGTCAGATGGGGGCGCTGCTATCAAGCTCCAAAATGACAACTTTTTAAACCGGCTGCCTGTGTTTGAGGATATCTCAAAGGTTAGATAAGGACCGAGAAGCTGAACTAACTTGAAACTTTTGAACCAACTCGACTTAATATTACCACTATATTATCACTAATGATCAATATCATCACTTACTGACTGTATTACCGGTACATTGGACTGGAGAATGTTGCAAGATGCGGTGCTGTTATCGAGCCCTACGTTGGTCAGACGTGTAAAATGATCAATATAATAACTAAAAAAAACCCCACTAACTTAAAAATTGAGCAAAGATTGGTCGGAAAGTGGCCGCAATTGACCGAAAAGTCTCGAGGGCGGTCTTAGCAGACAACTGCCTCAGCTTCATTGATGATTTGGTCGCGAATACTACATGCAAACTATAAAATAGGATTGACCGAGTCCACATTCAGAGATGACTTGGGATTGACTGGAGGTTCTACTTGATGAAGTCTTCTTATTTTCTGCATGAGACGGGTGTCTTTTGGGGCATCAGGCAAGGGGTCTCATTAATGGCGTCCCATCGACAGCCCACGTCTCCAATCCCTTCTGTATCCCTCACCCGTGCACCCGCCGGCCTTCGGTTTCCACGGCTTGAGCAAATAAAGAGTGGCAGCTTGAAAGCCGAAGGACTGTCAATCAATTAAGTCGTTAGCTGGAGCCTTGTTTACTGAGTGTAGCGTAACAAGGCACACAGGGAGGCGAGAAGCGGTGGGGGGGGGGGGGGGGGGCAGGGTTCACCCCACCGTGAAGCGTTGTCATCAGTTATTCTGTTTAGATGAATAAAACACTCCCGAAACTTCTCTGAGCTTTGAAGAGAACAAACTCATCTTTATTTGTCTTCCTCACAAACTATAGTGACCCCCCCCCCACACCACCCCCACTGCCCACTCCGACCTTCCATTAACACACTGAAAATAAAAAGTGCCTTGAAAGAGGTCTTTGCCGTATGTTTACAGAGCGCAACCATCCCCCCCCAAAGTGTCATGGCCGACATTGTCAGAAATGAATCATTTAATAACGCTATGACTTGGAGCTACGTGGCTAAAAAAAGGCAAACAAAGGCTACATACGCTACACCTCGGGAGGCTTTTAAACAACAAGCAACTCATGAAGCGCTTCAGACTGTCCGCACTTGAGAACCTTCAAAGTGGGTCGGTTCGCCATAGGAGCCATAAAGCGCGTATATCGTGACATCACCGATATCATACGGTACTAAAGGACATGTATTACACACCGACATCATATTGGACACACAAGCAAACGTGATCCTGAGTTGATGCTTCAACGTTGAGCTAAGATGGTGGACACGGTGTCCTCAAGACTGTAATTATCTTGAAATGAGTGAGCGGCGTCAGCAACTCATCAAAGAAACATGTCCCTGCTGCTCTCCCAGCAGCAGATCTGCTTCGCTGATGAAAAATTACATCCACATAAAAGAAGTGCTCTTAAAAGAGCAACTTTAGGAGAATTAATATTTGATCACACACACACACACACACTCACACACACACAGCAAATCTCTTAAGAATATTAGAAGACTTAATGTGCCATATTTACCCGTATTAAGGACTTTTTTAAATAGGATATCATATGCATTTAAAAAGCGTTTTGCATATCAAAATGCAATTTGTGAGCATTGATTTCAGGGGTTGGGGGGGTGATTAAAAGAGGCTCAGCACAGGCAGCTTTACTCTCCCACCTAGTGGGCATATTCTCCCATTGCAAAGGCACGTGACGTTTGACATGACACTCGGACAAAAAGTGAATGGTCTTTCGTTATATTAGAATATGTACGAATGTGCAATAAAAGCATGACAGCTTATTGTTCAACGAACCTGTGGTGCTTTAGCGTTACCCTTATGGCTGCTGCAGGGACACTAAGATCTATACCCAGGATCAAGTTGTGCACCCAGCGATGTACTTGGAAAAAAAATAAGAACCCACTTATATACCCTGTGGTACACCCAAAAATGTACTCGGGATGGACCCACAACCAACTGATGTGATATACACAACGGAGCAAATTATGCACCTTCTTCAAGATGTCCATCTTATTCAGCACAAAATCTTGATCATAATCCCCAACTTCTAACTCAAAATAAATATTTATTATTAGATAGTTCATATCTTTACCTCCTTCGACATTTCATGACCCATTCAAACGATTCCAACTTCTAAATATTGACAGCAATGTTCTGAAGTTCAAGTGCTGCACCCGGAGGTGCACCAGGTGATATACCCAGAACCAAATAAAGTGGTGCAAGCGGCAATGTTTTGAGGACCAAGTGCTGTACCCAGAGGTGCACCAGATGATATATCCAGAACCAAATAAAGTGGTGCAAGCGGCAATGTTTTGATGACCAAGTGCTGTACCCAGAGGTGCACCAGGTGATATACCCAGAACCAAATAAAGTGGTGCAAGCGGCAATGTTTTGAGGACCAAGTGCTGTACCCAGAGGTGCACCAGGGGATATAACCAGAACCAAATAATGTGGTGCAAGCGGCAATGTTTTGAGGACCGAGTGCTGCACCCAGAGGTGCACCAGGTGATATACCCAGAACCAAATAATGTGGTGCAAGCGGCAATGTTTTGAGGACCGAGTGCTGTACCCAGAGGTGCACCAGGTGATATACCCAGAACCAAATAATGTGGTGCAAGCGGCAATGTTTTGAGGACCAAGTGCTGTACCCAGAGGTGCACCAGGTGATATACCCAGAACCAAATAAAGTGGTGCAAGCGGCAATGTTTTGAGGACCAAGTGCTGTACCCAGAGGTGCACCAGGTGATATACCCAGAACCAAATAATGTGGTGCAAGCGGCAATGTTTTGAGGACCAAGTGCTGTACCCAGAGGTGCACCAGGTGATATACCCAGAACCAAATAAAGTGGTGCAAGCGGCAATGTTTTGAGGACCAAGTGCTGTACCCAGAGGTGCACCAGGTGATATACCCAGAACCAAATAAAGTGGTGCAAGCGGCAATGTTTTGAGGACCAAGTCCTGTACCCAGAGGTGCACCAGGTGTTATACCCAGAACCAAATAATGTGGTGCAAGCGGCAATGTTTTGAGGACCAAGTGCTGTACCCAGAGGTGCACCGGGTGATATACCCAGAACCAAATAATGTGGTGCAAACGGCAATGTTTTGAGGACCAAGTGCTGTACCCAGAGGTGCACCAGGTGATATACCCAGAACCAAATAATGTGGTGCAAGCGGCAATGTTTTGAGGACTAAGTGCTGTACCCAGAGGTGCACCAGGTGATATACCCAGAACCAAATAAAGTGGTGCAACCGGCAATGTTTTGAGGACCAAGTGCTGTACCTAGAGGTGCACCAGGTGATATTCCCAGAACCAAATAAAGTGGTGCAAGCGGCAATGTTTTGAGGACCAAGTGCTGTACCCAGAGGTGCACCAGCTGATACACCCAGAACCAAATAATGCGGTGCAAGCGGCAATGTTTTGAGGACCGAGTGCTGTACCCAGAGGTGCACCTAGTGTTATACCCAGAACCAAGTAATGTACTTAGCGCTGTACCCAGAACTCGATCACACCTCCAGTGGTGTAGCTGTTGGTTAAGCTAATGACGCACGCAGTCAAGACATATAGCCGATGGACGAACCGACAAGTCTGTCCAAAGCTAACCCAAAAGAATAGCGCGTGGGCGCAGTCAGCACACAAAGCAAAAATGAAAGAAGAGTCCTCGGTGCGCCGGCGGATAAATATTTATGCACAAATATTTATGTCTTACAGTTTCTCAATATATCATTATTAATCATTAACTATCCGCATTCCGCCCGCTTAATAATTCAGCGCATATAAATAAGTCATATTTGCCCAGTCAGAGCATGAATATTCACAGCGTTTGGAAAAAGATTTGGCTTCACTTCTGGCTGATAATTGAAGTGGTGTACAGTCAAAGACGTGTTAGCGCTTTGCTTAGCGCCATCAATATTTGATTTCTTTATGAATATGCCAATTAGCAGCCAATTAACTGACGTGGTCACGCAAGCACAAACACTTTTTTTTTTTCTTCACACGCTCAGGTAGCATCTGATGAATTGCTAATTGCCAAAGAAGTTAAGCAAAATGTGATTCTATGCTAACATGCTGTTCTGCTAAGTTTCACAAAACAACCCCCCAAAAAAAAACAAAAAACAAGATGTCTCCCATGAATAATGCATGGTGCGTTGTACAATTTAAATAAGGGTCAAAGCCGGTTGCTTGAGCAGCACACCAGCGACTCTGCGCATTAAAAATAGACGAGCGGCACATTTTCAACACTTTCATTAAAACCAATTTCACATTCACGGAACACGATGGACACGCTTAACCCATTCGCTGCTTGTCAAGACATGCACACAATACGCACACGCGTGATTGTATTGTATGATTTGTCAACATTAACCAACAAAACAGAGTAAACACCGTACTCATCACTCTCGTGGACGGAAACGCCATTTAGCGTAGCCACCTAGCACACATCATCGCCACTTAGTCACATCATGGACACATAGCACCTGACCTTGGACACATCGCCGCCACGGTAACGGTCACATAGCGCGGACACATTATACACACATTATAACTGTTTAGTAACCAGGAACAGATCCCGGTCACGTAGCGCACACGCCAAGGCCGCATCGCAGTCATCGGATGACGCGGCTGACAGCAGCGGTTGCTGTGAGAACAAGTTAGCGGCGGTTTATCGGCCTAGCGTGGCCGTCAAGAGTTAAAGAGTCAAGCGCTCCGCTAAATAAAGTCGGCGGTGTCGCCCGCGCATCGATTTTATGTCAGCGACAAGGTCAGATCAGATATGTGGAGCGGCTGGCGCGCAGCGGCGGGCCGTGTTTGAAATGAGGACGTGAGGGACTGTTGAGCGTTTACTCGTATCGGAACGTTCTCGCTAATTGTGTGAATGGAGAGCGGTAGTACAGTACTATTCTATTTTGGACTCACGTCTCCTTCCACATTTCTCAATTGATTCAAATAATTACAAGCTTCAGCGAGCACCCGCCGTTTCGACAGAAATTGCTTTCTCTCGTTTATCTTTGACGACTTCAGTGGCAGCTTCAGTTTAGCAAGGCGAGTTCAAAACGTGTTAGCGTCCCATTTATTGCTTCCGGCTCGCACCTGAAGTTGCGAAAGCGGCGCCAAACTGCGGCGGCGTGCGACCGCCAGCCAAATTAAACCTGCAATGTCACGTGGCAAGGCAACACTCGGCGGGTTGCGCCGTAGCGAGCAATCAACAGCCGAGCTTAGTGTGTTAGCTTCCAAGTGCCTCGATGCTAACATGCTGCGTCTTGTTCACGATATGAAAAAAAAGATTTTTAATTCCTATCGGAAGCCTAATAGCGTAAAACTCCACAGGATATTTTTTGTTGTTGTTGAATTTATATATATATTTTTAAATTAGTTGGAAATGTTCAAAATGATTTCGGCAATGATGCTATTCTTGGGGAACAATAACTATTATTTATATTTTGTGGAATAATTTGCTTCTTTCATTACTATTTTGCTTGTTCGGTGGATTTGGAAACATCAAAGACAATTTTGTTCGATGAACCTTTTTGCTTACATTAAAACACAAATTGGCTGCACATTTTTAAACAAAGACAATCTAGCCTAAATGAACCAGAGACTGTTACACCCGCGCTGCAAGAAGGAGAGATACCGACGCTCGTTCCTACCGACTGCTGTCAGGCTGATGAATAAAAAATAACAATCATAATAATAATAATAATTTTTATCCATTTGTGTTCATATTGTATTTAATTGAAAGATGTTTGTTGTTTTTTTTTCTCTTTCTCCTTTCTTCTTTCTACATACATTCTTGCTGCTGGAGGCTGTAAATTTCCCCAGTGTGGGACGAATAAAGGATATCTTATCTTATCTTAAATTTCCCCAGTGTGGGACGAATAAAGGATATCTTATCTTATCTTATCTTATGAAATCAGCTTGTCATCCAAAAAACGTGGCTCAAAGACACACTCGAGAGCCTTTGACAAGCCCATCATGCCTTTTTTTTTAATCAACGTCAAAGAACATCGACTATTTTAATTGATAATGTAAAGTATATAGACAAAAACAACAAAGGATGCTCAATAAATAATCCGCATTTCAACAAAGCTTGACTGAACACAAATGAATTATTATTCGCAACGGAGACTTTCAAGATCCATTCACACGATTTGTAGCGTCTTGTTTTGATTGTAAGGTGTCCTTGCGTGTTTTGAAAGCCGCTTATAAATAAAATGTCTTATTGTTATTATTATTATTACACTAATTCCAAACAAAATTCACATCATAGTGGCCATCGTGGTGGTGATGTGTGTTTCCTCCACTGAGGGGCACAATGTGACCACTGATGCTAACAAGGCTAACGCACGACTGATGACGGGATGGACCAAACCTCACCTGAATAATTGATGTTCACACACACACACACACACACACACACACACACACACACACACACACACACACACACACACACACACACACACACACACACACAAAGACTCATTAATCACGGTAGTCTTACAGTCACCCCACAGGCGCATCAACATCATCATCAAAATGTAAATAAACATATCGACGCCTCCTATTATTATTATTATTCACGCGCGTCTTTAAAGCGTGATGAATTTCTCCTCTTGCCATCTCGCCTTCATTTATTCATACGTTGGTTAATCTATCGTGTCTCTTTCTGTGGCACAAGTCCCGAAGCACGCTAGTCGCCGGACGGACGCCTCGTTCGGCTCACCTGCTGACGAGAACGATACATAATAGATACATAATTATTTGTTTGGTGTGAAATTGTTATTAGGAATAGTGACCCCATTAAAGAGAGAATTATCTCAAGGGGGTGAACCTGTTATGAATCTTATACAGTTATTATTGTGATGACAATGATTGTTATTTTGTGCATTTTAAAAATTATTTTTAGTTGACCGTGTAGCAATTTGTTTTATTTCGTTCCGACAACCCGAAGTCAGCTGGGATAGGCTCCAGCAGCCCCCCCCCCCCCGCCCCCCCCCCCCCCGCGACCCTTGTGAGGAAATAGCGGTTCGGAAGATGAATGAATGAATGAATGAACACATATGCAGTGTATATTCTATCTTGGATGATCTAATTAGTATATAAAAATCCTAACCCTTGTTAGATTATGATTATAAATAGCACTCTGTTAAAATGATAAGGATTTTATAATAACTATATGTGTGTGTGTGTGTGTGTGTGTGTTGTATTTATACACACACAACACACATACTTGTGATAAAATGAACATTGACCAAATCTCATCCTGTCTAACAAAGTTGCCTTTGCCCACGTTCAAATATGTCAGGCAGGCTAACGAGCCTGTTAGCCGAGTGTCAAAACGCTAAACATGCTAATGGCGCTAATGGATAAAAAATGCTAATGGTGAAAATGTTAATTGCGTCGAACGGCATTCTCCTTATTGTTTCTTAAAACAATAATTATTCATGTGTCTCCAATGTATCCGGGTAGCCTTTTGCTCCAGGGGCAGCCCCCCCGCACCCCCCCCCCCCCCCCGCTTCGCCTCTTCCCCTGAAGCAGCCCTTTGATTGGGCTGTGATTTGTTTTGATGTGTCAAGTGAGCGCTTTTTAAAACCTCCTTAACTCCGCAGGCCCGGCTCAACTCAGCCCGGCCGTCCTCCCTCGGGGCCAATGAACGCCGCCTGGCCCCCTTTGCTGAATAATACCCGCCACGCCCCTTGTTCCAGGAGCCCCTCCATTGATAAGACGCTATTAATTGGCATGAATAGCGAGGCTGCGCGCCCTTCCCTTTGTATACATTTAGCATTACACTCATTAGCTTCCTGCCGCCTCCCGGCTACTTCCTGCTCCTCTGGTGTGCGCGCCTCTCCTGGGAGGCAATTTGCATCCCACCACGGCGTCTCTCCGGGCTTGTTGAGGAAATATTAGCTCCTTTTCTTCTATGGACGACCCTTTGATTTATTTGGGTCTGGCGCCGATTTAGCGGCGCTCTCTTCCCCGGCGTTAATGAGCGGCTGTGATGCCCAGGCCCGGGCACATTGATCCGGGGCGGAGAGGGCGGCCGTTGACGGGCGCGATGGCGCGATAATCATGTCGCAGCGGAACCCCGGCCGGGAACGCCATCGGGGGAATCCCGCCGCTGTCATGGCTCACCAAGGGATGGTGTTAAATAAATAGACCCTCGCATTTCCGCGTGACTTTTTGACATCTTGCTGAGCTCGGAATGTTGTGGCAAATATTCTTTGAGGGGGGGGGGTGAAAGCGTGCAAAGCAGACGGCAAGCTCGGAACGCGGTGGATAAGTGGTCATGCCACGTCACACTTGTGCTCATTCAGCATTGAGATATTCATTCATTCATCATTCATCTTCCGAGCCGCTTGATCCTCACTAGGGTCGCGGGGGGTGCTGGAGCCTATCCCAGCTGTCTCGGGGCAGTAAGCGGGGGACACCCTGAATCGGTTGCCAGCCAATCGCAGGGCACACAGAGACGAACAACCATTCGCGCTCACACTCACACCTAGGGACAATTTAGAGTGTTCAATCAGCCTGCCATGCATATTTTTGGAATGTGGGAGGAAACCGGAGCACCCGGAGAAAACCCACGCAGGCCCGGGGAGAACATGCAAACTCCACACAGGGAGGCCGGAGCTGGAATCGAACCCGGTACCTCTGCACTGTGAAGCCGACGTGCTAACCACTGGACTACCGGGCCGCCGCATTGAGATATGTCGAGATTAAAAATGATTCATGATTTGAAAATGAGCTTACACTTCTACTCAACATTGAGCCACCCCAAAAAAAAAAAAAGAACATAGATTGCTGATAGCTGGCAGCTATTTCAATTTAAAAGTTCATTTTTGCTAACTGATTGACATTTAAATGAAACTAGCTAATTTTAGTATCGAGTAGAGAGAGTAGAAACTGGTTTCGTCCAGCAAAAAACTTTCAAAAAAAAAGACAACGGGGTTAGGTGAGGCGGGTCGGGTGGCGTCAAGGAGAGAAAAAGCCGCAAAGTGGTCTCGCTGATGAAAAAAAAAAGGCGAAATGGGAACACAGGCGACGGGCGGGCGAGTGACAGCCGGGTTAAGACGGCAGGCATGTTCAATCGCAGGTGGAAACATCAAACAGCGCCTCAACCTGCGATTCTCAGATTAAATGTGCTGACACGGCTTCGTTTGCGGCGGCGCGGATTAGCGCACATCAGCGCTAAAGCTCCAAACAATACCTTTCCAAATTAAACGGATTAAGGCGGCCGCCTCTGACAGAGGAGGAGTTCTCAGACTTTTAAATTCTCTTTTTTTCTTCAAACAAGACAAGAAGAAGAAAAAGAGGAAGAAGAAGAAGAAGAAATGTTCTCGCTAGGGCATGTGAGCGCTTCGGCCATGCGGCTCTCACGCAGATGGCAACCGCTCGGATACGGAAAACAAACACCAATGCTTCCAAATGGCACATTTCCATTTCCCCGTCGCGTACTTCACCTCTCTTCTATGATAAACATTCAGCCGCCCACGTCTTTAATTATGATTAAATGTTATTATTAGCATAGCAACTCCGGGTTGACCAGTCGCGGGACTTTTTGGGGTTACGTTTGGCGAAGAAGTGTGTCATGACTCGAAAAGATTTCTTGAGTTTCGTACAGGAATGTGAAAAACACATATCAGGCATATTAAAAATGGCTGTAGTTTGACCGCTATGCATATGCGGTTAGCTAGGCTACATGTATGAAATGCTTATTATTAGCATAGCAAGGCGAGGTGTACGAAAGCAAGCCAGCAAGTTCCAAAAGCAGAGAAAAATTGGTTCTTTTTAGAGAAACGGCAGCATGTTAACCGCTCTTTGTCAGCTTCCTTTGTCGTGTGCGAGTTTTAGCGGTTTTAATTAACCGCGCTATTTAAAAAATCAACATTATTAGCATCGGTACTCTCGGCTTAGCTTCTACGCTTTTTGCGTCACTTTTTGTCGCCGTGTCTACGCGGGTATCCTCGTTTAATCTTAGCTATACGGTTCGCCAGACTATTTTGAGGAGCATGAGGCGTACAAATATCAAACAAGTCCAAAATCATGCCGGATGTTTTTCTATGAAATTTGTCGAGATTTAGATTTGAGTTTTCCCATTCATGGGATTTTCCCTATGTCTGTCAGGAATTTAATTTCATTCATTCATTCATCTTCCGAGCCGCTTGATCCTCACTAGGGTCGCGGGGGGTGCTGGGGCCTATCCCAGCTGTCTCCGGGCAGTAGGCGGGGGACACCCTGAACCGGTTGTCAGCCAATCGCAGGGCACACAGAAACGAACAACCATTCGCACTCACACTCACACCTAGGGACAATTTAGAGCGTCCAATCAGCCTGCCACGCATGTTTTTGGAATGTGGGAGGAAACCGGAGCACCCGGAGAAAACCCACGCAGGCCCGGGGAGAACATGCAAACTCCACACAGGGAGCTGGAATCGAACCCGGTACCTCTGCACTGTGAAGCCCACGTGCTAACCACTGGACTACCGGGCCGCCCGGAATTTAATTTATTTTTATTAATTTAACTTTCTTATTATATTTCTTTTTTTTTTGCTTTTATCCATTTTCTTCAACCCATCCCATTACCCCCCCCCCCCAGCCCCCAGAACTGAATCTAACATGTCTTCCGTGACCTTGTCCTAATAAGTTGAAGCTGAATGTTGCATTCGGAGGTGGATGCGGCAAATGAACAAACTACCCGCGCCAGGATCAATAAAGTTGTCCGAATCGGAATCTATTACACGTAAACCAGCTCTCAAAGATTTGCTGTTTTACCCCCCCCCCACCCCCCACCCACCCCACTCCTTCTACTCCACTGATTCCGTCGATGGCGCTCCTCGTTCAATTTGCCCGGGCCCACGACAAGCTGGCTCGTCTTGCTTCCAAGCCAGCTAAGTGACGTGCGCTGCCGGGCTGCGAGTAATGCGAGTGTGTACTCGCAGTCAAGCAGTAAATTACATTGTTTAGCTATCAAAGGCGCGCTGTAATTACATCTGTGCGACGGGCGAAGACGGGGGGGCCGCATCGCCAAGACGCCGGCATACATAATCACAGGCGGAATCCCATTAGGGACGAGAGAGAGCATTATTATGGAAATGACCTTTGGGCGACGGGATTTCAGTGGGATAAAAGAGAACATCATCCAGGCGTGGGGGGGGGGGGGGGGGGGCGCGGTGTCTCTTTATTTTCCACTGCACAGATTTAAGAGGCTTTCTGTCTTTTTTTTTTTTTTTATGAATTTCGTCGCAGGAGTGAGGACGGATTTAAGAGTGTGATGCATCGCTAATCTGATGCTTGAACGCCAGCCAAACAGGGGAATGTTCTCACCTTGACGTGAAGGAGGAGTGTCAAACAAAAAATGCGTTGGCGTCAAATTAGCTGCCGGCATGATAGGTGGAGGGAGGGTGGGGGTGGGGGGGGGGGGGTTAGCGGTGGGGGTCGTGATCTTACAACCTCCCACCCTCGGAAGACCGAGCCGGGCACCTGATAAACTCCGACAGCTCCGGCAGCTGGAAGGCTACGGCCGACTGGGCGCCACGTGAAATTCACTCGTACGTTTCCGGTGAAATACATTTCGGAGTTGGTCCGCAGGTGGTCGAGATATGAAGATTCCCGCTTTCTTTTATACAGTGATCTTTTCCGACGGTTACCCGATACAAAAAAAAACACAAACTCCCCCCCCCAATCTCAGCTCTTCAAACTTGGACCGTGTCAGATTTTGTTGTTAATTGTACAAATTGACCTCATCAGCCTAGCGCACTCGCAGAACCCCCCCCCCCCCGGCACAACTTTTTCATTGTTTTCATCTCCACATCACAGACTGCAGAACAGAGCGAGTACGATAACTAACACGAGTTAAAAATAGAGTCTTTAGTACGTAAGTGCGGTTTGTTTTGTTGCCTGTCACGCGCGCAACGCGATGCGCTAATCAAAGCGGGTGAGCCAAAGCTGCTAGCAGATTGATCTGTGCATACAGCTTAAGTGTATTAGAGCTGCTAATCCCTGTAAATATCTGCAGGCAAGGCAAAGGCAGCCTTTTAACATCCGCTAAATCAAGTAAATACAAGCAAATAGCTAAAAAAAAAATCAGATGGTTTTATATATAGACGTGTGCTGCTAATGAGGCCCGCGCGCGGATATTTTTGATGCGTTCGCCACCCCGTCGTTCCGGGGAGGGTGCGGGCGACGTTTTATTTTTTTTTTATTTTTTTGCTGTAAATGGGGAGCGTCTGTTCCCGGCTAACACCGCGACAGATGGAAGAGGAAGACGAGCGAGCGTGAGAGCTTTTTTTTATCTCGGAGGAAGGTGGCGACAGTGAAAGCCACTCATTAACACTGAATTTACCGCTTCGTTAGCGAAAGCTCGGATCGCCCGATCGGATCGCCGCTCGGCCACTTTCTTTGGAACACCGCTGACGTGATTCCCTGGAAGTACAACAAACTGTTTTGTTTACTTGCCACTCCCGGTTGAGGTTTCCTGTAAAAACTAAACGTGACTAAACGCTTCCATTGTTCAACCACGTACCCACACGTCAAACACGTCAGGAAGAAATATGACAGAGTGGACTGAATACGCTCCGTTGCTTCCTTAGAACGCTACACAATGAGGCGCACAACATTGTGGAGCGACCGCATGTCAAAAATACGGGAAAAAAAACGGATCTATTTTGGTTAAATGAAGAGACCCCGCTAGCAAACTGAACATAAAAAATTTGTCACGTAACACCTTAGAAGCGAGCAGACACAACATTGTGGAGCGACCGCCGGTCAGAGGCGACCGGCAAAATGAAGAAATGAAGCTAAAGAGTAAGGAACAAGGCGAACTGGGCTTTTACAAATAAATCCTGCAGCTTCCCCAAATATGAACATGGATGCGCGCAACATTGTGGAGTGAACTAATGTCAAGTTCAAGTTAAAAAAAAAAAATAAGGACTATTTTGGACTATTTTGGACATATAAAAAAAAAATGACCAGGTGTCACCAAAACGTAAATTGGGACACACTGTAAGCGAAACGTCAAGAAACCAACCAATAAGTGGCCTTGCTACCCAGAACCGAAAAATAAACACACACAACATTGTTGAGCGACTACTCAAATGCCAAACGTCATTCAATGAGCCACCGAATGAAGTTGAGGACTGTAAAGGAAGTAAACCGTGTGTGTGTGTGTGTGTGTTCTCACCCGACTCGCTTGTGGGAACCTGTGTGTGCGCACGTGTGTGAACGCATGTCTGCCAATTTACAGGCGTAGAAAAAAAATACTCCCACTCTGAACTTAAATAGAAGTCGAGATTTAAGATTAGCCTGCTTTTCATCATTCTGTTGTTCATGTTTCAATTTTGGAATGTTCGTGACAGAAAGAGGCAACAAGTCATAAATCAAGAATCCCAGATCGGCACAACTGTCGAACAGAACAAAGTAAAGCAGTCGGAAGATTTACTGTCATTTGTCTTTACCTGGCAGCAGATATTGTGTTAGCTCCAGACACGAAGGAAAACAAAACCTCGTAAGCACGACACTTTATGGGCTCTATTTTTGCGACGGCTATAAATCGGATGCATCTTTGCGCAGAGGCGGAGTCGACCCGACGTTGGTCATTTTTGCAGATGAGCACAGGGAGAGCAGCGCCGCCGTGGGGGTGATCACGGCCAACTTCAATGATGGCGTCTCGATGGCAGAAGTGAACTCTTGTCAGCCCCACATAGCCGTGCCAATAATTTCATTCATTCATTCATTCATTCATCTTCCGAGCCGCTTGATCCTCACTAGGGTCGCGGGGGATGCTGGAGCCCATCCCAGCCGTCTCCGGGCAGTAGGCGGGGGACACCCTGAATCGGTTTCCAGCCAATCGCAGGGCACACATAGACGAACAACCATACACGCTCACACTCACACCTAGGGACAATTTTTAGTGTTCAATCAGCCTGCCATGCATATTTTTGGAATGTGGGAGGAAACCGGAGCACCCGGAGAAAACCCACGCAGGCCCGGGGAGAACATGCAAACTCCACACAGGGAGGCCCGAGCTGGAATCGAACCCGGTACCTCTGCACTGTGAAGCCCACATGCTAACCACTGGGCTACCGGGCCGCCCAAACCGGAGCACCCGGGGAAAACCCACGCAGGCCCGGAGAGAACATGCAAACTCCACACAGGGAGGCCAGAGCTGGAATCGAACCCGGTACCTCTGCACTGTGAAGCCGACGTGCTAACCCCTGGACTACCGGGCCGCCCCCAATAATTTCAAAGATGTAATATTCACAAGTATTCATGGCCACTTATTTCTATTTTATGCATTTGTGCCACGTCGCGACTGCGCTTTCCCCATAAAATATGGCCGCCAACAAGCTAAAATAGTCATGCGGCTAACAAGCGGCCCTTTCCGAGGTGTTCTTTTGTTGCTGTGGAAATTTCCTCCGTTTTAGCGCCGCCGTGGAGAATTCCGAGCCCGGGCGAGGCCGCGTCCAGGAGGAAAGCCGGCGTAATTAAGCGTTCTCACTCGGGGGGCGCGCGCGGGGCTAACGGCGAGGTTTGTTGTGAACACAGGTGGCGGGAGAAAAGAGGCGCTTGTTAAATCACAATTCGCCACCCCCTGGTAAATCCCTCGCTCCTTTTTCCGCAGCAGTGGGGCACGGGGAAGAGTGTGAATAAACACGCGCGCCACTCGCCGCTGTTCGAAGAAATGGCTTTTTTTGTTTTCGACTACGACCGAAAAAAAAAAAAAACGATACGGACGACTCACTGACGGGGAAGTCAGAAGCAAAGCATATCGTGGGGTCAAGTTTGAATGGCAAAATATCACATTTTAGTCAAGTCATGTATCCTCTTTTGTGAAAAAAAAATCCTTTTTTTTTCCCGAAATGGCAAAATTAGAGAATGCAATTTCTATAGAAATGATTGAAAAATTGTGGAATGAACTGAAAGGATATTGAATGATATTGAATGACAATCGAATGATGACCTAGAATGATTGGCGTCAGTCAAAAAAAATGTAGAAGGTAGAAGATAAAACAAATGAAAAATAATAATATAAAGCTATCTTAATTTCTGTCTTTTATTTTGGAATTTTGACAAATATGTCACGGCGGGAAGAAGAGTAAAAAGTTGAAATGGCTTGAATCGGTCCAAAAAGTGGAAACAAGAGAAGAAAAACATAACTGTGGTGCTTAGTTTTGGGTTTTCCACTTTTTTTATTTCCTTTTGACTCTTGTTTTTTAAAAAAAATTAAATTCAGTTTGTTTTAATTAGATTCAAGTTTGTTGTTTTCATATTTTTCAGAAAATGCTTAGTTTGAGTTTATTTTCGATTAGTTTTAGTATTAGCTTTATTTTTTTGGGGACTAATATTAGGTAGGCGGCCCGGTAGCCCAGTGGTTAGCACGTGGGCTTCACAGTGCAGAGGTACCGGGTTCGATTCCAGCTCCGGCCTCCCTGTGTGGAGTTTGCATGGTCTCCCCGGGCCTGCGTGGGTTTTCTCCGGGTGCTCCGGTTTCCTCCCACATTGCAAAAACATGCGTGGCAGGCTGATTGGACGCTCTAAATTGTCCCTGGGTGTGAGTGTGAGTGCTCGGTAGCCCAGTGGTTAGCACAGCGGCTTCACAGTGCAGAGGTACCGGGTTCGATTCCAGCTCCGGCCTCCCTGTGTGGAGTTTGCATGTTCTCCCTGGGCCTGCGTGGGTTTTCTCCGGGTGCTCCAGTTTCCTCCCACATTCCAAAAACATGCGTGGCAGGCTGATTGAACACTCTAAATTGTCCCTGGGTGTGAGTGTGAGCGTGAATGGTTGTTCGTCTATGTGTGCCCTGCGATTGGCTGGCAACCGATTCAGGGTGTCCCCCGCCTACTGCCCGAAGACAGCTGGGATAGGCTCCAGCACCCCCCCGCGACCCTAGTGAGGATCAAGCGGCTCAGAAGATGAATGAATGAATGAATATTAGGTATCGGTCAAATGCAATGACAAAAAAGTCACGACGTCTTGTGTGATAAAGTCAACTAGAGTTCTAAAAGGGGCTTTTTCAACTTCCTCCTATGGATTTACTTTTGAGAATTGTCATCAACTGTCATTTGCGAGTGTCAAATCGGCTTTTGTGACAATAAACAGGACGTAGCACCACCGGGAGTAACATTTTGTGTCCAAATAGAGCATGACTGCGATGAACAGTCACACCGTCGGAAGACAAGACACCGAAAAGTGGCAAAACAAGAGCATTGTCATCTTGCTTTTAGCTCCAAACAACCCCATGTGTCAAGAGCCGCCGGGTGTGATGTTGGGGACAAAGATGTCTGACAGTCACAGGTCGCAATTCGCCGGCCACGACGACAACAACGACGTTCGAAGCTTTCAAAAAGGGGCGCCCGGTCCACTCCCGCTGTTCCCCCGCGCAGCCTTCCGGAGAACTTGTTAATGGACCTGCTTCACACCACGGCTCAGAGCTGCGCCGCGTCTCACGAACAAAGGCGGCCCCCGCCATGTCCCGCACGGGAAGGCCTAGGGGCCCCCACGTGTGGACGGCGCCACCCGGCGAGCTTCAATCTGACGCCTGCAAGAAGCCGGCGGGTCGGGCGCGAGTCCAAACGGGGCCTCCATTAGAGAGTTACGACGACGCAAACGAGATCTCGACGGGGGGGAGGCAAAATAGCCCGTTTGAGTCGTCGACGGCAGTGATTCTCAAAAGTGAACGTCTCTTTGTTTTTTTTTTTTGCAATGATTTTTAGTCAAATTTAAGGAGCAATAAATTCATTCATTCATTCATCTTCCGAGCCGCTTGATCCTCACTAGGGTCACGGGGGGTGCTGGAGCCAATCCCAGCTGTCTCCGGGCAGTAGGCGGGGGACACCCTGAACCGGTTGCCAGCCAATCGCAGGGCACACAGAGACGAACAACCATTCACGCTCACACTCACACCTAGGGACAATTTAGAGTGTTCAATCAGCCTGCTACGCATGTTTTTGGAATGTGGGAGGAAACCGGAGCACCCGGAGAAAACCCACGCAGGCCCGGGGAGAACATGCAAACTCCACACAGGGAGGCCGGAGCTGGAATCGAACCCGGTACCTCTGCACTGTGAAGCCCACGTGCTAACCACTGGACTACCGGGCCGCCTGGAGCAATAAATTGATTATCGAAAATGATCAAAACCCGTAATCAATCACCCATATTTCAAACGGATTACGGCATATCAAGCGCGCAGAGGCGGCGCTAGAATTTTATCCTGCGGGGAGGGTGGGCATGGGGTGGCCAAACTTGGAAACACGTTATCGACCATCAACATCTGTGGTCAAGACACACAAGAGCGGAACATACCAAAATAAGTCGTAGGCTTCAAAGCGCGGAAACGATATGCAGTAGCTTTCTCCGAACTGGACTAGCATGAGATTAGCGACGCAAAGACCCGTCGACGGGAGCTTTTCAAAGATTTCACTCGGGTTTACGAGATGAAGGCCCTGGACCCTGAAGAGCGACACGCGAGGTTCACCTTCAGGCAACATTTCCATCCACATGTGATGTATGATTGAACGCAGCATAATGCCTGGCTCTTTAGATTCCTACGGTGCGGGTGGCGCACCTTTGATGGCAACGTCCTCTCACCACCGCCATCAATATTCACCGTGACGAGACGGGAAAACTGTAAATTATCCAGAGAGCGAGAATCGTGGCCCTGGCCTATAGGAAGCTCAGAAGAGATATGAAGCAGTTTGATCAGATTTGCGCTACGATCAACCAAAACCATATTTTTGTTTTTGCTTAGCATAAAACATTTGGTGCTCAACGGTTGCTTTTTTTCAGTGGCTACTATCGCCAGCCTCAATTTACCTTAAAACAAACAAACAAAAAATGATACCAATACCGATACGGACACAGATTTTTGATATCACCCAACCCTGACTAGTATCAGACCTCAATTTACCTTAAAACAAATAAACAAACAAAAAAATGATACCAAATACCGATACTGACACCAATTTTTGATATCACCCAACCCTGACTAGTATCAGACCTCAATTTACCTTAAAACAAACAAACAAACAAACAAACAAAAAAATGATGCCAATACCGATACTGACACCAATTTTTGATATCACCCAACCCTGACTAGTATCAGACCTCAATTTACATTAAAACAAACAAACAAACAAACAAAAAAATGATGCCAATACCGATACTGACACCAATTTTTGATATCACCCAACCCTGACTAGTATCAGACCTCAATTTACCTTAAAACAAACAAACAAACAAACAAACAAAAAAATGATGCCAATACCGATACTGACACCAATTTTTGATATCACCCAACCCTGACTAGTATCAGACCTCAATTTACCTTAAAACAAACAAACAAACAAACAAACAAACAAAAAATGATGCCAATACCGATAGTAACACCAATTTTTGATATCACCCAACCCTGACTAGTATCATTAAGTATGTCGCGTGGGAACCAATAAAATATTTTGGGTCAGGTTATTCTCACAGGGTTTAAATTTTCCAAACAAATACAATATCTGAAAGCATTGATACCACCTTTAATTTGACGCATAACTTGAAGTGGTTTGTACATTTTTGAAACGTGCTATTTGTGAACTTTGACCTCATTGGACCCCCTTCAGGCCAATCAACGCCAAAAAGTAACCAGCTGAGAGTCGAGTTACCCGCCGCAGGCAATCACATTCAAACTGCGTGTGTGTGTGGGTGTGGGCGGGGGGGAGTTACGGCTACAGTTTTTATGTTTGACCTTGCTGTGACCTTGACACTCCATGCACGCAAATGTCCGACACCGTACAACACACTGAGTGACTCTTGACAGTTTTGGTGCGGATTTTGTACGTATGAGAGCGAAATGACATCATCGGCGGAATCTATTTATGTTTCTTTGAGTGCACCTTGACAAGTAACAGCTGTGTGTGTATGGGGGGGGGGCAAGCAGCAGAAGTCGAAAGACTTATTAGCAGCCGCGCTCTTTCCCGTGATAGGCCTCGCACACGTGCAGACGTGTGTGCGCATTTGTGAAAACCGGCCCCCCGAAGACGGCGTTCAATTTCCGCCATTCAAACGGGAGCTGCTCGGGGAACGGCGAGGAGGCGGCGTCGAAGGCACGCTGGGAATCACAGTTGTGCTTCATAATATAATTACCGCGCGCTCGGCTCCTCAGACAAGTACCGCGCGCGGGTGCGCGGCGCATCGGGGCCCTCCGGGTGCTTTGTCGGGAAGGATGAGTTGAAATGAAGATTAAGAAGCCGATTTGGAGGGTCTCATTTGTCATAAGTTTTCTTTTGGAGGGGTTGAAACCCTCGTTTCCGCCTTCTCGTCATGATCCGTGAGCAGTGTGTAAGGCGGTACATTTTCCAGTTGGAACGCTGGCGAAAATTCAGCCGCTGAAGACGGTTTCGCAACGTGAAATTTGTTTATCATGAGTAGACCCACAAAAAAAAAAAACTATCAAAAGAGAAAGGAGGGCAGACATTTCGGGTTGAAGAGGCCATTTTAGGGTCATTTTTTCTAGGGCTGCTTTGAAGACACTTGTTCTGAAGTTTTTTTATTTTATTTTTTGTTTTTTGGTTTTTTTTGTGCATCATGAACTTTGGTAGCCAAGTTCAACATTAGTGGACAGACAGAAAAGTCTCAAAAAATCACACCTGAAAAGACACATTTTAGTGTCATGTTTCCAGGATCCATCAAAAGAAATGTCATCATCATATTTCAGAACATGAAATTTGTGAAACATTTTTCTCATGAGTAGACCCACAAAATAAAAAAAATTAAAAAAAGAGACAGGAAATCTGACATTTCCATTTGGAGAGATTATTTTAAGGGCATTTTATTTTGACGTTCCTATGGCTGCTTTTTTTAAATAAATATTTGCTCTGTATTGTTTTTTTTTGTTTTTTTTGCATCATGAACTTTGGTCACCATCATGAGTTGGCAGACAAAAAAAGTCTCAAAAAGTCATGCCTGAAAAGTTACAGCAAAACGGCTATTTTTGGTTGAAGCAGCCCATTTTTGGGTCACGTTTCAAGGTTTCCTTCAAAAGCAAAATTTCCATTTTCCGAACCGCTTTATCCTAACAAGGGCCGCAAGGCGTGCTGGAGCCTATCCCAGCTGTCTTCAGGCAGTAGGCGGGGGACACCCTGAATCGGTTGCCAGCCAATCGCAGGGCACACAGAGACGAACAACCATTCGCACTCACACTCACACCCAGGGACAATTTAGAGCGTCCAATCAGCCTGCCGTGCATGTTTTTGGAATGTGGGAGGAAACCGGAGCACCCGGAGAAAACCCACACAGGCCCGGGCAGAACATGCAAACTCCACACAGGAGCCGGAATCAAACCCGGTACCGCTGTGTTGCGAGGTCGATGTGCTAACCACCCAAAACCAAGATTGTCAGAGATTTTTTTGTTGTTGTTTCTTCCTAACCGCTTGATCCTCACTAGGGAGGCGGGGGGTGATGGAACCTATCCCAGCTCTCTCCGGGCAGCGGGTGGGGACACCCTGAATCGGTTGCCAGCCAATCGCAGGGCACACAGAGACGAACAACCATTCGCACTCACACTCACACCTAGGGACAATTTAGAGTGTTCAATCAGCCTGCCATGCATATTTTTTTGGAATGTGGGAGGAAACCGGAGCACCCGGAGAAAACCCACGCAGGCCTGGGGAGTACATGCAAACTCCACACAGAGAGGCCGGAGCTGGAATCGAACCCGGTACCTCTGCACTGTGAAGCCGACGTGCTAACCACTGGACTACCGGGCCGCCCTTTGTTGTTGTTGACATGATTACTGAGATGGGAAATTAAGGTCCAGAGAGTAAAAACCCAGGCAACGTTGAGCTTTAACCACAGGTGGTCCTACTCAACCGGCAGGTAAGGGAGTTCGAGAAACAAATCCAGGGCAGATTCGGAATGGGCTCAAGAAATTCATGGAGAAAAGTTTACTTGCATCATTTTGTAGAAAATGGTGTCATGCTCAATTGCATACTGGAACGCAAAGGGGGAAAATAGCTTTTTGGAATGGATCCGTTTTGGTTGTGTCCCTAATAAGGCGGCACATTTCATTTTTTTGGGGTCGGCAATTAAAATACAATTTGTTGCCAAGCTGCCTGGTACCAGTGAATCACTTATTCCCAGTATGTGTGTGTGCGCCACCGATGGTCACACATCACAGTGGCACGTGGGAGGGGGTTGGTTGGGGGGCAGTTGATCCCGGCCAGTATTTAAAGCAGCGATCAAAGGCGTACAAAGCAATTGTCATCACGCGTCCTTTCCTGTGGGAATTGTCGAGTACATTAACGCCGCGTCTTTGGGAAATAATTGTGCCACTCTGTGACTTCATTACGCTCTCCAAAGATCTCCTCTCTGGAGGTTGAAAGGCACATCGCTGGCAGACAGCCTCCCGGGGGGGGGGGGCCCAATGAATAAAATAAAGGGGAGATTATAATGAGATTGAGTTAGCCATGACCACAGTTGGGCTTTTCATTATTCCGCTGGCTGGAGAGAGCGCGGGGGGGGGGGGGGGGGGGATGAGGGAGGGATGGATGGATGGATCGAGAGGGCGACGTGGAAAAAAAAAAAATTGTCGCCAGAGCCTCACTCGCCATCTGCTCCGGGGGTCGGGGGGGGGGGGGGGGTCCCAGTCCCGCAGGAGGAGGGTACCATTAAAAGTGCAAACTAATAGACATCAAATACAAGTCGCACTACTCTTCATATCCGCTACGCTATGCTACCGCTGTTAGCGGCATGCTAACGGCGGGCCAGCAAGGCCTTCTCCACCAGACGAAACCATGTACTCCCAAAAATCGAATATTTGTTCCATAAAAATGGTTTGGGAGTTTTTATTTTGCTTTGAGACAATAACATTTTAAAAACATACTGCAGATGAAAAAAAAATGGATTTCAATGAGCTTATCGGCCTGTAGTATTGAGTGTGTTTGTATTAACAATTGTTAAGGGGAAACGGAGATAACTTTCAAACATTAAAAAAAAAAAAAATCTTTGAGTTGAAGTTTGCAGTGAAAAAGTGTTATGGTGGATTTGTTGCTGTCCAAATGTTGCTGCAGGCTGAATACGGGCCAGGAATGGAACATTTCAAAGAATTGTGTACACGGCCAACGAGAACATTTACACACACACACACACAAAAAAACAAGATAACCAAAGAAAACAAAACGGGGAGAGTGGTGAAGGAAATTTCTTTCCTCACCCTGAGCACAAAAACAAACAAACCAAAACCAAAATTGAAGCCATTTCATTTGGTACACGTTATAAGTCTGCGTTTTGTTGTAGAAATACTAAGACCCAGCCGCTCTGAATCCTTTCTGGGCTTTCGCGGCCACACAAAATGAGATGGAGGGGCCCGCATGCAGATAATATAATTGGTTTCTCAATATGGCCACAGACAGCGGACAGGAGTGAATTTGAACTGCGGCTGAAATTGTCAGCGGTATCCATGCGTACGCTTGCATAAGCAGTTCAATTGAAATCAACAGCAGAAGTAGCATTGAGGGAAAAGTAATATTCAAAGAATACTACCAGAAGTGCATGACCGCATACCGCGCATGCAGCAGGACCGGGCAATGGCATGGAAGGTTGCACTGGTGGCATTAAGCGGCACTGACGCACAAATGATGAGCATTGATCACCACCCGTCCTTTTCAGGCCTGTTGGTTACACGGTGCAACACACAGACACACGTGTTTGTGTGTCTGTGTGTCTGTGTGTGTAAGCGTGTACTTGTCATTAGGTCCAAATGGGGACTTGGGTGTCAGTGCAGGCGCACAGGGGCCTCTTGAGTTATGCGTGTGTGATTGTTTGTGTATGTGCGTGACTGTGATAAGATGGTTGCTGTTTGTAACAATTGTGTGAGTCTGTGTGTGTGTGTGTGTGTGTGTGCTCAAGCGCAAGTGCAAATCAATAGGTTTCCATTATGTTGTTGGCCACTGTCAGCGGCCTGTCGATGGCGGCGTTACACGGGTGACACCGGGGCCGTGACACGGAGGGAGACACGGTGACAGGCGGCGGGAACAAGACGCTACACGCCTCTGCACTTCCAGGAGGCGTCACATGACCCACAAGAGAGGCAGAAGGTGGGGGGGGGGGCAGTCAGGGGGGGATGCTTTCATCCTCACATCAATTATTCACCTTGGCAGTGATTGAGGCCAGAAAAGGTGGGGGGGTGGGGGGTGCAAGCAAAGGCATGTATACATGGACCCCTCAATGGGCAAAAAGCAAAGATCTAGCCCTGAGAAAAGGTTTTAGACCAGAAAGAAGGTTCAAGTCCACCAATCAGGTTGTTGTTCCAAGCAAAGGCTCAAACCCTGAGAGAAGTTTCTTGTCCCAAGTCCAGAAGGAAGGTACAAGTCTCAAGAGAAAGTGCTAGCGCTGAAAGGAGGTTGTGGTCCAGAGATCAGGTTCTTATCACATATGAAGGTAATAGTCCCATGAAAAGGTTTTAGGTCGAAGAGAAGGTCCTAGAAATGAGAGAAGGTTCTAGTTGAGAGGACTGGAAGGAGAGGCTCTAGTTCCGAGTGATGGTTCTCCTCCAGAGAGAAGGTTCTCAGCCTGAGAGAAGGTTCCCATTCCAAGTCCAGAAGGTACTAATTCCAGTAGAAGGTTATAGCCCCGAGATGAGGTTGTGGTCCAGAGAGCAGGTTCTAATCCCATAAAAAGCTAATAGTCCCAAGAAAAGGTTCTCAACCTGAGAGAAAGTTCTAGTTCAGAGAACTGAACGGAGAGGTTTTAGTTACGAACGACGGTTCTCCACCAGAGATAAGGTTCCCATTCCAAGTCCAGAAGGTACTAATTCCAGTAGGAGGTTATAGCCCCGAGATGAGGTTGTGGTCCAGAGAGCAGGTTCTAATCCCATAAAAAGCTAATAGTCCCAAGAAAAGGTTCTCAACCTGAGAGAACGTTCTAGTTCAGAGAACTGAATGGAGAGGTTGCAGTTCCGAACGACGGTTCTCCACCAGAGAGAAGGTTCCCATTCCAAGTCCAGAAGGTACTAATTCCAGTAGAAGGTTATAGCCCCGAGATGAGGTTGTGGTCCAGAGAGCAGGTTCTAATCCCATAAAAAGCTAAGAGTCCCAAGAAAAGGTTCTCAACCTGAGAGAAAGTTCTAGTTCAGAGAACTGAATGGAGAGGTTGTAGTTCCGAACGACGGTTCTCCACCAGAGAGAAGGTTCTCCTCCTGAAAGGAGGGTCTCATTCCGAGTCCAGAAGGTAAAAGTTCCAAGGTTCGATTCCCAAAAGGAGGATGTGGTCCAGGGAGCAGGTTCTAGCGCCAAGAAAGGTTCTTAGTCCTAAGAGAACTTTGCGGTCCAGGGAGCAGGTTCGACTCCCACAAGAAGGGGATAGTCCCAAGAAAGGTTTTAGTCCTGAGAGAACATTCTAGACCTGAGAGAAAGTTCTAGTTCTGACAAAAGGGTCTAGGGTCTGATTGCAGTCATTTTTTTTTATGGAGGGTCCACGAGGGGAGTAACAAGGGGAGATCCTGGTCCACCCCCGAACATTCGCACTAAACGTGACCTCTTAAAACGAGCGTTTGGGGATTGAACGCTGAGTAATGAAGCCCTCAAGAAATCGATAGATTTTGACTTTGATAAGCCAAAGACAAGAAGAAAAAAAACTATTGTTCGCCTCCTGTCTCCATCATTTATTTTTATTGTTTTTTTTATTGACGAGGGCGTGCTGTGCGCGTTTAATGATCAGCTGTCCTCATGACTCACGCAGTGATGGCATCTTTTATGCTCTTATTAGACAGCTTCCAGCGGCAGGGAGACACATTTGTTTGAATGCGCACGATCTCACCCGCCGGTTATTTTTAGTTTGACGCAAGGCCACGGAGATCATCGCAGGAACATCGTGAAGACAGAAACAACATTGTTTATTTCTTGGTTTTTCAACAAAAGGGATGCACATACAAAAAAAAGTATACTACTATAAATCATTGGCAAACATTAAAACAATTTCAAAAGTAACATTTAAAAAGTTTTTAACGTAAAAATTTCACAAAGTTTAACCTGTAATAAAAGTTGCTTTTCACAGAGGATAAATAATACATGCATTGTTGTATTGTCATATCATCGATTCTGATGCATTACCCCAACCTAAGCACCAGTGCTATTCATTAGCCCTTCTATGGCATTTCCCTTATTGCGTTAGCATGAAGCTAATGGACTTCTCAAAGACAAACTCTGTTTGGCCGTTTTAAATACCGCATGTGTAATTGTTTTATCTGGAGTTTGACAGAAATCTTTTTCACCGGGGGGGGGGGGGGGGGTAGGAAACAGCTTGAAGCCATTTGGAGACGAATTGTTTCCAATCTGCCAAATTGCTGCTTGTTGTCAAGCGACTTGGCCAAACGACGGCTCGCATCTCGAAAGACTCAAAAGTTGGGTCACTCGAATCTCAGGGCACCCCGATACACGCATTCTTTTGTCTTTAGATTTAATTACATGATAAAACCGATCACGGCCGCAGCCACCCCCTCGGGCGGCGGTGGCTGCGGCCGTAACGACTTGGGGGAATTCAGGTTAATGCGTTGACAAGGTTTGAGCACAGCGGGTCATGTCGCGCGACACGCATGGTCGCTCGCGTTCACTTGAGCAGCTGACAGGTTCTAATCACACGCTGACGGCCTCCAGGCGCCCCACACTGTTTTTCCCCTTTTTTTTTTTTTTCTTTTTAAATCATCATCAGCGTTCAAATGACAACACCATGATGACACTCGAAGCCGCTCTAATTGTTTGGGCTAATTGGGATGACACAGCTCACTTACATGAGCTGCTGCCATGCACAAACAACACACACACACACACACAAGCGTGCACATGATGGACCTATTAAGGCACTTCAGTGTCCGTCTAACAAAACAAAAAAAAACACCAAAAAAAAAAAAATCATACAATGCAAGGATCGGGCTCGTTTTGATGAAGCGCGTCATCGTGAGCGGCAGTTTTGATGGAACAATACATTTGTGATTGTCATCAGTCAAGTATGTTGGCAAAAACGTGTTTTCCGTGTCAACATATGAAAAAAGAATAAAAAAAGTATAAAACAAGAAATAGAATTGCAATGTAAAAAAATTAGGTCGAGAAAAATAAATCATGAAAAAAAAGAAACAACAATCCACCAAAATATTGATGTGATTTACAATGATTTACAATAATAAAATTAATAATTTCCGCTTGCTGCAGTAACAAGAAAGTGTTTTCATCATGAAAAGTAGGGAGATTAAGGGCATCACAAAGTGGGAGGGGGGGCAAACAAGAGGGACGTCCAGCCTCCTCAGGCTACACGATGTGCTTGTTTGGCCATTAATGAGATACCGTATGAGGAGGAGGACGGGACTGTGTGTGTGTGTGTGGGGGGGGGGGGGGGGGGGGTGAAGGGGCAGGGTCGGTGCAGTTGTCAGGTGGTCAGGAAGCAGCTGGCCTGCATCCCGCGGGCGTGAGCTGACCTCCTTTCTTTTTTTTTTTTTGACCACGTCATTCGAGTGGAGCACAATGGACGGCCATTATCGATACAATGCACACTTTCTGCGACATCACCAAAAACAAAACAAAACCAACCCCCACCCCCACATGTTTTATAATCGTCTGCTATTTCGTGCATTTAATCGGCACGTATAACTCCTCTCGTTGTAACGTGGGCTGACGCTGACCTCAGTCTTATTGGCTGACTAGTCACCGACTGTCCAAGTTTGATTGGACAGCAATCATGACAGCGGCAGCACTGATTGGTCCGCACGTGTCGGCGACCGTTGTTGCGGTTTGTGGAAAAGGAACGCCGGAATTCATGACGGAAGGTTTGATAAGTTGTCGATTCAAATTGTAAAATGACCAGACGATGGTCATTCACGAGAACAAAATTGTCACATTATGAGATGAAAATTGTCATTTCAGAATAATATCATAATTTCTGAGAGAAACTTTACAAAAGCCCAACTACAATGAGATAGCAGTCATATAACGAGAAAACGTACGAGGGAAAAGAGATGAAACCCGCAAAGAGGACGCACAAAGGAGCGCAAAGCGCACTTCTTTTTTTTTCTGACTGCCACATTCCTAAGAAGTGTCTTCAGTCTTGTTTATTTTATGGCGGGAAAGAAGGGAAAAAAAAAGAAAAAGGAAGGTGACATGTGGGGCTGAGCGGCGAACCAGGCCCGTTGAAAAGGGAGCAGCCGTTAACGGCGGCGTGACACGACAACGCCACCTTTACCAAATAAATGCAAATGACAACAAGGAGATGTGCCAGCCCACGGGTGGGCGCCACCCGCCATCGTCCGCCTGTTTTTGCCCCCCCCCCCCCACCCCCCTTCAATGCCAAAAGCCTGAAATGTGTCTTAATGTGATAAACGTCAACATGACGCATTTGGAGCACAATATCAAATGTTCCTATTTTCCCCAAAACAGTCAAATGAAAACACGTGCTGGGAGCACAAACACTTTGGTTTTGTTGTCATGTGAGCGGCAACAACACTCCACGGAAAATAAACAAGACCCATAAATACAAGCTCTGTGCGCGCCAAAAACACATTTTTGGGGTGAATGAATGAATAAATAAATAAATGAATAAATAGATAGATAGGCTTGCTAGCTGGCTAGCTAGCTAGCTAATCGGATAGATAGATAGATAGCTAGGCTTGCTAGCTGGCTAGCTAATCAGATAGATAGATAGATAGATAGCTAGGCTTGCTAGCTGGCTAGCTAATCAGATAGATAGATAAGATTAAGAAAACCTTTATTAGTCTCGCAATGGAGAAATTCCAGATTCACAGCAGCAAAGTTATGAAAGGAAGAAGTAGAACAACAAAAAAATAGGAGCTGCTGGAAAGGATAGATAGCTAGATAGCTAGATAGCTAGATAGATAGATGGGGTAAGATAGCAAGAGTGTTAGAGATTGAGAGAGTTGCAGAGAATGAGATCGCTTAAGGAGAGATGGAGAGTGAGAAAGAGAGAGGGAAAGAGTGAGTGACAAAGATAGCTCAAAAGATAACAGAGAATGAGAGAGATCAAGTGATAAAAAGATGGACAGATGAACAGATGAGGGGAAATTGGATTGAAGGTTGATGCGCGGGACCTGCCCAGGCACAAGGCGAGCCCGCGGAAGGGTTTTGAACACATTCCAAGCAGTTAGTTACGGTTCCAAATGAAGGTTGGGGCGACGCTTGCTCACTTGGGGCCAAAACGTCGACATTGAGCCATGACAATCCGTCGAGGCGCGAGGAGAACAAAGTCGCGATTAGCATGATTAGCGCATCACTAAAGAAAGCTATCAGATTTAGCATTTAGATTAGCATCTGCGCCTTCAAAGTTCAATTCACTTTTCTGCCAGGGCAGGGCAGGAGCGAGAGGGTGGGCTGGGGGGGGGGGGGGGGGGGGGATTATCCAGCGTCCCCCTCTGCCCCCGCACGCTTGATTGAATCTTTCATTAGCAAACGTTGTATGCCGGGCTGGATTGAAGATTAGCACGTTTAGCAAATGTAGCTTCAGTGCCGCTTGCCCGCTTTCTCCCCCCACCCAGCGAGTTCGCTTCATTTAAACCTCATCAAGTCGCCCAGCGGACCAAAACAGGCGCACCGCGGCCAGTGGAGCAATAGCAGAAACCTTGTCGCAATCCACAGCTGGGTGGCGCTAATGCTCGTGGTACGCCCTGACGAGAACTCGACGGCGCCAAGGCACATGTTTTACATGAGTTGGGAAAAAATGTTGCAAAAAGTATCAAAACAAACATTTTGATGCCCTTTTCTCAGCTACCTTAAAAACTCTAAACTCTAAAAAGTCCACATTTGTATAAGTGGTAAAAGCCGAAATTTGAGCCAGAATTGCAACCTTGCCAATAAGGGAGACTGAAGGGAGCCAATTTTTGAAAGAATATTTTGTTTCCTCCACAAAAATTGTAATTAAACTTTTAGGAAGAAATATTTTTTGAAGAGGAAAAGTCGAATTTTTCAGAATATTTTTTTTCACGATAACAAAGTCAACATTTTCTAAGGAAATGCGTGAGGGAAAGTGAAAAATCAGAATATCATAAAGCTGATTCCCCCCCCTCCCCTCCTCCCCAGCAAAATAGTCTTTTTTCTTCGTACCATTTGAAATCCAAACGATATATTTTCCTTTTTTTGTGACATTTGTTTGGAAATGTGCCAGGCGATGTAAATGACGTGCCTCGGCGTAATAAAGGTCGTTGGAGAGAATCCCTGACACAGACACCACCCCGCCACCGTCCGGTCTATTTTATTGCTCCGCCCCCATATTGCCAAGCGGCTGCCTGCTTAATGGCCGCCGCCGCCGCCACCGGGGGACCGCTCGAACCGCAACGGCGGGCGGCGCGAGGGGGCTCTCGCGCCTTGTTTGCTTTTGCCGAAATTACCGTTGTCGTTTCCCGCGGCGGCGGCGTCCATCAATCTTGGGAGGCTCATTTGGACGTTTTCTGTCCTAGCAGCGGCGTCCCGAGGCCCGTTACGGCGGCCGCTTCATCATCTTTATACGGCCGCCAAAAGGCCCATTCCGGCGGGAAGCGAGGCGCGCTCGCCATCTGTTGCGCGCTCGTAAATATGCCCGCCGTCCGGAAACATCCGCCAGCCTGGCCGATGATGGAGTGCCAGGCGCTCTGACTTTCCATATAAAAGATGCTTCTTTGAAAAGTTTCACCGCAGATAATCACAGTCACATTTATTTCAGCGCCAGCGACGGAGATTTACGACGTGCGCAGACTCGTATTCCCAAAGATAACCGCCACCGCGTTTCCCGGTGGGAACGCGCAACATGCAAAGCTGAACAACAAAATAGAGTGGGTGGGAAGTTTGCATTGACAAGAAAGCAGTCGTCATATATCGTGAAAAAAAAGTCGCCGTTTTATGAGATTAAAAGTGTAAAAGTCACTGAGGACAATGACAAGTCAGAAAACGCAGCAATTGCCAGGAAAGTTACATTTTGGATGGAAAAAGTGGAAATTTTGAGGGTAGTCTGAATTTTACCCCCTCAAAAAAAAAAAAATCCCAAATCTGGGAGCAAAAGCAAAACAGAATTTTACAAGAAAAAAAAATATTAATTTTATCACCAAAAAATATTTTAGAGGAGAAAAAAATGTCACAATTTCAAGGCGAAACAAATCATTAAAACAATGTGATATTAAAAATCAGAACTATGGAAAAAGTTGGACTTTTGGAAGGTGGGGGCGGGGGGAATCTGTATTTTTGGAGGAATAATGCAGAATAATGCTTGGGGAGTTTGGATTTTACAAGAAAACATTTTCAAGAAAAATTCTGAATTTTACAAAGCAAAAATCAGAACTATGGAAAAAGTTGGACTTTTGGAAGGGGGGGGAATCTGTATTTTTGGAGGAATAATGCAGAATAATGCTTGGGGAGTTTGGATTTTACAAGAAAACATTTTCAAGAAAAATTCTGAATTTTACAAAGCAAAAATCAGAACTATGGAAAAAGTTGGACTTTTGGAAGGGGGGGGGGGAATCTGTATTTTTGGAGGAATAAGGCAGAATAATGCTTGGGGAGTTTGGATTTTACAAGAAAACATTTTCAAGAAAATTTCAGAATTTTACAAAGCAAAAAATATTCTGGAAAAAGTCTGAATTCTACAAGGGTGTGGAAAAAGATTTTCATTTTTTGATGAGCAAAAACCAAACATTGTTGTTTTGAACTCATATAAAAGTCTGAGTTTTTAATCGACGATTGTTCTTTTGATGTTCTGCCACTGCGGAGCGCGCCATTGGCATTGTAGAAGCAACAAATAAAGAGAATTCATGCATCAAAATAAAAATGATGCTGTTGATTGCTTCAAATGTTTCTCTGCCAGCCAGCATGTAGTGTTGGGGGCGGGTGGGGGCAGCATGGGTGCGGGGACCCAGGCGTCAGATGTGCGTCCAGTGCACCCTTTTAGTCCTCAACATGGCTGCCGCAATGGTGGCGAGTAATGACCCCAAGGGCCACTTTGAGAAAACCGGGGTCCAATAATGCCGGCAGCCGCCGCCAAAAAAACCCCCGGGGGGGTGCATCTTTGAACACTTTGATGTTTTTCACCGCGACCGGCCTGTCATTTGTTTGTTTTGTGGCCAAAGCATAACACAAACGCAAAGGGAGGCACGCAATCACGCAGAATGTCAAAACGTTTGCGCGTCGGCACAACAAGTGGGCAGTCACTCATTACCGGCATGTGTCTGTGTTTAGAACTGACCAAAAACATTTTTTAAAAAAAATAATCCTGTATATGGCAGTCAGCACACACCCGATGCCTTCCAGTAGGTCTTTCCTGACATTTTTTAATGCTTCTTATCCACCACTGAAGACTTACTACGAACAATGGAACTGTTTATAATTTGGTGGAATTTAGAAATCATGGTTAAATTTTAGCACGTCGGCTTCACAGTGCAGAAGTACCGGGTTCGATTCCAGCTCCGGCCTCCCTGTGTGGAGTTTGCATGTTCTCCCGGGGCTTGCGTGGGTTTTCTCCGGGTGCTCCGGTTTCCTCCCACACTCCAAAAACATGCGTGGCAGGCTGATTGGACGCTCTAAATTGTCCCGAGGTGTGAGTGTGAGTGCGAATGGTTGTTCGTTTCTGTGTGCCCTGCGATTGGCTGGCGAGCGATTCAGGGTGTCCCCCGCCTACTGCCCGAAGACGGCTGGGATAGGCTCCAGCACCCCCCGCGACCCTAGTGAGGATCAAGCGGCTCGGAAGATGAATGAATGAATGAATGAACAAAAAACAACCATGGTTCCTTCAGACTATAAGACATTTTACCAAATATGCGGGGGATTTCAATCGTGGTTAGGCATGGGCTCGGATGCTTTTCTTGGCCATTTCTTGCCAGAAATCCCTGCGGCTCATTCACGGTTGCCGTTTGCCTCCCTGGACGCAATTTTTTCTCTCGTCTTTTCATATAAAAATGATTTATCCTGGTCTAGGTTTTTTTTTTCTTTTCATATGGCATTAACCTAGCATGAACAGGGGTGTGTAGACTTCTGCTATCAAGTCATTTCATTATCCTTGACTAAATCCTAGCTATGCTAGTTGTTTGAATGCCAAGGGAAAGTCCCAATCAAAGTTTTGCCGAGTGTGTGTGTTGTTGTTATTACGCCGCGCGTGTGCGTGCGCGTGCTGGCGCGTGTAAAGATGTCTCCCGCCAAAGAAGTCTCCTAATAGGTTAATTGGTGTTATTGGCCTGGTGGAACAGAGGAGGATTGTGGGAAGTGATGTCAAGCAAGGCTCTCTTTTCCTTCCCTGCAGGAGTCAAACGCTCCCTGCTCGTCTGCCCCCCCCCCCCCCCCCCCAAAGCCTCATAACAATCAATTTCCCTCCTCGGGGTCCATGAAGCCAAAGATTTGACCTCACAAGCTTTACCCCCCCACATCAACATCCTTCACACCTCAAAGAAACACACTTATTGCAACACACACGGCATCAATACTGCCGATGATGCTGTGTTGTCATGGCAACTGACCCACTTTTCAAGTTTGGAAATCATGGAAACGACACAACCAAAAAGTGTAAATTATTTACAAATATTTTGAAAATAAAAAAAAACCTCACAAATTGATTTGGAAGAAATGAAAATGTCGAAACTATGGAAAAGAATGACAAAACAAAGTATGTTGCAAGAAGTTACAGAAATGTATGAAATGGGATACAATTAGGGAAAAAAAATAATAAGACACTCCCCATAGGTTGAAACAAATTCAAAAATGTGAAACATGAACTGAAAGAACAAACTTTCCAACTCAAGTTACGAGAGAATGTGAAAAAAAATATTCATTCATTCATTCATCTTCCGAGCCGCTTGATCCTCCGCGGGAGACACCCTGAATCGGTTGCCAGCCAATCGCAGGGCACACAGAAACGAACAACCATTCGCACTCACACTCACACCTAGGGACAATTTAGAGTGTTCAATCCAGCCTGCCACGCATGTTTTTGGAATGTGGGAGGAAACCGGAGCACCCGGGGAAAACCCACGCAGGCCCGGGGAGAACATGCAAACTCCACACAGGGAGGCCGGAGCTGGAATCGAACCCGGTACCTCTGCACTGTGAAGCCGACGTGCTAACCACTGGGCTACCGGGCCACCCGTGAAAAAAAAATATGTGACAGGAAATTTACAAAGAGTGTCACAAATTTATAGAACATGAAACAAATGTATATAAGCAAAAGAGACTTATTTAGAAGTCGTTAAATGCACTCAAGGGAGTAACCTGGTCAACATAACAAAAAAATTATGTTTTGTTATTCAATAAAAGACATTCATCCCACTTACATTGTGAATATCGTTTGTTGGAAGCTGTCGAATTCTGTATTTTTCTGTTGTCGAGTTTGTTAGCAGCTAGCATTTGGCCTTGCTGAGGGCGAGGCAACATGGAGGATACACGCGGGAGGTACGGGGTGACGTGGGGGACTGCATTAATGCAACTCGGCCGGAGCGGTCTACCTGGAGGGTAGTGGGAGGGGGGTTGGGGGGGTGGCGCTTAAAAAGCGGGAAGGAAGCCAAAAGAGCGAACAGACATTCTTGCCTCGATTGATTTAGTCCATAGCCTTAAATGAGGGCACACCAGGCCAAGGGCTTCGCTCTCTCTGCTGGACGGCTAACAGGAACCAGGCGAAAAAGTGCCAGGAAGAGGCGGTGCGCGCTAACGGTCGGGTTGTACAAAAGGGTGCGTATGTTTTGGAAAGACTAGATTAGTCCAGGCGGCCCGGTAGTCCAGTGGTTAGCACGTCGGCTTCACAGTGCAGAGGTACCGGGTTCGATTCCAGCTCCGGCCTCCCTGTGTGGAGTTTGCATGTTCTCCCTGGGCCTGCGTGGGTTTTCTCCGGGTGCTCCGGTTTCCTCCCACATTCCCAAAACATGCATGGCAGGCTGATTGAACACTCGAAATTGTCCCGAGGTGTGAGTGTGAGTGCGAATGGTTGTTCGTTTCTGTGTGCCCTGCGATTGGCTGGCAACCGATTCAGGGTGTCCCCCGCCTACTGCCCGAGGACACCTGGGATAGGCTCCAGCACCCCCCGCGACCCTAGTGAGGATCAAGCGCCTCGGAAGATGAATGAATGAATGGATTAGTCCAATACTTTGCGGTCAGGAATTCCAAACCACTGGTTGGAAATAGCAAAACTGGAGTGTGTGAACCCCTGGGGGTACAGGGGTGCGCCAACTATTGCGAAGTAGACAAAAAGTGCATGTCTTAAAACATTTTGGGGGGGGGGGGGCTGATGAGAAACACGGAAAATAAGCAGAAAATAAATATCCCGACCTAAGAAGCCGAATCACCGGCATGTTAATTTCCCAGCTGCCGGCGTTAAATCAGGCGCTGCTAACGACCGGGTGACGACCTGTTAGCGGGCGGCAGCGATACTCCCCCCCCCCCCCCACCCCTCCTCAACAACAACAATACGATATCATTAAAGCAGGATGTCGTCGACAAACTTCCCGATGAAGAAAGCGGGACTTTTATTCCGCCAGGGCCTCGCGTGTCGCAGCGTCGGCTTTGTACCGCCATGCCGACGACGCTACGAAAGTGCTTGTTTGGGGAAGATTTAGCCGCTTTAGCTGCTAATTGCTGACAGAAGCTGTCAAGACGCCGGCTGATTCTTCTGTCAGGGTTACGGTGTTTAGACGGGGGGGAAAAACACAAAACGGCTTTCTTCTGCCGGAGGAGAGACAACATGACGCCGGGCTCGCACCCCCCTACACCCCCCTTCCCCCGTCCCGTGTGGGATATTTACCCACAAGACATGAAACAGTACAGCACCGGAACAATGAGTGCGGGATTACAGGCCTGTCACGCTCCTTTGTCTCTCTTTCTGTCACCGAGTACCGTGTTTGTTTGAAGATGCTTGCCGTGTTTACCAACACACACAAGGCGAGGCAAGCCCTGGGAGGGGGTGCGCTAAAATGGGTTTTAAACGTGGGTACAAGGCTTAAACAAGGTTGGGGAAGACTGGATGAGTCCAAGCCTTCCCCAAGTAAATACATTCGACCACTTCTTCAAAAAAATGTTGACTTCCCGGATGAGTAGATTAGTCCACCTGTTTTCATGATAAAAGGGGTGTGTAAAATCTGTTGTATTTTTTAAATATTCAAAAGAGGGGGGGGCTTAGTTAATAAATGTTTTAGGGATAGTCTGGATTAGTCCATGTCGTCATTCATAAATAGATTGGTCCGAGGACTTGTCTTAAAATGTAGCAAGTTTCATCTAATGGCTTCGATGTAACTTTTTTTTCGGGGGTGTACAGGGTAGAGGGGTGTGCAATGTCTCCTAGGTTGTAAAAGGAAGTGTGCATCTGAATCTTTCAGATGTAGGGAATCTTAAAATGATTTAGTTGCCTAGAAACTGGTCTTTTTTGTGATGCTTCATTTTGACTGTTGGGGAGGAGTGCGCTGACATTGTTGGGTTGTAAAAGGGGGGTGTGTGGCGTAAGATTTTTTTTTTTTAGAAAGACTGCTTTAGTTCAACTTCCCAGGTGCGTAGATTCATCAACAGTTTTTGTTGTATTTTATTGGCGTTACATAAGGTGCGCGCAGAAGAAATGGGTGCGCCATCCATCATGTTGTAAAAGGGGGTGCGCTGCTTTCAAAGTAAAAAGACTGGACACAAACCTTTGCAGGAAAAAAAAATTGGGATTACTCCCTTAAATTAGATTGTGTTAAAATTGGATAATCTGATTACATTTAGATTGTGCGAAAAATGGTGTGCACATCCCAGGGTGGGTGTGAGCATTCCTCACTTGATTGTTTCTGTGACTTTCATGACAACAATTAAGATCTGATTGTTTTTTTTTCTCAGAATCTAGAAAGAAGTCTGTGGATCCCCCCCCCCCAAAAAAAAAAATTGTGAAAGACTGGATTATACTAGGAGTTCCCTCACAGAGAGATTAGTCCAGAGATCGCCAAACTGTGTGTGTGTGCATCCCTGGGGGTGCGTGAGATTTAAAGGGCCTGTGATAACGATTACAGATTTTCACTTTTTGGGTCAATACATGAAACGGGGAAAAAGGAACGGAACAGCAAGTGCGGGATTACGGGCCCTTTGTCTCCATTTCTGGCATCGATTCTTGTGTTTGCCAACACACACATGGGCGCAAAGGGTGGGGGGCGGGGGGTGCGCCCCTTCTGGATCTCAGCAACAGTAACGAGGCTTTGATTCGCTGGCAAATGAACAGACTGAGCTTTGCTTTGATATTTTTTTTTTCCTGTGTGTGGGGGGGTGCGCGAACTGATGGGAGATAAAAGGTGGTGTGTGTGACTCACAAAGTATGGGGAAAAACTGGATTAGTCCAAGAATTGATCAGTCAAAAAGAGTTTATTTTTTTTTAGACGTGTGTGGGGGCGGGGGGGGGGGGGTCACTCTGACGGTAGACAAAAGTGGCTGAATGGCTCAAAAAACATGAGGAATATTGTCCAAGACTTCTGCAATCACGAGATCGGTCAGCTAAATTGACTTGTTATAATTGTGCATTGTTTTGACTTGTGTGTGGGAGTGGGGGTGTGGGGGTGCGCTAACTCTATTGGGGGATGAGGTCTGTGACTTTAAAAGTATGGAGGAAAACTGGAAAAGTAACTGCGCTGCAATCAATAGTCAAACCTGATGACTTTATTGGCAACGGCGATGCTTTGTTGACTTTTTGAGAGGTGCGTGAGGGTGCGCTCGCACTCTGGACCTCTGCAACAGGAAGGAGTCTTTGATTTCAGTACTTAGCTTGTGCCGCCGTGGCGCAAGATTAGCGTAGACCCTTACAGATGGCGACGGAGGGGTGTGTGTGCTTGTGGGAAGGGGGATTGGGGGAGTGGGGGGGTGGGCGCAGCGGATCAGGCAGCCAGGTCACCCCCGGCCCGGCGCGGCGCACCCTCCGAGAGGATTTTGCGGTTATTAGACGGCTGCCAGATGATGGGGCCAATTATAAAAGAAAAGTGTCAGTCACGTCGAGGCGGCGCTGGCGTGATTAGCGGCCGGCCAGGAAATCAGGTGAGCGAGCGAGCTTCTTCCTGCCGGCGCCTTTGGTTTGCTAATAAGAGGGCGCGCGAGGGGAGCGGTCGCCAGCTGTGGCCCGCCGCTTGGCCGTGACCTCCGCCCGCTCAAAAAGACGCGCAGAACGGCCCGCCACAAATACCGCCGGAGGGGACGGCCATCCAAAGCTAATAAAATGCTGCCTTGGCTGACGCACCTTTATTTTGGAAATGATGACGATTAAAACTTGAGTTACATTTGAAAAATGGCCACAAAAACTTTTTTTTTTCCTCCATCTTTGGCTTGGATGCTTGTGAATGACAAGTTGTGATTGGCTATCTCTGGTCATGTGACATTTTGCCGCTTTACTGAGTCGACTTCAGTGTCACTCGGTTCGCCAATTAGATTTTTTTTTTGGTTAACAAAAAAGTGCTTAAATTAATTTGATTTATTGACTGTGTGTGAAAGTTTACAGAAATGTTTCGGCAATGAAAAATAATTCAGAATGTGTCCAATTAAAAACAAGTTACATCGTTTCTTTTTTTTTGAATGTTGAACTTTCATGTTTTAAAATGTCAAAATGGTTGACAAAAAGTTTACCCAAAAAACAAATACCACCGATCAAAAAAAAATTAGGTGGGCTTTCGAGGATGGAAAATGAAAAAAAAGCAGTTTCCTCATTTAGCCGCCTGACACGGAGGGGGCGTGGTTGGGGAGGTGCGCGGCGTGTACGGCATTGGGACGACGCTATAATGAAGCGGGTCCAGACAGCGGCCATGACAGCTGTGGCAGGTGATGCATGGGGTCCATGCTAATTCCTTCAGCCCCCCCCCCCCCCACCCCCTCACCCGAGTGATGGATCCTCAAATCTTGACCACACATCCCATTAGCCAGCCGCTGTGACAGCGGGATAAATATATTTTACACCCTCCTGCACCCCCCCAAATAAAAGACAGCAAGAAGTTGGGTGCGTGGGGGTGCGCCGCAAGGGTTTGGTTTCACAAGCAGTCAAAGGCACAAAACCTTACAAGTCTTCCGCAATATTTCCAGAAGCAAAGTTATTGATGACTTAACCTCGGGGGGTGCGGCACGTGGCTGATGGATACGATGCACCCCCCCCTACACACCTCCCTAACCCATGCGGAGCAGCAGGATAACAAGGCAGGCGGTGAATCACTTGCACACAGCGGGTAAAAATAGCCGCTTGACATGCTCCAACATTCCCAAAGACCAGAAATTCACCACCACCCACCCCTTCCACACACACGATCACCATAAATACATTAGTCCGGGGATGGACGAAATTTGGTGCGCACGCCACTGGTGGTGCCCTTCAGGATGAGTAATAATGGCAGGTTGTAATAATTACAGATTTAATTATATTTCTCAAAATGCCCTTTATTGACCTCTAACAGACTTTGTTTGGACTTTTGTGGGATGTGAGGGGGTGCGCTGAAATATCTCAGCTATGAATAAATTCCCTAATTCTGGTGCGCACACCCTTACCGACAGGATGCGCTAAAGCTCTTAAGGTTTAGAAGGGGGGAGGGGGGGGGGTATAAATTTTTGGGTAGAAATGCCAGATTAGTCCAGGCAGTCCCGAATGACAGTTTGATGGTATGTTTATTAATTTTTTATTTTTTGCTTTTTGGAGGGGGGTACGTTATTTTGCTAACTCGCTGGGGAAAGTGGAAAGGGGGTCATATCTTTGGAAAAAACGTGGGGAAAATTAGGATTACCACATCAAAAGAACTCATCTCAGCAATTTTTACTTGACTGGATCTGACGGCGCACCCCCTCAAGAAGGGGGGGGGGGTTGAAAAAAAAAGCAAAAAGAGGCGGACCAATGAGGCACACTCAGGTGCGTTTATTATAAATCTGATATCGGGATCTGGCTAATACCTGACAACTTTCCACCTGGAATACAAACGAGCCGGCCTGGTTGCGAGGATGCCCGGGATGGGTGGATGGGGGGGGTATTTTCTCTCCCCACTCACTCCGGCTCGCCTTGACAAATCGCCACAGAGGAAGCATTGGGAGGTGGTGGGGGGCGGGGGGTGAGCAGGGTTACGGTGACAGACAAGGAGCACAATTATCATGGCGTGATGAAGGAGCGGTGGCGACCGGCGGCGGCGCACCGTTAATTACCGTCGTCCTTTTTTCCCCCCCCTGCATGCCCGCCTCTTAATGTGAGCGAGAGAAAACATGGTGTGACAAGTGTGTAAAAGAGCAAGCAGTATATTACTGTCGGGGAAAAAGTAAACGCAGGACGACGCGGCCCTGCCGGTGATTTACGGGGGCAATTAGGCAACCGCCCCGCCGAGATGCTGAGGACAGCAGTGTGGCGGCATCGTGGCGACGTGGGTACAAGAAAGTGGGGGAATGTTCTCGGGGTGACCTTTAAGTGGCAGAGGGCTTTTAGACAACTTGCGCGCCGAGATAAATCGACGCGGCACACTTCTCATCCCCATTTTACGGAAAGCTGGAGCGTTGGGCAGGCATTACGGTGGCTTGGGGTCAGTCCCGTTGTTCTTTCATGACCACTCTGACCAGGGGCGGAGCTATAGGGTGGCCAGGGGTGGCCATGGCCACACTCCTATGTAATATTTTGATAACTGTGACTTGATGCAGGAAGGAGTTGAGGATTCAGTCAGCAAAATGGCGTCGGCCGTCAGCCTATGAAATCGTCTGGCAAATCATAAAGCAAAGCAAAGGCAATGAAAATAGCGAGATAGTAAATTATGCTTGGCAAAATGTTGCTTTTTACTTTGATTTATTTTTGCTTGTATTATCGGATTGTTGGGCAAAGTTCTGTCGATGTCCATCCATCCATCCATCTTCTACCGCTTATCCGGGGCCGGGTCGCGGGGCCAACAGCTTTAGCAGGGAAGCCCAGACTTCCCTCTCCCTAGCTACTTCTTCCAGCTCTCCCCGGGGGATCCCGAGGCGTTCCCAGGCCAGCTGGGTGACATAGTCTCTCCAGCGTGTCCTGGGTCTTCCTCGGGGTCTCCTCCCGGTGGGACATGCCCGGAACACCTCACCAGGGAGGCGTTAGGGAGGCATCCGAATCAGATGCCCAAGCCACCTCATCTGGCTACTCTCGATGTGGAGGAGAAGCGGCTCGACTCGGAGCCCCTCCTGGATGACCGAGCTTCTCACCTTATCTCTAAGGGAGAGCCCGGACACCCTGCGGAGAAAACTCATTTCAGCCGCTTGTATCCGGGATCTCGTTCTTTCGGTCACGACCCATATACTGTAGCTCGTGACCATAGATGAGGGTTGGAACGTAGATCGACCGGTAAATTGAGAGCTTCGCCCTATGGCTCAGCTCCTTCTTCACCACGACAGACAGACCGATACAACGTCCGTTAAGTGTTCTGTCGATGTGTGCATTTTATTTCATAAAAGCCCGACTGGTGGTATGATCATCAATGACTTCTCTGTTATTGAGAGGGTTGTGCTGTGATTTAACCCGAGAGGACATCAAAATCCAAATTCTGATCGTGTACAAACTCACATTTGTGCGAGATTAGCTTATGTTAGCTTAATGACGGGAAGCCAGGTTCTCTTCAGTGACTTCACAATTCCATGGTGTCCAATGATATTATGTTATGTTACTCATGCTAAGATAAGCTAAGCTAAGCTAATGTCCAGTGACACATTTCTTCTTTTCGCGCAAAGACCATTACAGTCACTTAGGAGTAAAGCGTTTGAAGCGTTCACTTGGCCTAACGTGACAAAATGTGCCGTGTCATGGCCGGGACATTTTCCGAGTGAGCATTCGCACACGTCTGCTGCTCGGATGCTAACAATGCCGTAGGCTAGCTGAGGAAGTGGGAGGAGAAAAGAAGGAAGCAGTAGGC
Organism: Hippocampus zosterae; assembly: GCF_025434085.1. NCBI lineage: Eukaryota > Metazoa > Chordata > Actinopteri > Syngnathiformes > Syngnathidae > Hippocampus > Hippocampus zosterae. Next base: position 23,134,667 of record NC_067458.1, read on the forward strand.
GAGAGACAAATGGGAGGGGTGCTTCGCGGTGGTCTATCCCGGCCATGTAAACCCGGTTGGGGGGGGGGGGCAAAGTGAGTGGGCTCTGTGGTTTCCAGGTCAGCGGCCTTGAGCGCCTCGTTTGGCAAAAGGTTCCACGAGACGGCCAGTGAGACATATGCATGTCCACCGTACCACTGCGCCGATACCCCCCGGGCGCCTTCTCCTACACCTCGGTGGATGTTGGACCACCTCGAGCTGTCAAAGCCCAAACCCCCCCACCACCACCACAACAACACTGCCAAGACTACAGAATGTGAGGTCAGGAAAAAAACTACTGGGAGAAAAAAAAACAGTTGATAATATTCTATAGGCATTAAATATGATGTCAAAATAATGGCGTACATGTGTTACATTTGAGCCATAAAGATATTTAAAATAATGTTTTGTACATTCGCGGTATCTTATATTTTGTACATTAGCAGTACATATATTAAATATGATGTAGCTATGCTACATTATATGTATCAAATGATGTATATGGGCTAAGTTGGAGGTGTATAGATATTAAAATCGGCTGAAATATGTAACAGAGACAACGTACGTAAAAGGCACATTAGAGGCTAAGCTATGCTAAAAAAATAATAACTGTACCAGCCCATGTTCACAAGTTAGCATCAGCACTGTACCCGACCACATAAATTACATGCTAAGCTCAGCTCAAGAGTTTACATCTGTGAGCAGTGGCACAATATTTGTCCGAGTAGTTTACTTGTCACGTTATCCAGGCAATGACCGAAAACCGAAATAAAAAGTTCAACAAAGGCAAATGATTTCGTGTGTATTTTCGCAAGTTACCCGTGAGAGTGGATAAAGCTAAGCTAAATGAAAGCGTTGAGCCGTGAGAAACAAGAGCATTAAGTTGTTACCTTTCCTTGGTACAATTTTGTTACATTTTGTGAAGCTAAGCTCAACTAAAGTAAGATAAATGAAAGAGCAATTTCATGAGTGAGCATTATCACGTACCTCCCCAAGTATGTTACGCCGAGATACGCTAAATTATGCGAAGCTAAACAGCTGAACAAGGACAAGTTCATTAGCGAGCATTAACACATTGTCCGTCAAAGTATGTTATGTCACGATATACTAAGATAAACATCTGAATGTATCGCTCATCTTTTTCTCTTTTTAATCACTGCTGGCAGAGTGAAAGAAGCACATTGGTCCACATGGCTTGCTTTTTTGGAGGGGGCAATTTTAAAAGGCTGGAAGGTGCGATAAAAGCGACAACAACGAGAGTCCGTGAACAAAATGGGCCAAACGGGGGAGAAAGGCCGAGTGTCATAAATAAAACAATAACAAGCCTCGCTAACGAGATAGCTCCCTCTACACGAATCCCGGCTAATCATCCCGGCGAGCTGGCGGATGATGAAGTGCCGCCGCCGTCAGCTAACACCTGCACAATTAAATTGTCTACCGTTCTTTCCACGCCTAGCGTAACGTAGCATTAATTTCACTCCTAAAAGGCCCAATGAGCGCGCTAATAATTACAGCGACTTGACTCCGTGTCCGTTGGAAACAGAGCGGCTAATTAGGCAGAGGTAATTAATTAGAGATAAACGCAGCTAATCGGGCCCTGTTAGCGAGCGACTTGTGTTGGCGGCTAGCACTGGGACGGTGTCTAAGACAAGATGCTGGGCCAAAAGAGCTTTTAGCCACAAGGTAATTTGTCGGAAATGAGCAACTTCACATTTCTCTCGCTCTGAGATGTGAGTAAGTGAGCTATTGCTAAATTGGCATGCTAGCGCTAACTAAACAAAATGGATACAAATAAGTTCATTCATGAGTATTAGCATAGTCGGATGCTAATATATGTTAAGATAAACTAAGCTCCGTTATTTGTGGACATAAACAAAGTTCATTTAATTATAAATCAAAACAATTCAGGCAGACTGTTTAAAAAAAAACAAACTAAACAAAACGAAAACCCATAACATAAACAAGTGACTGAACATTTCTTGGATTCTTATTGTCATGACAGCAACAACAACAAAAATTACAACAAAGCGTATCGTGTTTCCCTTTTCGAACAAGAAATGGGATTAAGGAAAAAAAACAGGATGTGAAGTTTGTCTGCAAATTAGAATATGAAAGGTGCGCCATGTTGGCGCACACGTACTACTTCCCAAAGCGCTCGGGTACCCTTCACGTCCAATCTTCACTCCCATCGGCACGGCAGCGAGCGGGCAGGAATTTAATGGTTACCATAATCAATGTTGACTCTGCGGATCACAACGGGGGGGAGGAAGAGGAAGGAAGAAGGAGGGGGAATGCCTTTGTTTGGATGCGCTGTGATTTGGATTTTTTTTGGGGGGGGGGGGGCGTGTCTGACTAGTGTAGGATTTCCCAATTTCAAAAATACACCTTTATTTTCATAATATTACGCCAAAACTTGCTTTCCAAACCTGGGTTCTCAGAACTTTTGGGTTCCAGGGACCAGTTGACATTTCCCCAAACACAGCTTCATAATCCTTCAACATATTTAACATATGTACTCATTCATTCATTCATTCATCTTCCGAGGCGCTTGATCCTCACTGGGGTCGCGGGGGGTGCTGGAGCCTATCCCAGCCGTCTTCGGGCAGTAGGCGGGGGACACCCTGAATCGGTTGCCAGCCAATCGCAGGGCACACAGAAAGGAACAACCATTCGCACTCACACTCACACCTAGGGACAATTTAGATGTTTTTGGAATGTGGGAGGAAACCGGAGCACCCGGAGAAAACCCACGCAGGCCCGGGGAGAACATGCAAACTCCACCCAGGGAGGCCGGAGCTGGAATCGAACCCGGTACCTCTGCACTGTGAAGCCGACGTGCTAACCACTGGACTACCGGGCCTAACATATGTACTGCTAAATGGAATAGGAATTTTAAAATGGATAATTTTTCAGGAGGGGTGGGTGAATGAATGAACTCATATTTTCTCTCCCCCAAAATTTTTTTTCAAGGAGATTAAAGTTAGCGCACAATGTGGGAAGTTGATTTACAAAAATATATACAAAACTATTCTCCTGATATTACGATAAGTTATTGCAACCGATTTGACGGACCCCCAAGCCATTTTGAAAAGCAGTGCAGTAGAAAGAGGCAGGGTGTGTGTGTGTGTGAGGCGGGGGGGGGGGGTCGCTCCCTGGACCCGCATCATTACCGGGGTGTTCTCTATTTGTCTGTCGCCGGGAAGCCTTGACGCCACCGCCGCACTGACAGCACTCTCATGCGTTTGTCGATAACGAGAAGCGTCCAGGATGGGAAAATTGGCAGCGCTCTGCGCCGACGCGACTTGAACTTTGACCCGGCGTGTCACTTATCAGACTAAGCTTTTTTTGTGGAGGGAGGGAGGGAAGGGTGGGGGCTGATTTGATCGCCGTTATTGATCCAGACTGACTAATGTGGGCAATACAAGAAGAAAATCTTCATTAGCCTTACAAGCCATATTTGAAGGCAAAATGATTTCGGAGCAGTCCAGGCATCAAGGCCGATTCACTTCACAAAGGCTGCTCCGTATGATCATTGTGTCACATAGTGAGTGACCAGGAACAGATGATGATTTCCTATGGGTAAAATGTGCCAGAATTGCTGTTTATTGTTGTCCTATTTACCCCACACAGTGACACCGCCCCCCCCCCCCGAACCCCATACCGCCTCGTCCCCCGGCGTTTGACGTGTGTTGAAAAGAGAAGACGAGTGGGAGACACATCACACACTGGGATGGTTGCCCTACATGGGAGGCTTTTATTGAAGCGGAGAGCTCACAGGATGTGGCTGACGGGACTTCAAGTGGTCACATTTAGCACACGTGAATGTCACAACGCATCCAGCACGATTTAGCCAGGCGCACCCCCCCCCTCCCCCCCCCCCCCCCCCACACACACACCCTCAAGCCCTTCATGCAAGCCAATGACACTGTCACTGAGCTATTCACGGGACAATACAGTATGCACTGTTTATGTCTGCTGAGGAGCAATGCGATATTTTTCTCCCCCCCCCCGCAGCAGTAGTGCAAAGCAATAATGGGTACACACTGAAAGGGGTGGGGGGCGAGGTAAGGTATCTACAAGAATGATGTCATATTCTTGAAAATAAAGTCCTAAATTTTGGGGAGAATTGGTTGGCAAAAATAAACAAATACAAATAAATTACTTGTTACACGTTGAAAAGTGTATTATTTTATTTAGAGGTGTAAAAAAAATAAACAAATGAAAATAAATAACTTATTACACATTGAAAAGTGTATTATTTTATTTAGAGGTGTAAAAAAAATAAACAAATAAAAATAAATTACTTGTTACACATTGAAAAGTGTATTATTTTATTTAGAGGTGTAAAAAAAATAAACAAATAAAAATAAATTACTTGTTACACATTGAAAAGTGTGTTATTTTATTTAGAGGTGTAAAAAAAAATAAACAAATACAAATAAATTACTTGTTACACATTGAAAAGTGTATTATTTTATTTAGAGGTGTAAAAAAAAATAAACAAATGAAAATAAATTACGTGTTACACATTGAAAAGTGTATTATTTTATTTAGAGGTGTAAAAAAATAAACAAATAAAAATAAATTACTTATTACACATAGAAAAGTGTATTGTTTTATTTGGAGGTGTGAATTTCGTCGAAAAAAAATGTATAATTCGAGACTTCTACTTTAAAAAAAAAGGAACAATGATGAATTTGCATGCATTTTAATTAAAAATATGTATTTTTAATTTGAAAATTCAACTTCACACAAGATTATAACTTTGCCTTTGTACTTTATGGTACCCACTCTAAAGGACTTTACTTTTCAAGGCTAATTTTCATATACTCATATCATATCGATAAATGCCAGCAATAGTTATTTATTGATCCTTCATGCTCAGTGTAAAAAAAAAAATAATACGTTTTTTTACACAAAAGAAAACCTTCAAATGCGAGGACTCAGAATGATGCAAGACAGTTCGGTCGAAGCACAATAATTAACATATTGTTGAATGGATAGCGCCCCAACAACCTGTCAATCAAAAGCCAACCCAATTACAATATCCATAAAGTCAGTCAATCGGCTGAATATTTGACATCAGATGCTCTAAATATATCGGGCTGATAAAGCGCAGTCGCTCTAATCAAGTGGTTCTTTTTAAACGTCTAATTATGTACCATTTCTCCCTTTTAATCAGCTAATGACATAATAGATCATGACTAATTCAACGAAAACACGTATTACACCAATTAAAATGGAGTATATATACACACACACACACACACACAGAAGTGAGTGAGAGCATCTTTTCCTCTTGAAGGACGAGCTTGGCCTGCAGCTAGCGCTTAATTGCGCGAGCTATCATTACGCGGAAAGTCAACAATTTTAAAAATACACGGAGCACCTTTCATGTTGCTAATGGTAGCAGCCTGGCACGCTGCTATTCGCTAAACAGTGCCGCTGGCGGGATGGCGGGGTGGTGGGGAGGGGATGTGGTGGAAAGAGGGGGTCGGGAGGGGGCGAAGCGGAGCCTGGCAATCAGCGGCGCACTGATGCTGACAATTTTGGACGCCACTGCCATCTTGTCTCCGGCAGGAAATCGCATGTGACCCGCTCCGTTGTTGCAGTGAGGCTGCGCGCTAGCCGCCGCCGGCCCTTGGGGGGGGGGGGGGGGGGAATGCTATAATGAGGATCTACTTTGCGGCGTGACAGTCCATCATGTCCGCACATGTGCCACTTCACTTTGCGGCAGCATCCACGCATGACCGTTTTTTTTTTTAACCCTTACATACTGTTCAGGTCAAATTTGACCCGTTTTGACATTTGACAAAAATACCCTCAATGGCATTCTTTTGAACCTATAATTTGATGACTTTATTTTATTTATTTATGAATATTTAATTGAAGCGGTTCTGAGAACCTTCCACGTTTTCAAAGGTTTTGCAAAAATATTAATGTTGGTCTTTAAATGGCCACAGGGGAATCTATAGTTGGTTGGAGTTTGAAGTGACAGGACGTCATGGCAGACACACCCCTATGTCCCCCACTTCCTAAAAAATTACTCCTCGACCTTTAATCAAAAGTTTCACGAATGAAAATAAATTCAAAAGTGACAACCATATGACTTTAAAAGTTGTTTTTGTTCATGTTAACTTTAATCTCTCCCCAAAATGTGCTGCTATCAGCTAGCTTGCGGACATCATAGTTGTAACATAGCTATCCAACATACTAGCGGCTAGGCTATGTAGCATTATCATGCTAGCGGTTTTCCCCCAGGTAGTTTTATCATGCGACGTCTCAAATGTACTTTCTTGACTGTCCAAAGCACATGAGCAGTTAGCCGGCAGCTAGCTTGCGTCCAAGTGTTTTGACATACAGTATATGACGGTTCCTAGTTGCCACGCTGTCCAAAATGCTAGCAGTTAGCCACTTGTTTTCAGATGCTGTGCGACCCAAGTACGTATAGTTGCAACATGATCCAAATTATTGTTGTCATGCGGGGAAATTGCCATCGAGTAACTTGTTTACATACTGTTTGTGGCTGTTTCTGTTTGAGCTTAGACAAAATGTCTTCACGGATTTAGAGCACTAGCGTGGGTGAGCCTAGCATGCATGCATGCTATCGTGTTGAAAAGAGTCCAAACACGAGCATCTAGTCCACCTTCGGGCTGGCGGCGTGAACTTTGGACACTTAAACGCTGAAACGCGACTGATCTGTGCTGATAATGGTCGGCCTAATGGAAGATGATCCTTGGCAATGGCTGGCAGTCCGGCGGCAGGCTAAGCTAACGCGATGTGAGCGGACAGTCGGCGGGGCGAGAGAGCGAGAGAGCACAAAGAGAGAGCGAGGAAGGCCGACGCTTTTCTCGGGGAGGTCGGAGGTGGGTAGCAAAGAGACGACGGGCTGGGAAACGTTAAGCCAACTTGGCAGTGCGAGGATCCGGGCCAAAGGGGGTGCGCGCCATGGTGTCAAGCCGCCTGTGAAACCCACCCCCCCACCCTCCTCACCTCCACCCCTACCACAACCCCCTGGGCAGCTCTTACGAGAGGTGCGCGGACGCACGGACGGACGGACGGAGGCGTCAGGACAGGACGGAACGGGAGGAGGCCGCGAGTCAAGAGACCTGCTGGAGGTTGACAAGAGGCGAGGTCAAGCCGCCGCATAAACAAGCTGACGGGAGAAAGCCAACAGGGCCGCCAGCGACGCGTTGCCATGGAAATGGAAACGCACGGCAACGGGCTCGCTGCTGTACTGGACGCCTGCAGTGTGTCTGTACGTTCACACGCGGGTTTGTGAAGCCAAAATGTCGAACAAGTTGAACAATGTCTACTCTCAAACAATACGCCCCTGTAGCTCAGGAAATGCTATTGAGATTTATTTTTTTTAATGATCTTGATAATCATCCGTTCAAGGAATTGATTTTTTCCATTTTCATTTTTTTTTTAATGAAATATGATGAGATCCAGGACACACATCCGCGGGGGCTTCGAGTCAATCAAATCCATCCAAATCGTGTTGCACCACTACTTAGACCTGTTTTTAGGTCGTCTAAAAGAATCTAGTCTCGTTTTTGTCACCAGATTCCTAGCCGCGCCAGGGGCGTGCAATAGAACACGTCGGCCCATCGATCGATTTTGACGATTTAAGAATCTTGCCGTTCATTCGCGGCGATCGCGGAATGTCATTTGTGTTATTCAAAATCGATCATTTGCCGGCTGCCACGCTGAGCAGTCTTGCCATTGAAGATCAAGACTTTTCTTGAGAACTTGATAATAGCGAGTTTAAAAGTGTCGCAAAGTACACGAGGATGTTTTGTTTCGCCTCCTTCCTGCCGGCGCGCGGGGCTTTGCGCCGGCGGCGGCGTTGCGTTGCGCCGCGCGCTCGTTAGCGTTCTTATTATTATTTTTGATGATGCGTTTAAGCTCCTTTGAAGAGCGTCTTTGGGGGATTCTCCGGCACTCTCGACTTTGCCCGTCGTCTCCTCTCAGACAAAAACTTTGTTAATTAGTGCGCACCTGAAGGCAGCGTTTTCTTTTTCTGACTTAAAACGTGCTTCCTCTCCTATTTCTTGTTTTCTTCTCCTCAAAAGATGCCGTCGGCGGCATGCAAATTCAGGACAAGCGTTTTCCCGCATCCTCCCATCCCATTAGTGGGCCCCGGGTCGGCCCTCTCAGCCACCTGATGTCTTTGGATGCTTCCGCCCAGTATATCGCGCGAGTTCGACGACGACTTCAGGCCTACCTAACGCACTAAACTAAATACTTCACATGACGTCTTAATTTTTAAATTACACACTACAATCAGTACCACTGGTAAACAAACCCTTTTGTGTCATTTGAACAAGGCAGAGCAATTGAGAAAACGGGCTCAATGGCTAAATTTAGCTAAAATTAGCCAAAATCCACATACGCTATTCATTTAGCATTGAGTTCATGAGTCAACATGTCCTGATCCAAAACAATGAAAAATAAAATTTGATCTTAATAGTCAATGTGGCCGTCAGCATAATGACCTGGAAATACAGCAGCGATTCAGGGGGAAAAAAAATAAAATAAAACAACCCATAATTTTCTGAATTTCTGGATGGCCACCAGGCCCCCTCGGATGAGCTGTGTCAAAAAAGCTTTCCTTTTTAGTTTAAAATAACTTACTTTAACGTCCAGGATTCCGACAGTACAGTGGCCTGTTCTGATTGTGTGGTACCGGCTGCTAGCTAGCACCAAGCTAACCAGGCTATATATATTTTTTTGTCTTTGTGTACGGTTGGCCTTTGTGGACAGGCAGTTGAATTTTATGTATGTAACGTAAATAGTGTAGCTGCCCTACGATATATTTCGCAAGCTGTGTGGTTTCCTAGAGGAAATGTAACAAGAGAAAAGTACGTTGGCGGGCAAGGAAGAAATGACTGTAGGCTAACACCAGAAGAGCAGCCATGTTGGCTACCTGCTAACGATGCAATAAAACAAAAATAAGCAGATGGCGGCTGGTCGTGGACAGAATACAAACCAATATTGCCTCCCTTGAAACAGGCTTATTTTACGGCTACTACTTTTTTTTTTTTTTTGGGGCTCTCTTTTGCATGAGTCAGCACAGAAACGGTGCTAAAGCTCCTCCAAGGAACTTCACCTTGGTCCGCGGTCTCCCGGCTGGTGCGGTTGGATATTTACGGAGGCAATTCGGGGTTAAGTACCTTGGATGCACAGAGGCGTCCCAGATGGGATTCGCACCTTCTGGTCACAAGTCTGCTCTTTTAAACATGCCTGCTAATTGGGCAAACTCACACATAACACATCACACAATGTGGATTTTCTTTCTTTTTTTTGTTAATCCCCATCGGGTGATCAAAATAAGTTTGGTGATGAGGAAAAAAAAAAGTGTGCAAGTGAAGAAAAGGAAAGGTTAATTTCATTGTCTTGTTTTCTGGTGCATTCGTCGCAGATGTTACATCTTTTTAATTGGATTTGAAACATTTATTTTGGAAACTGATTTTTTTATTTTATTTTCATTCTTTATTTTTGTGGGGCCTCGGGCCGAGCCAGACCTTGAACAGCATAACCCCACAAATAATTCATTCATTCATTCATTCATCTTCCAAGCCGCTTGATCCTCACTAGGGTCGCGGAGGGTGCAGGAGCCTATTCCAGCTGACTTCGGGCAGTAGGCGGGGGACACCCTGAATCGGTTGCCAGCCAATCGCAGGGCACACAGAAACGAACAACCATTCGCACTCACACTCACACCTAGGGACAATTTAGAGTGTTCAATCAGCTTGCCACGCATGATTTTGGAATGCGGGTGGAAACCGGAGCACCCGGAGAAAACCCACGCAGGCCCGGGGAGAACATGCAAACTCCACACAGGGAGGCCGGAGCTGGAATCGAACCCGGTACCTCTGCACTGTGAAGCCCACGTGCTAACCACTGGACTACCGGGCCGCCCTGGGTACATATCGTTTTTATGAAAACACCGCGACATGCAGCCACATAGCAACGGAAATTTGCGACAGAGTTTCTCGTGCCCGCGCGCATGTACGCGCCTGCGCCCGCACACAGCTGCTGGAGATACTTTGCGAGTGTGTGCGTGATGCGGCACGAGAGGACCCCTTTAACCTCTGCGTCTTGACTGAACTGTGCATAATTGGTTGGTCAGCTCGTTGCTAATTAGCGTAGCATTAATGTGCCGCTGCCCAGGGCTAGAAAGCTGGTGCCAGGGGGGGAGAAGTGGCATGAACGGGGGCGGGAGGGGTCGATTTGAGCGCCACCATTAACGCCGGCCTGTAGGCGGCCCGCTGGAAGGTGAGAGCTCCGTAGAGCCGTTCCAGTCCAACCCCCCCCCCCCTGCCCCCCCCCAGCTCTGGAACCTTCGACGTCCTTGCGAAGGAGCGCCGGTTGAGCGTCCAGTTTATAGCAGGGCTGCCCTTGGTGCTGCGGGGAGGAGGGGGGAGGCGCCATCAAGCGGTGACTGATGTTGGCATGAGCCGTGTTGCCAAGTGCTCTGCCCACCACCGACGTCTCCCCCCCCCCCCCCCCCCCCCCCCCCCCTCCACACCCCCGCCCCCGCCCGAATGTTGATTTCAATTAGCTCAGTCACATGCTCCCTTGCTAACGACCTCGCTGGTTCAAGGTCTTTGCCGGCCAGCGGCGCCCCAGGTCAAACAAAGCGTTTGCCGACATGTTGGCGCTGGTGGCCTGCCAGGCCCGCTTGGTCATCGGGAGGTTAGGGGGCGGGGCTAATGAGGACTGGTGGCCAGGGATTGGCTGGTGGGACTGATGAATGTTGGCGTATGCAAACCCCGCTGTGAAAACACTGTCACCACCGTGAAGCCTTTCGCGGCATCAGTGGGTACATGTATTAAATATGATGTGAAGATGCTGCATTAGAGGCACGTTGGAACCCAGAAGGAAAAAAAGAAAAAGATGGTTGAAAAAAATGAATAAATAAAAATGCCCTGATAAACATTCAATCTGTGTTGGGAGGGAAAAGGGGGAATATTCTGAAATATTTAAAAATACAGAAATTTTTTTTAGCAAATCCATGGGTGTCATATTAAAATTGAAAATGGTTTTATTAGATATGTTTAGTTATGAAATATGCTGTAAATATGGCACAGCAGGGAAATATAGCACATTAAGTGTGAAGTACACTAAATATGCAACATTGGAGCATGTAAAATATAAAATATGATGTAATATGGTCCATAAGAGGTGTATTTCCTGTACGTTAAACGGGATGTACTGTGAATATTTTACATAAAGAGGTTTGTGAAGAAATTAAATATGAATCACTGCCCGAGTACAGTTTAGTTGTATTTAACTTGTTTTTGTTCAAGCCATTTGCACTTAATCTTCATGAACTGTGCTAAATTTTTTTTTTCGCTGCAAGTTTTATTGAACGACGTCCAATGCATTTTTAACCATACTACGATTCAAACAGCATTTTTTTTCATTCATTCATTCATCTTCCGAGCTGCTTGATCCTCACGAGGGTCGCGGGGGGTGCTGGAGCCTATCCCAGCTGTCTTCGGGCAGCAGGCGGGGGACACCCTGAATCGGTTGCCAGCCAATCGTGGGGCACACAGAGATGAACAACCATTCACGCTCACACCTAGGGACAATTTAGAGTGTTCAATCAGCCTGCCACGCATATTTTTTTGGGAATGTGGGAGGAAACCGGAGCACCCGGAGAAAACCCACGCACTCCCGGGGAGAACATGCAAACTCCACACAGGGAGGCCGGAGCTGGAATCGAACCCGGTACCTCTGCACTGTGAAGCCCAGGTGCTAACCAATGGACTACCGGGCCGCCCTCGATTGATTTATTATTTTTTAAATAAGTCAGCCCCCCCCCCACAAACGATACGCTTTATATTTCCATGAAGAAAAAGTATCGGTACAATTTTGAGGGAAGTGAGCGCCAGCTTTCAGGCCGTCAGCGTTTTATATGTCAGTGCTTCTATAGATAGACTTGTCAAGTTGGACCTGTGGGTCGCGGGGGTGCCGGAACCTCTTCACCGGTGTTGACCTCTAGACAAGACGCTGTCAGCGCCCCCCCCCCTCCACTCCCCCTCCCAACACACCTCGTCACCCCCACTTTCCGCACTCGCACCACCGTAACAGAGTCATTGTGGAGCAGAATAAAGACGTCCGGCTCGGCCCCCCCGGCGTGACTGGTGGCTTGTCAGGTAGTTGTGCTAATTGCCGGCTTCCGATTGGCCGAGAGGGCTTGTAGCTCGTTTGCGGCTCGTTGGCGGCGTGACGGCGCGCAGTTTATCCGCTTGACAGCTTAGTTAGCGGCGGCGGGACGTGTGAAATGTCACACCTTTTTTGGGGGGGGGGGGGTGCCAATTTGAGAGCATCATGCAAAAGTGGAGAAACGTTTGAGATGAAAATGATGTGCCTGCAGATACTGCCGCTCGTTACACAAACAGCTAAATTCTGTCGCTCGCAAAGTGGATACATAAATATACATTTTGGTATAAAATATATATTGCATATATTTTGTATATATTTTGTATTAAGTATCGATACACAAGCACTCTTGACATTATCCATTGTTTGCTTCCAGAATATTGATCACGGAATTATTTGAACCGGAATGTCAGTTGCAATTGTATCAAATATCGCGATACCGCTGACGTTGTATCGCATCGTTTTCTGTTGTGATGCAGTGTCGATCCAACAAGGCGGACATTGTGACGCATCATCGATGGTTTCCTTCAAATATCGTGATTACCACACAAATCATCGTCAAGTGTCGCGAGTGGTCTCGCACGGTTTTCTGTTTCGGATCAAACAGGCGAGGTTTGCGCTAACAAGCTAACATGACTGGGCGCTAGGCTACTTTGTTAATTATTAATTAAAAGATGAGGAAAGGAGCAGGGGGCACTCCCCCCGAACACGGTGATCCGACTCCCCGGAGCTTTCGCTGCTCTCGTCTGCGGCCGCTTACGCAGACGGGCTAATTAGCTGGTTGCTACACGACGATGCTGACCTTTCAACTTTGCCCACGCCGTCTGGGGAGCGGGCCAGGGTCGTTTTTAAGGGGGTGGTTTACATGTTCACATCACTCGTAACAAGTTAATTTTGTTTCTGGAAACAGATGGAGATGAAATCTCTACGGGGGCAGCTTGGAAACTAAGCTAGCACCATGGACAGTGACAAGGCCTCGCGTTAGCATAGCGTTAGCACGTCAGCTTTCAAGATTGCATTCGTGTTCCAAATGAAGGTTTGCAGGTTTTAAACCGCGTCTTGGATTGAAAATAGGCTTTGAATTCAAATTAGGCTGTCAAACCCGGACGAGGGTTTTAAGACAGCATTAAGGTTTTAAAATAAGGCATCGAGTGAGGTCAGGGCTTTCAAAGTAAGGTTTGAAGCCGAGGTTTGGCCCGGCGTGCGACTTTACCGCTCGGTTTCTGCCTCCCATTTCTGTGCAGTTAGAGCTCATTAGTGTAATTTGATGTTTTTGAGTGGATGGCTGCAGGCGGGATGATTACCCCGCCGCCCCCCCCTACAAACCCCGTCACCCCCCCCCCCCCCAACCCCAGCCCGTTTTGGGAATGCTAATTCACGCCTTTGAAAGCGATGCGTGTATTCATTGATTTTTCACTCCCCGAGTCTCTATCCTTCTTAAGTTGTCACAGGGGCGCCAGTTATTGGGGTGGGGGCCATACCCCCCCCAACCCCTCACCCCAGAATGCCAGCAGTTGTGATCTTGGCACGCTCATCTTCCTTTTCCTCCTCCATGTCGTTACACTTTCAACGTGGCACTACACAGATGTCCGATCAGCATATTGCGAATGAGGGAGGGGGGGGAGAGGCAGGCAGATTAATGCCTTGCCTCTACTTCAGTGTATCAGGACAAGGATTAGGGCGCCAACAGCTGCGTCCCCATGACTGAGAAGAATTACAAGTATTATCACCTCCATCATTAAAGAAGGCCGCGCCGCTTCAATCAATTCATCCCGGGATAACACGCCGCCAGCTGGACCCCCTGCGTGAGAACTTGACTTAATTGGCCAATAAGTGGCGGGGAAGGGTGCTCGCTATTTGATCAAATTACGCCAACTCGGGGGGTGGAGGGATTACGGAGGGTTGGGGGGGTGGTGTAGGAAAAGGTGGGTGGTGGGGGGGGGGGGCGGTCGTTGCTGAAAAATGGCGGCCCACTTGGCAAGAGGAGGAGGAAGGCGAGCGCGCTATCCAGGTCAGGCTTTTGCTCGGGGAAATGTGCTCATTCATCATCGCAGAACAGCCCCCCCCCCCCTCCAACACACGCGGCCAACGCCGCCCAAAGCCCCCCCCCCCCTGCACTCCACCCCTCCTTGGCCTCATTTCTGCCTGCTGTAAACTAATAACTTCCTGCTTGGGTATTATTTCTAATCAGCGAGGCCACACCCCCCCCAAAACTTGGAGAGAATGTTTCGTTCAGAATGTACTCGATGGGGGGGGGGGGTGTACTGGCCGAGTGCGTCGTGGTGATGGGCCCAGTAGAGGATGGAGTGATGTACAAAAGTGTCATGATCGGTATTATTTTGTCGTATTTGTTTTTTTGTTTGTTTGCTCTTTTGTTTCTACCTGTTCTTGTTAGCCACGCCCCTTTTGTCTCGGCCAATCAGCTCGCCCGGCCACTCGCGTCCGGCTTCCACCTTCCACTTGGTCCCCGCCCACTCCTATCTTGATCGGCAGTTGAGCGTCGTCGTGGGTGATTCGATACCGTCGTTGCTTCTCACTTTTTAAGCAGGCAAAAGTAACGGGACAAATTAACAGTCGTCAATCAAAGTTGAACGTTTTAATGTCGGTTTAATGCAACTCCCTTGCAGACATTTTTCTGAATATATTTTTCAATGCATGTACATAAAAGAAGAAAGAATTTGAACCAAGCAAAATAACCATTGACAATATTTTATTTTTTTCAACGCAAACGGCTCCCTTTCATAAAAATTACCATTCGAGGACGGCGCAACACTGCTGCACGAGAAACCGATATTGAGTATGACTAATTTTGTACACAAAATAAATCAAATTTCTTGATGAGGAATCATGTTTGTCCTGCATATCATTTCAAATACGCAAAAAAAAAATAAAAAATGATTAGGGCAGTATAAGATTTTGGTGCAAGTGCAACATATCTGCCATCTACTGGTGATTTGAAATATTTCAATTAAAAGTTATGTATTTTTGGAGTGCAGTACTTTGAATTTATTTGTTCTGGGTGTCGTTGTCAAAAAAAAAATGTTATCCGTGGTGGTTCAATGCTGAGTTTAAGATCTTCTCGTGTTGAGTCACGACTATTTCCGCTGATTATTCAAATATTTCAATTAGCATCCAGACGCAAATAAACGTGCTCCAGTAACCAGAGGAGCGTTTCGGCCAAAAGAGGAATTTACATGTGGGAAAAGGCCAACGTTTCCGCCTTTACTGAGAGACATTTTCACGACGACATCCCAGTCATCGCCTGCGGGGGGGGGGGGGGGGGTGTTGGCTAAAGGTGGCAAGGTGGGAACGGAGTCACCTTTCTGGGACGCTAGGTTAGCCACACGCTAATTAGCACCACTGCCCTAAAGTCATAGAAGTCACACTTGGACATACAGCGTTAGCATCAAGGTGTGTGTGTGTGGGTGGGGGGGGGGGGGGGGGGGGGTCTCGTAGCTTTGCTCTGCATGCGTGTAGCCATTCCTCAAGGTAATTCCTTCCTGGTGAGTGTGCGTTTGTCATGGCGGCTGGCATTAATTCCATCACCATGGGAATTGCAATATGTCGGCTTCAGAGTACACGCAAACAAATACGCTCGTGCACAAACACATGGACAAAGCAGGGGGGTCCAGCTGGTGTTTGGTGCTGGTACCAATCAGCTGTCAATGGGGTTGCATTTCCACAGGACCCCCCCCCCCCCTCCCCTGCCCCCACAACCTGGATATTTACTTCTAAACCACTATGACTGCCAATTGATAAAGAAGCAAAATGTGAACAGGAAATGGAGCTCGTCACGACTCCATACGGACAAATTGGAATCGATTTTTGTGATGTTAGCATTAGCATTGGATTAGCATCGTAATCGCTGTTTTGAGAAACAGGGAACAGAAAATTACAACGGAGTCTTCCCTCGCTTCATTCACAGCCAATAACGACTTCAGATCTGCTCTGATGTATATTTAACTTTAAAAAGCCCCCCCAAAAATTAATTGGCTGATTATTTTATTGTTGCCGTTTTTCCTCGCTGTTGTAATGAGAAACAAATTGATCAATCGGTTATCAAAATTTTTTCTGTCAAATATCGGAATTGGCCTGGAAAAAAAAACAAAAAAAAATCCATATGGACCCGAGTTGTGAATGTCGATCCGATGCGTCGTACGAAGAAGATCGGTTTGGCGTTTGCCGAAGTCCCGCTCATTCGCCGAGCAAAAATGAGAAACAAATTGATCAATCTGTTATCAAAATTTGTTCTGTCAAATATCGGAATTGGCCTGGAAAAAAAACAAAAAAAAATCCATCTGGACCCGAGTTGTGAATGTCGATCCGATGTGTCGTACGAAGAAGATCGGTTTGGCGGTTGCCAAAGTCCCGCTCATTCGCCAAGCAAAAATGAGAAACAAATTGATCAATCTGTTATCAAAATTTGTTCTGTCAAATATCGGAATTGGCCTGGAAAAAAAACAAAAAAAAAATCCATATGGACCCGAGTTGTGAATGTCGATCCGATGCGTCGTACGAAGAAGATCGGTTTGGCGGTTGCCAAAGTCCCGCTCATTCGCCGAGCAAAAATGAGAAACAAATTGATCAATCTGTTATCAAAATTTGTTCTGTCAAATATCGGAATTGGCCTGGAAAAAAAAACAAAAAAAAATCCATACGGACCCGAGTTGTGAATGTCGATCCGATGCGTCGTACGAAGAAGATCGGTTTGGCGGTTGCCGAAGTCCCGCTCATTCGCCGTAATTAGCGGCGGCGGCGCGTGCTAACGAGCCCCTTTGATCGCTCGCTGATGAAACTTTGATTGTCCCTGCCACGGGTCTTTGATTGTCTCGGATTGGACTTTGATTGCCGGGCGATGGCTGGCCGTCTGTTTGCTCTCCTGCTCTGGGAGGAGAGTTTGACGTATCAAAGGCGAGCGCGGGGGTGCTTTATGAAAGTTTAATTGTGTTATTGATTTAGCGGAAGGTTTGACGCCCGCAGTGTCAGCTCCCCTGGTGGAGCTTATCGCATTCAAATGCTCGTCAGCGCCTCGCCCTCCTCCTTCCTTTCTTTCTTTCTTTCTTCCTTTCTTCCACGCAGAACAATCGCCACGGGCCAGCCTGGCGGGCGCGGTTTAATTGCCATTAATTAAAAGCATAAATCTTTTTTCTCTTCACTGACTGGCTGCTCTTAAACATGCCTTTTGCGTCGCTCCGCTTGTCAGGATCCCTCCCGGCGAGGCAGGGTTCATCCCCCGTATTCCCTACACCCCACCCCGCCCCCCTCACATCCTCCACTCTTAGCGGCACAACCAGACGGTTCCGGAATGGTCTTTTTAGCACGTGACGCATGTTTAGCAAAGAGCCGTTAACTTCTTTATCGACGTCTAATGAGGTCACGCGAATGGGCTCGTATGCTTTGCGACAGCGCGGAAAGAACAGCCGGCGCGGTCAACGCCGGCTCCCACAGTCGGGGCCCCGGCCGCCTAATGAGACGGCCATTAGCTCTCTCGCCGTTAGCGGCTAGCGCGCTGGACTGGATGGTGGAACGGACGCCCAGTCGAGGCTTTAATGGCACGTGACGGCTCCATTTAGCGGAAGGAGATGTGATTTTTTTGTGTGGGCGAGGCCGATTTTCACACGAGTTCCGCTCCACTTGTGACACGTTTGTGCAGTTAGCCGTCACGGCCCGCAGCGAAGCTGATGTCAACGACGTTAGCATGGAGGAGACAGTGCTTTGGTGAAGATTTCCCCCCACCCCCGGTAGATTTATTTTCAGTTGTATGAGTTTTTTCCAGTTTGCAAATTTTTTTTTCCTATTCGTCCATTTTTTAAATATTTTTTTTATAAGAGTATCAACATTTCTCAATTAAATATTTTACAAGGTTCCGTTTGTTTGCAGTTATTTTCATTTATTAAAATAAAAACACAAATTTTTAAAATCATTTTTAAATGTAACATTTTTTAAGCTGAGTTTTATTTTTTCAAGGGTTTTGAGTTTCAAGGTTATGCAATTTGAGTTTTATTTTTTCAAGGTTTTTGAGTTTCAAGGTTATGCAATTTGAGTTTTTATTTTTTCAAGGTTTTTGAGTTTCAAGGTTATGCAATTTGAGTTTTATTTTTTCAAGGTTTTTGAGTTTCAAGGTTATGCAATCTGAGTTTTATTTTTTCAAGGTTTTTGAGTTTCAAGGTTATGCAATTTGAGTTTTATTTTTTCAAGATTTTTGAGTTTCAAGGTTATGCAATTTGAGTTTTATTTTGTCAAGGTTTTTGAGTTTCAAGGTTATGCAATTTGAGTTTTTATTTTTTCAAGGTTTTTGAGTTTCAAGGTTATGCAATTTGAGTTTTATTTTTTCAAGGTTTTTGAGTTTCAAGGTTATGCAATTTTGTGTGGTTCTCATTTTGATTTAAATTGTTTCCATCTTTCCTTAAACTTGTGTAATTTTATTTGGAAACATAAGTAATATTTTGTAAATAATTGGTATTTGTAATTTTGGTGAATTTTTTTGAATTTCTTTTTCAGTTTGTAAATTTTTATCTTGATTTTTGTCAATTTGTTTCAAACTTTGTATGTTTCCATGAACTTTGTTTGCCATCTTTCTCTTGAATTTAGTTTCGCATTTTGTAAACATTTAAAATGAAGAGAATTCCAGCATCTCTCAGCCTGTCTGTCCTCATTAAATCCGGCAACGCTACATTCACGGTCACGGCATTTGGAAGAAAAAAAAAACAAAAAAAACCCCCGAAAGCCGCTCGCTTTAGCGCAGGTGATCGACGTCCTTCCGCGCGCACAAGCTCGACAAGCAACTTAAGCAGCGACACTTAATTGGGACATTTTCCACTCACAATCCGAGGAGGCCGAGCGGACTCGGTCGGACTAGCTGTCAATTTGACCCGCCCCGCAGCTCATTTCTAATCTGGCGCATGAAGCGGGAAGTTCCAATTAAAATTAAAATAAGCCCTTTAACGGCCTCTTAAATTGACAAGCCCGCAATGATTTTGCAATCGGTGCCTGTCATAGGTCTCGGAAAAACTCGCTCTGATAAGGCCCAACGCTTCCAATTAGGGGCCGAGCGGGGCCTCAGCCGCTAATGATTTCCACGTCCCGAAAGATGCGGCGCCGACACTTATTGCAAATTACCGACAAAAGAGCCGCTTGTATTGATGAGCGGGGCCCAACAGCCCCGGCGTCCGCCCGTCACGCCGCCAGGGTCCGGAAGCCGTCCGCCCGGGCCCCCCTTGACGCGAATGCTAATGCTAACGCCAAGGAGGGGGTCATCAATAACGTCTGGCCTCGTCTAATTATAGACGCCATCTCTCAAGGCCACGGGAGGCCGCGGGGCAGCGGCGTAATTGAGCCGAGGAGAATCTCCTTGGCCGCCGTTGTTTACAGTCCTTGAAACGGATGGAGAGAAATGGTTCCCAGACGGGATTCCCGGGCGGGGGGGCCGTGTTTGCTAGATGTGGGAAGCGGGGGGATATCGGCGGATGATGATGATGCGCTCCCGGTCGGGCGGGGATTTCGAGTCGAAGGCCAAAGCTGTTTTGCCGGCGGGGTCACCTCGTTTATTGGCCGCAAAAAACAAAATGGATGGCCGTTTAGAGGCGGAGAAAACGCTGGACAATTTTTATTTTTTACGGTGTCCCCGTCTCGAAGTCGAGATGGAAAATTATTGCCTGGCGTTTAGCTCCGAGTGAGGTGGTGAAGGTTTTGTGTTCTGCAGTGGATTTTTTTGGGGTTTTTTTTTTGGGGTGTTCTGCAGCGGATTTTTTGGGGGTTTTTTTGGGGGGGTGACTTTGAAATCGTTTCATGAGGAGAAAATTTGGTTGCGATCACAGAAAATCTCTTTCAGGTCACCTGGAAACGGGCTAAATGACAAATAGCGTCACTTGAAACAAAAGTAGCAGTATGGCCACACGAGACTTTTTTGTAGGTCTTCTCATCATAGAAGCACCCACAGAATTTCATGTTGCTGATTGAAATTTCAGGGCTGAATTTTGGAAAACTTCCCATTTAGTATCATTTACATGTTGAGGTTTTTCAGACAAAATTTCAAAAGGTGGACAAAATGACCCAGTCAGCTTTGAACCAAAATTTTTCCTCAGACGTTTTTGTGGGTCTACTCATGCCGACCAAACTTCATGTTGCTGAGTGAGTTCAAGGGATAAAATTTCCAAACACCCACGTTTCTTAAGTACAGCAAATGGTCTGCCACATGAGACTTTTTTGTAGGTCTTCTCATCATAGAAGCACCGACCAAATTTCATGTTGCCGAGTGAAATTTCAGGGCTGAATTTTGGAAAACTTCCCATTTAGTATTATTTACATGTCGAGGTATTTCAGACAAAATTTCAAAAGGTGGACAAAATGACCCTGTCAGCTTTGAACCAAAAGTTTTCCTCAGACGTTTTTGTGGGTCTACTCATGCCGACCAAACTTCATGTTGCCGAGTGAGTTCAAGGGATAAAATTTCCAAACACCCACGTTTCTTAAGTACAGCAAATGGTCTGCCACATGAGACTTTTTTGTAGGTCTTCTCATCATAGAAGCACCGACCAAATTTCATGTTGCTGATTGAAATTTCAGGGCTGAATTTTGGAAAACTTCCCATTTAGTATCATTTACATGTCGAGGTTTTTCAGACAAAATTTCAAAAGGTGGACAAAATGACCCTGTCAGCTTTGAACCAAAATTTTTCCTCAGACGTTTTTGTGGGTCTACTCATGCCGACCAAACTTCTTGTCGCCGAGTGAGTTCAAGGGATAAAATTTCCAAACACCCACGTTTCTTAAGTACAGCAAATGGTTTCAAGATGTTATCCGGGTATGGCTTTGGGCATGTGCTCCGGTGATGCGACAAGAGACGAGGGCAAGTCACGAAGCGTTAGCGGCGTTCCGCGCTGACGAGGGCAGCCGAGACCCCCGCCGGTGCCAAAACGGCTCGGCCGGGAGAGCTTTTTGCCCTTTTTAGAAAACAGAACTTGAGATGGGGTGGGGGGGGGGGGGGTGGGAGGAGGCCGGCGGACACGAGACGGCGAGAAGGGAGTGGAGGGGCGGGGCGAGCACCTCCGGCGTGGAAAGACACAGAAAGGATTGAGAAAATGGCGGTGAGAAGTGAGAACAAAAAAACGTGATCTTTGCCATCTCTGCATTTTAAGACCGGCCAATCGTAGTCCAGTTTCTCTTCCAAGGTTTACCGGTGAAATGAGAACGGCAACGCTTCCTTTTGGGTAGATTTGGTCCTGATATTGTCACGGACCACGATATTTTGTGGGTCGTGAAAGGTCAGTCAAAATCCCATTTGAATTGAAAAGATTTTGAGAGAGGAATTTTTTTTTTTTTTTTACTTGTGACAATTTCCAATCGCATTTTACAAGGCGCTGCTTGATTTAATGAGGCTGGTCAGAAAAAAAGAAAACTTTTATTTGTCGCACAATGGAGAAATCCCCAAATCATTTTTTTACTCATTTTTTCCATCAGAGATGGAAATAAACTTTTCTTGAGGATTTTTTTGAGATGATTCGGAATCTGCCCGTTTTTCTCAAACACATCAGGTTTTCATAATAATAATAATAAGAAGAAGAATTAGACTATATATCTACTGAAAAAAATTATCTGGATTCAGATTTTTATTTTTTTGTGCAACCACTTGACAAAATAAATAAAAGTGACTAAATTCCATTCACCATTTATTATTTCTCATTTTTCTGAAACTCCATTGCTTTAAAATCCGTATAGCACAACCTTTTATCAGTCAAACATCAAAACAAAAAATAAAAATCTCTCAAAAATCTACCGCGCGAGGAAAAGAAAAAAATTGAAATCGCTATCAGAGACGTTTGAGCGCACATCAAGCTGATTAAAATCCGATTAAAATTTGCTTTTGAGCACCGTTGTCATTATCGTCCAATCACGATTTGACAATTCAAGACAAAAC
This sequence comes from Hippocampus zosterae, assembly GCF_025434085.1. Classification (NCBI taxonomy): domain Eukaryota; kingdom Metazoa; phylum Chordata; class Actinopteri; order Syngnathiformes; family Syngnathidae; genus Hippocampus; species Hippocampus zosterae. The sequence goes on from NC_067458.1 coordinate 23,156,774, forward strand.
CGGCGTCAAAAACTGCTCCACTGGCATGACACACAACAGCGGATTGAGTTGCGTGCGCATTTTGGGTAACCACTTACAGAACACACATGACAACGCATTCTTATTAATTTCGTTATGATTTTGGGAAGGGGGGCGGGGGGGTGTCGGAGGGGGCGGAGCAGACGTTTGTTGTGCGTTTGCTAAGTGGTTACAAGATCTTCCATCTGGCCAATTTCTCCCCTACAGCATACACGGGCCTGCCCCCGCACCCCCCCCCCCCCCGACAACCCAACCCCTCCCTCAGCCTTTGCATCATTTGAACGTGCAGATAATAGGCTTTGACTTGTGGCTGCACGTTTATGGCTCTTTTCATGTGGTGGTGCGCGGTGACAGGGCAGCCAGTCAGCAGCCAGCCAGCCTGTCAGCCTCTCTAATGATCCCCCCCCCCAGCCCCACCCCCGCACCCCCCTTTTTAGTCTCTTTTCTGTCTCATTGGCCGTTTCCTTCAAAAACAAAATCGCTCATTTAAATTCTCCCGCCCGGGGGCGTTTTTTGGGGGTCTTCAAATATTGTTGGAAAGTGAGCGGATTAGGCAAAATATGCTTTTTTAAAATGTTAATATATTTTCTGGTTCACTCTGGGCTCCTCCGAGGCCAATTAGGCGCTCTCTGCTGGCTGCATTAATGTCAAGCTGACATGGCGGCTGTAATTACTCGTGCGCTTGAAATACCCACCCCCCCCCCAACCCCCAGCACGCCCCCCTCCCCTTCTTCTCACCCACTCGTGGCGAAGACGAGCGCCTGGCGGTGACACGTCGGCCGTTTGATCATTTAATCATCGCTCGCTTCCTCGCAAGCGCCGGAGTTCACCTTGTGTTGTGCATCGGCTTGCTGGGGGGGGGGGGGGGGCATTAATGGAGAAGTAGAGGTGCGCAATGTGGACCAAAGTCTTGCCACGCCAAAGCTCTTATCTGACTATTTTGGGTGCGCTCACACTTGACTTCAGGGGGCAGCGCAACGCAGACACGGAGATGGTCACGCCTCCTTAGGTTAGCCATTCTTCGCAGAGGAAAAAGAATATGTGAATGTTATTTTCTTCACATTATCAGTCTACATGTGTTGGTCCAGAGCGTGTGTTCAAATATCCGGTGCATAAAATGTTACCACCGCCAGATGCTATTTGTTAGCCCGCGACATAAATTGTTGACAAAGTGAAGCAGTGTTTTCTTTTGATTTTTTGTCATTTTTAATAAATTGGCTACATGAAAATAAAGACTCTTTACATGTCCGTATGGTTATCGTGTGTGTTTTCGGGGAAATAAATCATTCATTTGCTGCAACATGAGAAAATGTGAATAAATTGAAGCCTTGTGAATACTTCCTGAATGCAAGTGTTTTTTTTTTTCACAGATTAAAATTTTTTTTTAAAGATTTTTACATATTGTTTTTTTATTTTTTTTATTTTGCCGATATGTTGCGTGGAAGAAGTGACTTTCCGAATGCGCTGTATTAACGAGCAGATTTTTCTCATGACAAAAATTTTTTAAAAAATTAATAGTGAGGATCAAGCGGTACGGAAGATGAATGAATGAATAATAGTAAAGTTGACCAATTCAAAAATATTTAAAGCTTGAGCTTGGCTTCACTGCGTTTCGCAACAAAGATACGAGTTTACAGAACCAATTGTCCCTTGTCTTGTTCCCCCAACTGAAAGATACAAGTTACAACAACTCACCAAATTGTCTCGGAGGAAACCATTCGCTTGCAACTTACAACGTTGCCATAAATATCAATCATCTTTGTTTTCAAGATAATAGCTTGCTGCATGACAGGAAGTGACGCATGGCCCCACGCTCGTCCCTTTCGGGGTAATACGAAATGGCACCCTCGCCGCTCCCTTCGGTCGCCCCTTTTCCGATTACCTTGGCGAAGCGTGAACGCGCGCGTCAGGAGCGTGGCGGTAATTATTTGTGCAATGCCATCAGCACGGATCAATCAGTCGGGAAAGCTGCTGGCGGAAGGCGGCGAGCCGCGCTTGAGTGACAGCTTTGGTAATGATGGGATTGTAACCCCCCCTCGCCCCGCACCCCCCCCCCTCCCTTCAGACACACACGCGCACACAGTCAGCTTGTCAGGACCACATTGGGAGCACGCGCCGATCAATGCGCTCGTCATGTCGGAATTATTCGCCACGTTGGGAACGTCACTTCCGCCTTCATCATGTTTGAAACTCAACTCACCTGCGCCTCACGTCACTCGCGAATGTCACATAGCGGCGAGTGACACGACTCATTGGCGGTTAGAAATAATACACAAAATATACGCGACTGCAAAACATCCTCTTCAGACATGTCACTGAGCGGTGCCATCGATATCAACCTTCAACTTTACTTTATTTATAGAGCACCTCAAATGCAGCTACAGCCGCATACGAAGTGCTGTACATCAAGTAAAAATTCATTCATTCATTCATCTTCCGTACCGCTTGATCCTCACTAGGGTCGCGGGGGGTGCTGGAGCCCATCCCAGCCGTCTCCGGGCAGTAGGCGGGGGACACCCTGAATCGGTTGCCAGCCAATCGCAGGGCACACATAGACGAACAACCATCCACGCTCACACTCACACCTAGGGACAATTTAGAGTGTTCAATCAGCCTGCTATGCATATTTTTGGAATGTGGGAGGAAACCGGAGCACCCGGAGAAAACCCACGCAGGCCCGGGGAGAACATGCAAACTCCACACAGGGAGGCCGGAGCTGGAATCGAACCCGGTACCTCTGCACTGTGAAGCCGACGTGCTAACCACTGGACTACCGGGCCGCCTCAAGTAAAAATATTACATAAAAAGTATGACATGAATAACATAAAAACTGTAAACACAATAAAGCAGTAACGCAATGTTGAGTCTCATGGTGAGTCAAAAGCCAAATAATGCCAATCCCGGTGGTGTGCCGAATGTTTAGAGGGAGGTCATTCCAAAGGGGGTTTCTGGTCTGGAGACCTGAGGCACCCTGACAGGTACGTAAGGGTGGAGGAGCTCAGAGAGGTCAACTGGGGCAAGATCATTTAATGAGTTGAAAATAAATAAACCCGTGAATGATGGCCAGAACTGGAGTTGCATGCTACACAGGCGAGCAACAGCGAAATGGACCAACTGGCGACACTTGAGAAAGGACTGGCAGTGTAAGAAAATCCTCGTGGGTAGCAAATACAACAAAAACAGCAGGGGCCCCGAAATTGAACCCTGTGGAACACCATATGACATTAGGGCAGAGAGCGACTCAGAACAAAATAAGACTCACAGGAAATGTTCCGCCTGCCACCTATGATATAAAACCCCAACAGACCGTTGCTACTAATGCCCTCCTGGTCCTGCAAACGGGGCAACAGAATCGTGCAGGCGACCATATTGAGTGCTACAGCCGAGTCCAGCCCCATGAGACACAACATTCCTTAGCCATTGCATTTGAAGCAGTGCTATCAGAGTTGGGAATAACAGATATTATTATTAGACGCTATGATGATAATAACTAGATGATTAACTGAAAAGCCTGCACCCTTTCCAAAGGCTGAACTTGAAACCTTGAGAAAGAAAATGGTTTTTGGACAAACTATTTAGGGATGGTCCTTATTGTGCTCAAATGTGGATAGGCTTGCACTCTTATCATACCAAATAAATGAACTAGAATATTACGACTAATTTAAAGTGTGCTTGAAATGTGTATTTGCAATGATTAAAGCTTTTATTAACCACCGTGACCCAGTTTCCCACCAGCGGACGGGATCACGTGCTTAGAGCATTCAAAATAAACCCAGAATGTTTGCATTCATGTTCCGTTCTTCTAAAAAACGGATTGAATCCTGATTGACTTCGGTCTTGTTCAATTTGGACGCCTCTTTTGGATCATGTTGCAATAATAACCAGTTTGGGGTTTTTTTCTTGTTATTTAACAAACTGGAGCCTCCGCTTCCCTCATGCCCCCACCCTCCCGAATCTTGATTGACAGGCTAAATGACATAGATGCTGCTGCGCTCTGAAGGTTGCCAACGGTGTGAGGTGACAGTTTTTACGCCTTCCCCGCTGCAGCAGCATTGTGCTGCCGCTGGGCCACGACATGAACATAAATTTAAAAAATTAAAATAAAAAATCATCATCATCAACATAATGGTCATCAAACCCACGGTCGGATGATCTGTAAATGTATTTCTTAACTCGTTTACCATTTTCTGTCTGATAGCAGTGTCATTTTTTTTTGTTGCTGCTTTTTTAAATGTGTAATTTCACGCATCAGATTTGTTGCAATTAAGAACGCCTTTTTGCTTCGCTTTGTCGCCTCCGTGTGGCGAAAAGCGTCGCAGCACCTTGGGTTGACTCGTCATTCTCTCCGTTCTCATTTTTCCCCCCCCCCCTAACATCTTAATAATACAACACCTCCTTCTTCATTAAGAAGTTCTTTTATTTAATTCATAATTTTTAATCGCGTGTTCCTTTGATTTATTTTTGAAGTCTTCGTTCATTTTTACCCGACGGACTGTCCGATGAGATGCGGGTTTTTTTTTAAACTACAAAGGCATCCTTTGCTCGGTATGAAACGATCATTTTTACGGATTACCCCGCAGGACGGACGGCATTTTAATGTTGATAAACGTTAATAAACGATATCTCGTCTAGAACGGAAGACTTGGAAAACCTCAATCCGTCGATTTAAGGGAAATAAGCGTAAACAACACACACATTTGTTTGTATTCGTTTTCACGAGTTCCATTACGGTGTTGGGGATACATGCATCAAATAAACAAGATGTTCATTTATAATAAACTGCATTTGACGTCAAGCCCGACACTGAAGGAATCTCAAAGTCATTCAAAATGAATATTGCCGCAGGATACCAATGAATAGTAAATTGTAAAAACATTGTGTGCAAATGAACCAAAGTGCTTGTCAGCTGATCTCGCGAGCTCATTAGCGGCCCAAAATGACTCGACTAATTATAAAAATGACAAACTTCATTAACGCCTTCGCTCCTCCGCACACACACACACACACACACAAAAGAGACTATCTTCTTCAAAGAAAAAAAATGAAGTGGGGGGGGGGGCAAACGTGTTCCTACCACGTCGTTGGAATTAAATCTCGTTTTGTTTTTTTTTTGTTTTGTTTTAAGACGGGGGAAAAAGACAAAAAGTCCCATTTTCTTTGAGTGTTTAGAAAATAAAAGCTCGCCGCTGAGGCCTGCAGAGAGGAGGGGGGCTGGGGGGGGGAAGCTTCATTTCTCAGCCGAGGCATCGAGAATCCGCTTCAAGAAGCTGCGTGCTGATTGGCCCGCGGGCTCTGGGCGTCAGCCAATGAGGAGGGAGGAGCAGGTGGATGAAAAGAAGCAGCAGCAGAAGGTGGAGGAGGAGGAGGAGTGGGGGGGGGGCGGGGGGAGGAGGCTCTTTCTTTTTTGGAGTGCTACGAAGAGACAAGCAGTGTTGCCGTGTTTATTAGAAAGGAGAAAATATTAATCGCACCCCCCACCCCACACACACACACACACACACACACACACACACGACGCTTGGCCGTGACGTCACTTGAGGAAGTCATTGTAGCGCGCGAGTGCGGGGATGAGCGGCAAAAGGTTCGAGCGAGTGCGGAGTGTGATGCGGCAGCCGGACGGAGCACGCCAGCGCTTTGACGCGCAACTTTCACGCAACTTCCAATAAAATAAAAAAAAATTGGAAAAAAAAAAAAGAAAGCTAAAGAAGAAGAATTGGATCTGGGGGGGAGAGGGGGGAAGACCTGCGCGTGGATGCTGTGGAAGTTCACCTGCTGGATTGTGGACTTATTTCCCCCTTTTTTCCTTTTTTTTTTTTAAATTATCATTATTTTTTGCGTCGGCGTGACAACTTTTCGGGGTGGTGCGGGGAGAGGCGCGCCCGGGCTGTTATGACGACCCCCTCCCGCTAAAATGGAGACATCGAGCGGCTCCAGCTTCGGCATCGACACCATCCTGGCGGGCGGCCGGGCCACGCCGTCGCCGCCACCGTCCTGCTCGGACGCCGACACGGTGGCCGGCACGGCGCCCTCGTCGCCGCTCTCCGTCACCGCGGAGCACCCGTCGGACCCCGACGCCAACCTCCTCCTCCACCACCACCACCACCACCACCATCACCACCTCCACCATCAGCACCAACAACAACAACACCATCTCAACCAGCACCAGCACCACGGGCCGCCGCAGTCGCCGCCTTCGCAGCCTCCTCCGGCGGCGCCGCAGCCGCCGCCGCCGCCGCCGCACCACCACTTGCTCCTCCCGGCGGCCGGCGCGGGTTGCAGCGGCCCGCGGAGCGCCACCTCGTCGTTCCTCATTAAGGACATCCTGGGCGACGGCAAGCCGCTGGCCGCCTGCGCGCCATACAGCACCAGCGTGTCCATGTCGCCCAGTAAGGCCGCCGAGAGCGCCTCGGCCGCGGACGCTTTCCGGCCCAAGCTGGAGCTCCAGGACGAGGGCCGGGGCGGCAAGATGGAGCGCCGGGAGGAGATGCTGCTGCACGGCGACGTCAAGTGCAACGGTACGGATGCTGGGGAGGAGGGCCGGGGGTGGTGTTGGTTGCTGGCTGTGGCTCTGTGTGTGTGTGTGTGGGGGGGGGGGGGGGGGGGGGTTGTTGCTGGTGCATGCACGGGAGAAGGAAGAAGCTGTGCGCGGAGCCTCCCTGGTGGCTCAATTAGAGAGATGATTGTTACTCCTCCAGGCAGGAGGAGAAAAGGGTGTTGGGGGGTAACGCGGGGTGGGGTGGGGGCTACAAATACATTGACATATTGATTTTTACAACAACACGCGCCTCAGCTCAAGTTCATTTATAAGTTGACGCAGGTGATTTGATTGGGGGGGGGGGTGGCGGAGAAAGTGGCAGGCAGGCAACTGGACTTTTCGTTTCAACAAAAGCACGCGTGCAATGTCGCGAATATGAAACAGCGCTGTTAAAAATGGGACCGATGATTTCAATTCATCTTTTTTTTTAATTTGCTGTCAATATTTTAACGTCATACGAATGAATTGTTAAAAACCAGTGAAAAGAATCGACATGCACGCACCACAAATTGGATTGTGACGAATGTTTGAGATTGCATTTAAAAGGGCTTCTTTGGGTATTTCCGGCGGCCCAAAAAAATAATAATAATAAAATAAAACACTAGTCCGACCTTCCGAGAGGAAAAAATGTTCATTTTACAAGAAATGTTCATTTTGAAAAAACGCGTCATTCACAATGAAATTAATTGTAAATTTTAAAACGGTTAATATTTAATTAAGCAAAACTATATTTTAAGGAAGAAAAGTCCAAAACTACATTTCCCCAATAAAACGGAAATCTATCGGTCACTTCAGAAAAAAAAACAAACAAACATCTTGTGTAATTCAAAAAATGAAGATTTCAAGAAAAAGAAAAGCAAGATTGAATATTGGCAGGAAGAAAATATTATCAAGCAACGCGTTGGTACATTTTCAAAGAAGGATGTGCTTTATGTTGAACGTAAAGGGCAATATTTAAGATCACAAGTCCCATTTTTGGAAGAACGAAACCATTTTAGCCCATCTTTTGAGTGATAGAAACCCCGACTGCACGCCCCCCCCCCTAGTCTTGAGAGGTTGAAACCCCGCCCCAGAAGTTTTCATGGCCTGCCCGGCTGATGTTGTGGTCGGCGTGCGTGCAGGGAGCAAAGAGGAGGGCGAGCGCGAGATCTCGAGCAGCCGCGACAGCCCGCCGGCGCGGACCAAGAAGCCCCGCAAGGCGCGCACGGCCTTCACCGACCACCAGCTCAACCAGCTGGAGCGCAGCTTCGAGCGGCAGAAGTACCTGAGCGTGCAGGACCGCATGGACCTGGCGGCCGCCCTCAACCTCACCGACACGCAGGTCAAGACCTGGTACCAGAACAGACGGTACGCCAACGCGCGCGGCGTGGGGGGGGGGGGGGGGGGGGTCTTGTATGTCACCCAAAAAAAAAAAAACAGATTGGATTTTTTTTCTTCTTCTCTGCACTAAACTTGTTTTGGCGACAAGACGTGAAAGTTCGGTTCGATTGATGATGCCCAGTGATTGATTGATTGATTGATTGATTGATTGATTGATTGATTGATTGATTGATTGATTGATTGATTGATTGATTGATTGATTGATTGAGGGGAAGAATCGATGTCGGATCGATGCTGTTGATGGCTCTTTTTTTTTTAAATACGACACGATTAATTCCAATGTCAGTTATTGTTATGCAGAGTGGGAGATATTCCGTAGCTTTCCGCCCCCTCCCGACCCCCCCTCGCCCCCTACATGCTTTCAAAGATGGACCAATTCCGAACGCCCAAAATATCCTTCTCGCCCTCCTCACTTGAATTTACGGCGTGCCCACATGCGCGAATCCCCAAATTGCGGTGATGAACAATGAAATTACCGGTGGCGGAAACGTGTTTTTTGTATCGTGCAAATTCGAGACAACAAAAAAAAAAATCGTCGACATGCCCGGTGTGGTTCCTACTGCTACTCTGATGACATGATGAGTTATTATTTTCATAATTGGCCGTCAACGCTTCTTGTGAGACGGAATGGTTGATTTGCAGAACAAAACGATTCACCGCATGCGGCTGAAAATGCAAATGTCGATAACAGCCGAAGCGCCGCTTCGTTCAAGGGGTTCTTTTTCCAAATCCCACGCTCCATTTTATGACTTTTTAAAAAATATATATATTATGAGCGTTTTCATGATTTCCTCAAGTGTTTTATTGCATGGTTGGTTTACCGGAAATTGACCACACTGTTTTTTTTTCTCCATAATACATCAAGATCTCTATGATTATAGCCAAAATTATCAATCATTATCATTACCACATTAAATATTTCGAGGTTTGGGGAAGGGGGGGGGGTCTTGCATGTTGGACTGGATATTTTGCCCATATATGGCCCACATCCAAAAGTTGACCACCCGTGATTGACGTGGAAATATTTTTTTTCTCAATTCATTGTGCTTATTAGAATAATACAGGTGGACAGGATGTATGCCCAAATTTGACGCCCCCCCCCCCCCCCCACACACACAGGTTGGCCACCGATGATTGACAATTTTGTCATTGAAAATGACAATGGAAAGCATCTCCCCCCCCAATTCATCGTACAGAAAAAAAAGACCAACGATTCCGCACCCCCCCCCCCCGCCAAAAAAGTTCATTCCCACGGTCGATCGGTTGCATGCCCATATATGGGTTCAAGATTTTGACCTTCACTTATTTAGCTTTTATTAAAAAGAAAATAATATCACCATAAAAAAAAATCCATCATGCACATTGAAAAAGAAAACGCCGCCCCCCCCCCCCGCACAAAGCCCAAATCCCACATGGGTCATGTGTTTGCACTTATTTTTTTCCCTTTCTCTACCATGTGAAATGAAATTAATTATCCATACCACGCACACATTTTACTCTGGACACCCAAACTTCTTTTTTTTAAATCCATATCTTTATGTAAATTTAACAATCGATAGTGTACATGCCCATCAATGGCCCGACCACCGAAAGTTAGCCACCAGTGATTTAGGAACTTTTCCAAAACGACAATAAGGATTTTATGCGCATTACCACGGACAATAACGTCATGAATATTTTTTTAAAATAAAAAATATTGAATTTGAATGGATTTCCGCCCACATTTGACCCGCATGCCGGAAGTTGGTTCAAGCTGATTTTGAAGCTTTTTTTTCTCTCTCTCTCTCGCTAGTGTGTATTAAAATCAACTATTTTCCTCCCACAATTCATCTCGCATTTTTCCATACAAAACAAAAAAAATATTTGTTTCCATCCATCAAATTTTACGGTGCACCGGATACATGCCCATATATGGCTCGCATGCAGCTATAGTATTTGGGAACTTTTCGTTTGTATAAAAGTGACACTAATTAAACATATTTTCCCCTTTATTATCAGTAACCCATCATCAATATTTTTTTTTGGGTGGGGGGGGGGTCAAAATGACCTAATCGCATGGTGGACTGGATTGCCGGAAGTTAGCTCCACTTCATGTTAAGATGTTTTTTTTTCTTGAGTAAGCACGCCCCCCCCACCACCCCCAATTTATCACGCAGATTAAAAGACAACAACAACAACAATATTCTAAATGCATACCACATATGGAGACTTGGAAAACATGCAGGACGGCGTCCCTCCAGGACCCGAGCTTCACACCCATTCTATATTCGTATTTCGAAATCCGTATCCAGTACCGAAGCGTATGTGTGTGCATGTTTTTTTTCTTCCAAATTCAATTTGTTGTATCGTTATCACTTATGATTTTGATTTGCGCCCGGCCTCACGTTGCGTTTGGGCCCACAGGACCAAGTGGAAGCGTCAGACGGCGGTGGGCTTGGAGCTGCTGGCCGAGGCTGGCAACTACTCGGCCCTGCAGCGGATGTTCCCGTCGCCCTACTTCTACCACCCGAGCTTGCTGGGCTCGGTGGACGGCGGCACGGCGGCGGCGGCGGCGGCGGCCGCCATGTACAGCAGCATGTACCGGACTCCTTCCGCGCCGCACCCGCCGCACACGCACCCGGCGGCGGCCGCGGCGGCGGCGGCTGCGGCGGCGGCCGCGGGCATCCAGAGGCCGCTGGTGCCTCGCGTGCTCATCCACGGCCTCGGACCGGGGGGACAGCCGGCACTGAATCCCCTGTCGAGCCCGTCGCACGCGCGGTAGGGACGCAGAAAAACTAACGAACTCAAAAAACACGAAAGTCATTCGAATCCACGCGCGCGCGGGGGGGTAAAAGGAGACAAATGACTCGGGACCACGTGGACTGCTCGCGTCTGATTGTCCGTTTTTTTCTTTGTCTTTTTGTACAAAAACCCACTTAACATTAGCAAATAAACAGTTCAAAGTTTATTATTAGATGGAGACGAACGGAATGAATAAAGACGTCATGCAAACGTACAACTCTCCCTTTTTTTGGGGCCGGACACACCAAAAAAAAACCTTTTAGATTGGAAAGAACAAAAAAAAATCACTCAAAAGTGAAAAAATCGCTCGCTATCGGGGTGGCTGGCAGATGCGAGGGGGTTGCAGTGACTGCGCGTGCACGCGCCGGCATTTGGGAATGTGGCCTGGCAGCTGCTCACACAACCGGAACGCATTTGCGCATTTCTGCACCTCTCAGCGCGACAAACCACAAAGAAAAAAAAAAAGCGACAAATTCTCCAAAAGCCAGCAGGGTTGCACGGGGAGCCACTTGTACCCCCCCCCCCCACACACTCCCATCAGGGACCGTTTTGAGGCCCGTGCTAAACTGCATCCGACGTTAACTGTTGCCATTGTGATTATTCGACATGATAAGACTTTGAAGTATCATTGGGGATTTTTTTTTGAATGGTATGGTGGAGCGGATATGCGTCCAGATATTTTTTTTTCACAGTTACAATGACGGCCACTTGCATTTCGACCTCGTGAAAATATGCATTTTTCAATTTTTGACCCTCAATTTGACAACGTCATCTTTTTTTGGTTGGTTTTTGAGCTTTGATATATGTGTGCACTTGCAGGTTTTCATCTGAGAGGATTATTTTTTTCCCTCCCTCCCCCATCATGACAACATTTGCATGTCAACATCTTTCAACTTTAGTGCACAAATGGTCAGCTTCATCATTTTAGCACATTAGTTCCTTTGACATTTTTGATGGGGGAGATCTAGGGTCACTTGCCAACCCATTTGGAACGCTTTTTATAATTATTATTTTTTTTTTTTTACAGGAACGTCCTTTGCAAATTCACGAAAATTGTTTACTTGAGTGGCGATAAATGAGTGATCATTTTGCAACTTTGATGTTTTACTTTTAAGTACTCACATTTCAACCTTAGGCCTGCAGTGACGTCACATACACAAGCAATTGAATAGGCTCGTCAAGCAGCACTTCAGGAGCATTTAAAACCATCAAGTATGCATTCACAATTAAGAGCAGGAAATTAAATTTACACATATTGTCAAAAGTAAAAAGATGATTTTAAAATACTAAATAAGATGCCACCCAAATTACGCTGCGTGATCTTAAAGAAGTCTTTCCAATAAATTGCGCAATATCGCAGTTTCATATAAGACACCAACCAACCTATAACAACATTTTAATACTTTGAAAATAAAGTAAACAACAGATCATTTGCATTTTGACAATCGGCGACACAACAGCAAATAACCGGCTGAGATTGAACGAACTTTTGTGCACGAATTTAACTACAATGCGCCATTATAAATGGCAGGTGAGCAGATTTGATACATTTTTTTGGTCATTTTATTTCGTTACCATTAATTTAATACGAACGAAATAAAATGACATGAAGAAATGTAAAATAAAATTCATTTACTCACCAATGTAGTGCCCGTTCACTGAGCTGCAGATCCACGCGAGTGCCCCCCCCAAACGTTTTTTTAAACGCACCGTAGCTTGACAGTTCCCAGCCGTGCTCTGATGTTTCCTTGCTGCCTTGGTCAAACAATCCAGTGTGGCTCCAAACACCAAATCGGTCCGTTGCAAGCAACAGGCCTTCCCCGCAATTACAATTTGTAGCTTTTTCTCAGAGGCTGTGAGCCACGGGTACCGTTCATAAGTGCTCGTCTGAAAATGACGGACAAAACCTTTTCCTTGCTGGGACAGGCTAGCTAGCGCAGGAATTGGGCGACCTCTTCGCACAATATAGCTTTTCATGGAAGGTCCGTCTTGAAAATTGTGTGGAAAGTAGTCCTGCAACCAGATCAACGTCTTCGCCTTCGGCCATTTTGGATTAAAATGCTGTGATAGCACTAGCAGGTGCTAATCCAACTATTTTTTTTCAAGAAACTTTATTGAACAAGTCCCAGTAAACGGAAAAGGCGCTAATCCAATCACCGAACGCGCACGGCCAGTCTCGACGTAAGGCCTTCTAGCTGGCCCGAGTTACGGCAGGTGATTGGCTATTGCAAGCTGACTGTGCCCCGTTCACTCACAGCGAACAGGGACCTGCTCGTTAATTTACCTGGCAACACAAGATAGCTGAAATATGATTGGTTAAAAAAGCCTCCCCCATAATAAATAAATTATTTATGACCGGCTTTCAATTTTATTTTAAATAACATTGAAAGCCACTCGACTAAGTGGAAATAATATGACGTAAAGAAGACAGAGAATAATTTTGTTTCCACATTGATGAAAATAAAATGACATAAATTAATGCTATTCTCAGAAAAGTACATTTATTAAATTTACTTTTATTTTTTAAGTAAACACTCGCAAATTTGGCCATTTTGCGGGGCGCAGATCCTGCGGCAGCAGCGCGTTTTTGCTCATATGCATGACTTCTGCGCCGTTATGATTTATTTATTGCTCTCCGCGGGTGCGTGGAGAAGGGGCGTCTGTGTAAATGTGTGTGTGTGTGTGTGTGTTCGTGCGCGCGCGCTTAATTAACAGCCTGCGAGCCAAACAGAATTAATGTGGCGGCGTCGAGACCTGCTCATCCATTAAGGCACACGCCTTAAAAAAATACAATATTAGAAGTCAATCATTTTTCTGAGGAGTTAGTTGACGTGCGTGTTTTTTTTCTCTTTTTTGCTGTAAAATGGTGGCGCAAACATAGCAAGTGGCAGCAGCGACTTGTTTAAAGTGGGTCACACTTGAGCGTGAGCGAAAGTGACAGCGTGAAGCTGACTGGCAGGTTGAGCTTTTCACACGGGAAACACTCTGTGCGGTCCATATTTTCAACATTATCCCTCAGATCCTTACACGTTATTTGTGAACTCTTGATTTTTTTTTGTTGTCCTCTTTGAGAAATGATGGTAAATACACTGAAGCTTTAAAATTAGTTGGGGATGGGGGGTAGGGGGAGGGGCAGGTCCAATATGAGTGCCGTATCTACAAGAAGCGGATGACAAATAAAAAACTTGTTGGCGGTTATGAAGTATTGAAATCAATAATAAATATAGCGGATGAAAGGATGAGATCAAATATCAAAAGGATCACAGACTGGAGGAGCTAAAGTGAAACATGAAAAGGCGGCAGGCAGGTGTGTACGGGGCTACCGTTTAAAAGGAGCCGAATGTGGATTGGTTCGGTTGGACCGCAATCCCAAACCACTCCCAAGAGGGTGTGCACACTTGTGCAACCCCATGAATGGCAGTTGTTTGAATTTGAGTTCTCGTCTTGAAAAGATTAATTTTTTTCAGGTTCAGGAGAGGTCAAAGGTGGTCATGAGGTTTTGTTAATTCTTTTTCAATTTGTGGGACCAAAAATGGTGTGTGGAGACTTTTTGTCCTCTGTGGATCTTGAGGTCAAGTTTTTCCAAAACTGTAAAAAAAAAAACACCAACATTTTTTTCCTCGAAAAAAAGCTATATATACAAATGATATTTTTAATTTAAAAAGTAAGCAGATTGCTCAACATTTCATCAATCATATTTTTCAATCAATGATGTTGTTTCTCTTGGAGACCCCCCCGCCCCCCCCCACCCGCCTACCCCTAACAAAGAAATGCAATTTTTTTTTGAAGACATCATTTTCTAGAGGGCGGAACAGTAGGCGAGTGGTTAGCAGTGCCGAGGTCATGAGTTCGATCCCAGCTCCGGCCTTCCTGTGTGGAGTTTCCATGTTCTCCTCTGGCTTGCGTGGGTTTTCTCCGGGTACTCCCGTTTCCTCCCACATTCCAAAAACATGCATGGCAGGCTGATTGAAGACTCCAAATTGTCCCTGGGTGTGAGTGTGAGCGCAGATGGTTGTTCGTCTCTGTGTGCCCCGCGATTGGCTGGCAACCGGTTCAGGGTGTCCCCAGCCTACTGAGGATAAAGCGGATCAGAAAATGGAGACAAAGATGGTTAATTTTCTGAAATTTTTCTTCAATAAAAATATCATATTCCCCCCCAAACCCCCCCCCAAAGAAGAAATGCCATTTCTAGACATTTTTTCGAGTCACACTTTCACAAAAGTCGGGTCGATATTCTTAGAAAATGTGTCGTTTTTTTCCCCTACAAATATTTAAAAGCGTGTTTTCCTAGTACCAAAAATATTTTGTCTTCAAGAAAGAAATGGACTTTTGTAGACATTTTTTAAAGTCGTATCACATTTTTTCCACCTCCCTGAAGAAAAGCATCCTGTTTTATTTTGAAGGAAGAAATGTGCTTTTCTCGACTTGTTTTTGAAAGTCATACTTTTCCGCTTTTCTAGAAACACTAAAATCTCCCCCAAGAGAGACATGCTGTTATAAATATTATAAAATATATAAATATTTTGAAAGTTCCGTTTTCTCAGACATTTTTTTTGGTCATTTTTCTCAAGAGAGAAAAAAAAAGTGCTTTTTCAAAGAAAATTTAATTCAAATTTTTTCATCATATGTTGTAGAAATGAAGTTGTATTTTCCCGCCCTCAAAAACAAAATGCTCCGTCCATGGAAGAAAGGCAGTTTCTCGACATCTTCAAATCTAACTTTTCTCGAAATTTGTGATCCCTCCCACTCGCCCCGCCCCTCCCCTCCCAAAAAGAATCTATTCCCCCCCCCAAACATTGTATATGTCTAAAAGTATTCCAATCAGGCAACAAATATGATCCGAGTTAAACGCAAAAAGGTCTCTTGAATCGATACGTCTCGAAATCGAGGGAACGAAAGTCCAGATCGTGACCAAATCTGCCCACAAAATCGCCACGACGACGACGACTCCTTCAGCGCGACATGGAAATTGCGCGCAAGCTGACGGCGGGCCGGCGACGGCTTGCGTGGCTCGCGAGGGCAGCAGACGTGAAGAAAGCGGATTAAGGCCTCTTTCCTTTCTTTCTTTTCTCGCTTATTGACAACAGATGGGCTTTCTCGGGAGGGATATTCTCTCTCGCTCGGCTCGCCTCTCGTCTGCGCTCGCCTGCAGCGGGAACCTCGCGAGGCTCCTTTTAATTGCCACTTTTCTCGCCGCGCGCTGATGTAACGCCGCCATATCTTTTTCATGACAATAATGAGCTAACACTTGCTCTGCTTGGCCTCTCATTATCACATCTGCCGACATCACTCACTAAATAGCGTCTTAACACCGCCCCCCCTCCCCACCCTTTCCTCCTCCCCCTCTCTTCATCCGCCCCTGCGAGCATCCACCCAAAATATCTCTGCAGCATCTTCCGCATTGTTGCCTTCGGACAACACAACTGACCGAGTGGACTAAAAATGTTCAGATGGAAGGCGAAGAAACTCTGCTGGCAACCGTGAACGCTTTTATCTCAAATTCAATAACTTAAAAAAAAAAAAGTTTAAAAAAATGTTTCTTATATTTAGCCGAAAAGTGCTTCAAATATTGTGCCTACATTTTGTCAACACGTGTAACACACAGCCTGTTATTTTATTTACTGACCCCCCCACCCCCGCCCACCTCCAAATGCAATTAGGATTGTTTATAATTGATTTTTTGTTTCGATTTTTTAAAAATTATATTCCCAATGTATTTGTTTTGAGCAGAGATCTTAGAATCCCTGTATTTCTTTTTAAATGTATATATTACGACCAACATTATTTACGATTTAAATGGCGATTCAGTGAATCTTGTATCCTTATTTTTATGAATTAAATCAAGTAGCCGACAATTTATGTATCGTATTAACGGCTTACATTTAAAAATATGTATTTTAAAAATACATATTTTTAAAAATTTAAAAAATTTAAAAATATGTATTTTAAAAACACATATTTTTAACTTGAAGTAACTTTTTAAAAAAAAAAACAAATATTTAATGATATTTTTTCTATTTTATATATTTAATTATAATTTGTCATATTTAATTAAAGGGCACAAAATTCAAATTTTTGTCATTTTAATCTTAACGCTATTGACATCCAGTCCTTTTGAGAAATTATTTGTTACATTTGTCTTTAAAAAAGTTTGTTTGTGCATGAAAAAAAAAAAGAGCTCAAATAAGCTCAGTCAGGCGCTGCAGCAGGCCTGACCAATCAAAAGCAGACGTGACGATCAAACGGATCAGCTGAAATGTCACGCACATCAACTTTGTCTTTTTGATTCGGCTCCGTTTTCCTGACACGTCTGCCATACAAACATTGTAAAATGGTTGGCGAAGAAAAAAAAATAAAAAAGTGACCGGTGGGGCGCTGACCTTTGTGACCCCGGCGAAGACGGCGGGCGGAGTGATGGCGTAAATCACGGCGGCTCAAGCGGGCCTCATCATTTGGGCGAAGGCGGCCAGTTTAGCTCGCCGCCGTCGTCTTTGTCATGTGACGGGACGGCTGATGGCAGCGAGGCTACGCTTGCTTTCAAGTTGCAACCGGGCCAACCGCCAACAGGGGATGGAAGGAGGATGGAGGGCGGGAAAGAAAAAAAAAAAAAAAACGTCTGTCAGCAGCGATGTCAAAAGCTTCATTTTTTTTTTTCCTTCTTCCTCCCGCAGAGCAATTAGAGGTTTCATCGCAGCGGAGTGATGTCAGGATTCATTACGGCTCAGCCGCGGCTAATTGCTTCAAGGTTAAAGTAACAGATCTGACGCCGTCCCATTTTTAAGTGACAGCCCCGCCGCGCGTTCTGCTGCCGTTTGGCGGAACGCCGACGCGATGACACCCCGACGCCGGAAGGGGGGCGGGGGGGTGGGGGAGGAACGGATGAAGGCTGACGAGCCAGAGCGCATCAAAAAGGCCGCCATTGGTCAGCGGACCAAAACTGCCCAATTCCAGAGGCAAAGATGACGGAAGACATTTTGCGACAGGAAAATGGGAAAACATCCGAATATTTCAAGTCGGAACTCGCTCCTCCATTTTCGACTTTTGTTTTAAGTATCTGTGGTTGGTAGCGGCGTCCTTCTTTGAGCACCCGATAGCTTGAAATAATGCCGCCTTGGCTTGGCTTACGTTTGCCGCCCCCTTGTGGTCACGGGCGCGTACGACTAACTCAAAGCATCCTGTCGAATATGAGCTATTCGATGCCAATCGCAAAGATGCCATAAATGGCAAGCGTGCGTCAAGACCCACGGCAGAAATCCTGTCGGAATGTCGCAGGCAAGGAGGATACGATTGGCAAAGAAGTATCCTGGCACTCGGGACACCAAATGAGTATCCGGGAATCGTTCCCATCCACTCTGGAACTTGATTTGTCCTTTTTTTTGCTGCAGCTAGCGGCGTTTTCTTCCACCGATAGCTGCTAATTGCTAACCTGCCTTTTGGATGACTTCCACGAAGAACACAGACCGACGTGATTGGCAGGCGATGAAAGCAAGGCGACGGCTGGATTCAAGTACCGTATTTTCCGCACTATAAGGCACACCTAAAAGCATTTGATTTTCTCAAAAGTTGACTTATATATAGATCAATATTCCGATTTCCCGGATGTAGTATTTGATATGTTCCGTAAAGCGCTTTGTTCCAGCTGCAGCGGTTGTGAAAGCGCAACATCAATAAAGCTGTATTGTATTGTATTACCTTGAATGTAGCTCCATCTAGTGGATAAAGAATGCAACCGCAATCACTACTGTAGCTTTTATTCGATGCGCCTTATCGTGAAATAAGTTTTAAAATCGGCCATTCGTTGAAGCCGCTGCGCCTTATACTCCGAAGCAACTTCATTTTCGCATCGACGCTATCGAGTTCAAACGCCAAAGACGTGTTCTGCCATGTTGGATTTTAAAAAGCCAAACTTTGCGGTCCTTTCATATTGCATAGCTCAAAAACTTTGCGGTCGGGATTCATAACACGTGCGCAGCAAGAATAGCTTTCAATAAGGTCCAAAGTCCAAACGAATGTCCCGTTCCAAAATGAGCGCTAACCTTCGCGCAGCTAGCTAGCTAGCGCTGCGATGTGACCGCCACATGAAATAAAATCTCAATGCTGATAAGTTGCCATTGATTCCAGTTTTTTTCTTTTTTTTAAATCCACCCTTGTTCCCCCGTCTTCAGACCTCCCCCGTAACTTCCCGACCCGAGCAGGGAGAGAAATCGAAAGCGGTTAGCATCGGCGTCAGTGGCGCGGCAACGAGCGCTTGTTTACCTCTGCGCTTCTTCCGGGCTCCTCTCCGAGTGCGGAACAACCTGATCCTTTGCACCGATTGTTTGTTTAACCGCTGCTGGGAACGGGAGAAGCCCCCCCCCCTGCCCCCCCCAGGTCTGAGTAAGTGTTGATCTAAGGTGGGATTGGAAACGGCCTAATGAGGAACTCTTTGGATAATTAGCCGTAGCCGGGCGCGCTTGTGCATAATTTGAGTTCTTCGCCAGCGAGGAGGAAGATGACGGTGAGGAGGAGGAAGAAAAGGAGGAGGGCGGCGGATGATGAAAGCGCCCAGAGATCGGGGTTAATGAAAATTAGCGTGTCAAGTTCGTCTCTACCTCGCTTTTTCATTTTTTTTTTCTTCTTCTTCTTCTCGGTTCTTCTTTTGTTCTTCTGACGACGCCTTATTGTTGATGTAATGGAACAATTAGTGTTGGCGCGGTTCACGGCGGGGAGAAGGTGCTGGCTGCCGGGCAGGACGCCGCCTGGAATTAGGCGGCGGGATGATGACATTCAGAAGGAAATGGAGTGGGGGGGGGGGGGGGGTGGAGGTATTCATGGCTGCACTCGTTAAGGGAAAACCACAAACAAGTATGGGAAGTTCCTGAAAGTTTGTCAACAAAAACAGAAAAAAAACAGCCTGCATGCAATAAAACTATTTTTTGGGGGGGGGGGGGGGGGAAACATGCGTATCGTAGTTGTGCGCTATCCACGATAATGCTCATTGGACTTTTTCCAAAAAGAGAGCTCGAGACTGATCTTTCAAGGCCCACAAAATATAGTTTTTGTATGACTTTGCAAACACAGAAATGACCCAACGAAAGATTTGACGTTCTTCTTTCATCTCACACACGCAAAAAATTTTGTTTCTCTCTTATCCTTTCTTTCATAACTTAGGAATTTCTCCATTGCGAGACTAATAAAGGTTTTCTTAATCCCGTGGTTGCGTTTTGTCCAAATCACCGATTTTGGGCCCCATAAAATCCCCGCCCCCCCCACAAAAAAAACTCATAATTTTTGTAATGGTGATGGCCTCCAACATCTGAACACTCCATAACTTCGATCTAATACAATAAATGACCAGCGTAACAATTGTCCATTTGACAAACTTTACACACTATCCGCATGCTATTTAACAATCGTGGTAGTAGTAGTAGTATTGAGTCGCGTGTGCGCATGCATGTGCATATGTGGGGGTGTTAATTACGGACTTACATCATGGCTTGGATTTCCGTCATCTTTTCTCTCTTTTGTTTTGCGACAGTCTTTGTAGTAGAGTTCAGCACAACCATCCTAAATGTTTTTTTGTTGTTCTTCACAAAATTGATTAACTTGACCCAACAACAGCGGACGAGGTGCCGCGTTCAAAATAACGAATGTTCATCCGAGACGAAATAAGCTAGGAGGGCGATTGTCGGCGTGAAGCGTGTGAATGAAACTCAACATCACCTTTGTAATAAGACGGCGTCCTAACGGAAACTGAGACGAAAGGTGATGTTTTTGCTTCGAACGCGAGTCGGCAGAGTCGGCGTTGCACTTAATTATCTTTTTTTTTTGAAAGTGGCGAGGCGAGTATGAAGACTATCGTTGTGCGAGCCCGGGCGTGCCGAGGCGCTAAGTGCTGCTGGACGACATGCGCGCTCGACGTTTGCATCGAAGACGATCGAGACATGACGTGGTGGCTGATTTTTGTTTTTGTTTTAAAATTGTGGCTCCAAAAATTCATCTGTGGTCACAAATTACCACGGTTATAACAGTTTTGGATTCTTCCTTACAATTATTATTATTTTTCATTTGAATTGGACTTTTTTTTTGTTCTCAATTTGGTTTGTTTGAATTATTATTGTTTTTTTTGTTGTTGTTTTTTTTTAAATAGCTTGCATGTTAATTCCACATGGTGGCACCAAATTAGAATGTCTCGTAAACCCATTTCGTGACTTCGATTTATAATTTTGTATTACGGTATATCCCCGTCACAGTATTCTGGCCATATTTTATTTGAAAAAATCCCCCCCCCCCACCCCCCCCTCCGCATCATTTGTGGCGCAACCGTACAAAGTGATGAGAAATACATCGACAAAAGCGTGTTGCCAAGTGGCTAAGGACCAAATGTTACACGGGCTATTGTGTTCCCTCAGCTAGCCGCAAATAAACTACGCAGACAAAACTGGTCTTTCTGCGCATTAGCGATGCTTTTTGCGTTATTGTGCCCGCAGCCACACAAAGCGCCCCCCCACTCCCTCACCACTGCCCCCCCCCCCCCCCTCCATGGTTGAAGCGATTTGCTGCGCACAATGCCACAGCTTAACCAGCTAGGTCAGGTCAAGTTGACTCATACAATGGCAGACTTTAAACGCGGCACCCACAGCGCCGAGTGTCGCTCGGACAAAGTGGGGCAAACATTTCATCGAGTCGCGGCCCGCGGTCCATAAACGTCCCATCCAATCCGCTCGCTGGCGTCAGCCTCGTCTTTCGTCGCCCGTCTGCTCTTCTCAAGGCCAAATGTGGAAACAAATGCGCCACTATATATAGGGGGGGAAATGGTACACGCATCATCAAGATCACTATCAAGATTTTTTTGAAATGTGTGACAAACCCCACCAAAAAAATAGCGAGAGAATCCGTTGCGTTGCGGCACATGAAAACGGCAAATGGGAAAAGAGCGTGTCACGCGTCAACAGAGCTCTTTTGTCGGATTCACTGTCATGACTAAGCTGAATGACGACAAAATTCGGTCCGATGACATCAGAGCGCCGATTGGTAGATGAGCGCTCCGTGGTCAAACACGGCGTTCTCCGTATCCACCGAGCATAAGCCGGCAGGCGAGCAGCTAGCGCGGGAGATGAAGATCTGATTTGTCACATTTGAAACGCTTAATGTTTCAAGCGGGAGGAAGCGCGTGCAGCGTAATGCGTTCATTCATCTGCATAAACAGCACCTGTCTCCTCCTCCGGCAGGCCAAACTTTGGCTGCATCCTGCACCACGAAAGGCCCGGCCAGCCAATTGTTTTCAAGTGTCGGCCCAGCGACGCCAGTCGTTGCAATCGACAACTTTCATTTCATCCCGCCGGCGAGACGAATAGGCGACATGCTAACAAAATGAGCAAAAAAAAAGTTTAGCTGCATCCTGCACCAAGAAAGGCCCAGCCAACCAATCGTTTGCAAGTGTCGGCTGAGCGCCGCCAGTCGTTGCATCGGCAACTTTCATTTTATTTCATCCCACCGGCGAGACGAATAGGTGACATGCTAACAAAATGAGCAAAAAAAAAAAAAAAAACGTTTAGCTACATCCTGCACCAAAAAAGCCCCAGCCAACCAATCGTTTTCAAATGTCAACTGATCGCCGCCAGTCGTTGCGTCGGCAACTTTCATTTGATTTCATCCTGCCGGCGATACGAATAGGCGACATGCTAACAAAATGAGCAAAAAACCCCCCCCAAAAAGTTTTGCTGCATCCTGCACCAAGAAAGGCCCAGCCAACCAATCGTTTTCAAGTGTCAACTGATCGCCGCCAGTCGTTGCGTCGGCAACTTTCATTTTATTTCATCCCGCCGGCGAGACAAATAGGCGACATGCTAACAAAATGACCCAAAAAAAGTTTAGCTGCATCCTGCACCAAAAAAGGCCCAGCCAACCAATCTTTTTCAAATGTCAACTGATCGCAGTCAGTTGTTGTGCCAACAACTTTCATTTCATTTCATCCTGCTGGCGAGACGAATAGGCGACATGCTAACAAAATGAGAAAAAAAAACCCAAAAAAGTTTTGCTGCATCCTGCACCAAGAAAGGCCCAGCCAACCAATCGTTTTCAAGTGTCAACTGATCGCCGCCAGTCGTTGCGTCGGCAACTTTCATTTTATTTCATCCCGCCGGCGAGACAAATAGGCGATATGCTAACAAAATGAACAAAAAAAAGTTTAGCTGCATCCTGCACCAAAAAAGGCCCAGCCAACCAATCGTTTTCAAATGTCAACTGATCGCCGTCTGTCGTTGTGCCGACAACTTTCATTTCACTTCATCCTGCTAGCGAGACGAATAGGCGACACGCTAACATAAAGAGTGGGGGGAAAAAAGCGGCCAAACTTTGGCTGCATCCTGCACCGCGAAAGGCCCAGTCAGCCAATCGTTTTCAAGTGTCAACCGATCTCCGCCAGTCGTTGTGCCGACAACTTTAATTTTATCACACCGGCGAGACGAATAGGCGACATGCGGGGAAGGAAAAAAAAAAAAAAAAAAAAAGGCCGCCGGATTCAGGATTGACACGCAAAAGGTAATTTATGCTGGCCCTTTATTTACCGGCATGCCGAGAGTCGCTCTTGAAGGCTAATTTGGAGCGCGCTTGGCACCTCTTCTAAGCTATGAAACGTCGTCATTTGACAAAAAAAAAAAAAAATCCTCGAACAGGCATTGATCAGCTGCTTAAGTGCCCGAGCTTTTGTTTGTTTTTCTGGCAACAACGCTGTCAAAAGCTTCTGTCGCCGCTTCGCCGAGCGTGTTCTGCAAAGACGTCCTGCTCGCATGACACCCCCTCCCCCCTCGGCGGCACTGGGTGGGTGGGCGGCGAAGGGAGGGCTCGGTTTTGATGGTTAAAGAGGGGACGGCATCTGGCGTGACAATTATGGGAATAGATTACCTGAAAGCAAAGTGCTGTCACGTCCTGATCATTTCCTGCACAACAACAACGCGCTCCTCTTCCTTCATTCCGCCATTTGCCTTGCCTTTGACTCGCATTGTGATAGAAGCGCACTTTCATTATTATCCAATGATTTTTTTTTTATGTGTGTGCTGCCGTAATATCGTACGCAGGGCTAATGGTCACTTGGTTGGAGTAGCCAAAAAATAAAAAGCTAGAATAGCGGCTAAGTCGACGGGGGAAGAAAAGGTCCAATTAGAGATGATTTGCCCCAAAGAGGCTTTTGGACTGCTTTCGGCAGGCGTATTATACGAGTTGCGCTTTGGTCGACCTGGGCTGAGTGCGCTCGCCGCTTTCATCTGGCATTTGGAGGGCGAGCACTTTAATCAACTTAATGCTAGCGATAGCGCCTCTCGGCCCGACTCCAAAAGAGGAGCGCAGATGGACTCCGCGGAGGCTTTTCCGTCGTCACCCGGCAAAAAGATAGGGGTCGTGCTACGCCGCCGCCGCCGCCGACGGGGGCCGTGCCGGTTCTCGTCTCGCGGCCGTCCCCCCCCCCCCACCTGCCCCCCAACGCCATCTGACATAAAATATCGGTGAGGGACCTTTGTTTATTTCAAAGCTGCTTTTTTTCCTACCCCCCCCCCCAACCTCCTTTGTGGACTCTCGGGCCTTGAAATATGTGTAAGTGTCCTTTTGCAGACATCTGAGGGGAGGGAAATCAAAGGCGAAATCACAGTCGCGGCAGCGGTTGCGCGGACGTTTCTTAAATCGCCACCTGCGCGCAACCCGCCTGACCTCAAATCCAAGCAACCTTCCAACGGGGGGGCTTCTCTGTGCCAGAAAAAGAACTCAACTCAACTGTATTTCTCTCGCACTTTCAAACAGCCGTAGCTGCATACAAAGTGCTGTACGTGGAGCAATTTAACATATCCAAATAAACGGTAAAAAAAATCGGTAATAAAGATGGTAGAAAGCACCAAACAGTAAAAGCAAGAACAAATCTAAGTCATGCTAAGAACATCAAGAACGCGCTGGTTTGAGCTTCCCGCTTCGGCTAGATTGACGGCGAGCTAGCTTGCGTTCAACTTGAAGGATTCATCGTAGCCCACGGACATATCCAAATAAACGGTAAAAAAAAACGGTAATAAAGACGGTAGAAAGCACCAAACAGTAAAACCAAGAACAAACCTAAGGTCATGCTAAGAACATCAAGAACGCGCTGGTTTGAGCTTCCCGTTTCAGCTAGCTTGAGGGCGAGCTAGCTTGCATTCAACTTGAAGGATTCATCGTACCCCACGAACATATCCAAATAAACGGTAAAAAACAAATCGGTAATAAAGACGGTAGAAAGCACCAAACAGTAAAACCAAGAACAAATCTAAGTCATGCTAAGAACATCAAGAACGCGCTGGTTTGAGCTTCCCGCTTCAGCTAGCTTGACGCGAGCTAGCTTGCGTTCAACTTGAAGGATTCATCGTAGTCCACGAACATATCCAAATAAACGGTAAAAAAATCGGTAATAAAGACGGTAGAAAGCACCAAACAGTAAAACCAAGAACAAATCTAAGTCATGCTAACAACATCAAGAATGCGCTGGTTTGAGCTTCCCGCTTCAGCTAGCTTGATGGCGAGCTAGCTTGCGTTCAACTTGAAGTATTCATCGTAGCCCACGGATAGTGAACCGCCATTTTGTCCAACCTCCCGACTGTTTAATTTTTGATCAATTTTAATTTACAGACCGAAATTGTTTATTAACTCGAGCTGACAGTAGCGCTGCTACCGTTTTTTTTTTGTGTGTGCTAAGGAAGCGCTACAGAAGGCTCAGCGAAAGACGCGAGGGCCTGGCGGGCATGACATTGTTTTTGACTCGCCAAAGTGCTGAGCTCAACAGCACAGCCGGCGAGCGAGCGAGCGCTAACGAGGGAGGCGGGCGGGCGGCAGGCCGGCGGGCCCCCGAAGGAAGGATCAGCGAAGCGGCGCGACTCGTCTTGAAAGACGCAGCGACTTGGACACAGAGGTCCGCCAGACGCTTTTCATCCTTGGCATCGCCAGTCCTCCGCAGTATCAATAATTTACTTGGAAAAGAGCGACAGGTTCACTCCTTATCCGCTAGATCACCATTTTGGCGTGCTCGTGGACTAAAATTTTAGGTGGACTCGTGGTTTGGCGCATCCGATGTGTGCGTTTGTGTATATAAAAGTTTTTATAAAAAAAACAATTCTGACAAAATGGCAGAGCACATGTTGGCGATCACCAAAAAATCGTTTTTGAAGCAATACAAATTCATTATGCTATGCTAGCTTCGGGTTAAATGATTTGTGATCAATCTGGGGGTTGCATCCCACAGGCATGTTTTCGCACGGCTCGGCCAGGACAAGTGGAACAGCTTAAAACCACAAAAGCATTTTGCCAAAATTTGCCAAAGATCCACTTTAAAAATGGCACAAAAATTGACTAAGCTAATTCAAGATGGCGTCCATAAACTACATGATGCGGATTTGATCAATGAATGGAGAAGATGTAAAATATCCTCAGTTCAACAAATAAATAGTGTCTCATTCCTTTTTTTTTGTTCAAAAATCGTCTATGTTGTAGCTATGCGACAGGAGTGACAAAATTAACGCTAGTGCTCGAGTATTTTCTGTTTCTTGTATCTTGGTTTTTCTGCGCGAGGCAATTTCATGAGTGCGAAAATGCCCTTAAGATCAGTAAAGCAAGCACTCCAACAACGAAAAATCAATACAGAGTGATTAAGAGGTAGGGAATGAGTGAACGATTCCAAACACCGTCATAAAAAAAAAAAAATAGGGAGGTGTGCGCCGGTGTGATTCTTCACCCCCGTTGTGATCCAGCGGAGCTTTTGTTTTCATCTCCGAATCACTCGGGCTGAGGTCTCCTTTAGCTGGAGGTGCGCTCTCTCCGGGGTCAAACCGCAGATTAATAGGTGCGCTAATGAGCTCCCTGAAGTCCCCCCTCGCAACCACAACCCCCCCCCCCCCCCCCCGCGTGCCCATGATGTCCTCCTGTGATGGATGGCGGCGAGCATCACTCACGCTCAACCATTTGTGCCAAGGAGAAACATCGTCGGGCGTGATGAATGCCTCCGCCAAGACGTCCTCCTTTGTATCCGCTGTCAGCGCCGTCTCCTTTTGTTTGACGCGCAGCTTTCAATCCGAGCGACTTTTTAAACATGGGGAATTTGACCGCTTTGATTCAATCGGCCCTCCGCCAAAAAAAATAAAATAAAAATGCAAACGGTGGGACGGGGAGCTTAGCGAAACACTCCACGCTAATTCCGCCGTCAGTCACTCAGAGATGACTTTGATGAGGCGGCGAGGCCATTATTTGGGAATCGTATGAAAGAATTCGCGTCAAGTTGAAAGTGGAGGTTAAAATGAAAACAAAAAAAGGACGATTATGGAGAAGAAGGAGTCGCTCCCTGGACACGGGCGACATTGCGCGGCGACCGCAGTACCTACGTTCACCAACAAAAAGGGAGAAATGAAGTGAGGTGACAGGAAACGAGGCGCTACAGATTATTCATGCGCGCGTTGGAGTACCGAGTAGATTGCAGGTGAGTCAGCGTGACGGCGGGCGAGCTTTTCCTCCAGTCGAGCTCTAGATAGCTTGTGGTAGCCCACCTCATTTATTTTGAAGGCAGCGCGCGTTCAGTACTACTCGCCTATCAAAAACCGCGGCGGTGGCTAGCTTGACTTGTAAACGGTAACGCTCACGGGGAGGCAGAGGCGGCCCAACGGCTAATATGCTAACGCTAATGTTTTCAATATGAATTGTTTGTTGTTTAGTTGTGTTGTGTGGCCCTGGCATCTGTTTTTTTTTAACTAGATACAAAATAATTAAGTATAATTTGTCACAAAATTGACAGATGTTAACCATCAATCCGTGTTTACTCACATCAACAGTGCTAGCTAGCTAGCTAGCTCGTTATTTGCCACGGTAGCAAGTGTACCGTATTTATTTCATCGGTTGTCAACACGCTGGCTGTAAACGTTGACCTGAAGACAGCGCAATGTTAATATCTTGACATTATCTTGAATTTGCCTCCCCGTGAGCGTTGCCGTTTGCAAGTCAAGCTAGCCACCGCCGCGGTTTTTGATAGGCGAGTAGTACTGAACGCGCTGCCTTCAAAAAAGAATTAATAGTTGCTACAATGGTCACCGTAGCAACTATTCACATGCGACACTGTGGCGCGGACACATGCTAGCTAGCTCGTTATTTGCCACGGTAGCAAGTGTACCGTATTTATTTCATCGGTTGTCAACACGCTGGCTGTAAACGTTGACCTGAAGACAGCGCAATGTTAATATCTTGACATTATCTTGAATTTGCCTCCCCGTGAGCGTTGCCGTTTGCAAGTCAAGCTAGCCACCGCCGCGGTTTTTGATAGGCGAGTAGTACTGAACGCGCTGCCTTCAAAAAAGAATTAATAGTTGCTACAATGGTCACCGTAGCAACTATTCACATGCGACACTGTGGCGCGGACACATGCTAGCTAGCTCGTTATTTGCCACGGTAGCAAGTGTACCGTATTTATTTCATCGGTTGTCAACACGCTGGCTGTAAACGTTGACCTGAAGACAGCGCAATGTTAATATCTTGACATTATCTTGAATTTGCCTCCCCGTGAGCGTTGCCGTTTGCAAGTCAAGCTAGCCACCGCCGCGGTTTTTGATAGGCGAGTAGTACTGAACGCGCTGCCTTCAAAAAGAGTTAATAGTTGCTACAATGGTCACCGTAGCAACTATTCACATGCGAAACTGTGGCGCGGACACATGCTAGCTAGCTCGTTATTTGCCACGGTAGCAAGTGTACCGTATTTATTTCATCGGTTGTCAACACGCTGGCTGTAAACGTTCACCTGAAGACAGCGCAATGTTAATATCTTGACATTATCTTGAATTTGGTTGAAGAATGACATGCAGCGACATTGTCGTGGACGTAGCAGCCACTCTTTAGAAAGCCCCTTAGCATCTCCTTACAATGTTCTCGCTGAGAATTTTACCATCGAGCTAAAACCTATCGAAGCGCATTAGAAGCTAAACCAACAAACAAAATTGAGGCATACGACTTACATCCGGTGAAAATGAATTACTTTGGAAAAGTGAAGAGAACTATCAGGACTCAAATATGCAGTTACCGTTTCCGAACTTTGGCTCTGATTGAACATCAAGCCCGCCGAGTCAGAAGGGAGCCTGTGGAACTTGGTTCCTGCGCGCATGCTAGCATGTTACCAGCGCAATTAAAATGACCCAAACAGAAAGACTTATTAGACGGGAATGCCAACTTGGGATGGAAAACCCAAGTTTTCACACCTTGCCCCCGCGCATCCCTCATTGGTTTCTCTCTGACGAGCAGCGGGGCACGTTGAAAATCCTGAACAGTGTTGCCCCGCTCATCCAGGCTAGCTGATTAACACTTGTGGGAGGCGAGGCCTAATCAGCTCCCCCCGGTCAGAAATGCCCGGCGGCTGTCATTAAGTGACCTCACACTCGCGGCGATTGAGGAGGTGGGGGTGGGTGGGTAGGAGGACAGATGGTCTGGCGGATCTCGGGAGGTGATTGCTTGACGCTACGCCGTGGAGCGATGCTAATGACCTCTGTGCTCTCGCATTAATGGCTTCGGTCGCCGCCGATGAAAAGCTCCTTAC
Source organism: Hippocampus zosterae (assembly GCF_025434085.1). Taxonomy (NCBI): domain Eukaryota; kingdom Metazoa; phylum Chordata; class Actinopteri; order Syngnathiformes; family Syngnathidae; genus Hippocampus; species Hippocampus zosterae. The sequence goes on from NC_067458.1 coordinate 23,186,044, forward strand.
CTCCAGGACAGGATCCCCGGCCGGGCTTGATATTGATAAGATCGCGTACTTTTAACAAGATTTCATGATTGTGACGTTGGCGTTTCTCTGACAACCCTTTGCTAACCATTTGTTAGCATGATTATTTGAAGGCAAAAAAATGTGATCAAACAACAATGGAATTCTCAGTCTTGAATAAAATGACAAAGACAATTTCCAATCCCATTCTTTCCAATTTTTTTTCACGGCTTTTTAATGGATGGCAGGTACGCGCTTCAAATGGCTACAGTTGACTTTAGCTAGTCGACTTTTTTTTAGATACTGTATGTTAGCATAATAGCTAAAAAGCATTCACGGCGCATTCGCCTTTGTGTCAAGTGAGGTCAAAAGTGGCGCGTTTTGGGTCACTTGCTCGCTCGGCCGTTGCCGCCGCTGCCAACGTGCTCGTGTCCCCTAGCCCGTGTCACGAGCCCGCCGGGCAAATGTGTTCATTTATAAGGTTGAGTGGACCGGTCGCTGTTTTTTTTTTTCTTCACGTTAGATTTTCATCGGGATGCTCCGTGCGTAATAAGGCAGTTGTTTAAAATGGGTTAAGAGCAATTTGGATCCGGTGAACGGTCAGTTTCCACTTGGCCAGTCGAGTGGACGTTGCGGCTTTTAAGGGCGGGCCACAGGCTGCGCTCACACTTCATCGGGTTGGAAAGTCACTCTGTTGCAAAATGACGCTCTGTGAATTGCAATGGGTTATAAAATTTAAAAAAAAAAAATTATTTTTATTTTAAGTCACGCGTCTTTAATTTATAAGAAAAAAATCAGATTTTTGAGAAATAAATTCATTGACTTTTTTCTTGAAAAATAGTACTTTTCATCTTGAGAAATTCTGTTTGTCTGGAAAAATATTTTTGATATGACTAATGCTAATTTGTCTCGGAAAAAAAAATAACTTAAAAAAAACATTTAATCTAAAAAAACAAAATACGGGTATATCAATTTAATCTTAAAAAATGACGGACTTTTGAGGAGAGAAATCATAATTTGTTTCATCTTGTAAAAATATCCTTTATCCAAAATGTAAACTCAAAAAATCTGCCCTTTCATCTGGAAAAATCCAGAGCGTTCATTTTTTAGAAACACGATTTGCATCCGTCCCCAAAAATGTATTTTGAAATTTGTCAGAAGATTTACGACGGGATTTTGTATTTTGTCCTTTTTTTGCGCGTAGCCTTCCATGATTGCGTTTGTACGCCGGAAGGCAAGAAGTGACTGTCTTCATTCTCGTCGCCACTTGTCTCCTTGAAGTTTTCTTTTTAATGGCGGAAAAGAAAGGCGCATTGCACTTCAAAAAAAAAAAAAAAAAAAAAGGAGGAGGGTTCTTTTTAATCTGGGGAATGAGTGCTTGCCCATGCAGCCGTCGAATCCGCAGAGAGCGAGAGAGTGCCAAGCGGGGGCCGGGCCAGTGTATTAATATTTAAATTTCCGTCCGGCTAATCAATAGAAGGGGGCTACTTGTGCGCAGCGCTCCCCCTCAGACGGGAAGCCATAATGGGGAGAAAAACCTGCTGATTAGCTCTCCGCGCTGTGTCGTGCCGCGCACTCGAAAACCCCGACGGAAGGCAAAACCCAAAAGAGCAGCGGCGTCACAAAATGGCCGCCTGGCCCGCGCCACTCCCTCTTCTGGCGACGTTTAATAAAACGCACGGCATTTGAGCCAACTTATATTTGATTCTTCTTTTCAGCGTCCGTTGGAAAAAAAAAAAAAGACGAGAGAAAAATCCCCCGGCTTAGGCCTTTTTTGTCTTTTGAAAGCTTTGAACTCTTTCAGCCTTTCGGGGCGCTCTCCGTCTTGTTGTGCCGTGTGCATTCACTGTAAAGGCGTTCAATGCCGCCAGCAGACCACCACCGGCTCGCATGTTTGCATAATTTAGCGAGGGGGGGGCAAAATATCTTCATTTAGCTGGAGGAGACCTCCGGCGACCCGCCGGCTTGCTTGCTCGCGCTCGTTTAGGAGCAAATTGCACTTCAGCGGGTTCGCGCGACGCGGCGAGCACCGTAAAAAAAAAACTTTATTGACATGATGCTATAACTTTTCCTGACTTGTCAATCTACAATAAAAAAAAAATATTTATTACTTCAGCATTGTTGTAGGTTTATACTGAATTTTCCCCCTCAAAATCTAACTTTTAAATTTTTAGTTTTCAACGACGCGGCGAGCACCCTTAAAAAAAAAAACTTTATTGACATGATGCTATAACTTTTCCTGACTTGTCAATCTACAATTAAAAAAAATATCTATTACTTCCGCATTGTTGTAGGTTTATACTGAATTTCCCCCCTCAAAATCTAACTTTTAAATTTTTAGTTTTCAACGAAGCGGCGAGCACCCTTAAAAAAAAAAAAACTTTATTGACATGATGCTATAACTTTTCCTGACTTGTCAATCTACAATAAAAAAAAAATATATTACTTCAGCATTGTTGTAGGTTTATACTGAATTTTCCCCCTCAAAATCTAACTTTTAAATTTTTAGTTTTCAACGACGCGGCGAGCACCCTTAAAAAAAAAAAACTTTATTGACATGATGCTATAACTTTTCCTGACTTGTCAATCTACAATAAAAAAAATATTTATTACTTCAGCATTGTTGTAGGTTTATACTGAATTTTCCCCCTCAAAATCTAACTTTTAAATTTTTAGTTTTCAACGACGCGGCGAGCACCCTTAAAAAAAAATAAAAAACTTTATTGTCATGATGCTATAACTTTTCCTGACTTGTCAATCTACAATAAAAAAATATATATATTACTTCAGCATTGTTGTAGGTTTATACTGAATTTTCCCCCTCAAAATCTAACTTTTAAATTTTTAGTTTTCAACGACGCGGCGAGCACTCTTAAAAAAAAAAACTTTATTGTCATGATGCTATAACTTTTCCTGACTTGTCAATCTACAATTAAAAAAAAAGATTTTCCTTCTGCATTGTTGTAGGTTTATACTGATTTTTCCCCCCCTCAAAATCCAACTTTTAAATTTTTAGTTTTCATCTAAAAAATAAAAAAATTAAACTTTTTGGGGATACATTTTTCTGTATTTGTTTTTCGACAAAAAAAAATGCTACTTTGTCGTAATGTTATGACCTCGTCACTCTAAAAAAAAAACCGACTTCATTCACTGAATGTTCTGACTTTTATATACATTAAAAAACGTTTTTCTAAAAAAAACCAAAAAAAAAAAAAAAAACTTTTTTCCCTCCCAAAAATACAATTTTGTCTTAAGCAGGGCACGGCACCGTTAGTGTCATTTGCAAAATTGACAGACGGGGGGGGGGGCAAAATATCTTCATTGGACAGATGACCCCTCGACCTGTCGGCTCGGCCGCGCGCAGTCGTTTAAGACCAACTTTTTTTTATTTTTCCCTTGAGCGCTCGACGGTGTTCTCATAACGCGGCTCGGAGACGTCTTGAAGGCAACAGAGGGGTCAGGATTTTCGTCGCCATTGTCCTCACTTAGTTAAAGCATCAGCGACAAATAAAGAAGGGGGGGGGGGGGGCGAGGAAGGCTGAAGAGTGTGTGTGTGCGTGTTGCGGCATGAGGATAATAAGCGGTTTTGAAGGGCCGGCAAAAGAAAAGGCGAAGGAGCCTGAAGAGGTGTTGAAAGGCGGCAAGGCCAACGCTGAACTGCTCAGTTCATTTTCCGGCTCAGTGGGCGCCGTAATCCATCTTTGGCCAGCTGCTAACAAGATGGAGGCTCAAGTTGACCTCCACAATGACTTAATCAGATTAGGACGCACAAAGATCACATCGCGACCCAAGTTCAGCAGCCACCTTGATGGCCTTGTGTGGTCCCATTTTGGGGGCTTCATGTCCAATCATTATGAGAAGTCGTCAGCATCGCCTTTGTCGTTAAGTCGACGACGACGATGACGACTCTTTGGACCTGCGTTGAAAAAAAAATGGCTTGTAAAACTGTTGATTTTTTTTTTCCCAGGGGGAAAGATCTGAATTATCATATAACATCATCATCCGTGAAAAATAGAAAATCCAACTTTTTTTTTTTCCTTGAACCCATCAGGTTACAGCAGGGACGTCCAACTCGTCAGATTTGGCCCCCGGGCCTTGAGTTTGACACCATGTGGGTTTACAGGTTATCATTATTGGTGCACGAAAGCGTTAAAAACAAAAGTTCCTTTTCTCAAAAGTGTCTTCATTGTCATATCCCGCCTGCCCCCACACACACTCCCCCCCCCCCTCTATAAATACAAAAAGAAATTTTCTGAAATTCCTGCATCCAAACCTGTTTTTATTTCATAAATTTATATTTTATTTTATATATTTATATTACATATATATTGGGCGGCCCGGTAGTCCAGTGGTTAGCACGTGGGCTTCACAGTGCAGAGGCACCGGGTTCGATTCCAGCTCCGGCCTCCCTGTGTGGAGTTTGCATGTTCTCCCCGGGCCTGCGTGGGTTTTCTCCGGGTGCTCCGGTTTCCTCCCACATTCCAAAAACATGCGTGGCAGGCTGATTGAACACTCTAGGTGTGAGTGTGGGTGCGAATGGTTGTTCGTCTCTGTGTGCCCTGCGATTGGCTGGCAACCGATTCAGGGTGTCCCCCACCTACTGCCCGGAGACAGCTGGGATAGGCTCCAGCAACCCCCGCGACCCTAGTGAGGATCAAGCGGCTCGGAAGATGAATGAATGAATGAATGAAATACATATATATTTTTGTTTCTATTTTATTTTGTTCTTGTTTTAATTCAACAAAAATAGAACCTTTCCCCCCCTATAAAACTTGGTCATAACATGCCCAGAAAATGAGGATTTTTTTTCTAGATCGTCTTGTATTTTCTAGAAAAATATGGCCACTACTTCTAGACAGACATGACCTTTTTATTGCCAAAGAAAGACAAAACTTGCAGGCATGCACGTTTTGGCAGAAGACGAAATGATGAGGATCAGTCTCAAGCGATTCGAGGAGCTGTTAAGACACACGCAACCTTCACGGGTTGAGCTCCAGACGTCTTAGTCCTTTCAAGTCCGGCTCGTCGGCCAAAGACCAGGCCTGGGGGCCATTTTGCGATGACGGCGTGGTCATTAAAAAGTGTTTTATTGTATTTACATCTTAATTAGGGCAAGTAGAGGCATTTTTTTTCTCCCCTCGACGCGGCTATCGCTGGAAAAGCTTCCTAAGTGCTGTATAATTGACACGTTTGTAGCGCCGCATTCAAACAAGTCTTAATGGCGAAGGGGATTACTCGGGGACGTACACACACACACACACACACACACACACACGCTCACACTGGCATGATTGTCTCCCGGCAGATGGTGCCGCAAACTGCGTCACCTTTGAGAGAAGTTAATTAAGGCGGCCATATTGTTCGGGCTGGATATTGAGCAATCAAACGGCGAGCCAAAAAGGCCATTGAGTTATGAGGAGGGTTCACTTGATTCCCAGACGCTCCCGCCGGCTGCGTTCCCACGTCGACCCAAAACTTGGGTGCGCGCGGCACGTTTGCTTGTGCTTTCGTGGCACGCGGGGAGGGAGGTGCCGACTATTGACTTGTCGTCGTCGTTTTGCTGGGAAATAAACATCAACTTTGCTACACTTCCAAATGTTATTTTTGTAATTAGCTTAATGCGTTACCACGTAGAGTTCTCGAAGGAATGGAATTGAATAGAATTAACAGAAGAACAGAAAAAAAGCATTTGATATCTTCAACCATAAAATCCTGCTGAAAATGTTGCAAAGAGATGACGTTAGACGGTGTAAAAAGCTACTTGACAAACTGACAACAATTTGTGCAACTAGGCTGATGCACTTGATTGGGATGCTGCAGGGGTCTGTATTAGGTCCGAAATGGTTCATTTTATCCAGATCAAAAACAATGAAAAACTTTTTTTTTGTGCCTTGCGACTGACTGGCAACCAGTTCAGTGTAGTACGCCTATTGCCCGGAGTCAGCTGGGATTGGCTCTAGCACCCCCACCACCCCCCCCCCCCCCCGTCCCCCGCCATTCCAGTAACCTTGTTCAGAATAAGCGATGTTGAAAATGGATGGAATGGATTAGATGAAATTTGTTGAATTCTAAATTTGCTCCATCAAAAACGTGGCAAATTTTTCCCGTTTTTTTTTAAATTGTGAAATAAATTTGATTATATTAACATTCGGAGTTTACACGAGCAATATTATGGCTTTTATTGAATAAATATTTTATTTAAAAAAAAGGTTCCAATAAAAATCAAAACTTAATTTTTGTAGTGTCAAAAAATGTGGCAAATTTTTTCCGTTTTTTTTTAAATTGTGAAATAAATTTGATCATATTAACATTCGGAGTTTACACGAGCAATATTATGGCTTTTACTGAATAAATATTTTATTAAAAAAAAAGGTTCCAATAAAAATCAAAACTTAATTTTTGTAGTGTCAAAAAATGTGGCAATTTTTTTCCGTTTTTTTTTAAAATTGTGAAATAAATTTGATAATATTAACATTCAGCGTTTACACGAGCAATATTATGGCTTTTACTGAATAAATATTTTATTTAAAAAAAAAAGGTTCCAATAAAAATCAAAACTTAATTTTTGTAGTGACACAATTTCTTTTCAGAACAAACGTAGACTTTTTTTTTTCTTTTTTAAACCTTCAACTCCGTCCGGTGTGGTGTTGCGGCGGGAGGGAGGCATCAACAAATGACTGGAGTTGACCTCACTGGAAAAACTTGCAGGAACATGCGGTTTGGTGGCACTTCAAAGTTTCCCAAAGAAAAGCAAAAGCTCGCTGGCTTTGGATTATGAGAGCGCAGCCCGCTTGAAAGCGTCCGACCTGCTGGGCGCAATATAAAATGGCTCCTTAAGCTTATTGGAGGTCCATGTTGCTTCACATTGCGGGAACTCGCTCGCCGCAAGCCACTTCCGTTCCACTTGAGCTTTGCAAATTTTTTTTTTTTTAACCCTCCGCCGCGTGTGTGTTCGTGTATGTGTGTGCGCGTGTGAGAGCGAATGTGAGTGTGTGTGTGTATGTCGCTATAGTGCACCTCTTTTTGATCTGGTGCCACGGCACCACCGTTTTTATTATTATATATCAGCGGGCCACTTTAGCCACTTCCTCTGGAGTTTAATCATCTGTCTGTCCTTTTTCCAATTGCTTTGCTCTTAAAGGTCAACATCACACATTCCAAACACAAGGAGACGTAAAATACAGTAAAAATACTCAGGTACATGCTAGGTTTGTTCACATTTGACAGATTAAATGGGATATAAATGTTGATTTGTAATAAATGGTGTTCTACCTTCCCGAGTCACAAGAGGTGTGGAAAGAAATGATCGTTATTAATGCTAATCATTAGCTTTTCGGCTACATGCTACTTATAGATTCTTTGTCTTAGCAGGGTAGCAGCAATAGCTTGTTTGGACAGCTTTGAGGTGTCTTGTGGACAGATTTGTGAGATTACAAGTTAGCATGTTAGCATCAATAGCTTGTTTTGTCATTTAAAGCAATCATCGAGTTTCCTTGATGTATTTGTGCAAGTCAAATTTAGCATGTTAGGTAAGTTGGCCTCAACAGCAAGTGAGGCCAAGCTTGCGTCTTACTTACAAGTGAGCATGTTGGTATCAATGTCTTGTTTTGTAATTTCAAAGCGAGCGAGGTTCGGATATTTTATGCGACGACAAGTGAGCATCAGTGGTTGTTTTTGTCATTTGAGCACATGGACTCCTTCTTAGCATACTTGGCGTTAGTTAGTTAGTCTGTCGTACGACTTAGCATCAACGGCTTGGTTGGATGTCCCATCTGAAAGCAAGCATAGAGGCTTTCTCAATACATTTGTAAGCATGATGGCATCAACGGCTTTTTTAACGGCGTTTGCACAAAATAGCATGTTAGCATCAAATGCTTGCATTCACCCGTAGTGACTCGCGATACAAGATGACTCCGTAATAAGAGTGGGAAGTGAGCGTGTCGCCGTCCCACACTCATTAAAGCCTCCACGGCGCCGCAGGGCGCGAGTTCACATTAGCGGGTGGGAGAGAGATCAGGCGGTTCCATGACAAGCTACACGGGCGACAGCGCGGCTATGATTGCGCCGCTCCCGCATTGGCTAATGACGGCCGGGCTTGCCTTTTAATGAGTGGCCCCTTTCTTTAAAAAGAGCACATAATGCCAACAATTTCCATCCTGACAAAGATTGTCATCGCAAATGCTCACCGGGAAATATCGCCTCATCGCTGCCCCCACCCCGCAAGCTAGCTAGCAGATTCATCGTTGTCTTGCTAACCCCCGATAACTGTATTCATTTTAAACACAATATTGAGTGATGTGCCATACAAATAGCACGCGATCTCAATTTCTCATTTCTGAGTCAAGATTTTCTCAGTTTTCCATTTAAAGTAATTTACGTGCTTAAAATAGTACAACCAAAAACTTCATATCATAAGACTGAATGACGTACAACACACAACGCATTTTCTCAGTTCTCCACTGAAAGTAATGAAAGCTCCTTCAGCAAACAAAAGATAAATAGAACTGACACAAAAATATAATATTAGTTTGGGTGCTCACTGAGACTATTTTTAAAAAGGAGCTCCTTGAGCTGCTTTCTTCATGTATTTGTCTCATAATAGCCACATAAACGTGTATTTGTATTCATGCAACTTTAAAACAAAACAACATATCACCAGGTGCGATAATAACACATTTCATCATTTTTTTACATCCAAAATGTGTTTGGGATTTCTTTTTTTTTTTCAGTTTCAGACACAACGTTCCCAAGTGGGGAGTAATGGAAAAACAAAACAAAACAAAACAAAAAAACAACTAAATTGCTAACAGCATTTGTAAATGTAGTGGAAAATTGCTCTTTGAGGTTTGGAGCTGTAACAAAACAATCCTAATAATAAGCTCCTGGTGATGATGCGTGTGCGTACATGTGAGTGTGTTTCTGTGTGTGTGTGTGTGTATGTATGTCGAACCCCCACATCGCACCATGAGGGCATTAGCATAATACGACTAAACAAGCTAGCATCCAAAATGTGTCACGACAAAACTTGAACGCATGCTCGTGTTTTTCACATCACAGCGTTCAAACACACACAAAAAAACTAAACAAACAAAAAACAAAAACAAACAATGCTACGCCGCTATTTGCTCCCCCCCCCCCGCCTGTGTGTGTAAATGACAGCGAGCGCACATTTGTAGCTCGCAGGTAGCGCTGGGGCTACACGCTGAAGCTATGATATGTGACATGTGTTGCAAGCAAGTCTGTGTGTATCTCCCAAGGACCTGTCAGAAGCTGCAGCGCCGCACTTAAAGCCCCCTTTCATACGCACTTTAATCCTCCATTTAGGTCACACTCCCTCCGCCAAGGAAACGTAGTATCACCCTCCTAGTATTTTTCATCGTGTAAGTCTCCAATTTTAATCGCGAAAAACAAAACAGCGGGGGCGAACTGGTGCCACACCTCTAATCTTTTCACTCATCTCAAATTGTCAGGGCAAATTTTCTGCAGACGTTGACAAAAAACAAACAAAACAAAACCATGAATTCATCACTGTCTTTGATGCCTGGCCCTTTTTTTCCCCCTTGTTCTTGCCAAGTTTAAAACATCAGCCAAATGCGTTAAACGCGGGCAATCGGCGTAATCGTCGGCCGTTACGCCCGGTGAGCCCGTGGCCGCTAGCCCGCAGATGCTGTGCCCATTATTCACTCAAGGTTGTGTCATTGCCGAGAGCTCCGGCCGAGGCCTTGTCCGATACGCTTTAGCTCAACGGCTAATCACGCGCTTGGCAAATTGCGCTTTAAAGAGCGCGCCTTGGTAGGCACTCGTCGTTATTTACGCCGAGATGTGCTTTGTGCTCACGGTCAAAAGATCGGGGAAATGAGGGCTAATGTCCGCGTGTGTTGTTCACGCTAGTTACAGGCCGTTACATTTTTAAGATAAGATAAGATAAGCTTTATTTGTCCCACACTTGGCTTATTACTACACTCGGTAGCTATGCCAGGATAAACATAACTGCAGTGACAACATGGACATGATGGTTATGTGATATGTTTTCAACATTAAGATGGATCCTCTCAGAAAACAAATACAGACAAAAAAAAGTAGCGCTTTTGACTATTTAGCAGAAGTGGTTAAATGCAGACTTTCATCGCGACAGACCCCAGACTGTTGTAGTGAGAAAAAGGGAGAGAAAAATTACATTTTAAAAGTATATACCGAATGTTATTTGTTTTTTAAACGTTTACGGCCGGCAACATTGTCTTAATATGATCCTAATCTGGCAAATTTAACTCACTAGCTACAAATGACAGGCGCTAGCTTACATTTTAAAAGTATATACCGAATGTTATTTGTTTTTTAAACGTTTAGGGCCGGCAACATTGTCTTAATATGATCCTAATCTGGCAAATTTAACTCACTAGCTACAAATGACAGGTGCTAGCTTACATTTTAAAAGTATATACCGAATGTTATTTGTTTTTTAAAAGTTTAGGGCCGGCAACATTGTCTTAATATGATCCTAATCTGGCAAATTTAACTCACTAGCTACAAATGACAGGCGCTAATGATTAGCTAGCTAGCTAATCGTCCCTCAGTAATATACCGAATCCGTCACTTGAAATGCATTTCGATGTCATAAATGTAGGTAGAAGTGACATCATTGCAGGTAGCTCATGTGATCTATGAAACTGTTATCACAGTAAAACCCATTTAAAGAAAAAAAGAAGAGATTTTTGTTATATCGCAAAAACAGGACGCTAATGTTGCTAGCGTCTCGTTTACGTTGCTAAAAATCCACACCGGCTGGCGAAGGTGTCTGTGCTGAGAGGACACAACAGGGATAAATGACAAACCACCAGGCTACGTCGTGACCTACAGTACGACTGCTGCCTGTTGGCTGTCGACGGGTGTTTTTGTGCGAGCGAAACTTCTAAGAGAGGAATCGCGTTAGCGAGATAGCCCACCGCCCGCAGCCCACCGCTGCTGCTGAGTAAGCCCGGCAGAATTAATGGTCCTTGACAGTAAATGTCAACAGAATTTAAATTACACGGCCCGCTCCCTCTCATGAGCATGAGAACGTCTTTAGCTTCTCTGGGCCGCCATCAACACGACCCCCTGGCTTTTTAAAGGCGAGGGGTGGGGGCGGGCGGGGGCTTTCAAGATGTCTGCAAAGAACCAGCTCAGTATTTTTTTTTCTTTTTCTATTTTTTTTTAAATTAATTGCGGAACCAGCAGCACGGCGACCGAGCAGGCTAATTAGCTTGAATTTAACAGCGCCGATCATTCGGCTAGTCGACAGAAGTGCCGCCGTCACGGGCCGCCACGCTATGCTGGCAGCCAATCAAGCGTTACCGTACTCAGCGGAGAACTAGAAATCATCTGTCGGAGGGTCAAACTGCAAATGAGTTTTACAAGCTGCGTCTTCTGAACTGTCATGTGATGAACTAGCGAACCGGAATTTCATCTTAACTATCCAAGCATTTTCTATCGAGCCTTTCCCGGCTGGCAACCTAAACACCTGACTACTTCGTAACGTAGCAAACAACAAGAGGGAAGACCATAATGATGAATCGGAGAGCAACTACAAACCATGTGCAGCTAAGTTGGTCATTTTGTGTTCGCAACTGTCATTCAGAAAATAAATTAAATTAAATTAAAAAAAATCCGCCAACAGTGGAAATATTCCCAATGCTAATTAGCAAAGAATATGCAGTATCGGATGGTATTTTTATCAATTTTTTTTTTTTTTTTTGGTCATTGTGAGTGTGAGCAAAGATTGGCGTCAGTTTGACATTTTGGGTTGTTGGCCTTTTGATTGTATTTCAACGAGGAACTTGTTAACAATGGTAAATTTGGTAACTTCTGCGCCTGGAGCTGGAGACGCAAATTACAAATGTTAATGAATGTAATCAGAGTGTAGATTACACGTCAACGACACCTTTACCTCTGGAGGCTCTAATAAGATGATTGACCTTTTCCCGTCGCCGCCGCCTGTCTTCAAATCAGGAAGAAAGCGTCCCAATCCCCTCCCCACTGTTAGCGAGAACTGTGACTTTTTTTTTTTTTTTTCCGGCCAGGGAGATTTGACTTTAATGAGCACGCATTCCACTCGGCCGCCAGAAGCGTTCTCGTCGCGCGGCGAGCAGACGGCGGGCAAACGTCTGGCCGCGTTTGTTTCCCCGTCGCGTCCGACTTTCATGCGGCTATTTATAAATGGCAGTTTGAATATCCGCACGTCGGATGGGATCGCGTCGCCGCCGCGCCGACCATGTGTTCCGGTTTGCGGCGAAGAGAGGGCCGCATTAGGACGCATAAACATCAAAATTCCAGAGTCGCTCCTGTTGTTTGTGGTTCCCAAAGTGCATTTGTTTAATGCTCTTAAAAGCTTGTCTCGCCGTGTTTTCGCTTACGCGTGTCTCCGGCACAGAATCACGGCGATTGCCATGAAAACCAATAGGGGAAAAAAAAAAAAAAAAAAAAAAAACATCCGGACACATTGTGCAATCCGCATTCTTGTTCCTGCACCGCAAAAAAAATAAAAATAAAAAATACACACACACAAACCTTATCATATCATAAGTTACTCATGACGTGAATACAATCTACATAACTTTATTGATCGAGGCTGACCGATTAATCGGCCGTCCCGCATTAACACGTCACAACATAAAACGAAAATAATGACATTAAAAAAAAAAAAAATTTTTTAAGTGTTCGGAAAAATGAGCCGATTTTTTCCCCCCATTTTTTTTCTCTCCGTCGTAAATTTTTCCCATCCTCTGTCAATTTTTTTGTTTTTGAAGGGATGAAAACCAGTTTTTAATTGCGATTAATCGATCAATCAGCAGATAAATCCGTAAAACCTCAAGGCCGGCCTTGATTTGCGATGGACTCCATTCGAGTGTTTGCAGTGTGTTTTGTTTTTTTTTTTTTTCGCGGCGGCAAACCGAGCGCGAAGCGGAAGAAAAGATGACGCTGATGGAGTGTGAGGGGCCAGTTAGAGACGAGAGCATCTGGCCTGTCCCCAGGTCATTTCGCAAGACGCTTCTATTTGGCCGTCTTCGTCTTCTTCTTCTTCCCGCCGATGCCTTTTTAATGGGCCGCGCGGACGAGCGCGCGCGGCGCAAACGGCAGAGTTTTGCATAATCTCCCGCATCGCGGCTGCCCGCCGGAGGGACGCGGAGATGATTCGTAACTTTTTTGCAAAAAAAAGTGCTACAAAATGCGGCGCCGCCAGGCTCGGGGTGAGGCGCGGCGTGCCGAGACGGACGCGAGGAGCCGTTTTCACATTCGGTTAGCGTCCGATGCTAATGCAACAGAAGCTTTACTCTCCGCGCGCACTGTCGAAGAGATCACGGGTCAACCTCCCAAACATTTGATTCAAAAGGTTCCAACTCGTAAAGGAAATGTCATTTCCGATGAGGTTTATGGAGGTCAAAGCGATTTAAATGAGTTTTACTGATAGGAGGGGAGGGGAAACATCTAAAACATCTGAAAGGACCCGATTTGGATACGCCTGCGTTCAAGTTTCAAATTAGGGTTTGATGTCAAAGTAAGGATTGAAAACTGGATTAGTGTTTCAAAGAAGGGCTGGGGTCTCGTAGGAAGCTTTAAGACCTGGTTAGGGGTTTAAATCGGCGTTCAAACAAAAAGTTAGGGTTTCAAGTTGCAAAGCAACAAGGCTTTCGAATCAAGAGTTTTAACTTTGCTTGAGGGTTTCAAATCAGGGTTAGAATTTAAGCCTGGTGTCAAGACATGGTTCGGGGTTTCAAGGCTGTGTTTAGGGTTTCGAACCAGGGTTAAGGTATCGAGTTCTTGTTTCAATTTGTGCTTTACGTTTAGGTTTTCAAACGAGGGAAAGGGATTCACGTTATTATTTCACACAGATCCCGGTATGAGGGCGGCCCGGTAGTCCAGTGGTTAGCACGTCGGCTTCACGGTGCAGAGGTACCGGGTTCGATTCCAGCTCCGGCCTCCCTGTGTGGAGTTTGCATGTTCTCCCCGGGCCTGCGTGGGTTTTCTACGGGTGCTCCGGTTTCCTCCCACATTCCAAAAACATGCGTGAACGCTCTAAATTGTCCCTAGGTGTGAGTGCGAATGGTTGTTCGTCTCTGTGTGCCCTGCGATTGGCTGGCAACCGATTCAGGGTGTCCCCCGCCTACTGCCCGGAGACAACTGGGATAGGATCCAGCACCCCCCGCGACCCTAGTGAGGATCAAGCGGCTCGGAAGATGAATGAATGAATGAATCCCGGTACGACTCGAGTCGTCATCCTTTCAGTAACTCACCGATACCGAGTATCGATACCGCTAATAGTTTTCATTTCACACAATGACAAAAAAGCCTCCATTTTCTTTCCCCTTAAGTATCGTGGTTGGTATCGGCCGATACCTTCAAATAAGGTATCGACTGGCGTCGAACCGATACCAATACCCGATATCAATACCGGCCTATCGCCACAGTCAAAGCGGTCTTAGCAACATTTCAAGAGATTGAGGATGAGCTTTCCTGGCGCTTTGGTGACAACGTTGCCTCTGCATGAAAGAATAAGAACGCGGGCTGTCTTGATTTAAAGCTAACAGAGCAAACCGGACGACCAGAGGCTACAAGAGACACGTGTGCGTGTGTGCGCACATATCAAGTTGAATGCACCAAAGTGCTTACTCAAAGTGGCCCGAAGGAAGCCGCCAGGAATCACGTCCTCCTTGATATCTTGACATGTCTCTTGGTCATTAGAACTTAACTAAGACGCATCAGCATTCGCGCGCTAATTCAAGAAAACGCTGTGACAGTCCGACTGGACTGACGCACTCCGAAAACTCGTCAGCAACGTGCGACTTTCAAACGCCTCGTACGCTACAGAAAAAATGGGCTGATTTGGATTTTGCGCCAAAAAAATATATATATATATATATATAAGGTATAAGTACGGCAGCGTGACTCGTTGGCCGCAAATGTTTCCTTTTTTGTCGACTACGGCAGCCGCGGCTTGTACGACTAAGCGAGATGATTTCCATCCTTTTTGCTACGCGCGTTCCGTAATTGAGGACGACACCGCATCATTAAAAAGCGTCGGCTTTGCGCGCAGAGAGCTTGGCGCTAACGAGCAGAAACGCCGGGATATCATTTGACATACGACAGAGCGCGCCTAGCATGGCGGCTATTACGGCGGACTTGTGCTCCATATGGCGCATAAACGCGCTTTCACGCCGCATTGGCTAGCAAAAGTGGCAGCGTTTTGCTTGGCTTCCTCCACTCGAGAAAGGAAGTCGACGTGAGGGACGAGGGGGGAGAGCGAAGCAAGGGGGAAAGAAGAGACGGATGAGTGAATGACGAGACAAAGGCGACAAAACGCGAACGCAAACGCGAGGGAAGAAAGACGGAAGAGTAAGACGACAATAGAGTTCGGCCGCAAGTCACTCGAGTCGGAAATGACGATTGTGAGTTTACAATACAAACGCAAAAGACTGACGCAAGGTTGAGAATGAAACCCAAAGTAAAGCTAGCAAAGAAAAAAAAATTAAAAAATGTAAGCTAGCATTTGGTCATTTGTCATCGGCCAAAATGCTAAAATAACGTTTTTGTCGATCTCTACATGAGTCACGGTTAACAATTTTTTGGTGTCCATCTTGAGGCTTCGCAAACGGTGCCGAATTTGAATCCCCGGCATCTTTCCATCATTTTTCTTATGAGACGATTCGGCTCCATTGACCAAATAATTCCCTCTTACGACACATTTTGTCAAAAGTACGATTCCCGAGTGTATTCACGGCGTCGAGAATTGGCGTATTTGTGCAAATTTGCCGTCCGATAAGCGATCGTTTTACAATTGGGTCAACCTTCCGGGAAACACTTTATTGACTGTGGAAAACTTGCGCAAGCTCTTTATTTGTTTCACGACTGAATGAACTTTCTAAGACGTTCCGCTGTGCCCGGGAGTTCTCATTGTTACAAGTCGAAGATGTCTGTTGTCGAAAAGTACAAAAGAATAAAAGTTGACATGTTGACAGTCAGGGAGGCGGTTTAATAGACTTGCTTCGGGGGCATTTTGTTGCCATTTGTGTTCTTCAAAATCTTTCCCCTTGAACGCGCAGCAAATATGGGCTCCAAATATCGGTTATCGGCCTCCCTCACTGCTAGTCACCGGTATCGGCCCGGAGAAAATTTTAATTTCGGTATTTCGGTAAAATTTTAATCACCGGTATCGGCAATTACGATATGACGCCCCGGAATTACGATTGCCAAGAATGATATCGCTGGTTCCCATGACAATGTGCTTCACTCCCATCACACTTCACTTCATTCCGACGATGATCCGATTGAATCGAATCAAGATACGATTTGCTCCGATTCGATTTGCTCCGATCACGGCACAATTCATTTCAATGACGACTGGACGACATCTACAATTTGCCGCTAATTACAATACGTCCATTTCTTTCTTTTCTTATTTTTTTTGGTCCGTGTTGTGGCGGTTCTCCATGCGTGATGAGGAAAAGGGACGAAAGTGTCTGGCCCTGGCAGGCCACAGCGGGTCCGCGCAGTCCGTGATGAGGTTTGCTTAGCAGTTTAGCGGCGTCTTTGAAAGCGAGATTGCGCCTCTCTCGGGCTCATTGTGCCGCCGTGTTTGGGCCCTCTAATCTGTTTAGCTCGACTTAATTTGCTTTTTTTTTTTTAACTCTCTCTCCTCTCTCTCTCTCCTCCTGCTCCCGCTCCCCCTTTCACGTCGCTTAATATGCCATTTGGTTCTCCCGGGGGACAATCATTGAGTTTAGGAGAAGTTTAACCAGCTTAGAGGGCGGCCAATCCAGATGGGCATCTCGCTGATGAACAAACTCCGGGGCTGAGGGTCTCAGTGTCGGCCCGGCGGATTAGGACATTACGCGGAGAAAGGGGCAGCTTTTTGGGCCACTTTCTTCCCTCTCAATAACATTCTTTCACATATTAGCCGGGTTCCACGCCCCTAGGTAGGGACTTTATCATGCAGAAGACCTTAATCCACTGTTGTTGAGTCCATCTCCGGCCCGCTTTGATGCGCAACCCCCCCTCGCTAAGACAAAGCACCCGTGACTGAGACAATGGCGGCCGACAAAAAGGAGGTTTCACGCACTGGAGTGCGGCTCGCGGGCCTTGTTGAGCGCAAAAGGAGAACGCACATCAAAGGCGGCGGCGGCGGCGGAGGCGCAAACGTGGCGCAGTTAACGCCGTGTTGATGAGGGACCCCCGGCCCCACTGATCTCTTGTATGCCACTTTATCTCCGGCTCACCTCTGAACCTGCTGATGAAAGACCCCAACGCTGCCCGCCACCCCCGCCCCCCCTCGCACCTCCCTCCTCCCCGCCTGATATGATGAGCGTAAGCTCTCCTTTTGAGAAGCGCTATCAGCGCTCGGACAAATTGAAAAGGCTCGTTTGCCGTGCCGGCGGGCCACTTTATCCCGTCACTGTGCATGGGAAAGGCAGATTAACAGGCTGCACACACACACACACACACACTCTCACACAAACGCTCTCACACAAACGCTCCTCTCCCTTCTTGTAAAATGATCGCCAAAGGTAAGTGACAAAAGTCCGAACTCTGGTTCTTGGGCCATTTTTTGCGTTCCTACCTGAATTTATTTTTAAAAAACTGTGTGGTACATGTAAAGACCACTTTGGGGGTCTTCCCTCGGGGCGGGGGCGTTAGGATAGTGAAACCACAAAAAATCAAAAATTCATCGTCTTATCGTATTATTACTCGTACACAACAAATGTTTTGTTGTGTTTGTGTGTTTTGTTTTGTGAACGGGATCTCAACATTTTTGCAAAATCTCAACATGATTTATTACACGTGACAATATTTTCAGGACAGATTTGAGCAAAGACACACCTGATTTGCTTTCGCGCAAGGGGCCCAAGATAAAATAACACGGCGGGCCAGATTCGGCCCCCGGGCCGTGAGTTGGACACCCGTGACGCAAAGCGATAGGATGGCAAGTGACACAGCTCTGAAATTCGGAATTTTTGTTTCTTAAAAAAAATAAAACAAAACAAAACGCAATAGGGTACCCTCAGATAGAAGTCGGCATGAAGTTTATTATTTTACTTTGTTAACTGTTTTGTTAATAATAATAATAATAATTCATTCATTCATCTTCCGAGCCGCTTGATCCTCACTAGGGTCGCGGGGGGTGCTGGAGCCTATCCCAGCTGTCTCCGGGCAGTAGGCGGGGGACACCCTGAATCGGTTGCCAGCCAATCGCAGGGCACACAGAGACGAACAACCATTCGCACTCACACTCACACCTAGGGACAATTTAGAGTGTTCAATCAGCCTGCCATGCATGTTTTTGGAATGTGGGAGGAAACCGGAGCACCCGGAGAAAACCCACGCAGGCCCGGGGAGAACATGCAAACTCCACACAGTGAGGCCGGAGCTGGAATCGAACCCGGTACCTCTGCACTGTGAAGCCGACGTGCTAACCACTGGACTACCCGGCCGCCCAATAATAATAATACATTTTATTTATAAGCGCTTTGTTACAGCTGCCGCTGTTGTGAAAGCGCTATATAAATCCGCATGTATTGTCTTGTAAACAATTTGGATGCTGACTGGATCAATAATCCATATGATGATCCATAATGATAATGTAACGTGTATTTTGTATTTCTTTTTTGGACCGGACAGGTGTGAAAGCGTTCTTAGTCTACGATCAAGAGAAATCAAATGTTTGGCACGACGACAACGACGACGACGGCGGCACAAAGGCCATTGAGAGCCCCCCCCCCCCCATTGAGCACCTCCGAATAGAACCCCGAATTCGATCACCTGTCTCAACTTAAGCTGCGCATTTGATTGTCAGCGCGTTTTGGCCAACAGATGGTCTCTTCGGCCGCCCCGGCCTTCGCAATTTGGCTCGGCCCGGGCTGGGAATCGCAGACAGAAAAAAAAAAAAAAAAGATGTGGGGGGTGCGCGGTTGAAAATCCCCCTAAAGAAGAGCATAAGCTTGAGCAGAGAAACAGAAAGGGCCTGCGACTGCTGCTAATTACCCAGAAACCACACAGAAAGTGCCCAGTGAAGAGGGTTCACATCCCTGCTTACGCACATAAAAGGCGTAGTACCAAAACATTTCGCGGCGGGACAAAGGCGGGAAGATTACCATAATCTTTGGGTTTGTATCCCCTGTAAGCCGTCCTCTCCCCTTTTTTCTCTCGCTCGCTCTCTCAACCCTCAGCCCCGACGTTCCCGCTCTCGCCTGACAGTCGCGTCGTTCTTCCCGCCTTCCTGTGATCATCAAGTCGTGATCGGCGGGCCTAATGGAGACAATGGCGGGCGAAGGGAGGTGTCAGCGAGCTGACAGAGGCCCTCTTCATGTTGTGTCAACCGTAATCCTCACCCATCAGTAAACCGACCCCCCCACCCGCCGCCCCACCCCCGTCCCGTCCTCCGGGGAGAAACCGTAAATACTGGATGACGCCTTCATATTTCTGCACATCAAAAGTGACAAACACTGTCCCTGGTCATGAGGAAAACGGTGCGTTCAAGACTGTTGGAAGTTTGGAAGTATCTCAAAGTGTCAACAGGGGGTCGGCTTGCTTTTTGTTTTGTTTGTGAGACCATCATTTTAACGGAAACGGGGACCCGCGTGCTCATGAAGCTCCACAATGACTACCATTTACCTGAACTATAACAACTACGTTCAGAAAAACAACAGGCGGAACCGTAAGAACCAACCAAAACCGTAACCGCTTAGACTACAAATGACCAGACCGATCACAACCAAAGCAATCAGGACCATAACATGAACAACCGTGACCATGAATAACCATATCATAACCATAAATAGGCCCGGTAGTCCAGTGGTTAGCACGTCGGCTTCACAGTGCGGAGGTACCGGGTTCGATTCCAGCTTCGGCCTCCCTGTGTGGAGTTTGCATGTTCTCCCCGGGCCTGCGTGGGTTTTCTCCGGGTGCTCCGGTTTCCTCCCACATTCCAAATACATGCATGGCAGGCTGATTGATTGGCTGGCAACCGATTCAGGGTGTCCCCCGCCTACTGCCCGAAGACGGCTGGGATAGCCTCCAGCAACCCCCGCGACCCTAGTGAGGATCAAGCGGCTCGGAAGATGAATGAATGAATGAATGTGAAACAATCATTTTAACGGAAACGGGGACCCGCGTGCTCATGAAACTCCACAATGACTACCATTTACCTGAACTATAACAACTACGTCCAGAAAAACAACAGGCGGAACCGTAAGAACTGTCACGTCCCGTGTTTGCCAGCAGGGGGCAGGCCCTGTTGCCACCTACACACCTGTCACCCATTGGAGACTAATTACACGGGCTTCATTTGTGCGCTCTGGCAGTTGACTTACTGCCGGAGTATTCCACGCCGTGCCAATTCGCTCGCTTACTACTAATTCCATTCGTTGCCTTGAAGCCTTGTGGCTGTAATTGCACGTCTTTATATCCGCTCGTGTGTATTTCTATAGTTGCAAATTCATTCTCCTTGCTATTTTTCCCGCAAGCGTTTTCTGTTCACGAGCTATGGGTCGTGACCGAAAGAACGAGATCCCGGATACAAGCGGCCGAAATGAGTTTTCTCCGCAGGGTGTCCGGGCTCTCCCTTAGAGATAAGGTGAGAAGCTCGGTCATCCGGGAGGGGCTCCGAGTCGAGCCGCTTCTCCTCCACATCGAGAGGAGCCAGATGAGGTGGCTTGGGCATCTGATTCGGATGCCTCCTGAACGCCCCCCTGGTGAGGTGTTCCGGGCATGTCCCACCGGGAGGAGACCCAGAGGAAGACCCAGGACACGCTGGAGAGACTATGCCACCCAGCTTGCCTGGGAACGACTCGGGATCCCCGGGGAGAGCTGGAAGAAGTAGCTAGGGAGAGGGAAGTCTGGGCTTCCCTGCTAAAGCTGTTGCCCCCGCGACCCGGCCCCGGATAAGCGGTAGATAATGGATGGATGGATGGCGTTTTCTGTTACCTCCTTAATTTATTCCTGGTCCTTATTTTTGACCAGCGCTTTTTGTTGTTTCTCCCGGATGGGTATTTTGTGTTTTTGTATTAAACCTCGTTTGTTCTCTGACAAACCTTTTCTGTGTCTGCTATTTCGGGGATCCACTTCCTTATGCGATCATTCTATCGCTTCGGGCACAACGTGACAAGAACCAACCAAAAACCGCAACCGCTTAGACCACAAATGGCCAGACCGACCACAACCAAAGCAATCAGGACCATAACATGAACAACCGTGACCATGAATAACCATATCATAACCATAAATAGAACATAAACCCATGAGTAACTAGCATGGCCGTCATTGAAAAAAAAAATCGTGTTGACCATAAAATGAGAGCGGAGTGTACAAATGGGCAACATATGAAATAAGAGAGTTCATTTGTGCTCATGACGCAAGTTGGAGGCGGCGGCGGGCTGTTTGATTTCATCTCGGTCACATGGCAAGTGTGTGTGTACAGTAGACTGTGCCGGCATGTGTGCCTGCACGCATACATACATATATACATACATACATGCATACTTACCATTATTATTGCTAAGCCAAGCACGCTAATCGCCGTGCAATGATGCGTGCGGCTAACATGTAATTATACGGCATTAGAGGCGAATAAAAGAATGAGTGACTGGATGGCTGCGCCTAGGAGCAGATGGTGATTGACATTCTCTCTCACACACTCACACACTCACACACACACACGCGCGCGCGCAATGAGGCACTCTGTCACGGAAGATGCAAACGATTTACAAGTCGAACCTCGTTACAACGTACCTCGAGGGACATAACCAATGTGTCCGTTTGTCGTCACCGTTTCCAACAAAATGGCCGCCGGCGACGTTTCCAACATTTCGAGATGGAAAAACATGAACATGTAACATAGTATAAGCATGTCCAGTACAATGACGTGGCGTCAGTATGAAAAGAATATTCAGTCAGCAAATTAAAAATAGCTTCTCCACAGTTTTAGGATGTGCCACACCCCGAAGCCGTTGACGATCGTCTTTCAAGGATCCATTTAACTGAATATATGTGGAACGTGACTACTTCCTACACTTCTTTGAAGAAAAAAAATTGAAAAGACAAATTTGAAATGACAACAAGTTGGGTTGTATTGGACTATTGGGGTGGGGGTGGGGATGGGGGGGTACCCTGTCCTTGCCAGTATCATCAGAAGAGGTTTAAAACCCGAGTGTTAGCGGCAGCGCTAACAACAATCGCGGCGCTAAAGAGCTTTGATGGTTGGCGCGGGCGGAACAAAAAGGAAGAGCGCTCAAGCTCGGCAGCGAAACACCTTTGGACAGCAAATCCCGCGACGGCGCCGGCTACAAACTAAATAATTTCAACCAACTCTTGTCACAAAATCAAGCGCGCCGCCACCCAGCCCGGCACCACCCTGGCATCAGAAGGACTCGCCCCGGCATGCCGGCATCCTTTGTCAGCCAAATGGGAAGTGATGCGGCACCATTTGGCGCGCGTTTGCCTCTCAATTATGGATGGTGACGGTAACGAGCGGCGATGGCAGGCAAACACCCAGCGTCTGTGCGCCCGCCGCCGCGCTTTTGCGTGCGTGGAAACCTGGATCGGAATGCAGCAGTACAAAAGCGCCACCCCTGAAACCGTTTACAATTGCCTATATAAGGGGTTCGCAAACTTTTTCCTGTCTCAACAGGAAAATATTGCCTCTTCCTACGAAAGAAATATTATAAAAAGATAATACATATATATAAAGAAATAAATTCAAGATATAAAAGGTAAAAATACAGTCTGGGGTGCTAGTCGGAGCTCCGAGTTTCCTGAACGCAACATACTCATAGCTGCTCTGCCATTGGCTATTGCCGAGCATCATCCTGCGATCCCATTGGCTAAGAGGGACCTCTGCCGTATGTGTGCAGATAGATCTGTATGTGTCTCTGCAGTGTCCTCGTCATTCGCCCCCCCCCGGGCGATGAGGCGTTTCGATAGTTTTATGTAAATTTGAATCACCCAGAAAAAGTGTTCACCAGTCGGGCGATGGCTTCACTGTACTGATGTTTGCCTTGGGACATTTTCAATGCATCGTTAAAAGCCGACAAAAGCAAACGTCCTTGGATCAAGTTCTTCACAAAACGGCGGGCAAAAACCACTTGTGAGGGAGAAAATGTGGACTAAAGAGGAAAAAAAAAAAAAAAACGATGGAGGCGCAGTTATTCTTTGTTTTTGACATGATGCGCAGCTCTCGTTTATTGCGCAATCATCTAATTGTAACATGTATTTGTTCCGTATTTTTGAGGCAAATTTATATTAACATTGATGTCTGAATTTAGGGGGTGTGGGGTGTGTGTGTGTGGGGGGGGGCTTGGAACGGATTAGGGCATTTCCATGGAAAATGCGTCTCTCCTTACTAAATTTTCTAGTTTTGGAAATTTCTTCCAGAACATATTAATTTCGTAACTAGAGAGTACCTCAAAGTTAAACATAACTGAAATGTATCTCGAAAAGACTGTATGGATAATGGAATCATAAAAATGTATGGCACATAAAAGCCAAATATTATGCATAGTTAGTACCCTGAATTGCAGGCCTTCAATTTAAGATATATTTTTTTTGTAGTTCGGAGACCATTATTTTGCCCGGCGCAGAAGATGCATAAACAAAAAGTTCCGAAAGCATGCAAGTGACCGCACCTGCCAACCTGCCGTATTTTCGATCTACATTTTATTATTTTTCTCATAATCTATGAATGACCTGGCCAATCCTTTCCATTTCCCATCTCAAACGTGCCCCTTGGGCACAAAAGTGAGCCCACCCCTTGGTGCGGGAGCACTATTTGGCAATTGAAAGGCTCCCGAGAAGAGGCGAAAGCAAACTTGTGCTCCCTTGTAGTGAACTTGAGGGTGTTTATCTGCGCTCGACAACTATCGATTTGATTTTGTTTTTATTTTATGCGCCGTCTCCTCTTTCGGCGGGGTCAGCGCTTTTTCAAAAAGCTCTCGGATTTGGGGGGAGCGCAATGCGTTCATCCCACGGAGAGGCCGAGCCACTCGGCCGAGGTCGCCTGCGTGCCGCTGAGGTTGGCGTCGGATTCTCCCGTCAATCACCGGATGTTTTAAGACAAAAAAGATTACAGGCTGCCTGCCTACTCGCCAAATGTAGGAGGACGGCGCTCTTTATTTGGCTCCGGGGGCCCTCGGCCTGTATGTTTGGCATTCATAATATAGCACGTGGGAGGCTAAACATTGCATTTTGATTTTACACACAAGTGAACTTGTCAAAGGTGCAACGTGTCCCCCGCGCCTGCCAATTTGTTTTCGCTCGAATGCAACGCAATGCGACATTTCCGGCAAAATCCGTCAACTTGCTGTGTGTGTGTGTGTTGCGCCATAAATGCAGCTATAAATACACCAAGGAGCAGGAATTCCAGAAAATTTTGTTTCCATATTTCTGCGTCAAGGGTGGGAGCGCGGGGGGGGGGGGGGGGGGGGGGGCGTCCTCGTCTTGACAAATTACACAGGTTACAAATACAACAGGGATCAAGAATCCTAGGCATATTTTTGACGATTGTAGCCTTTCAAGGAAAGTGGCGAGAGACGAGTAGGGAGTAAGGTGATGAGGGTGAAACTAACAAAAAAAATAATCATGTTGACAAAACCTTTTTGTTAATGAAATGACGTTTTTTAAAAAATGCTTACGAAAATAGTGACGTTCGTAAAACTAACGATAGTTCCACCCCAAATTTACCTTTTTTTTTTCTTTTTTTTTAAGTCAATGAGGATCATGCATGAGCTTCCAGGGTTCATTTTAAACGGATTTATTTTGGTACTGCTGAACAACCGAGTTCAGTTTTTTGTGAATTGAGAGTTTATTTCATTGCACAATATTGAGTGATTTTTTTTTTGTTTTTTGTACAAGACAAGTACTTATGAATTGAAAATAAAAAAATTATCTAAAAAATTTAACATGTTAACGTGTTGTGTTATTCATTCATTCATCTTCCGTACCGCTTGATCCTCACTAAGGTCGCGGGGTGTGCTGGAGCCCATCCCAGCCGTCTCCGGGCAGTAGGCGGGGGACACCCTGAATCGGTTGCCAGCCAATCGCAGGGCACACATAGACGAACAACCATCCACGCTCACACTCACACCTAGGGACAATTTAGAGTGTTCAATCAGCCTGCCACACATGTTTTTGGAATGTGGGAGGAAACCGGAGCACCCGGAGAAAACCCACGCAGGCCCGGGGAGAACATGCAAACTCCACACAGGGAGGCCGGAGCTGGAATCGAACCCGGTACCTCTGCACTGTGAAGCCGACGTGCTAACCACTGGGCTACCGGGCCGCCCAAACCGGAGCACCCGGAGAAAACCCACGCAGGCCCGGGGAGAACATGCAAACTCCACACAGGGAGGCCGGAGCCGGAATCGAACCCGGTACCTCTGCACTGTGAAGCCCACGTGCTAACCACTGGACTACCGGGCCGCCCCGTGTTGTGTTATATTCCTCAAGTAGCCTTAAACCTGCGGATCCCATAACCCGGTCCGGCCCTCCGGGAATTCTCCCGGTGCCCCAAATTAGCCACTCTGGGCCCTCCCGGCGAGCCGCCGTATCAAGTCACGTCACGTTGGGAAATCAAAAAAAGTGACAAAAGGATCGAGAATGAATTTTTAGATCAGTTGCTAGTTGTTTTCCTCGAGTAGCCTTTCAAGGACGGCAGTGGCAAAAAAAGACGTTAGCGGCCAGTGGCCTGGTGTTGAGGTAGAAGACTTGTTACAAACACCCCAAGGATGAAGAATCACAAAGACACGGACAGCCCTGTGGTCTCACATGCGTTTTTTGACGAGTTCTTTTCCTGGAGTGGCCTCGCAAGGACAGTGGTGAGAGGCGTCACAAGCAGACACGCCCGCCCGTGGCCTGGCCGGGAGAAAACAACACCAGTTGTTAAACTGCGGACGACGCCCAAGCAGCCGACTTCAAACGGGCCTCCTGACCCGAGTGCCGAGGACTTTTTTTTTTTTTTGCCTTCTTCTCCTCCACTTTCATTATTAATATGTTTTCTCCGCACATTCTCTCTGACCCGGGACATTAAATAAAACATTGCGCGCTTCATGAAAGATTATGAAAGAGCAGAATGTAAGCAGCGGGAGGTGTAAAGTCAGCACAATTCATTCTGCGATATAATGTCAATGCTGGCAGCCCCCCCACCACCTTGGACCCCCATTCCCACCACTCTCCTACTCCCCCCCTCCAACGGCCCGCAGGCATATCGGCAGAACTAGCTATGGATGCTAAGCTTTTTCCGACAAAGCTCCAAAGATAAAGTAACTGCTTTTATGGGCGCCGCAAATCGATGGCAGGGCCTTACAGCCAAATCCCATAAAATAAGTTCAAACGGCGGCAAAATTTGTATTATGGCCGATCGGCTTTGAAGGCGCAGCTCCGCTTTTGCCGGGGAAAATGATTTAAGCGTTATGTGCTAAGACGTCGGCGTGTCAGCGCTTCGCCTCAGTTTTGCTTCACGTGTCAACGTCGGGCCTCGTAGCGCTTTGCACGGATAAACGTGCGAAAACAGCGCTCCTAGAAAAACATGATGGCGGCGGGATGGGCTGATGAAATGCTCTTTATTATTTTTTTTCTGGACTTCAGACGTCTTCATGGTTTTTCAAAGCAAGGTGCCGAGGCTGCTCCCATCATGAACCGGCAAGTCGAGTGCAGCGCTACCTTGACGCAACTCAATTTGCTTGCGTATCGAATATTTTTTTTCTATAGCTGACTGGGAGCCGGTGTCAAGCCTTTAGGACTGGACTAATATGTTGGGATCTCTTTCTTCTGGTCAGAGCCCGAGCTGCTGCTGTTTGATGCTCTTTTGAGAAAGTCAATAGCACTGCTTTTCATTAAAAAAAAAAAACGATAAGAAAAAAACTGATACGGAAAATAATTTAAAGATATAAACTGGTTAAACAAAGTGTAACTACTGTACAGCGAACCCCCGTAGTTTATTCACAGTTTGGCATTTATGATTTTGTGCACTTGCGTGTCATTTTTTTCCAACCGTGTCCTCTGTTGTTGTTGAAAAACTTCACCTATTGGTTGTTAGTGCTCAGGCCAAAGCAATACCGCTGTTGCTTTGGCGCCCTCTGGTGTTAACCTGTAAGCAGGGCACTATGTGGTTAGCATTGCACGATTGTCTGTGTCTAATGCAGGTGTCACCAACATTTTTGAGGGTGAGAGCAACTTCATGTGTACCGATTGTGTGAAGGGCTACCAAATTGATACACGTCTGAAATAACATATTTGTCCAAAATACCTTCAATAATATGAGGATGTGTTATTTTTAATACTTGATGATTTAAATTGTCAGACTTTGATCGTGTTTCGAAATGTCTCACAGTACTGCCAATGTTTGCATTTTTAAATCATAATTTCTACTAGCAAATCACAATGTCCAGGCACTGGCGGGCTACTCAAGTGGTCTTCACGGGCTACCTGGTGCCCGCGGGCACCATGTTGGTGACCACTGGTCTAATGTGTTGTCTTGTATTATTTTGTCAGTTTATGTTAACTTTTCTTTTAATGGCGGCGCGGGCACCCGCAGCGGCTCCTCTTGTTTTATGTTTTCTTAAAAGGGAAGAAATTTCATCTGTGGTGTATGTTGCACATTTGACAATAAAGTTGTACTTGACTTGACAACATTAACTTGACTGCTTTGTTGTTGTTTTTTCTTTTCTCTTCTCTAGTGTGGCAGTACGAAACCATATTGTCGTGTCCCCTTTGCCTTTAGTGCCGTGGCCCCCCGCATCCAGTGGGACGCTCCATATGTTTGTTTGTATTCCCTCTTCAAGCCTCCTTTCATCCTGCCGGCCAGCTTCTTAATTGCTTAATTACACCCAATTAGTCTGCCTCCCCCCCCCCCCCCACTCGCTTCTTAATTTTTATGTAAGACTTGACACCTCGCCGGCCTAGCTCGAGGGGATAAAAGCAAAGATGGAGTGGAGGTTATGTTCTGTTGTGGCGGTCTCTGGAGGACGGATGATGATGGACGCGCACACGCACACGCGGAGAGAGAATGAGAGGCTTGTGTCTGTGGGACATTTGGGTGCGATCACATGAAACGGCTCGGTGTCAGAGCCTGGCCGCCTTCACTCGGAGGTCCGCGGGGCTCCGTGACTTATTTATGACTCCTGTCCTGCGTCTGCGTGAACCCACACGCTGCCATCGTAGCCTTTCCCCCCTTCGCCCTCCCCCAGCCTCCCACCCGTACACACCAATGCAACTTATTGGCTTTTGCTGCTGCTGGTGTTGTTTAAAATGTAAACAGCAGGTTCTGTGTGTGTGTATGTGCGCGCACCAATAATTGATTTATACGCTGGGGGGGGGGGAATGTATGCCGGGAAATGACAGGAGCCTTGACGCCTCTCCATCAGCAGAATTGATGCGGAAAGCCTTCTGTACACCTCCAATGGAAAGATGACCGCCCCTCCCCTACCTACCCCCCGCCCACCACCACCTCAATGTGGTCCTACAGTGGTATCTCTGCTGTACTTCCAAAATTAATATTTTCTAAAAGAAATTTCTAAACTAGAAAATTTTGTAAGTAGAGACGCGTTTTCCATGTAAATGCCCTAATTCGTTCCAAGCCCCCCCCCCAAAAAGTCTGACATAAATGTTTTCTAAAGCATAAAAATGCATCAAAATATGTAACAAATACATGTTACAATTAAATCATTCATTCATTCATCTTCCTAACCGCTTGATCCTCACTAGGGTCGCGGGGGGTGCTGGAGCCTATCCCAGCTGTCTTCGGGCAGTAGGCGGGGGACACCCTGAATCGGTTGCCAGCCAATCGCAGGGCACACAGAAACGAACACCCATTCGCACTCACACTCACACCTAGGGACAATTTAGAGCGTCCAATCGGCCTGCCATGCATGTTTTTGGAATGTGGGAGGAAACCGGAGCACCCGGAAAAAACCCACGCAGGCCCGGGGAGAACATGCAAACTCCACACAGGGAGGCCGGAGCTGGAATCGAACCCGGTACCTCTGCACTGTGAAGCCGACGTGCTAACCGCTGGGCTACCGGGCCGCCCAAACCGGAGCACCCGGGGAAAACCCACGCAGGCCCGGGGAGAACATGCAAACTCCACACAGGGAGGCCGGAGCTGGAATCGAACCCGGTGCCTCTGCACTGTGAAGCCGACGTGCTAACCACTGGGCTACCGGGCCGCCCAAACTGGAGCACCCGGGGAAAACCCACGCAGGCCCGGGGAGAACATGCAAACTCCACACAGGGAGGCCGGAGCTGGAATCGAACCCGGTGCCTCTGCACTGTGAAGCCGACGTGCTAACCACTGGACTACCGGGCCGCCACAATTAAATCATTGCACAATAAATGAGAGTTGTGCATCATGTAAAAAAAACAAAGAACAGAGGAAAGAATAAAAATGGTGGTCGTTTAAATGTTAACTGCATCCTCATCGTTTTCTTGCCCTCTTTAGTCCGCATTGTCTCTCAGAAGCGGGTTTTGCCTGGCATTTTGTTAAGAACCGATCCAAGGGCGTTTGCATTTGTCGGCTTTTCGAAAATGTCCAAGGCAAACATCAGCAAAGTGAGCGCAATATATTCTGAGGACTTCTGACTCAAATTCAAATTCCGTGTTTGCGTTCAACGGCCGAGTCATTGCCCATTCGGGCACAGACCTCAAAAAATTGGTTTTGTGATTTAATGTCAGGGAACAGGGGGCAGCAGACAATATCATAATTCTGATTTACGATGTATTCTTTTTTTTTTTAGGTATAGCTATCCTGTAAACGTTGGTGTGATTAGTACAAGTTGTACAAGCTCGAGCTAAAAGGTCGGCTCTCGTGTATTTCCAAGGCTTCACTCGCCTGCGTTTGGCCTGATTTGTCTCGACATGTCTTTACGGTGACTCACCATCGCAATATCCACGTGAATGTTTCAATGTATCATCAGGCTAATGCTGTGTGAAACAGTTTCAGCGTTTGCATCATTCAGCAGCATTTTTCTTTCACATTTTAATCCGCCCACTCCAACCCAGCCCCACCAGCGCCATCTTAAATGTTTTTTTTTTTTTTTTTACTCTCCTCCTTTGTGAAGCAGCTTTTTGTTGGCGAAATATGTTACTAATGGCTTATGAATTAATAAGAGGTCATGGTGAATTAGAGTTGCATGCGAGGTGATTGTAAAGAGCTTGAAAGCATCCACGCTTTTTATTCAGATTTCAGCATTTTCTGGCCCAGCGCATTTTCAGCCTGCATGGCGCCTCCCCCCCCCCCCCCCCCCCCCCACTCCCGATTTGGCTGAAAATTCAGCCCCTGGGAGCCCGTTTCACATAAGTTAGCAGCGTGAAATTTGCTCGGCATCTCTGTCGTGAGTTGCAATTAAAGTCTTCTGTCTGTCATTTTGTTTGGATGCAGCCTTTCTTTCGGTTGTCCCTCCAAGTCGAGAGCAATTGTTTCTATTCGGCGAGCAAATTAGAAAAGTTCTGAAATTGGGGCGATTCTAGGATGAGACATTTTGAGGCGCTGACAATTTTGGTGTCAGAGCACATCCATTTATTTCACCACCTGTCATGTAGAGCTAGAAAAAATGTTAGCTAGCTCTTACCTTACAACATAAACAGCGACCCATGCTTGAATATGGCGGATAGGAGGCCTGGTAATGATAATGTGTTGCTATCGAGTGGTAAAAGACACGAGCCCCCCCCCCCCCACCCCACCCACCCCGCCTTGCTTCGGAAGCGGCCATTTTAATGACAAGTTCAATCAACAAATGTTGTCTAATTGCAACCGAATCTGAACCGTGTCTACCTCAATGAGGCCAATTTGCATATTATTTACGTTGACGTCACAGCGCACGGGCGGAACACGATGTTCTCGATTCGAGGACTCCGTTTCAAACACGAGCGTCATCTATTCCGTTCCCAAAGTGAGTCAGCCTTCCTTTAAACTCTGTACACAAAATGTTATGTGCTCTTTCTTTCCCCTTCCTTTGGCGCAGCAGCTTTTTGTTGGGGAAATATGTTACTAATGGCTTATGAATTAATAAGCGGCCAAACCGAATTAGACTTCCACGCGGGGGTGATAGTAAAGAGCTTGAAAGCCCTCCGCGGTTTTATTCAGATTTCAGCATTTTCCGGCCGACTTGGCTTCTCCCATAATGCATCCTTTAGTTGTGGGCGCTCTTCGGTATAATTTACTCAGGCTGGCAAAGAGGCATTAATTTTCTATTATTGTGAAAAGATGATTCGTGTTTTGGGGGCTGTCGCCATGATTTATTTACATGCGCAGCAGGCAAGGACGACTAATGGAAGATACAGTGACGGGTACCGCTGACGTTTAACTACAGCGGCGGCACATGTGTTAATGTGTCCTCCCCGGGCGCCTCCCTCCCGCTAATGGAACGCAACGCCCCGCAACTTAACACGTAAATTCACTCGTCTGCGACTTAAATGCTCCACCGCACGACGTGGAGGTCCACGGGGAGGGGGTTAGAAGACGGCGGTAAATCACAACTCGTCATATTTGTTAAGGTGGCGCTTGAATATTACAGTGGCCCCGAGACACGCGCATCAATAAAACAATATTGGCTTTATTCGGGATAAGCTGAAAAGATGATTCGGCGAGGGCCTAAACATTGCCCAAAACTCCTCACAAATCCATGTACGGTTCTCTACAACGAAAACCTACATGGGCGAAAATACCCCCTAGTGTGAAAAAGTTTTCATGCATGAAAGCCATTTCCACTTTTGTGCTCCCCCTACAATGAAAAGTCCCCTGTTCCGTTATACGAAATCTTTTACTCCGCTCTTGCCTCGCAACGAGATTCACTACAATGAAAACAAGCCTTCTGCAAAAGTCTAATGCATGTCTCCAGGAATCATAACTTGAACAGGAAGTCTGACAATTTGGTTTGAAGTTGCCATTTTGCTTGAATTCTTAGGCTGTTAAGTTCAAGAGAATAATCCAAACAGGACACATGAAAAAGTCTCAAGGACTCAGGCACCTAATTGAAAAGGAATTTGGCCATTTTAGTTTGAAGCTGCCATTTTGGGTTTGAATTCTAGCGTCTGCACTTTGACCAACACATATAAGGGAATTTGTCCAAATTGAGCCCCGATCGGAATAGGTCCCCTCGCCATTTGGGCAGACTTGAAAGTCTCTTCTTGCATAAGTTTCCATACAACTCCAAGATAAAGAGATTAGCACTCAGTAGACTACGAGAGGCCAACGGAGCCACTAAACAAAGCAAATGTGCTGCTAGATGTACAAATGACAGTCCGCTCAAACAACCGGCTCATCATGTGACTCATTGACTTAGCTACGCTTGAACGCGGGCGAGCGACGGGTTGGGGAGGCGAAAGCGTCATGAAACTCTGCTGAGTGGCCAGAAATGTTTGTTTTGTCTTGTTTTTTTTTTTTTTTTTTTAGCCGGGCGTCTTGGCTGTGAATCAGCGGCTCGTTATGACGATTAACGACAGCATCTCGTCTGCGTGTCTCACGGGGTCACTAGCACCTCCCCGGGCTTTCCTGCGGACGCTGCCGCACCGCGACTCCTTCGCCGCCATTCGGCCGGACCGTGGCATAGCTGGCAGAAGGATCTGTTTTTGAAATGGAGGTTGTGAAAGCAGAAAATGATCAGAAAAAAGACAAACGCCGGAGAAAATCTTCTTAAGTGTACGAACACACACTAACACGTGTGTACTCGGTTGCCTCCCACTACTGGATGTCGGGAATCACGGCTTAATTAAAGCAGCGATAAAGAAAGAAGTGACAGCGTGCGCCTGGCTATTAGAAGGTTAATTAGGCAATAATGAAGGGGATACATCAGGTAACTGCGGGCTTTGCCACAATGTGACTGCGTCTAATCCCGTCATATTAATAGCGAACGCCGCGCCGCAACACTTCACACGCTCCATCGGAGCGGGTTTCCGTTCGCCGCCTGTCAACTCGCGTTATGCGCGATGAAGCCTGTCAAGATATCCGATGGATGATATTTGCCTTTGACGCGTCGCTGATTAGCAGAACTCAAGTGTTACATTTAGCGACGGCTATACTTTTTCAAAAAGAAATTAGCGTCCCCACCCCACTGCTCCCCCCCCCCCCCAAGTCGGTTTGACTTAGCAATGTGACATTTCGTGGGCATGTCTATCAAGAGTCGATCCACGGAGAGGTGTCAAGAAACCCTGCCTGAAAAGAGACAGGAAGTACAGGTAGTCTGCCATTTTGGTTTGAAGCAGCCAATTTAGGGTCATTTGGACCATTTCCAAGTCCTTTAACTTGGCAACGTGACATTTGGTAGGCCTGTCAATCATGAGTACACCCACAAAAAAAAAGTCTCAAAAAGCAAGACACGGGGAAGTAGGCCAGTCTGATCTCAGGCAACCCTGTGAGGCTCATTTGCGCTTTGAGGATTTTTTGAAATTTGCAACCCCAAAGCCATTTTCATTCCACAAAAGACACCAGGCCTGAAGAAATTACAAGATTGGATTCGAAGCCGATATTTTGGGTCCATTTTCAGCCACGTCCTGGAGATTTTGTCGGACTATTACACAATTTGAAACGCGTATGGGCAGCCCGGTAGTCCAGTGGTTAGCACGTGGGCTTCACAGTGCAGAGGTACCGGGTTCGATTCCAGCTCCGGCCTCCCTGTGTGGAGTTTGCATGTTCTCCCCGGGCCTGCGTGGGTTTTCTCCGGGTGCTCCGGTTTCCTCCCACATTCCAAAAATATGCATGGCAGGCTGATTGAACACTCTAAATTGTCTCAGGGTGTGAGTGTGAGCGTGGATGGTTGTTCGTCTCTGTGTGCCCTGCGATTGGCTGGCAACCGATTCAGGGTGTCCCCCGCCTACTGCCCAAAGATAGCTGGGATAGGCTCCGGCACCCCCCGCAACCCTAGTGAGGATCAAGCGGTTCGGAAGATGAATCAATTAATGACTATTATTATTATTATTATTATTATTGGGGCAGAGGTGCAGGGTTCGACTCCGGCCTTCCTGAGTGGAGTTTGCATGTTCTCCCCGGGCCTGCGTGGGTTTTCTCCGGGTGCTCCGGTTTCCTCCCACATTCCAAAAATATGCATGGCAGGCTGATTGAACACTCTAAATTGTCCCTAGGTGTGAGTGTGAGCGTGGATGGTTGTTCGTTTCTGTGTGCCCTGCGATTGGCTGGCAACCGATTCAGGGTGTCCCCCGCCTACTGCCCGAAGACGGCTGGGATAGGTTCCAGCACCCCCCGCGACCCTCGTGAGGATCAAGCGGCTCGGAAGATGAATGAATGAATGAATGAATGAAACGCGTATAGTCGAAAAGGTTAAGAATTTGAAAGTGTGATGACTCGAGAAACTAATAACTCCACAAGGGACCAAGCACCAAAATATTGGCGTTTCCATTGTCCGGTGCAAAGCTATTATGAAGAGCAATCAATAAATAGATTGTTATGCCAGATGTGACTTTGGACTCGCTTCGCTGTACTGTCGCACGCCGACTGGTTCTCGTCCTTTACAGAATGAGTTGAAAGGTCATGGTCCAGCATTAGCGTGACCATGTGACCCCCATCCCACAACCTCCACAACCCCCCCCGGGTCCTCCCTCGAATCAATTTACAAACGCCACATCAGTTTATCCTGTAACGTCAATACGACTTGATTAGCCGCCGTTTGTCATTGACAGCTCTTACTTGACATCTGAACCCACCGAAATGCCGAGACGACCGGCGCCTCGCCTCGGTGTCATCGTCATCATAATGGCAACAACCCCCGTGCTCCCCCGGCCCCCTTCGAGACTGGAAAAAGTCGACAGTGTTGCCGTTCCTGGGAGGGGCGCATGGGAAAAGTCGGATAATCCGCAAATCCAACCTCGGATTTGAGGCGCAGAGTGCGAGGGGAAGCTAATTGGATGCCTGCTAATAATTGGATTTTTCTCAAGAAAAAGGAAAAAAATAAAACGGCAACAATGGAGGTAAAAAGACCACATTAAATCCAGTGCCGACAGGTCGCCCGTCATCAAAGATTATCAGTCAAAATGGACTTTAATAATGTCACCGAAAGCCCCGGAGGATGATAATTAATGCTCGCTATTGCTAGGAGGGGCTTCAACATCTGGTGATTGAAGTCACAAAGTAAAATACTGCGTTACTGTGCTGAAGTTTCTTGGATGTGTACTTTACTTGAGTACAGTGGTGTCTCGAAATATCAATCCGCCGTTTGCATGGGAATCATTCCTACTCCAAAAATTCACAAATGTTCACCATTCCCCCAATTTTTGCCTCCTTCAACATTTCCCGACTGATTTTCACCCTTCCAACTTTAAACTATCCTCGTTCCCCAATTTTATGAAAGCACAATTTTGGAATGACCACCTCTGTCCACCTTACTGAACTGATTCGAACCATTCCCGACCATGTTTAGCACGTTTTCTTAACATTCCAAAAATTTTCCAACACCAAATAAATTTGTGTATTAACCTTGTTCTTGACTCATTCAAACCATTCTTTGTGTAAACTGTTCCGCTCGTTCCGCACATCTTTGGGACCACTCCATCCATCCATCCATTTTCCGAACCGCTTGATCCTCACTAGGGTCGCGGGGGGTGCTGGAGCCTATCCCAGCCGTCTTCGGGCAGTAGGCGGGGGACACCCTGAAACGGTTGCCAGCCAATCGCACTTTGGGATCACTCCCAGCCCAAAAATGACCAAATTTGAATGGTGAAATTCTCAAACGTCCTTTAAAACAATTAACACGTTCTTCCACATCTCTTGACTGATTCAAAACATTCCGTGTTCAAGCTCTCACATTCCTTCCTGACATCTCGAAATATTGCCATTCCCCCAAACTTCCCAGTGACATCATTACCTCCTCCTTCCGCATTTCTTGAACAATTACAACCATTCCAAGTCTCAAATTCTAATAATTCCACAGCTTTACAGAATTCACAAATAATTTCTATAGAAATTGCATAACATAGACTGACAAAAAAAAACCCATTGGATTTCATTCAAGTGACTTGGAAAGTTCTCACGGACGAGGTTTTCTGGTTGGAGCTGTTGCCGGGCAAACGTTACGGAAATGAGCGCGAGCACCACATGTCGGGCTTGTGTGTGTAGCGGCGGGAGAAGTAGCGGGAGGAGGTCGGGACAACAAAGCTCTCAGCCGAGATTACCGCAAAGCACAATCTTCACGTTGTATGTTGGGGATTGCGCCCGGAAGAAGCCGCCGCACCGCCGCGATGGCGCCGCGCCTTTTCCCAGGTGATGCCATTAGACGTCCGCCATCATCTCCGAAGGCTTTGGCTAAATCCAACGGCTCCCGCCTGCGTTATTATCCCGCACGTTCCCGCTGGGGGTTCACGATTCCGCCTTTACCTCCGCGCAAACACAACAAAAGACGGTGGAAATATACAAATCCCCTTGAGGATTGTGCGTGTGGATGTCGAGGTAGACAATATGACAGAGACGGAAATGAACTCAAAAGACTACGATGTCCTCCCATGCGCATTTTCATCTCGAGGCACCAAAAGTTCAGTCTTTACGTTACTCGAGCGGCCATTACTCCCGAATGGATAGATCACGACATACAACATGCTTCCTGGTTGTTCTGATCATCCTTGACATGCTTCCACGGCTTAACTGGACTGTGCATAGAGCAATAATATGATTAAATAGAATGGAAAGAATTCAACAGTGGCGTGTGCGGCTTGGCCACCGGGGAGCAACATAATACAGTCCTGGAGACACAATACATGCACCCGAGTATTGTTTGATTTTCTGTCTACATGTTGCTTCACCCTTTGTGTTCAAATATTTGCTGCTGAATTAATTATATTTTGTACACGGAAAATACGGTACGTGCATAATATAACAAGCCTGGAAAACTGTATATTTGTTTATCTGCTGTATATCTGTATGCAGTATGAAAAATATACATTTACATACTGTAGTATGTATGGGAA
Source organism: Hippocampus zosterae (assembly GCF_025434085.1). Lineage (NCBI taxonomy): Eukaryota > Metazoa > Chordata > Actinopteri > Syngnathiformes > Syngnathidae > Hippocampus > Hippocampus zosterae. Next base: position 23,222,962 of record NC_067458.1, read on the forward strand.
TGCATTTTGTCCTTGATGCTTTGCCGCCTTGGTGCACGTTTTCCAACTGCATGCTCTCTAATGGACATTTTCATGTGGATTGTTCTGTTGTCTTGTCCATATTTCATGGCAAAATGAGGGCACGTTTATGTTTGTGGAAATAATGGAAGAAGCAGCAGTACTTTGTTCCCGTTCTCCCACATAATTGTCGTCACTCCACCGGCACTTTTTCACTTTGACCTTTTCTGATGGAAATGATAGCCAGCGCATGTCGTCTTTTTTTTCTCTCTGGTCTGAGGCACTCAGAGGACACTTATCCTGCCATTATGGTTATATTGGTGCCAGATTTACTTTTATTGCCTATCATTTTGTACGCCGCAATTTCTCCTTTGACAATTTTCGTGAATACAAAGAGCATCTGAAATGAAAAGAAATACAGATGTTTCTCAAAATGTAGCAAACATGATATGCTATGCTACACTGTGCATTGAATCGGATTTCAATAAAGTTTAGCAAAAACTTAACTCATTAGCCACTGCGAGCCAAGCCTGTTAGCTGTCAGCAAATGAGCTAATCAGCAAATATTAGCATTTTAGCTGATGTCCACCTAGCTCATTCGCTACGCCAACAGCTGCTAATAGTACAATCATACAAAAAATGAGCTTCTCTGAGTTAAACGTGGCTAAGAAGCTATGTCAACAGTAGCTAATGACCCTAGTTAAGAGTAGCTACCAAGCTATGCTAATAGAAGCTAATGTGCCAAGTTATAAGTGGTTAGCAAGCTATGCTACCAATAGCTAATATGTTGTTTTAAGTGGCTAAAAAGCTATTGTAAAGTATATTGAGCTAAGTTTAGAACACCACTCCATTTTCCCCCTGAGTTTCTGAGAGGCAACTGAATTTAATTATTTAGAAAGTTTTACTGAATCATTTTAAAAATCAGTACCATCAGAATGTTTTGAAATGCATGTATTTTACAGTAATAGAGTTGCATTCTTTATTCTGGGGGGGAGTAATATTTTTCAAGACTAAAAAAGTCGTATTTGGTTATACTAATGCAAACACGGTGAGCACCCCCCCGCCCCCCACCCAGTTTGTGCTATGCAAAGAAGAGGGAATGTAGCATTAAAAGCCACCAGCTTGTTGTTGTTGTGTATGCTTGAGATAGTCTTGCTATTATTTAAATGTCATCTTGGTGGGAGACGGGGGGGGAGGGGCTTGTCTTTTGGAGGTGGGGAAAGGGGGCACATGCTGCTATTGTTTGCTATGAGACAAAAAGGCCAAGCCACAGCGCTAATGCGAAAATAAACATCAGACTACGACGAGCGTGGAAAGACGACCACATGACGGCTGTATTGCTGACACTATTCCACGTGAAACAATGATCTTGCTATTAGCATATATTTCATTAATTTGTTGTCCCCGGCATGCATATTACCATATCGTTTATTAATTGGCCTGACTAGCCCGCTATCTAGTGCGTCAAGTGGCTTCGTTCTCACAAAGCGTGGCAGATGAAGGAATCAGGTCAGATTAGCGTGTTGGCTATCGATAGCTGCAATCAATTCAATTAGTTTGTCATTTACGCTCTAATGTATGCATGGATTTCTCTTTCAAAAATGTGCCTTTAATTTCCCCTCGCCAGCGTAAACCCGGTCCTCCTCCTCCCGCCAGCGTCCAGATAATTAAAGGCCGCTTCCTGTCTCGCCTGCGTCTGAAGCGCTAACGCTAATTAGAAAGGGCAACAGTTGCACCGCGTCAATAGCGGATTAGGATTAATTAGGATAGGAAGTGACAGATGAGTGCCAATGACAGCGCAGAGGTCAAAGCAGCATTGTATCATGCACCCGCCCAAAAATTGTTGTTACCGCTTTTCACAATTCACAACAAACATTAGCATGAGCATTCTTTTTTTTTTTTTTTTTTTTTGCGTGTATGCATGCAGGATTCCACGACGTGTTAAACTTTGTTTTGCTGAAACCCGGGCAAGGAAAAAATGTACAACCCCTGCCTATTCACGATTGATAACTGGACACGAGACTTGTAAAATCAGACCCCATAGTCTCATACCAAAAAATAAACACGTTGAAAAAAAATGAATAAATTCATACATTGTAAGGATATAGTCATGGTGGTTTAAAAAATGCCTGGGAGTGAGCGAAAATTCATTTTTTTCAAGGCAAAAGCCATGTTTTTAAAAAAAATGACCTTTGACCTTTGAAAAACAATCTTCTTCGACTAAAGTCTTGCTTCTATTGAAGCAATAAATGCAACTTAATTCTCGTACAAATACATCATGTATTTGTTTGCCATGCAACTAGCTCGTTAGCACGTTAGCACCGAGGCTTGTGACAAGCTCTGCTTTATTTATGAAAGTGACGCATCCATCCATCAGAATACGTGTCAGTGTTCATCTTATATTCTATAGTTGACACTTAATGTGTTGCGCTCCAACCCCTCAGGAGGACACTCTCTTGTGTCCAGCAGGGGCTGCACTGCTGGGGGGCATACTTAGCCCTGGAGTCCCCCTAGAGGAGCACTGTTATTATTGTTAATAACAAGTGATAAATAGTGTACATGTGGTGCCGGCCCAGTGCGTACACAACAAACACATCACTCAGCTGAAAATATGTTTTTTGTTTTTTTAAGAAATGGATTATTGTGTCGGACGCACAACAGAGAAACATTTTGTGGCATTATTTTTGGAAATAGATGGGGTTTGTTTTTGTTTTTTTTGGACTTTGTTTTGTATATTTTTGTTATTGTTCTCACTGACTTTTTTGTCTAACACGGGCTAAACGCGGTTTCGTTATTCAATATTCAAGATAACATTAAAATTATCTTCCATTTGCAGGGCTGATACAATTACTGATGATTTTATCTTAAACGCTGAGGAAGTGATTCCATTCTTTTGAAGATTAAAATCGAAATATCACTTTGATTAATTCGATTTGATGGATTAATTAAACAAAATCAGAAATAAACAGTCTGCTAATTTATTTTGTATGTACCGGTAATCTTATGAATCACAATATTTCATAGCTGCATGGAACTGAAAATGTCTTGAGTGTAAAGTTTGTCATATTCAAGTTGAAAAGTGCTTCAATTGTGCCTAAATGTAAGGTCTAAAAGCTTGAATTTGACATCATGAGGCATAATGATAGCAAAACGAGGATAAAGTAAACTGTCAAGACCAATAATTCCACTCGGGTCCACTTTTACCACAGAGCATAAAACATATAAGAAAGAATAAAAACGTGTCAAAGTGTTTCTGTGCCCAGGGCGCCAAGCGTTCTGCTTTCCTGAATGGGCACAAAGACAAGACAGCACATGCCTTCGGGGGGGGGGGGGGGGGGCGCTCTTGTTTATTATACTATAGCTTATGTGACCTGAGTGAATGGACATTTTTCCAAATGCTTGGAATTGCCTCAAAGAGAGAAAAAAAAAACGCACCCTCAAGACAGAAATGTGAACGGGATGTCCACTTTCTTCTCCCGCATTAGCCATTAGCTTTCAAGATAAAGAGTGCTCACAATGGAAGTCACTTGATGACACCCATGTAGCCCACGGGAGGGGGGCGGGGGGGTTACGGCATTGGGGAAGTGAGGGTGCTGGGGTTGGGGGGCATTTTGGAGCCACAATGGAGTGGTGTGTGCATCTAAACGCCCCCTTTCCTTCTTTTCGGAGTCACTTTTCCCAATGTATTCCTTAGCACTTATTCCGTTCTTTTACGCTGGAATCTCACGGCTGACTTGGCCCATCAAATATTTATAACTCAGGTCGACATTTTCCGATTGGCGCTCAGATGCCGTTTTACTTGAAGTGGATCAAAACTTGCACAAAAAAAAGAAGAAAAATAAATTATATGATCGAATTGATTTATTTACACGAATATGTAAATATACTCGTTTAGTCCACTTAAATATCATTTTAGCCTTTTTGGCCTGAGCACCAAAACACATTTTTGAATCATGGAAGATCATCCCGCACAAATTCGTAAAAATATAAATCGGTAAATGCCAAACGACAAATATTCAGGGGTCTACTGTATCCCCACATCTTTTCAATGTATTTCTCATACCTCCACGTCCTGACATTTTATGACTTCCAAAAAAGCTGTGATAAATTGCTCAAAATTTAAGACGTTGACGTCCCTCCGTATTGTTACAAATAATCTTCCGGCACATCGTCCCGCTTATTCCACCGCACTCGAATCTCAGCATTTTACAGCCAACTGATGAAATATTAAGGTTGGCAGCGGCACCAAAGGGGAGTTCATGTCCAGCGTCCCGTCTCCGACATCCCAGCAGGAATGTCGTACAGGAGAAGGGGGGGAGGGGGGAGGGGGGAGCTGTTATAAAACTTTGATGGCAATGAGCCGGGATATTGCTAGCATTCTCCCCGGCGTCACAATGAAATCTTAATCCGAGTTAATGGAAGAGATACGAAAGCCTTTCCCCGTTCAAACACACGCTCTGCATTATTTATCAATTATTGTCAGGAAAATGATTCCGCACTGAGATTTCGGAGGCGAGGAACGCTGGGAAAACATCTCTCGTCTTTTTGACCCCTAACGTTGGAGCATTTTACAGTAGAACTAGCACTGCAATCAGGTAAACTCTGCGGCAAAAGGGGGTCGGCGGTTCAAAAAAAAAAAAAATATCTAGCTAGAATTCTTTGTCCTGAAGGTCAGCACTATGCTAAAAGCTCACTAATGTCTCAAACATGCCGTGATGTTCGGCGGCTTCCTTTGAAAAAGCCTCCCTCAATGCCGCCACTTTTCTTGTCTTTTCTTTTTTTTTTATCCACCAATTACACGTCTGCATGACTTCCTCTCAGCCTAATTCGACGTGACAGGCTGCTCTTCCGCGGCGTAATAGAAACGCTCTCCCGTGCCGCAGAACATGGCGCGCTAATGTAGCCGCCGCGTGTCCGGCATGAGTGCACGACCGACGCGGCCGTGTTACCGCACCGCGACATGGCAGGGAACAGGTCTTGATTAGCATTAGCACATGTAGCCGGGGTCTCCCTCAAGACAGCCGCACGTCAGTCATTCCCCGAATGCCTCGTGTGCTCTGCTCAGTTAACACGCTACTTCATATTAGCACACACAAGCAACACCGATTATTAAATAATTGCGGACGAATTAGTCGGGCATGGTGAGGCACCTTGATGGTAAGGAAAGATTAGTGTCAGCCACATGTAGCCCGACCTAGTGGAAGATGTCAATCATTCGTGGCTAGTTAACGTTAGCATGCACAAGTCCCACGATTAGACCTTTGTGGATCCTCAGGGACAACAATTCTCTTGTTACCGTCAATACTCTTATTCATATAAACGTTTTTAAAACGTTTATATGAAATACCACGACCAAACTATTACCAGACATGCTGAGTAAACTGTTACTTAAAGCTGAGCATCAGCCACATGTAGCACAGTCCCAGTTACAAATCCTCCGGCGCTTCATAGCCGCTTGGCTAACACCCAAGTTCATGTTCATTGCTAAGTTACTTAGTTGGTAATAAAAATAATATTGAGTAGAATTTTTAAAAAGTAACGTTTTGGGGCCTTGAAGGCATTGGACTGTGCGTCAAAAACATCGCACATCATAATACGTGTCGATAGTCTGTTTAAATTGGCTACATAGAATGGCATGACAAACTAAATTTGCATTGTCATGCAGTTCAATAAAATTGGAATTAGCAGCTTGGCTCGCTGTGGTGTAACCAACTAAATAATAGCCAGACACACATTGACTGATTGATCGGCTGTTATTCATGATTGTGAACTAAAGTTTTTTTTTCTTGCTACGTGGTCCACAACATCAATTTTATTGTTAAGTATTGTTTGCTTCTGCTCTTAAACTCATAAATAAACCAAGGGCGCAGCGTTTGTTAGCTCTCAGCCGGGTGATCGCGCCAGACGCTAAACGCTAAAAGCCAAGCAGCGGCGGTCATGCTAAGAGGATGTGTTTTACTTTGGCGGTGGGTAGAAATGCGCTTTACTTTGGCGGGCGGGTACTCACTTACGAGGTGATAAAAGCATAAAAAGGAGGCATCAAAGTTGGATGCCGCGTCGCCGGGAGGATACGCCGCTAACGTAATTTAGGACGCCGAAGACGACAAGCGTTTTCGCTTCGGCGTGTCCCGCTTTCACCGCGACACCCAGGAAGTTGCTGGGAAAAAAAAAATAGCCTGGCGGCAGTGTCGTTACGCCGCTGCGGGTTAACGCAAACGGACGTGTTAGCGTTTGAACAGGCGGCCCGATACATTATTTAGCCTCACAACAACATTGCTCTCGTGTAAGCTAGAAAGCTAGCATGCTAACTAATGAGGTACCTCATTATTAGATGAGTGCACGACTCAGCGGGATCGTCTGAGTGACACTCAATCATTTATTGATGTCCCGCCTTGTTCTTAACTCATTTTAATTATGAGTGCTCCTTAATTATAATCCGAGGGAGGTTGAGGGAGTGGGGGGGGGCGGGGCGGGGCGTCCGAGGGGAGGCGTTGTGTGTCGCTTAGATGTCGCACAACTTCATCAGCAAGCCGCCATCCATAATTCAGCCGCCCTTCGTGTAGTTTCTTGAGTTTAGGGGCAAGTCAAGTGGAAAAAGGACTATAGAGGAAGTTGGAATGTCAGGCAAAAAAAAAAAAAAGATGCCTTTTACTTTTTGCTGGTCACGTGGCCCCCACTCAATCCCTGAGTGGAGACGGCAGGGGCTGCGGGTTGCAGTGGGAGCAATTTCTTGACCTTCTAACCGTAGACAAGGTGATGCCGTTAATCTTCAGGAGGCTTCCTGTGTCAGCAGCGCCCCCCGTGGGGGAGGGCCGCCGACAACCCCCGCCCCGCAGACTTACACATGAAATGTCTGCATTGGCTCAAACATAGGAAAGTTCTTCCCGGCCTGTCTCCTTTTTTTGGACATTTCATCCATTTTTCAGGATGGCCAACATTGTAAACCTTAGATCCCCGATCGGGACCACATAAACTATACGTTCCAACATTTAATTAAACCCCAATTGGCATTTTCAGCATCCTCATGTCAGGAGGTGCAGCCCTGGGGGACAGCCGCCAACCACCCAAGGCCCAAAGATTTCAATTTGAAACCACCAAGATGTCTGTATCGACTCAAACGCAGCAAGTTCTCCACTCCCCTGCCTCCTTTTATGTCCTATACATCCATTTTATAGGGTGTTTTCCCCCCCCCACACCTCAAACAAACCGGCAAATGATTGGGGCAACAGCAAGTAAACAACAGTATATTTTACATTATTTCATTAAATCCTCATGTCATGTCATGAGGTGGCTTGCTTGAAGACGGATGTTAACTCCTCAAGTACAATTTACAATTGAAACCAGTAAGGTTCAAACACCTGATGGCCGTCAACCACACCCTGCCCAAAGTCTTTTCAGGATATTTTGCCCCCAGCGTTTAGAAAAGCAAAACAAAACAAAAGAAAATGTATCCGTGTGAAAGAACCTTTAATTACATACCCGAGTGATATTTTGAACATCTTCCTGCCAGGCGGTGATGCGCTGCTGCGAGACGGCTGTCAAGCACCCTCGCTCTACTTGTACTTATGATGTCTAAAGTTCTTCACTCGTTCTCTCCTGCCGTTTCTATTTTTCACAGGATTCTCTGCTGCCTCGCATCCCAAGTCCAACTACAAACCATGAACTGACTGGGACCACAGAAAGCACATTATTTATCGCCGTTGTCGGGAACTCAAAAACTCAACTAGACACAAGAAGGAAAAAAAATAATAATTGCACCCCAATTGACAATTCCATCATCTTCATGTCAGGAGAGCCCCCAGGTGCTCCCTGACTTGCACTTGCTGCCGACCCCAGCCCAAGTCTCCAAACCAACCAACCAGCGAAAGTGTGAAGTGTACCTTTAATTACACCAATTGACATTTTGAACATTACAACAAGGAAGAAAAAGTGAGGCTCTCTGTGTCCAGGGCCCCTCTGGGACAACCCCCCCACACTTCCCCGCTTGCACTTGAACCCCACGAGATGTCTGTATCGACTTGTTCTCCTGTGCCTCCTTCATCTGTCCACCATCTTTTTTTTCACCATCTTTTTTTTTTCTCTTTTTGCCATTCTGCCGCCGCCGCCGCCAAGTCAGGCCCCTGTGCGTCCATCTGTCGTCCGCCCAGCTTATCCCGCCTTGCTATTGTTGTTTTTCACCTGCTGCTGGCAGCCTTCGAGCCACAGAAGATGCTCTTGTATCAATTACTCACACCTGACAACCTCGGGATAAAAATGTGGCTAGCTTTTTTTTTTTTTTTAAACATGGCGTTTGCAGCCGTCCCATCTGTACAGCTGGCAAGCTTTATTTTCCGACACAACTGGGAACATGAAACTAGCCTCATTAGCTTAGCTTACTCTTGAGCAATGGCTATGTTAGCATTTTGAGCTAACAGCAGCACAGCATCAGGCACCGTTTTTTAATGTAGATTTTTTGTTGTTTCTAAATTGGACTGCTAACATCACAGTAAGTAGGCCTTGGATAATTTTGCGCGAACAACACCGTAGCATTTTCTCCAAATGTGCAAAGGAGGGGGTGGTGGCTTTACATCTATACAAAGTATAATTATTATTAATTAATTATATTAATTATTAATTATACTTATAAAAAAGAAATATTAAAGAAACAAATTCACTCTAGCAGTCTTCTTCTACTGTTCTACTAACCCATGCTTGAGTACGACAGGGAGACCCCCCCCCACCTCCATAGATAGATAGATAGATAGATAGATAGATAGATAGATAGATAGATAGATAGATAGATAGATAGATAGATAGATAGATAGATAGATAGATAGATAGATAGATAGATAGATAGATAGATAGATAGATAGATAGATAGATAGGCTTGCTAGCTAGCTAATCGGATAGATAGCTAGATGGATAGATAGATAGGCTTGCTAGCTGGCTAGCTAGCTAATCGGATAGATAGCTAGATAGATAGCTAGATAGGCTTGCTAGCTGGCTAGCTAGCTAATCGGATAGATAGCTAGATAGATAGCTAGATAGGCTTGCTAGCTGGCTAGCTAATCGGATAGATAGCTAGATAGATAGCTAGATAGATAGCTAGATAGGCTTGCTAGCTGGCTAGCTAATCGGATAGATAGATAGATAGATAGATAGATAGATAGATAGATAGATAGATAGATAGATAGATAGATAGATAGATAGATAGATAGATAGATAGATAGATAGATAGATAGATAGATAGATAGATAGATAGATAGATAGATAGATAGATAGATAGATAGATAGATAGATAGATAGATAGATAGATAGATAGATAGATAGATAGATAGATAGATAGATAGATAGATAGATAGATAGATAGATAGATAGATAGATAGATAGATAGATAGATAGATAGATAGATAGATAGATAGATAGATAGATAGATAGATAGATAGATAGATAGATAGATAGATAGATAGATAGATAGATAGATAGATAGATAGATAGATAGATAGATAGATAGATAGATAGATAGATAGATAGATAGATAGATAGATAGATAGATAGATAGATAGATAGATAGATAGATAGATAGATAGATAGATAGATAGATAGATAGATAGATAGATAGATAGATAGATAGATAGATAGATAGATAGATAGATAGATAGATAGATAGATAGATAGATAGATAGATAGATAGATAGATAGATAGATAGATAGATAGATAGATAGATAGATAGATAGATAGATAGATAGATAGATAGATAGATAGATAGATAGATAGATAGATAGATAGATAGATAGATAGATAGATAGATCGATCGATCGATCGATCGATCGATCGATCGATAGATAGATAGATAGATAGATAGATAGATAGATAGATAGATAGATAGATAGATAGATAGATAGATAGATAGATAGATAGATAGATAGATAGATAGATAGATAGATACACACACACTTGTTTGGAGACAAAGCGATGATGAGATGACATTTGATGTTCTTAAAAAAAATTTTTTTTTAATGTGTGCAGTTGTGTCACGTATTTTTCCAGCGTTTACCTTCCATCCGTATATCGCTCTGTCCGAGATGCTAATTTGTGTGTTTGATGCATGTACTCACAAGTTGTTTGCACGGTCGCCTCCACCTGCGCTTGTTTTGGCATCCTGTCAAAAAACAACAACAACAACACGGCCATGCATGTTTAATTAGGACGGGACACCAGGGCTCCTCTGAGAGACGGCGCCGCCTCCTCCTCCTCCTCATCCTCACTACCCCCAGATTATTTTCGCCTTTTTGAAGTATGGAAAGAAAAGGTATTAATATTTAAAGGCCTTGCTAGCTTCACCTCATATACACACAGAAAAGCTCTCATCTTGAGAGAGAGCCGTGATTGGAACACACTGCGTGTGCACGGGTCACTTCATTAGGTACAAGAGCTCATGAAAATGACAGTGTGACCGTCACGCTGACTTTGGTGCGGTTGTAGCTTACAGTATGACAAAACACGCACGCCTTTTGTTCAAGTTCGGACTTTTTTTTTTTGCAAGGCTGACTTAGCCATCTGGACGTTTGTTGCCACGGCGACACTCATGAAATAATCGGCCACCGTAATGATGATGTTGATGATGATGCAATCGTTTGAAATCGTTTGTTCAACTGCTCGCAGCATCTCTTATTTCCTCCACAAGTTTGACCCGTAAAAGCGGGCCTCTAATTAAGCTACTAATTGGGGGAAGGTGCAGGAAAAAATAAGGAGGAAGTAGTGGGAAGATGAGGGAAAGGAAAAGAGAGATGATAGGAAGACAGTCGATGAAGAGGGAAGGAAGAAAAGGAAAGATGAAGGAGATCAAGTCAAAAGGAAGGAAAGAAAACAGGAGAAAAAAGGTGGAAGGAGAAAATAGGAGGAAGGACGGGGAATATGATCAAAGGAGGAGGAGGAAGAGAAAGAAGAAGATATGAATTTAGGATGGTGAAGGAAGACAGCGTAAAAAGGAAGAGAAAGAAGAATGAACAATAAAGGAAGAAGAAGACGAGTTGTTTGCGTTTTGTGGTTTCATTAGCATAGCAAGAAGCTAACAGCAGAGAATGAGCGCGCATCTGGATGACATCATCACTGATTTTATAGCCAGCAAGACATTGCAATCAAAGACGGGCTAATTGCAGGTCCAACTTTGAAGTTGCGAGCCCTTCATGTTCGTACTTTTCCACTTGCCTTCCCACACGTTTATCATGACAGCAAGTTCAGAGCTCTCCCAAATTATATTTCCAAATGTTTTTACCCTTCATATTTCGGGATCACAAAGTGTGCATATTAGCAAAATGGCAGACATCACTTTCGCGTGCGAGCATAACTTCAGGAAAGTTGATGTCAAAAATCATTTGTATTTTGAATTATTTAGGATTGAGCGAGAAAAGGCTTAGGAAAAGAAGAAGTTAAGCGTGACTATCCGATGCATAACATTCACCTTTCCGTGGCCCATTCAAATCTTAACAACTTTGTAGCTCATCTAGCGGCGGACTTTAGCACAATTCCAGTAGCACTGAGAATCCCCGCGATAAGCCCAAATGGCAAATAGCATCATCAGAGTGCTTCGTGCCGCTCTGCGCTGCCGCTGCAACACAACAAATAAATCCTGGCTAGCGCTGCTCAGTTTGCCCACCTCGCCAGCTTGTGTTTGTCTCTGGTGAGATCTCGACACGTCGACGGACTGGCCGAGTGTCTCTGCAGCCATAGGTCATCCATCTAAGAGTCCCCCCCACCCCACCAGAACATCAAATGATGATGGGGGTATGTCTAATGACATGCGTTACTTTCCCGATGTTTAGCTCAGCATGCTAATCATGTTAGCAACAGCGTGTATAGATTTTAAAGCCTTCATTTGCATAACGTCTCATTCTGGCCAAATTAGTTTCGAAGACAAGATTTGGGTGTTAAAGTTAAACCAAGGATGAAAATTTCAATAGGAAGTGTAACGATATGAGCAACATCTCCTCTATTCGCTCGTCATGCTAATTATGTTAGCACTAGCATACGAGGTGACATCGAAAGTATTAACGCCCAAATTTGCATATCTCATTCCGGTAAAATCAGTGTTTCAAATCAGAGTTTGAAGACAAGATTTGGGTTTTGAATTAAGGTTTCAAGCCCCGATGTCCATTTCAATCAAAAGCGTAGCAACATGAGCTCCATTTCCTTTATTAGCATGGTGGTGCTAATCAGGCTGCTAGCGTGTGACGTGACGCCTCTGATGTTAATGCCTTCATTTGCATAACGTCTTATTGCGCTGACAGCGCCAGTTAGCGTGGCGGCATTCACGTCGTTGCGGCGCGGCAGGAGATGAAACGCTACAGCAAAGTTGAAACGGGACACGCCGGACATTTGATGCCGTCGCGCATCAAATATGCGCGTCCCACTCGGGCCACGCTTGGATCACATGATGCCTTGTCGCCTTATTATTCAATTTGAGAGCTGCCAGGTGGGACAAACGCGGCGACAAGCTCCTCTGGGAGCAGACGTGGGTATGTTTTGTCATCAATTTGCTCATGTAATGAAACATGTTTGACGTCTTTAATGTGTCATTTAAAGATGACGAGTGAGCGCCGTTTACTCGGGACCAAGTCAATCAAAGAAGGCGGGATGTAAACTAAGTTTTTAGTCAGCAAGAGTTAGGTTTAGCTGGGTTAGGATCATCATTCGGAAAGGTTCAGGTTAAGGGTTTAGATTTAGGTTTGGTTTTGGCTTGGTTGTTAGGCTTTGGGGCGGCCCGGTAGTCCAGTGGTTAGCACGTCGGCTTCACAGTGCAGGGGTACCGGGTTCGATTCCAGGTCCGGCCTCCCTGTGTGGAGTTTGCATGTTCTCCCCGGGCTTGCGTGGGTTTTCTCCGGGTGCTCCGGTTTCCTCCCACATTCCAAAAACATGCGTGGCAGGCTGATTGAACACTCTAAATTGTCCCTAGGTGTGAGTGTGAGTGCGAATGGTTGTTCGTTTCTGTGTGCACTGCGATTGGCCGGCAGCCGATTCAGGGTGTCCTCCGCCTCCTGCCCGAAGACAGCTGGGATAGGCTCCAGCACCCGCCGCGACTCTAGTGAGGATCAAGCGGCTCGGAAGATGAATGAATGAATGAATGTTAGGCTTTGGATTTTAGGATTGGTTAAGGTGTGTTAATTTCATTTAATGGTTAAATCAGGCTACTTTGAAACTGTACCCCTTGTTTGAAATTCGAACCCAGGCTTGAAACCCTAACCCCGGTGCGAAAACCGACTTTAGAAACCTAACCCTTGTTCCAAACCCTAAACCAGGCCTGAAATCCTCCTTTGTAACTCCAGACAGGGTCGAAAACCGAATTTGTCCTAAAACGAAATTTGAAATGCATGCCTTTGCTTGAAAACCTACTAGACTCCTAACCATGGTTCGAAACCCTAAATGCGGCTTGAAACCTTACTTGGAAACTCTAACCCTTAGTTGAGAGTCCAGGTCCAGGTGTACCCATAAAGACTGAAGATCTCAACCATGACCCTAATGAGGAATGGAAATGGAAAATCTGCTGATTACCTTCTGAGTAGCTTGCAGTGGGTGCCTGTTTGTCAACATATGGTTTGCCCCCCACCCCTCCGCCCCATCACCCCCCTTCAGAGCCCTACTCGCAAACGAGGCCGCATCCCTATTTTTTTCCCCAACCCAAAACGTTCCTTTGCCGAGCGCTAAGCGCGCTGGCACTAAATTATTCATACAAGTGCGAATTTTGTCCATCTTTGACGCCGTCACGCCGTGGGAAACAAATAGCAGTTTATGCTGAGGATGAAATATTCAAATAAGGCGTGTAAAATAAATAAGTAGAAGGAGCCGTATACATATTTACACGAGACGTTTGCCATGTGTGATATTGGGAGATAAACCCGAGCGCAGACGTTGAAGAAGAGAAGAAAAAAAAATGTACAATGAGGCAAAAAGTGCTCTGGGATATTTAGCACCAATAATTTATGAGCGGCAATAAATCATTCATTTTCCGCCGGCTTCAAGTATTTATCCGGCATCGGCCATTAGAGGAGGCCGGTTAAAGCCTCGCTCCAGATATTAGCATATCTGCGTTCATATTTCTCGATAGTACATCTCTGCTTTTAAGACTGTGGACCACCGCTTGGGCCTTTCGCTGTGTGTTAAAAGTATCGCAACTTGTTTGGAGCATTTAGCGTCAATATGTCCTCATTTATTGATGTATTTCAGCACTGCAAGTGAGCAGAATACGTGATTTAAAATTGCGGGCTTGAATGTGATTAATGAATGTTTGGAAAAATGGAGTTAAGGGGACGAATAACGATGGCGTTAAACTGCGAGTTGATCGCATTTCTGTGGAACCACATAGGAAATAATGTGTTGGGAAAAAGAAAAAAAAGACGACTTTTGACCCACTTTATTTTACAGGATTCTTCATTTAAATTAATTGTAATGTGCGTTAACGTGAAAAGTAAAAATAAAAAAAAAAGGGGGGGAAGTAGGCTAACATCTCTAGCTTTTCAAGACATTTGACGAATGGCAAGGGATTAGGAAAACCAACACTGCCACCTAGTGGCCCATTATAGCTGCCAGCACAAAGTAGTACCAAGAAATCCAATTCACCTGACTTCCGAGACTTCAAGATTTCAAGATATGAGCCGTAATTCAACTGATATTTTATTTATTTATTTTTGCTTCTTTTGTGATCACAATTTTGTCCGTAATTTTGACTTAAAAGTTGCTGTTTTAAGATTAATATACAGTACAATGAGAAACGGCATTAATGGGCAAACAAATATCATTGGCACTGCGTGACACTTGAAAACAACCAGCAGGCCAACAAATGTGGACAGTGAAACAATGCTCATGGGCATCTATTCTTTATCCTGCAAAAAAACGACTCATTATTACAGCATCTGATTCACTTGAAGTAGTAATGAAACTCTTTGTTTCTTCATGACTATTATAATTCTCCCCGATGGCCAAATTGCACACAGCACAATGAATTGAATCACAAATCACAAATTCAAAATGCTATTTGTGTAAAACAATATTTAGGAATCATTCTATGGCGACAGTTACGTTTTTTTCTCGGGACAACTAGAATTTAACATGTGTGTGTTTCTCTGTTTTGTTTGATGATCTAAAATGTATTGAGGGATTTAGTTTATTTGTAATTTATTTATTTTGAAAACAGACGATGGTTCTCTCTCACCGCCGATGAGCCGACAAAACACTGGCGGGCTGCTGTTGACGTCACGCGAGCCCGTTTAAAACATTTAACCCACTTTTCTCCGCTGCCAAACGTCTCGTTTTTTTTTTTTTTTTTTTTGAAGCCACTTCTTAACTGCAGGCTGTGCTTTGTAGCCTTTTTAACGCACCGCCGTCAATCCCCCCCCCCCCCCACCCACTGCAACCACCCCTCCCAGCACTCTCGTTAGCGTTACGCTACGTGTTATCGCTACGCTAAAGAAGCAGGCAGCAGCCGTAATAATAAATCCTGCAGGTAGCCTGTGGGTATCTTTCACATTAATCGTCTGCCTGCCGCGTCTTATGTGCACTTTTGAAACATTAACAAGACCTTTGAGAGCAGGCCGGAGAGTGAGGAGTGTTGGGGTGCGCGGGGCGGTACGGAGCCTGCGGGGCGCTCGCGAGCTCAGGACGCGGCTCGGTGCGCTTTAATGTTTTATTGAAGAGAAACAAATTATTTTGGCCTTCGCTGTTTGGCTTCAGAAAGGGAGATCGTGGAGAGGCACGGCACCTTGAAACATTAGCGGTGCGCTAACTCAATCTGCTGCACTACGACGTACCATCTTGAATGGTCATCTTGGAAAAACACTACAAAATACATGAGAACTTGTGGTTACGAAGGATAGATAATGACGTATGTTAGCTGAAAAGATCAAATAAAATGAAATTTAGCCAAGAATCTCACACAACGGTGTTCAGTTTTTGAGTTGATGGGCTTTCATGGGCATGCCTGGTGACACATCAGGAGCCTTGAGTCGGTCACGTTGTCGGGTGTGAGCCGCTCTCCTCCATGTATTATGCGGGTGTCATATTTAGTGATCATAGTAACACAGCAAGCAGATGCCAATGATGCTAAGTCATGTGTAAGACGAGAACACGATGGAGGTGCCGCGAACAGGGAACGACGCCAAAGACAAATGCCGCGTTAGCTAGCTAGCGCCACGCTCACTCCACCGCTGTCCTCCCCAGGACTCGCCTCAATTTATGCATGATTAACAGCGCTAATGCTGATTCCATTAATATAACAAGTCGCCTCGCCTTCAGTTGTTGCCTAATGTGCGAACGACACATTAGCGAGACGCGCCAGCGATTCCATCAGGACCCGGCGCTAATCGCTAACGGAGCGTGATTGATTGCATCCAATTACTTTGGACGTAACGAGTCGCGCCGATGTTTGTCGATTAAAAACATTCAAATGAATAACAAATGAATTAACATTTTAAAATGCACGAAAGATCAAAAATGTCTCCGCACTGAGTTGTGAGGCGTCTGACTTGACAAGCAGCATCATGCACAGCACATATTGTACATCAAAGTCTGTGGACTGTTGTGCGTGGGTTGTTTTTCATTTTTGTTGAGTTTTTAACGATATAATACTAACCGGGCGGCCCGGTAGTCCAGTGGTTAGCACGTCGGCTTCACAGTGCAGAGGTACCGGGTTCGATTCCAGCTCCGGCCTCCCTGTGTGGAGTTTGCATGTTCTCCCCGGGCCTGCGTGGGTTTTCTCCGGGTGCTCCGGTTTCCTCCCACATTCCAAAAATATGCATGGCAGGCTGATTGAACACTCTAAATTGTCCCTAGGTGTGAGCGTGAGTGCGAATGGTTGTTCGTTTCTGTGTGCCCTGCGATTGGCTGGCAACCGATTCAGGGTGTCCCCCGCCTACTGCCCGGAGACAGCTGGGATAGGCTCCAGCACCCCCCGCGACCCTAGTGAGGATCGAGCGGCTCGGAAGATGAATGAATGAATGAATGAATAATACTAACCATGATGGGGGTTTTTTGTAATCTTACACAAAATAAATACATAAAAAGTCTCAAACAAATACTGAAAGTAATAAAAACTGAAACGAAATATTTTTGAAACAATGTCACAGTTATTAACAGGACACCATCTTATTGTTGATTTAGTTTCCTCAAGTCATTGATTATTGATTGATTTCAGGGCCAAGTCCACCGTTTGTCTTTAATGTGCATTTTGCATGCCCTGGCGACCAGTCTAGTGTTCACCTTGCCTCTCCAGCTCTCCGGCGACCAAGAAAATAGATGGAAAACGCCGCCGTGCGTAGCTTTGGTTTAATGAGCAAGCATTGGCCCCGTGACCTTCCGCTTGGTGGGAGGTCACCGAGCGGACTGAAAGGATCCTGGGAAACGGCCGACGCCCGCTCCATCCTACAAAACTGCGTTTGTCCCAGCCGTGTTAACAAGCGGACGGGACCTTTGGTTGCGCTGGACGCTTGACACGATCGATTTTGTCCCGGCGACCGGTCAAGGGAGCCGTAATCAAGCGGCCGAGCGACTCATTGATTCAGACTCGCGCCTGAGACGGCACGCTGACAAATCATTGCCGAGTCTCCTTTTGGGGTCAATCAACTCCTCCCCACTGGCTTAGTTTTATACCGTCCAATACTACAACGTGACTAGGCGTAATAATTTTTTTTACATATTTGAAATGAAATGCAGGACAAACATAAGATCTGAATCCTAAGTTAATTTTTTGCACAAAATTGAGTTGTTGCACTAAATGTTGGGTTTGCTGTTCGGCTGTTTTGTGCCATGCTTTAATGAATGAATGATTTTTATACACGAGAGCCCTTTACACTGGAAAAAAAGTGCGTTTGTGTATTTTGTTCAACCCTTTTGTTGTTGAAGGCTGGATCTTACACGGACATGAAATATACAGTATTTTATGTGGACCCCTCAGTAGCACGAATGAAATATTGTGGCCCTCTTCATCGTGTAAGTTGCCCATCTCTGCCCTTGGGCCTCATACTTACATCACATTTATTCATTCATTCATTCATTCATCTTCCGTACCGCTTGATCCTCACTAGGGTCGCGGGGGGTGCTGGAGCCCATCCCAGCCGTCTCCGGGAAGTAGAAGGGGGACACCCTGAATCGGTTGCCAGCCAATCGCAGGGCACACATAGACGAACAACCATCCACGCTCACACTCACACCTCAGGACAATTTTTAGAGTGTTCAATCAGCCTGCCATGCATATTTTTGGAATGTGGGAGGAAACCGGAGCACCCGGAGAAAACCCACGCCGGCCCGGGGAGAATATGCAAACTCCACACAGGGAGGCCGGAGCTGGAATCGAACCCGGTACCTCTGCACTGTGAAGCCGACGTGCTAACCACTGGACTACCGGGCCGCCCGCATCACATTTAATGTTTATATATTTTTAAGGTGTGACATTTCTCAATAAGTCTAATTTTGCATATAATAGCTTAGGTGCATGTTTTTTGGGGGAAAGACATATTCCGGCTGTCTCCCGCTTGAAACTGTTTCGCCCGAGACATTTCGACATCACGTCATCATCATCATCATCATCATCATCATCACGGCGGCGGATGCTTATTATTTATTTTTATAATGCGGCACAAAGCAGAGATGAAAGTGAGTGCTTGTCACATTTAAAAAATGTCTCGTGACTGAAGCCGCCGTTCGCTTTGTCGTCTTTTCGGCAGATGGAAACGTGTCAATAGCGGCGGCGTGTACGGGATAAACTGTCACCATTTCTTCCCGCCGCTCGGGGAGGATGACTTGTCACGTCGAGTTAGCACAAACACGCAAAATTTACGCCATTTTTTTCTTCTTTTTTTTCTCCTTCTTCTTTTTTCATGAGTGTGTGCATGTGTGTGGCTTTTGCTTTGCTCCTTTTTTTTTCCCTATCGGAGACGATTTAGTTCACAAACGTCTCAAACAAGCAAAATGGAGCGTGACGTGCAGCAAATGGTGTCGCAGAATGTTAGCGTCAATACCACTTTCCCTCCTGAAAAGTTTTTTTTTTTTAAACCAGACTGAAAAACAATGTGAAATGCTCAGGTGGCTACTGCTTTTTCGTTTTGATTACATTGTTTTCAATTTTTGACATTTTTAATTTTGATATTGCTCCTTTAAAATTATTGCTAATTTTTAAAACCCTTTATTTGAAATTCTATTATTTAATTTAAAATTAATTATTTTTCCATAAATAATTTTGCAGCACTAATTTTACATTGTGACATTTTCTGACTTGTAAATGACACATTGTTTTTAAATTTGTCCGGTATATTAATATACTTTTTCTTTTTAGAAGGTACTTCTTTTTAAATGTCATGAAATTATTTTTTTTAAGTGTAATTTTGTGTTTAGTGTGTTGATTGAAAAAATGGATTGTTTCAAAATATTTTAATTTAGTTTTGTGTATATTTTTTTAAATAAAATGTGTTCAGTCTTTTTTTCAAAGAGTTACATTTTCAAAATAAAGAAATTGATTAAAATAATAAAAGTTTTGATTTATTTTTCTTTTTTTTAAAGAAGATAATTAATGTGAAATTATCAGAGTTAAACCTTGTGGAAACTTGTTAGTTTTTAAAGAGTTTCATTACATTTTAGATGAGATATTTTTTAAATATATTTTTATAGGTAATTATTTTTAAAGTACAGGACTTTTCCAACGTTTCAGTGAGGGGGTTTGTACATTTTTAAAGTTTTTTTTTACGTATTGCGCAATACGCAATTACGTATTGCGCAATGTCCTTTTTCAAATTAGTCATCCTGTCAGCTCTTTTGAGGATGTTGTTGTTTGGGATATATTTTGCTCTTAAAAGGCGATTTTGTTTCAATGGCACATTTTCTGAGGATTATGTTTATTTGTTTTGCTTTATGTCTTTCAAACCTTTACATCCTGGTCATAGACTAACAGGGGCATGTTTAAGCAGGAAGCTGAAGAGTGTCCGAATTGTTCTCTGTTTCGCGCTTCTTTTTGACAATGTCCCAGTTTCAAGATTCCATTTAAGCGTTAGAATTCTGAATAGAAAAAAAATGTAATGCTGTCGTTAGCTAAAAATGCTAGCATAACTAGCCACGAACGACTTCTTTGTTGTCATGTTGACGGCGTCAAAGAGGGGCCAATCATTCCAATGCGAACAAACATAAAATAAACATTGACGTAAATATGATATAATAAAAACAGGTATTAATAAGTGAGGTAAATAACCACGGGTGAGTGATATTTAATTGGCATTTGCGTGGTGCGGAGTTGGCGGGCCTAGAAAAATTAAAAGCAAAACTCTTTGATGTGCTGCAAGATTTCTGAGCCGTGCACATTTGAATATTTAAAACTCGGCGTGTGCGGCAGCTTTTTTGATGTGCCAGATGATTAGCGAGAGGGTTTGTTCGGGAAACTCACGCTAAATGGACGTGGAAGAGGCAACCCGGTGTAATTGCGAGAAGGCGTCGCGGCTAAATTGCACTTTCTTTTTCTTTTCTTTTTTTTTGGGCTGCACCGTAAACAGTTGATTTAAAATTCTCATTTTTTTCCCCCTGCCGCTTTTATGTCTTAATGAGACAAGACGACAGACGCTTCAAAGGCATGTCGGCGGGGGAACGACGTGCGGCGAGAAAGGAAGGGGCGGGAGAGAGGGCGTTGACGCTCCCGCGCTTGATCACAATCGCTTCTTTGTCGCCCGAATAGAAAAAGTGGCAAGACGGCGGACATTTTGTGACGGCAACGCCATCATTCCTTCCAACTGCGCGCACGACCCCATTTTGGCAATAAGATGACGTTTATAACACAGTTATGTTTATTTGGGAACCAGTCGTGCTATGCTACGCTAGGCTGCTATAAAACAAGCAATGTGCTGTGCTGCCAGCTACGAGGTTGTTCATGTCGGCATTTCTATGCATATAAAAATCAGTAGCTGCACATTTGGCAGCTCCCGAATAAATTAAGAACAAGTATTAATGATGAAGTTATGTTTGGTCAAAATGCTATCGTTATCATTATTGGCCTAGCTAGCCAATTAACAATTTAATCTAAATATAGGATGTCATCCAAAAACTCATATGAAATTGTCCCAAAAAGTTAACAGGCACACTTTGTTTTTCCCAAAGTATACAGTATCAACATTTTGATGTAATTTCGCTCCAAAAGCTAATGATTTGCTTCAAATAAACAAAATGCAAATGTTAATCAACCAAATAACTCAATATCTAATGTTGTGCACATATTTATTAGTTAGGGAAGTAGTACTGACAATGTATTATCCATTCAATTGAAGAAAAAAACAAAACAATCCTTTCAACTTCTCTGAATCAGGTAGCTTGCCTCGGCAAGCTACCTGATTAACTTAGCCAACTAAGCTAAGCGTCACAGAGGCCTCTGTTGTTTACGATGCAAAAAAAACCAGTGGTGAGTGATTGACAGGCAGGTCTAGCGAAGCGGAAAGTGAGCATCTTAGCGTCTTATCCAGAAGCTAACGTCCAAATTGTCCAGCTGAAGTGCTCTCAGACCAAACTGATCAATGTTTTCTTATTTTTTTACGGCTGACGTGACAAAAGCCTCCAAAGAGGCTTGCTATTGACATTTGAGGCTCATGACGGAGGATCGATGGCGACCGCTCATGACGTCTGACTGAGCAGCAGACGTCAACGTCGTTGATTGATTGATAGATTGATTGATTGGTCGCCGGCTGTGCAAATACACTCTCTGGGTACTTCATTAGGTATACTCTCCAATAACAATCAATATCAGAAGAGCTGTGATCTCAGGTGGTGGCTAGTCCCAAGACGCTAACAGTCGCAGCCATTTTTGTGAGCATACCAGTTGTTAGCATGTTAGCCGTAGTATTGAATTACAGGGCTGAATGAAGAAACATATTTAGTTTTTACTCAGGTTGTTGCGGATGTTAGCATAACAACAGTTGGCATTATATGCAATCCCTTAACTTTTGTCAATTAGTCTGTCAAAATAGTGCGATTTAATTATGATTACATATAATTTAAGAATACCTTCTGTTCACAGGAGTTTGGATATGATCGGCCTGAAACACATAATCAGTCTGTTTTTGTCCCAGTGTAGCTACAAAACTGTTGAATGACTGATCAGTTATTTTTTTCATCTTCATGTTTGGTTTCTGTCACAGATCAACAATCTTTGGAGATTTGAAAAATCCTTGTGCGTAGCAAGCCTTGCTATATAGTAGCATAACAAATGTTAGCATTTGCTCCATTCTTATTTGGCTAGTTACTCAGCTCTCAGATTATTAGCGTAACAGTTGCATGTTTGTGCTACTGAGTGATATTTGAAACACACACCACTAACTTTACTTACAATGCTTGCTGTTGTCTTTATTTTTTCTGCAGCTCGTTTAGGCAGCAAATAAGTCTCAATTAAAGACTGCCTGGATGGCCGCCCCCGCAGCGCGTGATGGGTCTGGCGTGCTGTTAGCATGCGGTGCTAATCAGAGTGACGCTTTGTTAAATAAAGCATGAAAAAAGCTTTTGCCGTCCCCACCATGATTCATCAACACGTCGCCCAGTTCCCTCTTAAAACTCTCGGACTTTAAAAACGTTAGCACTGCCGCTAGATTATTTAAAATCAGAGTTTTACCTCTTAAGAGGAAAATAAAAGCTCCACTGATGGATTTTGAAAGAGATGAGAGCTGCCAGGAACTATCAGCACATGCTCCACGTCTCCACTGTCAGCAAGACTCAAACATGCTCCACTGACATCCTTTGCGCCGTCTCATACTATATTCTGGCATAACAACTCTTAGCGTGTTAGCATTTGATCCTTCATCATTTTAACTGGTATTCGACTACAGAAGATATTAGCGTTTTACTACATTACAGGGCAGGATGTAAAGTCCCTATGGATCTGCCTGGACATTTGATCAACTGAGTTTGCTTTCTGTAAGCATAGCAGCTGTTATCAGGTAAGCCTTTGGTTCCTTCTCATTTCAAATTGTACACAACTGAAGAGCATGCTATCGATTTCTACGTCTAAAGTGAAATCTTGGACCTTTTTAATGCTTAATGTAGAATCTTCATCAATTTAACTTTGCATTTTCGGTAATCACGTCGCTATCTTACTACATATTACGATCCAATTATTAGCATTTTGTTCTTAGCATGCGGGGAGCTAGCATGGAAAACATCAGAATCAGTCTGCTCCTTTGTTTTAACCAGCTGAGCGTCTCAATCAAAATATTTTTTGATTGGACTGGCTGCTTCGTGTTTCCTAGCTTGTGCTCATGTACTAGCTCACAAGATGTAGCAGGTGGTCCATATAAGGTGGTCCATATTTCACCTTCTCAGGGGGAGACAACAGCGGGGCCGAAAAAGTGACATGCGCAAAGGTGGCAGCTTTTCACACGTGCCAATAACTGGCGTTGAAAGGCGTCCCGGCTTGTTTGGTGGCGGTTGAGCAACACCCGGGCCAACAAGGTGCGATTGTACACACAATTAGCTCATGGCGCCCCCCTCCCAAAAAACGAACCCGAGGCCTTTTCGCAAGCCGAGGCGCATCTAAACACTGCCTCTTACCGGAAAGTGTGAGGTGGCCGCGTCACGCCTGTTTTGACACTTCTGACACACAATTACCGAGCGGCGTGTCCACACAAGCTCGCCTCCAGGAGGACATCGACTCCTAGCATGTTAGCAGATAAAGCGAACATCCCCTGTGAAAATAAAAAGCTGATCGAATAAAACATGTCACTGGTAAAATAACTGCTATCTCCTGACATCTCTGGTAGTGGTAATCATTTAGTAGTAGTAATATTCGCGGTAGTTGTACCTGTAGTAGTAGTAGTATAGTTGAAGTTGCCGTTATAGTCATAGTTCTTGTGGTAAAAGTTGTAGTAATTGTAGGAGAATAGTATAGCAGAGTATTGATATAGGAATACAACTACAAATTGTGTAAAAGTAGTTGTGTATTAGTAGTAGTGCCGTTGTAAAATAAGTACTCTATTAGTAGTAATCATGTACATAATAATAAAGCTCATTGTAGTAGTAGTAGTAGTCATGAAGTACCACTGTAGTAGCAGCAGCAGGAGTAATAGTGGTTGTAGTGTAATTTTCTCAGTAGTAGTTGAGCCATCGCAACAGTCTCCAGT
Source organism: Hippocampus zosterae (assembly GCF_025434085.1). Lineage (NCBI taxonomy): Eukaryota > Metazoa > Chordata > Actinopteri > Syngnathiformes > Syngnathidae > Hippocampus > Hippocampus zosterae. The sequence continues at coordinate 23,247,064 of NC_067458.1, forward strand.
AATAGTAGTAGTGTACTCGTAGGAATAGTAGTAGTAGTAGCGATGAAGTAGCAGTGTAGTAGATGTAGAAGCGGTAATCATAGTAGTGTTTGTGTAGCAGTCGTAGTACAGGTTGTACTTGTAGTATTCATATAGTATAATAGTAGCCTATCAGTAGTAGTGTAGTAATTGTCATAGTATCAACAGTGGAACATTTATTGTAGTTGCAGTAGTAGTAGTTGTGTCGTGCAGTAGTAATAGTTGTGGACCAAGTGTACAAACAGCTTGGCAGTGTAAAGTATTACATGAGCCGCAAACATACACACAAGCACACGCTGTTATACACATAGCGTATACACCCGCGCACACACACAGGCAAGTAACTCAACTTGTCATCAATGGGGAGGCCATCTTGCGCGTGTGGAGAGGTGCGCTGCCAGGAAGGGAGGCAGAATGGAGGAAGTGGGACTCGGTGTTCGGGAGTCGAAAAGTGTGCATCCAAGTCCTCATTAGCCCGTCTACACACATACACACAAACACGCGCGCGCGCACGGGAGTGTCAACGTCACGACACGTCTGTCACCCGACGTTTGTCACGGGGTTCCCGGCCTCACTTGTCATTTTTGGGGAAGGCATTCCGACGACGGCAGGCAGGGTGGAGCTTAATTATCCGCTTCTCGCTACCACGAACCCTCGGACGGCTCCCAACCACAAACAATCTCCCTCTCGTCAACAGACACACACACACACACACACACACACAAATGCGGTTGTTGTGTATTGTTGTTTCACAACAACTTTTTTTTCCGCTAGGGTTTGAGAGATGAGCTTGTGATGTCACTGTGATGTCACCTCATCGCCAAATGATCAAAACACTTACTGTTGATTTTTCAGATTCAACTACTACTACTGGTAGTAGTTGTAATAGTGTTGATCTTACTTGGTAGTAAGATTAGGAACAGGAATAGTAGTCGTAGAAGCACAGGAATATTTTTAATAGTAATGTGGAAGTAGCAGTAAAAGTAGTGTTGGTATTGTCGTACTAGATGTATTGTAGTAGTAGCGACAGGAGTAGTTGTGGAGGTAGACGAACTCAAATGGCACGAGTTGTGAAATGTTGCTCTTTCTGCCGATCGCATTTGCCTTGTTGAAGGTATTCGAGTGGCTGAAAGTATTAGAAAGGGTTCAAATGTCCACAGGCTGGTGTGGCGTGCATCCTCAAAGAAGAAGAACAAGATGGAGGACGGAGGCCGAGAGCGACCGGCCAGTCCGTCTTCTTCTGGTCCTTTCCTTATGATCCCCTTGATTTTAATGAGGCCACGCGAACCCCTGTGATGCAGCAGGGCGAGGGGACGCGCGGGGGGGGTTTGAACATCCGTGACCCCGTCCTACCCCGCCGACTAACAACCCCCTACGTCCCGTAGCACGCGCAGCACTCCCACCACCCTCCTCCTCCTTCGTCGTCATCCTCCTCTTCATCGGGCCTCTGGGGCCTGCCGGGCCCACTGCCTGCTTCTAATGTTTTATTAAGCAGCTTGACTGCTTCACACACTTCTGAGGAGATGCAGCAGCCTGTCAATCACGCCGCCGGCAAAAGTGGACCGCCAACCCCCCCCCCTTTCGTACCCTCCCCCTCAAGCACCCGCCCCCACAATGGCGCCCGCCTAGGAAGCGTGCATGCGGCGGATGGACGGCCATGTTGGTGACGTGGGCACGCCTGGGCGTTAATTGTGCTAATCGGTCATGGCAGGAAGAAGGTCAAAGTTAGCTGCCAACCCATTAGCGCACTTGTTGCAGATGCTAATACAGTGTAGTGTAGCAGTAGTAGTGTATTGTCTTAGTATTAATGCTAACGTAGTAAATTGTAATGTCATCTATATATATATTGCGCGTCATCCCGGACGTGGTCTGTCCTTCCGTTTGTCCCTTTTTAAAACGTACCTACTTCACCGCGCCGCTGCGCGCCGCCACTGCGCCGCTCAGGCAGTGGCTCACTATGATCGCGCGGGCATCTTAGCGAAAAAATGTTGTCTACCCACAAGCATTGCAATGAAATTGTTAGTTATTTAGTAGAGCTAAACATCTCTTTATTTTTGCAATAAGCAATGAAGATGAACAAAAAGTTGAACCAAGCAACAACACTTTTGTGGGCCGAAGGCCCACCTTACCAGCCTTCCGCAGGAACTAGCTGATGAGCCGCCCAGAGGGCGGCGAACCAGCTAGTGTAGTAGTAATACTTGTGTGGAATAATACTTGTAGTACAGTGTAGGAGTGCCGTAGTAGTTGCAGTTGTAATATTAATAGTAGTGGTAGTCATAGTCGTAAAATTTGTGGTTAGGTTTGGAGACCTTATAGTATTATGAACAGTAATAGCAGTTTAGTATTAGTAGTATAGTAGTAGGTGTAATTTAGTATATGCAAGTTTGCAGTACTAGGATAAGTTGTGTGATGATACTAAGTGTAGTACACTAGAAAACTGGTTTTCAGATGAAATTATCTCATTAGCTCATTCATTTTTAAAGTCCGGCTCAGTTTGTCTTACATTCCTACACCTCCATTTTTGCATCACCAACCCCGGCACCCTTGGCTGGAGTGTGTGAGGAAGAGAAGGCAGCCAAGCTCGGGATCTTTTGGGGCCGCGACATTTGAGGGGTGTTCCGAACAACGGCCGGACAGCGCCTCTCGTGTTTCAGCAGATGTCTTCTCAACATGACTTTTCCATCTCCTAGCCGATGGGAGCTCGCAAAGTGAGCATGAAAAAGCACAGCGCTCCCCCCCCAGGGCTCGAGCGGCGACGCGGACGCTGCACGAGGGTCGTCAGGGTAAACAGGCCATACATTTTTACCCATCTACATGGGTAAAAATTTAACTTAAGAGAGAGTTCCAAGGTGAAAAAATAAAAACACAAAAGCTTGTCCCAAATTTGTCAAGAAATATTTTGATGATCATCAAGGCTTTTGGAGAAATGATCAAATCATTAAATTCTTTGGACTGTCGGAATAAAAGATGAAACTTTAAAAGATGAAAGGCCTTTCTGCTAAAAAAAAACCTCACACTATTTGATTAAAAAAAAAAAAAAATCATCACGCCTGACAGTCAAACATGGTGATGGAAGCATGATAGTGTGGGGCTGCTTTGCTCATTCACGACCTGGACCAGTTTGTTTAAACACGTTTTTTCCCCCCCCACCTTGATAAATAAAATTCCAAGATTCAAAGTAAATACTCCAAAAGTATTTTCCCTATCTGTATCATGACTTTTAATCCATAAATATGTTGGTGCACACATTTCAAATCGATGTTTACATCCATTAAGGACCGTTCAGATTAAAAACAAACTTCCTCCTAACAAGAGTCTGGTGCAAAAAAAGCAAACAAATATTTTCCGTTAAAGAGGTTGATAACGTCTCGCAGCTCTGATTTGACATCCTGTCGCATGAATGATTGAAGGTGTGGTGTATAAATATTACAAGTAAGAGCTTGACTATCCATCATTGGCTTGAAATGATCATGAAAGATTCAGAGCCTTTTAGAAAATTTACACACTCGTCTTTTGAGGCTGTCAGCTCCTGCGAGCTTAAATAATAGCGGAAAGATGTTTACGGGGGGTGCGCTTCATTTATTTATTCATCGTCTCCCCGGCGAGCGGGCGCGAGTTAAGGTGACTCGTAGACGGGCGAAGAAAAATAAATAAATCAAAGTTGGACACTCGGTCAGGAAGATGCACAAGGTCAATCAATGGCAGGAGCAGAGAGCCTAATGGATTGTGAAGACGCACGGGGAAAAAAAAAAAGGTTATGAATTGTTAATCCTTCTTCATGCCAGACCTCCATTAATCAATGAGGACTTATTGGAGACGATCAATTATGCAAACTTAAAAACATTTAATGACACATAATGAAGACGCCCCTTGGGGCTGGGGGGGGTTGAAAGTCTGTGGTCTAGCCACACCATATTGAATCAGCCTTTTTAATCAAAACAATTATTGTACTACATTTTGAGAAGAATTATTCAAATGATGATTGAATGATTAATATATGTATGTCATACTTTTTATGGATTTTGAATGTATTTATTTAGGCTTGTAAAAGCAATTACGTTCTATATTATCATTTTATTTGACAAAAAACAATCTTGGATGATAAAAAATGTGGCTTCACAATGAAATATCAGATTTTTAAAAATTATTCTTTTTTTTTTACTTAATATCTTAATTTAAATTTTCCTGACTACAGAATACAAAATGTATCATCTTTTCTTTTTTTTCTTTTAGATAAAGTATGCGTTTATTTGTCTTCGATAAGTGCCCGAAATTAATAAATATTTTTTAAAATGTTTCACTGATAATAAGGTGGAAAATGGGATGTAGCTTTGAAAAATCGACTGATGATTTTTCAATACTCGTAAAGTAATTGTGAGTAAGCAGACGGCCTGGTGACGTTCTCGTTTTGATGGTCATGTCGACGATAGATTGTAACACACTGCAACATACTTGATCGTAACATACTTGTGTAAAGTGGCACGTGGCGTCTCATTTCAAACCGTTCCCAAAAGTAGTTCCTTATCCCCCATTTAAGTTAGTCAACATGCTTGCGTGGTCGCTAAGGCTGAAATGTGATGTTAAATGGAGTTGAAGATATAATGGCGAGCTCATGGTACACAACGGATGCCCTCAGGCCGCCTCCACCGCCAGCCCCCCGGGGCGGCAAGCTAAAAAAAAAAAAAAAAAAAAAAAAAAATCACAGCGCTCTAAACAAGCCACAGAACAGCTCCCTCACCACTGCCGCCGCCACATGCTTTTACGCCGTCTGCTGCCCTTTCCGACCATTCATGTTTAATGCATCGCTATGGCGACGCAATCACGCTGTTTCAGCGCAATCCTTTAAATCGGAGAATCCCAACCACGGGCAATGATTCACTTAATTGGAGGTAAAGTGATTCGTCATTGATGACAAATAAAGCTTTATTGCTCTTCGAGATGTGCCGGCGATGTCGACTGACAGGCAGGATAATTCAAGATCAACTAACCTGTTTATCCACCCGCTGTCATTTTTACAGCAGAATAATAGCCAAGTGTTCAGAGGCTGACAAAACTGGCATAGCGCCACCCAGTGGCAGGGAGGAAACCGACCACCTGGTTACACCTGGTGCTGCGTTCAAACCACACAGGCAGTTTTTATGTATATGCGCCCCCTTTTGCATTTTTGTTTTCAAAAACAAAGTCCGGACTGGTCTGGACTGTATTTCGAGCGAATTGTCTTTCTTGAAAAATGATACGCATGAGCAAGGGTGCCACATTTTTGTTGCTTATTTGCTTGCGTATGCTCGGCTCAGGTCAGTTGTTGTTTACATCTCAGCGGGAACATTCATTTTTCATCACTTGGAAGATCCCGATCAATCCCGAGTGGGAATTCTCCAGATGTTTGGGTGTGTCACCCCGGGGGGCCGTGGGGGGACGTCCACATCTGTCTCACCCGCCATCATTCCTACCCCCCCAAACTGGGGGAGCGTCTTTCTCCTCATCAACATCATCTTCCTCACCGTGGCTGGCTGCTCTGGAATGAGCAAAGTGCTCTCCGACTTATGAGTGACACCCCGCTACCCCCCACACTCAGATGCCCCCCGCCCACCATCCGTAATGGCAGGTGGCCTTGAAGGAGGTAAAGAGGCACTTAGCCAGCCGTCACAAGGCTTCAGCGGTGATTGCTTTGCCCCATTTCCTCTCCATTTTCCCAAATGTTGCTGAAGTCGGATAATGAGGTGTCATTTGGGGTGACATTTGCACCACTCGCAACTTTGTTTTGTTATGTTATTTGTTATGTTTTTTTTTAAATAATCGTGTTATACACATATTGTACATCAGGGGTGTCAAACTCGTTTTTGTCGCGGGCCACGTTGTAGTTACGGTTATGAATTTTGGAAACTATATAAATGTTTAATTCCCTTCACATATTACATACAGAGCGCAACACAAATTGATGAATAACTAGTTTCAAAATCCGAAGTCAAGAATAATGACTGTTATTGTGGATTACATATGACAATTTGAAATTTTGGTTCAGACTTTAGCGAGCATCATGGAACTTGACATGCTTGATTTGCTTTCGTGGGCCAAATAAAATGATGTGCCGGGCCAGATCTGGCCCCCGGGGCCTTGACTTTGACACCTGTGCTGTACATGTATACTCAAATGTGTCTTTGTGTCGACAAGAGTTTCTTTTCTTGATTTGTCCATAAATGGTCTGTTTGTCTGTCCGGATCATTAATGCCACTGAGCGAGCTTCATTCCGCTGTTGCAATACACCAGAGGGATTTGCATTCACACACAAACATCATGACAAAGTTATTTCTGAGGTATGTATTCATTTGCGAAAGCGTCGGCGTGCGAGCGTGTTTTTCCCATTATTACGGTTCTGTATGTATGTTTGTTATAAAGCTTCACGAAAGGTCGGAAGTTGCCCAAGATCCAAATCTCCGTGTCTCAAGCTGGGAATCTTGGAGTAGAAACTCCGGAGGGGAAAAAAGCGGTCTTGTCCGCGTGGACGAGCAGTTAGCGAGGAGCAACTGAGGCTAAAAAGGAAAGTTGGAAGTTGGCGAGCTGCAGATTTTTTTTTTCTTCCGCGGCAGGTATGCGTTCACGCTCGGCCGAGCGCTGGACCAGCAGTCAAGGCCAAATGTTTACTGGCAGATGCGTTTTAAGCCAGCGCTTCTTAGCTGCTCACGGCAGCGGAAAAATCTCGCCGATGGCCACCTTCCACCTGCAAAATCTTGACCTTTTCCGCAAATGACGGATGAGCTGGCCGCCCTCACCGTGATCGCATCTTTTTTTTTTCCGTCCCATTGAAGATGGAAGGAAGTCAGTCAAAAAACCCTGCGAGGCCAACGCGTCCACTCACCTCATCTGTAGCTTACTTCCATGATGTATATTTTTTCAAGTTGTATATTTTAAACGTAAATCATTTTTTTAAAGGCTAATCATATTTTGTTTAGAATCAATTATTATTATGATTGCGATCACTGTGGCCGAATAGCCCCCCCCCCACATTGAATAAAGTCACTTTTTTTAAAAGGTCTACTGTTTTCATATAAAGTTGCTTTTTTTCAAGAATAATAATAATATTTTTTTCCAACAATGTAGTATATTCATGTATTTTTTAAATTGCAATTTTAGTAAAATAAAGTCACATATTCATATGTAGCTGACTATAGAATACTGATGTATTTCAAGAAATGTTTTTTTAGACAAAAAAAAAAGGTTAAGACTTTCCCTATTTTAGATATTTTTTGAAACAATTAACAAATTATTTTTATTAATTATTAGCAAATTATTTAAAGAATTAAAACGGAATATGAGGGGAAAAAGGACTTTAAAGGATGTAATATTCTATAAATTAAAACTATACTTTGGGGGAAATAATGTTTAAAAAAATAGCTATTTTTTCTTTTTTTGGGGAAAACGGATGTGTTCTTTCTTTTGAATAACAAAATAAAAAATTTTAATGGCTTTTTTTCTTTAAAGAAACAAAAAAAAGCCATATTTTCAGACTTAAGTTGTCGTCCACTTTCACCTCAACAACATCGTCGCAATCTGGCATCCAAACATCAGTGTGGTGGTGCAAAGGCTGCGCTTTCAAGCGCTAATGCGATGCCACCGGGCTATCGACGGCTCTGCTCGCGACACTGCCTACTCGCGGCAAGGTCAACAAGTCCTCCACTGTCATGCCGGAACCCGCCAACCCCCCCCGCCCTCGCGACCCCGCGGCCGCCAGGAAGGTGTTAGCCAGCATGTCAGGAGTATTGACGTGACGAGCAGGACCCGCCGCATCCCAGAGGCTCTACCTTTGACCTTTGAACCCGACACCACCGCCCACTCAGACACCGTGATTGCGACCTTGTCCGAGTAGATCAACGGGCGTCGAGGGGTGGAGAAAGGCAAAGAATTGGCTTGGGAGGTCTTCAATTGGCATCGAGAGGAGCCGCCGATGAGAAGCAACATTAGAAAATAACTAAATAAATTCCAGTCATATTCATTCATTCATTCATTTTCCTAACCGCTTGATCCTCACTAGGGTCGCGGGGGGTGCTGGAGCCTATCCCAGCTGTCTCCGGGCAGTAGGCGGGGGACACCCTGAATCGGTTGCCAGCCAATCGCAGGGCACACAGAGACGAACAACCATTCGCACTCACACTCACACCTAGGGACAATTTAGAGTGTTCAATCAGCCTGCTATACATATTTTTGGAATGTGGGAGGAAACCGGAGCACCCGGAGAAAACCCACGCAGGCCCGGGGAGAACATGCAAACTCCACACAGGGAGGCCGGAGATGGAATCGAACCCGGTACCTCTGCACTGTGAAGCCCACGTGCTAACCACTGGGCTACCGGGCCGCCCAAACCGGAGCACCCGGAGAAAACCCACGCAGGCCCAGGGAGAACATGCAAACTCCACACAGGGAGGCCGGAGCTGGAATCGAACCCGGTACCTCTGCACTGTGAAGCCGACGTGCTAACCACTGGACTACCGGGCCGCCTCCAGTCATATTTATTGTCTTTTTTTTTTTTTAAATAGGCTATTTGGGGATGGGATGTGAGGAGTCTTTCGAAGAAGAAAAAAATGTAAATACTCACAAACTAAGTTGTGTTTTTTCTAATATTTTAAAAAAGGCAAAATTTTCTGGGGAAAAAAACTAACTCATATGAGACCAAAGCCAGGATTAAGAAAAAGATCACTCATAAAAAGAAGTCGTATTTGTGAAATAATAATAATAATAACAATACAGGCGCACGTGTGAAACTTTGGCACGCTGGCATCTAACGCTTCTCAACCCTCGGCCTGTTGGTCCCATGGTGCGGCTCGCCTCTAATACGGACGGCGAAGGATGGACGGAAGGAACGGGCGGGCATGGGGCTGGCGGCGGGGGCTGACATCAACGGGGAGCCGAGTGGACCTGCTAAATAAATCAACTTAAGTCTGAGGGCCCGTCGGTGTTGCTTTGGCGGCACGGCGAGGAGGTGCGAACGAGGGGCGGGCGGGCAGGCGGGCGGTCGGGGATCTGGCTTGAAGGGATGCTGTTGAAAGTTTGGCTGGTTGGCGCTCGGCTCCCAATGGGCACGAGGACCAAAGACGCCGTGTGATTCTTTCAAACATTCAATATATTCGCTTGGTGTGAAAGGGCCCCCATCTTCTCCTTCTTCTTCTTCTTCTTCTTCTCCTTCACATTAAAGTGGCAGGACTTTCCCATTGGCTTTCCATCAGCCGCGCTTTGAAAAGTCCCGCTTAATGATTTCAAGCTCTTTTAAGAACTTACTTTGGGACAATTTCTTTTCATGTGGAGATGAGCGAGGGGCAAGGGGGAGGGAACATGAGGGACTTTGGAATTATCCGACTTTAGAAGGAACATTGCTTCTTTGCCGTCTAATTGGACGGGACTGACTTTGGTTTTAATCCACTCGCCACTGGTTTTATTTGCGCGCTGACTTATTTATCACAGACACGGCTCGTCTTTCGCTGCCGGCGTCTTTACTACGGTGGAAATGAAGGATGTCAACCGGATCAATGACTAAGCTTGCCACATCTGATGCCACATTTAAAAATAAATTGTACATTTGTTCTTGGCAAAGTTAGCATTGTAATGAGATTCTTAAAATTCTTAAAAACATTTATTATTTATATATTCATATTTTGATTGAGAATTTAATTGTTTTTCTTGAACAAAAAAAATTGGTTTAGAAAAAAATCATTTTTTTTAAACCAATTTTTTTTAGAAAAACATCAAAATCGTTCTTTGAAAAAACTAAAGAAGTATTTTTTTTTCAGGATAGGTACAGTTCGAGGTGGGGTTATGTTTTGGGTTATGTACAGTTTGGTAATGTTCGGTTACGTTAAATTTGGGTTGGTTTAGTTCAGGATGAGACAGGGATTAGATTAGGTTTGATTTTAGGGTTGGTTTGGTTGGGTTACAGTTATTTTGGGTTAAATTAGGTGCAGATGAGCGGCCCGGTAGTCCAGTGGTTAGCACGTCGGCTTCACAGTGCAGAGGTACCGGGTTCGATTCCAGCTCCGGCCTCCCTGTGTGGAGTTTGCATGTTCTCCCCGGGCCTGCGTGGGTTTTCTCCGGGTGCTCCGGTTTCCTCCCACATTCCAAAAACATGCGTGGCAGGCTGATTGAACACTCTAAAAATTGTCCTTAGGTGTGAGTGTGAGTGCGAATGGTTGTTTGTTTCTGTGTGCCCTGCGATTGGCTGGCAACCGATTCAGGGTGTCCCCCGCCTCCTGCCCGGAGACAGCTGGGATAGGCTCCAGCACCCCCCGCAACCCTAATGAGGATCAAGCGGCTTGGAAGATGAATGAATGAATGAAAGGTGCGGATGAGGTTCATTTGGAGTTTGTTCGGTTAGGGTTGTATCAGGAATAATTTTCGCGTTGGTTTGGTTTAGGTTGGTTTGGTTTATCACCTTAATATAATGCCAGTGTTGCCATTTTGAATTTCAATAGTTCAACAAGGGAACAATTTGACTTTGGAAATTGCTCCTGTGTAGAAATCAGTGATACAAGCCCGATATGGCGTTTGCTGTGTTTTGACAGCGTTTGATGTGATTGGTGGGCTGACGTCGCTGCGCTTTTGGCTGCATTTTGTCAGCTGACGCTCCAATTAAACGCTCGACTGAGGGATGAGTAACATCGGCGGCAACCGCGCGAGCGGGAAAACTAAACAAAAGGTGTGCTGGGATGAGAAACAAAAGGACAAATTCCCCGCGTGCTTCCTCCCAGTTAGCAACTTAATGGTTGTGTTTACCTTCATGCGCACACACACACATACACACACACACACACACATAGAAGGCGTCCTCTCAAGGCTCTGCTTCAACATACTGTATTTGACTCTAGGAAACATTGCATCCCGTCTTATTTTCCCCGTCACTTGCTCATTCCCTTTGTTCCCGGGCCGCTGTTAAGTTTGCCGCACTTTGCCGAGCGGCGGCAGACGTGTCTGGAGGCGTATCGCCGGCTGACAGAGGCTGGCGTGCACCAGGGCTGACAGGCGGGAAACTCTTGTTCTTGCTTTTTTGTGCCGGCGCTAACACAACACCCCTGTGATTAAAATCTCCTTCTGATATCACCCGCAATATTTCTACACGGCGGCGAGAGGCTGCCAAAACCGACAAGCGAACGCGTCGTGAGACGGGATGGGACGGGGGGGAAGTGATGGCGCGAGAAGAGCGGGTATTTAAAATATTGAAACCCTAACTGGTTTATTGTGGGTTTGTTTGTTGATTGCACGCTTTGGAAAAGCACGGGGAAACGGCAGCATTGGAACTCGTGGAAAACAATGTCGACGTCCAGTGACAACAATCACGATGCACGTTGTTTCGTGTGAATCTTGATACACTCAAAACCTTACCGCACAGTCTAAAATAAAATGTCCAAATACATTTTACTGTATCGTGTGTACATGCATGTGCCCTTAAAGGGGAGTTTGCGATATCGGCACTTGAACTGACCTGTGAACTTGGGCTTCGGGAGCTTTGCTGAATCTGTAACGAAATATCCACCTGTGGAAGATGAACAGAAAACAACTCTGCATCAGATGAACAATCAGAATCAAGGTGAAGAGACCTCAAAAAAATAAAACTTCAAATTGATGTCACTTGAGTGAGGTATTAGTACCAAGAAATGTTTTCAAATTTTTAATTTAGGTCAAAAATATGTCCGCATTTATTTTTTTAATATTTTGATTGAATCATTACCTTAGCAACATTTTTTAACATTTAAATGCAGTGTTAATATTTAACCTGCGTACAATTATAGTAGCTCATAACCTGAATTTAGTTTTTAGAAAGATAAAATCTCTCATTGTTTAGAAAGAGTGAGGCCTACAACACTATCATATTTTAATATTGATCTCACTATGGTGGTACTTGGGAAGCTCAGTTTTTATGATTTTTTTTTTTTTTTTAGGTGACACTTTGTGCAAAACATTTGAGACCCACACAATCATTATCATAGTTACGAATATGTCATGCTACCAACAATGCAGCCGTGGCCACCATCGGCTTTTGCTAATGCTAGCTTAGTATTGCTAGTGCTGCCATTACATTCATTTCTTTAAAAAAATAATAATAATATTGAAAATCATTTGAGCTTGGTCATTGAATGAATTAAACTTCAAGTTTTTCAAAAAGGTGACCAATGCAACCTTATTCTCCAACAGTTTTTTTCTTTCTGCTAAAATTTTGCACCCCACCCCCATAAAAAGGTGAACCAGAGGTAACTGCCCCCCGCCCCCGTGATCTTACACTACGCCACTGCAACCGTCACACACCATCACACGACGCCCGCAGACAACAATTTTTAAGTGGCGCTTCTTCACAGTTTCACATTTCCACCTGCGTCCCAGACAAAAGAGTCATTTACATTTCCTTGGGCAAGCCCCAACCTCCCCCCCCCCATGCCCCGCCTCCTTTATGCCACCACCCCTCCCCTAACGCTCGCCACCTCCATGTTTCACTCTACTCCCCTGCGAACAAAAGCTGATTTAACCTGCGGTTGGATTACACCGGCGAGGTGATTGCCTGGCCCTCTTCCAACACCCCCATTATCAAAGGGGCGGCCACCTTCATTAATGTATTATTAACGAGCGTGTCACAGTGTCGTCCCCGCCGGGGCAGACGGCGGGGGTCCGTCCTACTAATGGTGTGCAAGAAGGCCCGGCCGGGCGAAGCGGTCCGTCCCTCGCCGCCATCCTCCGTCGAGCCTCGGTAGCAATTAGCTAAATTGCGTATTTGCACTGTTAAAGACAGCGGGCTTTAATTGAAAGCGACTCCCCCGCTGAGACACACGCACAGGTGGCCAATCTGTCACGATAGGCTACCTCTCTCAACCTTTAATAATAATAATAACCAATGTTCATAACGAGCGCCTCGCAGACTAAAAGGCGCATCAAAGAGGTTCTCAACAAAGAGAGCGTCGCTGAAACATGTTCGCGGGGCGTCGGAATCGACTGGAATTAAGTGTGAATCAATGATGAAGATAAAGTAAGTGACAATTAGGCAAAGAGAAGCTACGCGGCAGTAATTAAAATGAATTGAGAAGGTGCAGCAGGGAGCAAAGATGAAGCTACTTTTTTTTTTTAATAAAGATCTGATGAGACATTCTTTGATATTGTATGATAGTCGCGATCCACTCGGAGTTCTGTTTTGTTTTGTTCTGTTCTGTCATTTGGCTCATCCCTGCTTCCCCGAGGGGGTGCACGGAGGCCTGGGAGCTATTGTAATCAACTGTCGCGCATGCTCTGCGCCCACCCCAGGAAGATGCCAGATTGGTCCTTTGGGCCACTTCGGAAAGTCATATCTTCTATCATCCATCCATCCATCCATTTTCTACCGCTTATCCGGGGCTGGGTCGCGGGGGCAACAGCTTTAGCAGGGAAGCCCAGACTTCCCTCTCCCTAGCTACTTCTTCCAGCTCTCCCCGGGGGATCCCGAGGCGTTCCCAGACCAGCTGGGTGACATAGTCTCTCCAGCGTGTCCTGGGTCTTCCTCTGGGTCTCCTCCCCGTGGGACATGCCCGGAACACCTCACCAGGGAGGCGTTCAGGAGGCATCCGAATCAGATGCCCAAGCCACCTCATCTGGCTCCTCTCGATGTGGTGGAGAAGCGGCTCGACTCGGAGCCCCTCCCGGATGACCGAGCTTCTCACCTTATCTCTAAGGGAGAGCCCGGACACCCTGCGGAGAAAACTCATTTCAGCCGCTTGTATCCGGGATCTCGTTCTTTCGGTCACGAAAGTCTTTCGGTCTTCTATCTTGTACACCAACTGTCCTTAAAGGGGAAGTCAACGCAATTATTTTCTTACTTCTGTGCATCCACTCGCCCAAACAAGATGTTCTGATTAATAGTGCTTTGTGGAGCAAGAATTAGGCAGATTAGCGCATCAGGTTTCATCGATCTCAGCGTGTTGCTTTGTTGTTGACTGAAACTGACGTTGAAGTGCACTTGGGCTCGCAGTGCAGCGGCAAGTGACCAAAACTAGAAAAGGGGCACGCCGTGACATTAAGTAGTGTTGTAAAACACAATATCTGTATATTGTAGACTAGTGGCGGCCCGGTAGTCCAGTGGTTAGCACGTCGGCTTCACAGTGCAGAGGTACCGGGTTCGATTCCAGCTCCGGCCTCCGGTCTCTGTGTGCCCTGCGATTGGCTGGCAACCGATTCAGGGTGTCCCACGCCCACTGCCAAAAGACAGCTGGGATAGGCTCCAGCACCCCCCGCGACCCTCGTGAGGATCAAACGGCTCGGAAGATGAATGAATGAATGTAGACTAGTGTGGCTTGCTGGGTCTTAAAACCGAGAAAAGTACATTTGACAGATGTTGTTTTGGGGGGTCTGGAACGAATTAATGGCCTTTCCATTCATTTCAAAGGAATTGACATCTTTGCTATACATATTTGAGTGTCTTTGATTGCAAGCGTGGTCACGGAATAAACTGAACTTGTACCTCTGGGTGCCACAATATTTTTTGGGTGGCACTTTAAAAGTCTGAGAACCACTCATCCCCGTGGAGTAACATTGTCCCCAGGTTTTGGGGTATGGAAACGCGCCGGGAAGAACCCCCACCACATTTGGCAAGCGATTGATCAGGAAGTCATTTTCAAGGAAGGTTTAAGTAAAGCCTCTTTTGCAAAGGTGTGTGTCTGCCCCGCTTTCCCTCACCCCGACTCCTTCCTTCCTTCCTTCCTGCGCACTTCACACTCCCGCCCGGTTGCCTAATTGACTTCATGTCTGTTCACGAAAGCGGCGGCACCTTCCACCTGCTCGCGTCCCATTCGCGGCGTAACACCCGAATTCTCCCACGCTCGCACTCTATTAACGCGCACACAGCCAAGTTCAGCTTCCTGCTATTACAAGATCCAATCTCATTTTCAACCCAATTTAACCCGGACCACCTCAGACAGAGGGGCGTGGATGGGGGGGCGGGGGGTGGGGGGGGCTGGAGCGCAGGGCTCCTGCGGCAGGCTTACTGTAATTATCAACGTACACAACGAGTCAGAGTTGAGGACACTTTTATTTCGTTATCATTCACTCCAATGATGATACAAGGAGTACGATTCATATCGCGATACTCCGAGCCATCAGATTCACGTCACTAATGATGCGATTCAGTTTGATTACAATAAAACAACGTGATACAGTCACAGAGCTAGTCCAACGTGATTCACTCCAGTTAGCATTAGATTGGATTGCATTCTCTCCGACAACAATACATTGCACGGCAATTTCAAGATGGTAAATTCACGATTGGGAGAAAGCGACCACGATATGATTCAATCCAGTTCCATATACATTCACGATACTCACAAAGCTACTCTGCTGTGACGTGATTCACCACAATTCCAATAGGGTCAGATTCACTTCAAGACTGAAGTCCAATTACAACATGATTCAGTCACGATATGTATAAGGCTACTCCGGTGAGATGCAAAGCAATTCACCCTAATTATAATACAAGAAAGATGCATGTAAAGCTAGTCTGATTCCACGTGATTCACTCCAATTACGATAAAAAGATTCGATTCATTTGCGAAATGATTCGCTTTGATTATGATACGTTTCACTGCAAATCCATTACGACATTAAAGTCAGGAGGCAGACAGTATAAAATTGCTACGATACCAACGAATGCACTCCGACTTGCTCAAATTATAACATTCACTTCATTTATGATACTCTCTCCAATTACTTGACGGCATTTAGAGTCACGGTGTGTACGAATGTATTCCCATTTGCTGTAGGGGGCCCGGTAGTCCAGTGGTTAGCACGTCGGCTTCACAGTGCAGAGGTACCGGGTTCGATTCCAGCTCCGGCCTCCCTGTGTGGAGTTTGCATGTTCTCCCCGGGCCTGCGTGGGTTTTCTCCGGGTGCTCCGGTTTCCTCCCACATTCCAAAAAACATGCATGGCAGGCTGATTGAACACTCTAAATTGTCCCTAGGTGTGAGTGTGAGTGCGAATGGTTGTTCGTCTCTGTGTGCCCTGCGATTGGCTGGCAACCGATTCAGGGTGTCCCTCGCCTACTGCCCGAAGTCAGCTGGGATAGGCTCCAGCACCCCCCGCGACCCTAGTGAGGATCAAGCGGCTCGGAAGATGAATGAATGAATGTAATTATGACTTACTCCAACCACAATTTAGTACGATTCACTCAAACTATGATCTGAGGCGATCCACTTAGGATACATGCAAAGCTACTCCGATGTGACGCCATTCACGGCAGTTTCGATATGCTGCGATCAACTCCTGCGACGATACAATTCACAATCAGATTCATACCAATTCCCAGTTCGGTATAAAAAAAAGCTTCTGTGACGTGATGTGATTCACTGAAATTATGATGCAATTAGATTCGCTCCAATAACACTATGAAAGGGTGCGATTCCCTAGTATAATAAGATGTATAATATAAAATTCTAGCGTCTATTAAAGATTCCTCCATTTGGAGTCACCCTTCTAGGTGCCCAAATTATCATGAATAATTCAATGATCTTAATGCACTCTTTTCAAGTGACCTACATAAATGACTTTTTAATTTCATTTTTAATACAAGTATTTATTATGAGGTCGTCTTTTAAGTATATTCCACTTACCTATGAGATAAAATGAAACCTTTTGTTTGAAGTCAATGGAAACAAGTGTCTGTTTACATTGGGATGACGAGGCAGTTTGGTGTTTATGACACACGTGACGTCAGCTGCCAAGTTCGTCTGGAGACCCTGAGCTTCCAAATTAATCTGAAAACGTTGTTTGTTTCATTCCCCGCCCGCCTTTTCCTTCGTGCGGGTCACCATCGACTAATTTGTGGTTTGTGTTCAGCAAACCCCCCCCCCCCCCCCCCCGATATACTGCATTCTGTGCATCTCCTCTAGCCAGTTTTTGACAAAAAGAGTGGAGTCCTAGCGCTCGAGCGGGGTTGGGAGGAGGTGGAGGATCTCGCCGGGACGTTGCTCCGAGCTCCCCTCGAGCGCATCCAACAGATCGTCATCCGCCACGCGGTGGATCCGTGTTTTGCCGGCGCACCGACACCGGCTCGCGTGTGATAGCGACAACTCCCGTCTGCCCTTCTTCCTGGTCGTCGCTGTCTTCTCGCTCGCAGCGATAGTGACTTACTTAGGGAGCCATCTGTGACTCAAGTGCGGTGCAGTTAGCCCACTTTTACATGCATTACCCCCCCACACACCCCCCACACATGCACACCCCAAGCACTTTTAGGCTGGTAATGAAGCCAGCAGCTTTTTACCATCAATCAATAATTGAGCAGCCAATGAGGGAGAAGCTATTTAAAGCAGCTTTTGCCCGGCCTCACCCTACGGTGGAAGACTTCAAAGTCTGTTATTTCAGCCCCTTGACCAAATGATGTCCTGCTGAGGTGAGCAATGTTATCAACATCGAGATCCAGTGCATTCAATGTGCGGCCTTTTTTTTTTCTGCCCTAAAATTGAAATGTATTCATTCATGTATTATTTCTTTCTTTCTAATTTGTTCATGCATTTGTTGTGAATAATAAATGAAAAATTATCAAATGAATTGTGTTGAAAGAAATACAATATATGTGTTACAAACCCATCTTAAAATCTACAAAATGAGACCGAACTATTTAGCAACCAAGACCTGCTGTGAACAGCCAAAATTCACCATCAGTTAGCTCAACTTACAGTGCATCCGGAAAGCAATCCCGCACTGTGAACACTTAAAGCTATGTGATCGCTTTGCAAAACTTAAAATAATAATGATGATATTAATTCACACTGTCATGGATGTTTGGAATTTTGAGGAGGGGGAAAAAAAAAATCAATGTATTCTATTTTGGAATGCGGCTGTAAACACAACAAAATATGGGAAAAATGAAGCGCTCTTAATACCTTAAGGGTGCACTGTCACCAAAAAAGGGTATGCAATTGGTTTTACATGCTAAAAAAAGCAATAATTAAGTCTGAATAAAGCTCCTCAACTCACTTCAATATAAGTCCTCGACACAACAATTTATGAACGGGTGAGTTTTTCAGCTAATCACAGAATGCATGTTTCCCTCAAAAAATGTTGAGAAAAAAAAATCCGTAACTACAGTATGCAAATTTGTGAATGCTGAACCGCGAATCTGCTGAGGTTGCCATGATTTTCTAATTTAAAATGGCAGGCATCGCAACATCCACAAGACGTGTGTTGTCGCACACAAACAGGGGGCGAACACATGGTCGCAGCCGCTCGCACCCAGTCCTCATTTTCACCTCATTTGCACCCGCGGGCGAGGTAGCTCAGGTCGTAGCCCGACGGCGCACCCCCCCTCCCCCTCTGCTGTAGGTAACACCTCCGAGCATCTGTCAAGCGGCGCCCAATGCCTATTCATGTCGCTCCCCGACGTGGCCCGTGACGCGCTCGCCAAACACCGGGAGAGGGAAGCGGGGGTGGGGGGGAATCGTTGGAATTGGGCTCACGTTCCAACACCGTTTTCAAGGGAAACAAACATAAATGCTCAGGCACTGAACTAAAATGACAAGCACAAAACTAACTGTGACTTTAGGGCTTGTGTCTCTCGTCACGTGCAAGACTTTCGCATGTAATTCAACCTAATTGAACAACAGAATTTCATTCATTCATTCATTCATTCATCTTCCGGACCGCTTGATCCTCACTAGGGTCGCGCGGGGTGCTGGAGCCTATCCCAGCCGTCTTCGGGCAGTAGGCGGGGGACACCCTGGATCAGTTGCCAGCCAATCGCAGGGCACACAGAGACGAAGAACCATCCACACTCACATTCACACCTAGGGACTATTTAGAGCGTCCAATCAGCCTGCCATGCATGTTTTTGGAATGTGGGAGGAAACGGGAGCACCCGGAGAAAACCCACGCAGGCCCGGGGAGAACATGCAAACTCCACACAGGGAGGCCGGAGCAGGAATCGAACCCGGTACCTCTGCACTGTGAAGCCGACGTGCTAACCACTGAACTACCGGGCCAAAATTCAACCGCATCGTGCTAACTGTGATAATAACCCTTGACATGTAAACATCATTTGAGGATTTGCCACAATATGGCGGCAAAGCACGATAACGGGTGCTCTGAAGAGAGTCGAGGAACCCGTTGTGCAGAGTTGTGCAGTCAGCCAAATTTTTGGCCAAAATTTTGGCTAAAATTTTGGCTGGCTGCACAAAGCAAAAGTTTAATCGAGCTCAAAGCTTTTTCTTCACTACTCTGCTGGTCTTCCCCAAACTGGAAAGGTGTCCCCCTCCACTTCTGTTAGCCCCCTTTACCTCAATACTTCGAAACCTTCAAGCGCTGTGCTTTAACTTGTGTGACATGCAGATGCAGGCACGGCCTTCATCGTGCATTATTCATCATTGAAACGCTGCCGTCTCATTGTGGTCACAGGGAGCGATCCTTGAGTCGCCCCCCCCCCCCCCCCCCTCCGCTTGGAAGTGCGCCCAAACGGTGGCTGGCACAATTCTTCATTAGTTGGGCCTCATTGGAAAACATTCTTGTTGTTCTGAGGGTGGCGTTTGAGTGACAAGGTGGCGCTCTTGACTTGCGTTGAATTAAAAGCGGATCCACCGGCGCAGGTTTGGCGATATTGGAATGGACATTTGCATATTTTCCGCGATATTAAAAAAGGATTAGCTCAGCAGAGCACAACAAGTGGAGTGAGTGGGGTGCGTTGGGGAAAGGTGGGGGAGTAGGGGGGTTTCATATCATAAATGACACCAAGGTTGGAAGGAAGGGATTGCGCCCCCCCCCCACTATCCCCGTCTGGGAGCCTGATTAGTGCTTCTTAATTAGGACAGCTTCTCATCTCCGTCCTCGTGTTCAGCAGGAATTTAGTCCCCACGTTCAATATTTACTCGGCACTCCCACACTTGTACCGGCACTTTCTGCAGCGGGGAAGGGGGTGCTCTAGGGGGTTGTCGATGGGGGTAGCGGTTCTCATAGGCAGGTTGATCACGGAATTATCTCGGAGTGTGCAGGTGCTAGCCAATTAGCCAGCTGGCATTTGAAGGACTTTTAATTAATCTTTAGTCACACAGGTAAGGTCGGAAACGAGCGGAAGAGTAGCGAACGCACTTCACGAAAATGGAAAAGTGATAAACGCGTTGGAAATGTCACTCAAAATCACACCGGTGGACTTTCAAAGCGACATCAATTGCGTGGGTTGGCAATTTTTTTTTTTAAAGATCGTTATCGTTTATTTTGTTGCATTAAAAATGTATTTCTTTCATTAGATCACAAGAAAAAGATGTCACTTATTTTGGAACACATCAAATATCGCAAAAATATCAATAATGCAATCGTGTGATTCACCTCACTGATGAAATGATACGGCTCAATTTCGCTATGATGCGATTCGATTCATACCAATTGAAATGATACATTTCAGCCCAAGGACGATGCAATTCATTCGAATCCCGATGTGATTCGGTCCCATCCCCGTTCCAACGTTCCGTGCTTATGGACTCCACAAGCAAGTGAAGATGTTGTGGAGGTACGCGGCTAAACAATATCATGCTAGCCCAGCAAAGCTACGTGAACATAAGCACGCAGCCTGCGGCGAGGCGTCACGCTTTAGTGACCAGCTAACGTGCGCCAGTATTCACGCCCCGAGGCAGCCGCGGGGTTCCCGGCCGGCCCGAACGACGTGTTGGATTATGCGAGGGGAAAAAAACATCCCAAAGATCCTCACCCGGGAGGATGCTGGGCGGCTTTTGTGGCTGTTGAACTTTAACCCCGGTCCCCCCGGCGTCCCTGGCATGTGGAAAACATGATGAGGGCTCCGATGCGATTTGGAAACACATGTCATCAATGTTTCATGTATGCTCACCGGTTACTTCATTAGGTTCACTACCCAATGAAAACCCAACACAAAAAAATTTTAAACGACAAACACACTCAATTGTATCATCGGGGTGAATTGTATTGCATGTTACTTGTGAGGAATCATATCGCATCACTGATGAGTGAATTATATTCTGAGTAATTTTACGACATCGTCATTGGAGTGAAACGTATCCTATTATAGCTGGAGCGATTCTTATTGCGTCCTAAGAGTAGGAAATCACATTCTAACTTGTATTAAAGCCATTCCTTGGACTCCTTTGTACCATCATTAGACAGAATCAAATCATAATGAGTTCCACTGAGAGGTGAATTGTATTTTCACATAATAACAAAACTGCTTAACGTAAAAGTTAAATCCAACTGAACTGTACTGGGGCGGCCCGGTAGTCCAGTGGCTAGCACGTCGGCTTCACAGTGCAGAGGTACCGGGTTCGATTCCAGCTCCGGCCTCCCTGTATGGAGTTTGCATGTTCTCCCCGGGCCTGTGTGGGTTTTCTCCGGGTGCTCCGGTTTCCTCCCGCATTCCAAAAACATGCGTGGCAGGCTGATTGAACACTCTAAATTGTCCCTAGGTGTGAGTGTGAGTGCGAATGGTTGTTCGTTTCTGTGTGCCCTGCGATTGGCTGGCAACCTATTCAGGGTGTCCCCCGCCTACTGCCCGAAGACAGCTGGGATAGGCTCCAGCAGCCCCCGCGACCCTAGTGAGGATCAAGCGGCTCGGAAGATGAATGAATGAATGAATGAACTGTACTGAACCAATGTACTGGACTGGATTTGGAAATTTCATTGAGTGTCTTTTGCGTGCTATGACAGGAAGCCCGCATAACACCAGTGGTGCTGGTGCCACACTTAAGGGAAACAACAACAACAAAAATGTTCAATTTTACTCGAACACATAAAAAGCAATATCAGAGAAAGTCATGTTTTTGCAGAACTTCCCTTTTTTCCCAGAGCCGCAAGTCACACTGCAGCTCAGTCATGCACCCAGGGACGTATTTGTCTCCTCCCTCACCAGTTTACGAGTAATCAAAGTGCATACTAAGTGTGTGCTGATTGGAAGACGCTGGAGCACAATTAAAATGTGTTTGCTCTCTCGGTGTTAGTGCCTACTGACGAAGAGGAGGAGGAGGAGTAGCGGGGAAGGGCGAGGGGAGGAAAAAAAAAAATCATATTAGCAAAAATAAATGTTGGCGGGCAAATTGTGGCTAATGAGTCAAGAGACTGCGCCGGTTCACATGCATTAAAAGAGCCATCATTAGGAAATTAGGGCCCAGATTAATCCCGTTAATGACACGCCGGCGCTCCTGGGAGGGATGAGAAGAAAAAGATAGCGGGCCCAGATGTCGGGCCTACGACAGCGCTCCCCCTCGCTTCCACTTGAAATGCAAAACGAGAAAGGGGAAGGAGGGAATGGGGAGGGTGGGGGGAATCTTGTAGCCGACTGCTAATGAGAGCAGATCCTGGAGATGAGGGGCGAGAGACACTGCGAGGAGGATGTGGAGAGAGAGCGAGAGAGAGAGAGAGAGAGAGAGAGAAGGGAGATGGGAGGTTGCATAAATGAGAAAAAGAAGAAGAAGAGCGTCGGATAAGACTCGGCAGCGGGAAGTGTGATGTCCCCAATTAGGTGGGATGTCGCCCCCCGTCTGGGCCCGACGTAATAAAGCCCTCACTCGGTATTCGCCGGCACACGGCTCCGACACTGTTAACATTCTAATATGTCGCCGGCGCGTGCGAACATTAATTACTTTGGCCATTTGGACGCCGCTCGCTGTTTGCTCCCCGACGGAAAACGTGAGCTCGGGCTTAGCGGCGTTACATTAGGAAATAATACGCCCTATTTACCCGCCCAGCACGCCGCCCGCCTGTTGACTTTTTGCGCCCAGACACACAATTACTCCCTGAATTTTAACGCCAATTGTAGAAATGGTTCTTGTACGCGGGTAATATACACAGCGGTAGCTTGATTTGAAATGGCTGATTTTTAAAAACTTAACGTTAAGTTGGTGGGCATGCGAGTCAAGGGAGCAGTGTAGAACACAAGGCCCCCTTCGCTTGTAAGTGTTTGCCGTGCATTTACGTTTCATTGCAGCTCATCTCGGGCCAATCAGGCCGGGCTGAGAACGACATTCATGTTTTCCAAATCGTATTGTATCATAAACGACGTCATTCTGTTGTAATTGGGCAGCAATTCTGGAATGTATTAGTATTCGGAATCCTTTTGAAGATTCTATCAAATAATCCTTTATTCATAGAAAAATCTTATTTATTTTTATCCGGTTCAAAAAACCACTTTTTTTTCTCCCCTGCATTCAAAATGACGTGGAGTCCACCTCCGGCTCATTTCGTGCAGCCCCCGGCCAGACCGATTGATAAAGCTGCGGCTCTTTCCATATCGTCTTAAAAACACATGAGCCAGTGGCTTTGACAAGCACTGGCTAAATCAACTGACGTAAAGTTTTTGTGAACTCGCAAGATTTATATACTGAGCGCCAGAGCTCAAGTGAAGCGGAAACAAAAACAAAAAAGAATTCAAAATGGGAATATAATGTCCACGCATGTGGGCAAGGAGAGTCACAGTCGAACACAAATACAATCTGTAAACGCTCCCATTGAGCTGCTGATGTCACTCACTGGGCCGCACCCCTTAAAGACACAGGAACACTAAAATAACTGTGTTTTTGTTTCGCGTGCATTATTGATGCGGCGGGTGGAGGCAGGTGGAGCGGCCCAGGAGATGCGGCCGGCCAGCCGGCGCTGGCTGATCGAGGCAACGGAGGCGGCCTGGCAGGCAGCCGTTTGCGTCGAACTGCGGCGCGCCACCTTTTGTGTGCTAGCGCCGTGAATCGGCATCCGCGCACTCAGTGACGCGACACCCGAAAGGCATTTTGGGTCAGACACATGATTAGTGGGTTCATTGTGCTATTCAAATAAAGTGGTGTCGTTGAAATAAATGGAAATGCGGTTAATCTATTCCAGTATGCCCAAAAATAAAAAAAATTGAAATGTAAAAAGACAAACAGCACTCGATAATATTGGACTTTAGATTTAAAACCTTACAGTAATAACTTTATTAAATAAAATGTGAAGAATGATGGCGGCCCGGTAGTCCAGTGGTTAGCGCGTCGGCTTCACAGTGCAGAGGTACCGGGTTCGATTCCAGCTCCGGCCTCCCTGTGTGGAGTTTGCATGTTCTCCCCGGGCCTGCGTGGGTTTTCTCCGGGTGCTCCGGTTTCCTCCCACATTCCAAAAATATGCATGGCAGGCTGATTGAACACTCTGAATTGTCCCTAGGTGTGAGTGTGAGCGTGGATGGTTGTTCGTCTCTGTGTGCCCTGCGATTGGCTGGCAACCGATTCAGGGTGTCCCCCGCCTACTGCCCGGAGACAGCTGGGATAGGCTCCAGCACCCCCCGCGACCCTAGTGAGGATCAAGCGATACGGAAGATGAATGAATGAATGAATGTGAAGAATGAAGCGATTTTTTTGGACACAATTTTATCTTCAATTCCATTGACATTTTTCTGTTTCTTCTCTGCTTTGTCAACATGCGGGCAGTAGAATATGCATGTACATACATAATTGTCCATTAAGGTGCAGTGATATTAGATATTCTTCGCAAAGGATAAAGAACATATACCGTGTCTACACGTGTTGCTCCACCGTTTCTGTTCAAATACGAGTTGCCTAAAGCGTTATAACAGTGTTAACGGGGATGTTGTCGACTTGTTAGCCCGTCCATGGGCGGGATTGCATTAAGTGTTGGCATTGTGGAGAACACTATGTTCCCTGCCTTATACGGAAATATGCGGATGTCCGTTGGCACGATTCTGAATGCATAAGCGTGTCGAAAATGTGAAATCTGCCAATGGTTGCGGACCGGGCGTGGGGACATCCTTGGGCATGGCATCTATCTGATGCGAAATGAGATGATATTAGGATTGAAATGGGCTGCCATTATGCTGTGAATGATGCTCTTATGAGAGGATCAGAGCAATTTCACTTCAAATGGACACGATTCATTCCATGGCTGGAGCTGCACAGGCATCAGAAGTCACACACTGCCCCCCAGTGGTAGAAACCACTCACGGTTAATAAAACACTGCTTGCAGTGAGTGGGGGGAGGACGACATCATTCACAAGGTTATTTATTTACTTAGTTTCGAGCAAGACATTATGGAATGTTTAGCGTTAAGGAGGACGTTCTTAACATATGATGGAATAGATATGAAAGATGTCGATTTTTAAGATTTTTCTTTTTTCAAAGACATGGAATTATTTTAAAGACATGGAATCACTGCATCCTGTACTTTGAGACCCTCATTCATGCTTGGGAGTGAATTTGTGGGCAACATTTTCCCATAAGTGCTACACGAGTTCATGGTGCAGAGTCTTTGCGATCGTTCGCATCCACGCGGGTTAATGGACTTCCTGATTGGGGTGGAATTCTCCCCCGTTTCCTTCACCAAGATGGATTGAAAACGGTGAATCCGGAACAGAAAAGAATTGCGCTGCTGGAAAGCTCACCTTCAGCACTTATGAATGCTAATGAGGTGCTCGTGTTTCACGATTGGACACGGCATTATGGGACGGAGATGTAATATGTTCCGTCTGTTTGCTGCGATGGGTCTGATTTTGACTCCAGACTGATTGGAATTGTGGGGCCAAAATGAATGCTTGTCAGTGATAAATTAACCACGAATCGTTTTCGTTGTTTTAATTACGCGGGGGGGTGTGGCTCAGTGCTGCATATCGCGGGCACCCCATTTAGGCAAAATGAGTCAATTACAATGAATGGTTCCTATTCTAAATATGAAAAAATATATGTTTGTTATCTTATAAGTTTCCCGAAAATCATTTTACCAAATAATTCAGGGGGTTTCTCTTGTGTGTCAGGAAAAAAAAATTGGAATCTTTTCAGATTTTTTCCTTGATAAAAAGTCATAATAGTTTTTATTCGAAAAAAAAATCCTCAAAAAGTTTTAATCAGTTGAGATAATAGATTGTACTTTACAAAAAAGTGCTGTAGTTCGAAAAAAAAAAAGCCCGAGTCCCCCCTTTCCCCAAGAAAAAGTTGAACTCAGAAATGTAAGCCTAATCAGAACATAAATGTACCGCCGATGTCAACTATGTGACAACAAACTTTGCCGCTGCCAACACTTTGTGTGTGAACCCCCCCCCTACCCCCCCATAAAAGCGTCAGCATGGCCAGCGCAAAGTAAAAAGTGGAGCAAAGCGCCCAAAAGCGACGTGTCATCACGTTGAGCTGAGCAAAAAATAAACATTTGTCGAGTGTGAGCCAAGAATTGATCGCTTGTCTTCGGGTGAGGGTGGGGGTGGTGTGAGGAGGGGAATGGAGGGGAGGGGGGGGGGGCTGGGGTGCCGAGCTTGGCCCGGGGCTGTAGCTGACTGCCGCTTTTATACATAGTTTATTTGTACCTGTTTCTCGGACCGTTGCCGTTATTGCCCGTCTGCCCCCGCCCAAGCTTGCTCTTCTTTCGACGGCTAGTTTGTGAATAAAACAAAGCGCTCGGCTTACTGCTGTATAATGCACCACCTCGCCATTGGACATCAATTGACAGCACGCGTATATACCCGCCCCGCAGGATTGGAAGGGTGGGGGGGGGGGGGGGGGGGACTCTGGACTGGACCGCCACCAGATCTGTGGAAGGGGTTGCAGCGATGGGGTTAGGCTTTTAAATATTTCATGGCCCCTGCAAGCACAAAAAGACTACAAACGTCACCGAGCGAGCTGCTTTGGAGGTCGACGCTCATTCAAGGTCACGCAAAGCCTTCTGGGAAAAATATGTGCAACGATTGCGCCGGTTGGTCAGCGGCGCGGTTCCTGCTAGCGTCTCTGCTGAACTTTACAGCGCCGACTGAGAGATGAGCAAGAGTCGATTTCCAAATTCCCGCCCCCCCATCGGGAACGTTGAAAGCGCGACGACGGGTGACAAAAGGAAACAGGAAGGCACAGTGTCGAAGGGCCCCAGCTAAATGCAACAGCTAAATCAAACATATTTTTGTTTGGCACAGGGAGGGAGGGAGGGCGGCATCCAGACTGGGGGTGGGTGGGAGTGTACCTGTCGATAGCGACGTTAGTGGCTAATTTGTATGCAGCGATGGCTGTTTGAAAGTGCTCTATAAATACTGTTGACTTGACTTGACTTGACTTGACTAATGAGACTGCACTAGGCCGGGTCACATCACATTTGTTGCCTGCCAGTCGCTTTGAACAGCTGCCACTTTACGGGACGCATTTTGATCAGCAAATCTGTCGGAATACTCGCTTGTTTGTTTATATTTTGTACAAACACACACACACACACACAACGGATGCATTCCGATATATACACAGTGCACTGTCTGTATGTAAAAAAGGAAAGAGAATGTGATTTTTTTTAAAAAGTATCATTCGTGTTAATGTTTTTTCAGAAATGGAGTAGGAACCTTTTGAGATAAAGTCTTCCATATTTGCGAAAATAGGTTGTTTTGAAGAAAAACATGAATGTTTCAGGAGAAAAACCAATTCATCTCTTTTTCGAAGAAAAAAAAAAGAAAACAATCATTCTTCCAAGAACAATTTTTTCCCGATTTATTTTGTCATTTGTCATTTTCAACATTTTTTTTCCAAGTCATTATTGTTGAAATATGAATGGGATCGGAAGTCAAAAGATGGCTGGATGAAGTGTGTGTTTGTGTTGTAATGACAAGCCCCTGGCGTCCAGCGGCCGTCATGAGGGACCCCCCCCCCCCCCGCCATTGCTCCGGTGAAAATGAAAATGAGGGCATTGGCATTTCAAAGAGAATGGGCGCGGGCCCCTGATCACAGGTGTCAGACACCCGCCTTCATCACGTCCACAGTGCCCCCCCCCCCCCGCCTCCCGCCCGCTCCCGGCACCACCGTGGCGACAGCACAGGTCCGCATGCATGTATACATGTTGGAGGGCATTGCCGCCTCTTCCCTCGTAAAACATTGAAACGGTTGCTTCTTGATGTTTGTGCAGGTGGACAGCAGATAGGGGGTTGGGGGTTTGGGGGGTGACGGATGCGACTGGGGGGGCGAGGCTTGATTAGGTGAGTTCAGTCCTCATCAAAGATTGAACGCATACTTTGAAACCCTAACTTTTGTTGAAAACCCGACTTTGTTGAAACCATCCTTTAAAAAAAAGTCTTGCACTATGAAACCGTAATCCTTCTTCAAATCCTACTTTGAAACGCTTACCCTTGTTTGAAGCCCTACTTGAGAACACCAACTCTGATTTTAAACCCATACTCAGGATTGGAACCCTAAACCCTGCCTTGAAACCCCTCTTGCAGAAAACCTTGCATGTGCCCGATTTAATCTTGGATCTTACCCTCCCGTGATAAACTTGGAACCTTAACCCTTGCTTGAAACGCTATTCTGAAACCGCAACACTCCCGTGAAACCCAAACCCTTTCTTTGACTGTTCAAAATAAATCGATCTGTTCCTCCATCTAATATGAAGTTACTTTTGCCACCTCCGCGCGTCAGCTGGCATATGCCCGCAGAAAAATGTCTTGCCGCACAGAGAAGTCATATTGCACTCAAACATTGATGAAGCTTTTAATTACTTTGATTGCTGGTGCATTCCATCGTAAACACACATAAATGACTTGATGCAATTTTGATCAGCTCTTTTTAGCAACCCGCTCTCATCAAACAAATACACAATAGACGAGAATGACAAGACGCCGGAATTGGAAAATTATTCCTAAATATAATCATTTAAGAATAATTTTACCCAAGCTAAAATTATTCCTTAATATAATCATTTTTGTCTCATGATGTTTTGTCTCAGGGTGACTCCCATTTACATGACGAGTGCATTTTTCTCAACATAAACACAACCGTGTTACTAAAACCTTATGTCGCCATCTAGAGGATGAGAAAAAAAGTGCACCACATGAATCGGCAGAAATGACATCATCAACTTGATGATGCGCCGACCATGCGAAATTCTCTTTTCTAATAACATTTTCATCTGTAATGAAGTGTCACTCAGACCAACGCAATACCGTTAATCACATTTTTAAATAAACACAGTGAAATCAAAGTATTCAGGGTTTTTTTAATTACACGGTATAACTATGTTCGCTCTTAGCATTGCGGCTAAGACTGCTAGCATGTACTCTTGAGCAAAAACTAACACACTAGGGTTTATTTGCAACCCCGTTACCGTGAACTCCAGTCATACCATAGCATTCAAATAAAATTTGACTTCACATTTAAAATAGCGAAGGATTTATTGAGCAATATTTTAACTCCTCCTTTTAGCATAGCATATCTAGCAATGTCGTTGCGGCGGGGTCTGTCGAGGTTTCCGTGAATACATTTTGTGCGTGCCTGCATGAATTTTTACAAATAAAAGTACTACGTGGGACAAAAGCTTCATGCATGAGGTTCATTCCCGTACGCCTCGTTTCTCCTGCTTTGATGTGTGCTTGTCATGTTGACGACGCACACATCGGCGAGCGCATTTGTAACGCCGTCTGCTGACAGTCATCTTAGCACAGAGCGCTAATATCATGAGGATCGACGTGGCAATGCTCTCCGTCTGGCTGTCTCTCTGTCTATGTGCATGTCTGACACTCATTTTAAGCGCACTGTGCGACAAACACGATTTGGGGACAAAGAAATGTAATTCAAAGAGGATATAGACTTACAGCGAATATGTCTTCCAAATGTGCTGACTTCAAAGCTGTTTATTGCCACTCCCAGTTGACGTTTCCTGTCAAACAAAGAGAACAACACGTTTGGCCAAACTGCAAACATTGCCTTTATGAAAATCCACTGGCTATATGCTAACACACATTCCTTTTTTCATTGATTTCAAACTGTATTATTCTGCTGTACAACAAAAGTAGAATAAAATAACACAGTGAACTACTAAGAATCAGGAATAATAAATACGTACACATCATAATTTAATCATAAGTTATGATCATACACACGCCGTTAGCATCATCGATACTTGCAAATGTGACTGATGAAAAGACAACACGACAGCCATCTGGTAGAAGAGCATTTCATTTTTTACCCGTTACTGTATGTGGATGACATAAAAAAAATTACACCAAATTTTTTTGTTTTTTGGGGCAAAATAATGAACATTGAATCATTTTCAGCGGCACACCCGATGATCTCTCACAGCACACGAATGTGCCGCGGCACACTGGTTGAGAATCACCGGGTTAGCGTACTACGTAGGACACTACCAGTGACACACGGGCAAATAAACGGGCATACTCAGTAATATTGAAGATAATGCACAGCATGAATATACTCGGTATATTGAGGAATTGCGAGAGACCTCGAGTGTGCGTTTGCCGGCGACCAGTTGGAGAGAGCAATCTTGTGTATCGATCCACGGTTGCTCCTTCAAAGCTGCGAGAACATCGATCAATTCCTATGCGGAGTCATTAACATACACGCTGTTAACAAGCGGCGCCACGGTGTAGCGCGTCCGGGCATCAAGACGGCCATCGACGCGCGCGCTTAGCGGCTAACGCACGCTCTCGCCGAGTGGATCATCCGTAACTCGAACCGCTTTACTTCAGCGTGAGAGCACGCCCATCACAAATTCAGAAGGCAAACGGAGGGGAAAAGGATCCAACAAGCTACGCAAACAAAAAATGACCAGAATAAACCCTAGACCGCTAAAAGCAAAAAAGCGCCATGCACAATGCCCACTAAAAGGAGCTTTTAGCAACCAACAGGCAGAAAGGGCTGCGAAATGGACCTCCTAACATCCTGCAAAGAATACTCGATAGGTTAGAGCAGGCGTGTCCAAAGTCCGGCCCGCGGGCCAAGTCCGGCCCGCGGTCGACTTTCATCCGGCCCTCGGCCCCCGTCATAAAATCAGTGCCGTCTGGCCCGCAGGTTGGGCGCAATGGAACACGTGTTGCATTGACTGAGGTCTCGTAGACTGGTGAGTGATGTTTCATAGAGTACTGCTTCCCTCTAGTGGCTAAATGAGTAATAGCATTTAGACACTAGAGGGCATCACTGACGAGTTAACAAGACATCACTCCGTGTTTATATTGACTGATGTCATATTTCAAATTCCTGTTTCAAATGAACCAAAATAAATTCTTAAGATTGTTGAAATTAAAATAAAAATGGAAATGTGAAACAGACTGGCTGACTAAAATTTGTTGAACAATATTGTTGTTCAATGTAAAGAATGACAGCCAAGGTCGGCCCCCCGACATTTTACCACATAAAATCTGGCCCCCTTGGCAAAAACTTTGGACACCCCTGGGTTAGAGGATTACTACATTCGATACAGTGGTACCTAGGATACTACGCTAGCACAATTCGGCAATATTTAGGATACTCTACAACCGTCCCTGTGTGTGCCCTGCGATTGGCTGGCAACCGGTTCGGGGTGTCCCGAAGATGGCTGGGATTGGCCCCCCCCCCGTGACCCTTGTGAGGATAAAGTGGATCGGAAAACTAATGGATGGATAGGATACAGTTCCACACGGGACGGAGGACTATATAGGATACAGGATTACAGTACAGGAGATTAAAGTACTGTGCTCTATAGGATCCAAGTGGAACTTAACTCATTCACTCCCAAAGACGTTTTTAAATGTCTTTTCAGACTTGGTCTAGAATTGGCTGGTACTGGATGAGTTTTGAGAATTCACATTTATAGGAGGCAATACCACACAAAAAAAAAACCTGTGTCAAACGCAAGGCTCGGGAGCCACATCTGGTCCCGCAGATTATTTTATGTGGCCCCGTAAAAGCAATTTATATGCATCTACTTCATGTTTCGTGCTTAAATATCGAAATTGCAAATTGTCTTCATCGGGGACAAAGACAATGATGTCATTGGGGTGGCCGGTGAGGTTCGGTCATACAAGTATACACACATCTTTTTTATTCTTGTAACCACCTCCGTAATGGAGAAGTCATTGTTGATCAAACCCTCCTCAGACAGATTTCGTGAAAATAAAATGCACATTTTTTTTCTCTTTTTTTTGGAAACCAATCCCAGTTTTATAGTAAATGTAATCATACATGAATAGTTTTTCCTGGTCCCTCGTTTTAAAGCTCTCCAAAGGAAACCAGACCGACGATGTGGGCCGTAACAAAATGGAGTTTGACAGCTCTGCGTTACAACATAGGATTCAGTACTGTAGTACTACAAAGGACAGAGTACTAGCTAGGGCGCTGCAGTGTCGAAATGTTAGAGGACGTTGTGCCTGCCAATAGAAG
This sequence comes from Hippocampus zosterae, assembly GCF_025434085.1. Classification (NCBI taxonomy): domain Eukaryota; kingdom Metazoa; phylum Chordata; class Actinopteri; order Syngnathiformes; family Syngnathidae; genus Hippocampus; species Hippocampus zosterae. Next base: position 23,279,165 of record NC_067458.1, read on the forward strand.
TTGAATAATTGAGGCTCTACAAAAGTTTTAAGCTGCCAATCGTTATATCTGCTGACATCCGATCAGAACTTGAGGGGGCGCCGCCACTTCCTGTCCGACTGCATAACAGGCAAAAATATCAGCGGCAATATTTCCCGCCACGTGGATACAATTGTACTTGTAATTCTCCCGTTTTCTCTTGCTTACTTCCATAAATACGCCAGTGTGATTTATGGCTCCTCCGAGAGCTAATTTAGGGCGGAAAAAAAAAGTGTGCACATTTATTAGTGCGGAGTCGGGGAATTCCCGGGGTCGGCTCGCATCAGCCGTGATTTTCTCCTTCAAAGGCAGCGCTGATAGATGCGAGCGGACGCCGTGCTCGGATCGATACACGCTCCTGAGGACGTAACGGCCTTCCCGGGATGAGTCGACCTCTTCCAAGGCCTTTAATTCCCAACGTTTAATCGCCCGCTGCTGAAATATTAATTGGCCTCTTTTCACTTTGTGAGTAGATGTGTGAGTGCGCAGGCGTTTTTGTTTTCCATTTGTGTGTTCACCCGTTTTCAGTCGCATCAATATTGTCAGGCTTACATTTTTCAGTGCATTCGAGGAGTGAAATGGCAGCATTTGTCAGCAATATTATTATTCTTATCATTATTACTATTCATTTAATTATTATTTATTATGGAAACCTAAAGTGATAGGAGAAAAAAAAAACAATGTCAGCTTCAGAAATCATCCACTTACGTTTACTTGCATCTCTTATTTTAAATAGAATATAGCATTTGTTGACCAGTGTTTTTGTTGTTTATTTGGAATTGTTTAGTGATTACAAAACCACTAAACAACAACTTACCAATATCACTCTAGCAGGATTGATGTATTCACCAACCTTTTTGAAACTGATTCCATTTTTGGTTCCTTTTTTTTTTTAAATTCAGTGACAAATGTTGGACTGTACACAGGAGAGCATGATCCCAGGGTTAAATCATATCCTATCACGTCACTATTGAAGGCTTAAATATGTCGGTTGAGAAGTAAAGTGGAAGTGTTTGTCCTCACACACACACACACACACACACACAAGCCATCAAGCACTTTACCTACGCGAGTGTGTGTGTGTATGTGTCGTGTGTACCCACGAGACGTCGCTGATGGACACTCAGGTTGTGGCCAGTGGAGGGCGCTCCCTCCCTGGAGCCCACCTGCCCCGGTCACCTCCGTGTTTTCCGCGTGCATCGTCGCAACTTTTTGACAATGACCAGCGCCGTAACGGTGGAAAAGTGCTCTCGGCCTTTGGAGAGCAAAAATAAAAGCTGCTGCTGGATGTGTAAATGCATCGCTGCCACATGGGAGCATGGCCTCTTTTTTTTTTTATGTTTTGTTTTATCCCAACCACATGTCACGTCAATCACTCAATGGTAATGATAATGGCTACCAAGTTTAAAAGGTAAAACATTTGACGACGGCTATTATGTATTGTGTTCTTTGGTCATGTGTTTCCTTCAAGACGGCTGCAAACCATAATTGTTATTATGGTCACTTTGAAATTTTATTTCAACAGTACGTTTCTTCTCATTTGAAATATTTCATTCCCATATAAATCAGACACGTACTGTGATTAAAAGGTGAACCACTTTTTAAATTATAAAATGAATGCAATGATTGCATGCATGCCCAAATACATTTGTATCAAAAACTCGACCTCATCATTGCTTGTGCTAATGGTTTCCGTTTATAAAACCACTTGGCTGGTAGCTAGTTAGTACAACTACTTCCCAAGACGCCGAATAAAAGCCCTCATTAGCTTATACAACCCCGTTTTTCCTACACGTCATACTAATAAACTTGCTGGTGTCAAAAGATACTTTTACAAATACTCCCGCAATATATTTTCATTAGCGGCCTGTGCTAGGGCCTGTTATTGCTAGCGGTTAGCACCAATTAGCACAAGAAGCGCTAGCAGTGAGAACAATAGTCGAACTCACCAAGGCTAGAAGAAAAGTGGTCGAAACTCCGGCACCCCGTCTCCAGGTAAGCTTCCGCGGGTTCACAAGTGTTCGCTGACATGTATACTGTACTCGTTATTTTGATAGGGTTTTAAAAATAATAATTTGTGTTTAATACACTCGTTGGTTCTGGAGGATGTGGTCTCAGTGCTCTTTCAGGTGACGTCGTACAGCGGGACTTTTTTTTTTTTACAATACACTCAACCCAATTGTTTAATCGGTTACATTTGCCTCAATCTCAAATTTTAATTTCTGGATTCAAACCCTTATTTAAAAACCAATACCTAATTAGGAGCGCGAAGTCTCTTAGTAACCCTAATTTAGTGCCAATCTTCAAAACTAATTGTCTCGAAAATTCAAACTTGACTTGTCTGAAACACTAAACTTAGTACAACATCCTAATTTAGCTTGGAACCCCACTTTGATTTTTTTGAAGCCCGAGCTTCAAACACCCAAATTTTAAATAAAAAAATGAAACCATGAAACTTCCAGAAAGTTAAATCCATCTTGAAAAAAATTAACTCTGTCTTGAACCCCTAACTTTAAAGCATAATCCTTGTCTGAAATTCCAACCCTTGCTTCTAAACCCTGATTTCAACCCTACTTTGAAACCGTAACCTTGTTTTAAACCCGACTTTTAGACTTGTTTGAAACTCTAGCATTAAAACCTAATTTGAAACCCTAACTTTATCATCAAACTCTTATTCAAAACCTGAACTTGATACCCAAACCCTAATTTGAAGACCAACTCTGTCTTGAAAAACTAATTTGAAACAATACCCCTTGTCTGAAACTTTAATCCGGTTTTCACACTTTAATTTATAATCCTAGCCCTTGTTTGAAGCCTTACTCTGATTGTCTACTGGTAAATGATCAATTTTAATTTCAACACGCGGGGCCTTGCGTTTATCTTCCAAAAGTGATGCTATGCCGCCCCCTCTCTTTCATCCAAGTACTGTACTAAGAGGCACTAAAAAACACATCAAGATCTTCAGGTCGTTTTTCTTCTCGCGTAAAACAAATTTTTCCCTGACACGTTTGCGTCCACCTAGAGTGCCCGTAACCTTCTCAAAGGCGTCCCTTTCAAGGCCTCCATCAAACACTTGTTATAGATTTTACCTCCGGCGAGGAAGGATTGGGGGATGAACGAGGGGGGTCGCTGGGTCCTTGGCAATGCTGAGAAAAGACGAAGAATATAAAGAAAAAAACTAAAAGCTAAATGTAAAACCAGCCTCCTTTCGAGATGTGAGAAATGCATTACTCGGACATAACCGATGAATCGATCAATCGGTTTTTGATCGTCGTGGAAACAGACAAGGTTGTTCAGTGCAAGTTTGGAGGAGTAAAAAGTCAGATTTGAGCCATGTGTTTCAACACGAAACAGGCCAAAAAACTATAATGTTAGCAAACGTAGAGGAACATGTGAAAAGTGAAAACCGTCAAAAACATTTGAGAACGAGGCAAGCGGGGGGGACACACGTGCAAAGTGAAAACAGAACTTCGAAAAAAATGACGGGGCAGGGGGGCGCGAGTGGGGTTAGATTTAAGTCCGTTTTTTAACCTATGTTGAACTTTTGCGTTAATGTTCACACCGCATAATGTTAGACTGGCTGACAAGAGCTAATGTTCGAAATCGTAGTACCTACTTTCTTCCACTAGAGGGGGCCTTCTCCAAAAATTACGTTGATTTGCACTTGCAGGTGCTTTTTTTCTCATTTGATTTCAAATAAACACAAAACACACATTCCTTCTTTTTCAGCTTTTTTTAAAAACAGGCTGAACAATTTTTATTTCAATAGCACACTCAGAGGATGTTTTTTCAGAGTAAAACATCTCATAAAAATAAAAATAAGACTAACAAAAAAAAATGTGGTCCGTGTTGTATCCTCATATGGATTTTGGATGTTTGGTCTCTCTCGTCAATGTTTGACCACAGAGTACAGTGGAATGTGTAAGCTTACACAAACAAACCTTTTCACCTCTTCCCATAACACACGCGTGCGTGCACACACACACACACACACACACACATTTATCTTATATTCCCTCACTTTTGGTCTTTATGATTTCGTGCTCTTGACACACAGTGAATATTCGTTCAAAGTGTACAGTGTATGTGTGTGTATCGAAAGCACTATAGACACACACAAACATACAAGCCATAACAATAGGTACTCCAGAACAAGCCAAGACCTCCAATGTTGACTTTTGTTGAACTTAACAAAACAAAAAAAAACGATATGTCTGGTATTACCCTCGAAGTCTCCAGTGTTTACAATATTTGGACCCACTCATGTCGCTACATCAAGAATAGACTCTGGCGAGAGAAAAGTGCAATACTAGCAATCAAAATACATACTTCTTCCCCTTCGCAGTAACAAGAATAAAATTCTAATATTACCCTCCAAAAATGTAATCACTTTTATGAGGAAGAGTTCAGTTTACAGGGCTAAATAAAGTTTGAATATTAAGAGACGGGAGAGGGGGAATCATTTTAAATTTATTTTACCAGAATATAATTGTCTTCTTAATATTAAGTTAAGCAGTACGCCATCTTTTATTATTGAAAAGCTAATAATGTTCAAAGAATAAAATGTTTTGGGTTTTCTCTGGTATTAAAGTAATAATTGCCTTGTTCTAGGGCATGGGGGAGTCAGTCATTTGATGATAACTAGGTTAATGTTACCAAAACATTTTTTTGAGAATGAAGTCATAACGCTACAAGAAAAAAAAATATTTAGTTGAGCAAAGTCAAAACATTAGAAAAATAAAGTCGCTATTTTTCTGAAGTGAAAATGAAACGAGAGTAGTCGCAATATTCTTTGAAGGAAAATGTCAAAAATTGTAATTTTTTTTCCCATGGGAAAAAAATTACAATTTTTCAGTCAGTAGTAACACTGAGTCTTTTGTCACATTCAGAAAGAAACGGCATAATTTTTGGGAGACTCAACTTGACAAAATAAATAATTTGGTTGAAATATTATAGTGAAATAGGAATATTCAGCGCAAATAAATCCAATATTAGCATGTGTCTCTAATGTTGCAGTTGTGTTTGGTGGCGCGGGTGCGTTTCGCAAATGTCAGTACAGTATTTGTGCTTCAAACGAGGCAACACAAGTGCCAACAGCAATGAAACGAGGTGCGACAGGTAACACGGAACATTCTTGAAAAATTCTTGCTTTGCTGAGATCTTGGCGAAAAAACAAAACAAGCTTTAACACCGACTAAACAAATTTTCAACTTATATGTCCGCCACGTGACTACAAACGTGGCAGAACTTGCTCTCCGCAGACTTTGGTGATCTTGACGCCCCCTAAGCTCCATTTGTGTCGCTAATGCTAAGTTGCTACATACATAAACATGAGGACAAATATAACATGGGGGGGGGTGTCCTAGTAGTTTACGTAAATTTTTTCCAGTGCTTTAACATTCGCTTTGCAATTGTGCTCATTCCCCTTTTTCACTGAGCTGAGCTGGCAGCGACATAATCCAGCCGTTGAAAGTGACCTGTGGTAACCAGCAGAGGGCACCACCCATAACTGACGGGTCCTCGAAAAATGGTCTATTCCTGTTTGCAGAACGGAAAAGGTGGCACCCAAAGTGTTTCTTTGTTTTCTCCGGAAAGTCCTAAATGCCCGGCGGCACGACCGCCTGCGTCACCGTTAGTACAAGTTGTACTAACGGTGTACAAGTTGTACTAACGGTGATGCATGCCAGGCAGTGCCCGCGACAGCACTCAAGGTGGCGCCGCTCGTGCTTCCTCTGGTGATACCCAATGTGGGACCACCGCAGGCACGCCTGGTCACTGCTGCCAATTTAAGACAAAAAAAAAAAACTTCTCTCTGGATCAGTTGCGACGAGCTAAGAATCTACACTAACGTCCTCTCAGGCTCCATTCCAGCCCCGGCTCGGTGTGAAAACGAGGCATGAAAAAAAAAAATGGTGCTCTAACACACTCAAGGCTTCCCATCAGATACTTCTCCCTATGCTGAAATACTTTTCCTTTTGAAACGTCCTCATATCCCTTTCACACCAAGGCTGCGACTGTGACAGCACGCGACTCCGGTGAGGTTTCTGCTTTACAAAGTGACCAGCGTCTTGGAGTAAAAATGGCGGTTAAACATTAGGGCTGAGGAATGCGCTCACTGGCCGGGAGCAGAGGTGCCCCCCTTGAATGTACGACTTTCAATCAATCAGATTTTATTTTTTTTACTTGGAGCCTCAAATACCCGACAGCACCTCTGATTGAAAAATGTTCCCCTTTGGTGCTAGACCAGCGCTAGCTGGCACCATCTCGATGTGAAATGGGTACCAGAAGAGCCCGACTCGGCCTGTAAGATGCGCCATACGAAAAAAAAAACAAAAAAAGTGCCATGACGTGCTACCGCCCGTCCGTCAAACACCTGCAGCCGTTAGCGAAAGCGCCGGCAGAGTCCTGGTTGATACTCTCCTTGACCTCCATGGGCAGTGAGTCAAAGAGGTGGTCTTCCACGACCAGGCATCCCCGGCGCAGCAGGGGGCACTGACCCAGCTGGGCCGGGAGACGGTCCAGGCAGTTGCTCTTGAGCTCCAGGTGGCTGAGCTGCGCCAGTTGGCCGACCCGATCCGGCAGGGCGGCGACGCAGTTGTGGCCGAGGCACAGCGTCCGCAGTTTGGTGCACTTGAAGAGCTGCTTGGGAACCACTTCCAACTTGTTGCCCGTGATGGCAAAGTACTGGAGGTTCTGCAGGAAGCCCACCTCCGGGGGTACGGCGGCGATAGAGTTGTGGCTCACGTCCAGGTGCCGCAGCTTGAGCAGGGTGAAGAGCGAGCTGGGTAGACACTCGAGCTTGTTGTGCGACAGGTAGAGCCATTCGAGGTTTTTGACGTGGCTGATGGACAGCGGGATGGAGATGATCTTGTTGTGCCAGAGCTTGAGGCACGTCAGCCGCTTCAGGTGCTGGAAGCTGATGACCTCCTCGATGGTCCGGATGTGGTTGGATTTGAGGTCCAGCTCCTGAAGGTTGGTGAGGCTGAAGATGGCGTGCGGGATTCGCTCCAGCTCGCAGTTGTGCAGCTCCAGCTCGGACAGGTTCATCATCTTCTTCAGGCTGTTGAGCACCAGGAGCTTGGTGCCGTCGTTGTGCACCACCAACTTGACGAGGTGGGGCGACAGATCCGTGATGTTGGTGGGGACCTTGGTGAGGTTGCTCTTCAGCTGCAGGACCTTCAGGTGTCGCAGGTCTCTCAGAGACTCGAGTCCGATCATCTTGTTGTTCTCCGAGTTCAGGTTGCCCACCAGGTAGAGCTCTTGCAAGTTCTTCAACAAGTACAGCCAGCTGGGGATCTCCGCCACGTCCGTGAACTTGACGTGAAGGCATCGCAGGTGATCCCTCAGGAAGATAAAGGCCGTCTGCTCCACCTTGGCGGGACAGTGGTAGAAATGGAGCTCCTGCAGGTTGATCATCTGGGAGATCTTGGCCGTGATCCTGGCCTCGGGGATGAGCTCCAGCTTGAGGATCTCCAAGTCGGTGAGGTCAAACACGGCGTCGGGCACCCCCGACAGCATGAAGAGGTGCAATTCCAGTTTCTCCTGAACGTTGCGGGTCACGTGCTGCCGGAGCTTCTCGAAGGTCCACTCGTGGTTCAGGCTGATCTCCCGCAGTTTGTTCTCGCTGACTTCCGACAGGAAGACGCCAAAGCGCTTGGAGTAGAGCTGGTCGTACTGGTCGACCATATGCAGCAGGAAGGCAAAGTCGTTCTTCACGTCGGGGATGTCGCTGAAGCTGCTCTCCTCGCGGACTTTCTCGAACGAGTACTCCTTGAGGGGACGGCGGAAGAGCCAGAAGAGCGTGTAGATGCAGATGACGCCGTAGACGCAAATGAGCGCGATGTAGCTCACCAGCAGCTTCTTCAGCATGAACGCCATGTTGTGCGTGCAGTGGAACTTCCTGTATCCCGTCAGGTGTTTGATCTCGGGCTCGCACAAGTGGTGGAAGTCGATGGAGGCCACGAAGGTCATGGTGTAGCACAGGATGACGATGAACTTGACCGTCTTGATGAGCGTCTGCAGGGCGTACAGCCGGTAGATCAGGTCGCTGTCTTCCACGTGGGCGCGGAACTTGCGGACCTTCTCGAAGAGCGCCTTGGCCTGCTCGCCGTCCTTCTTGTCCAGGATGGTCATGGAGGGCGCCTCGCTCACCAGCTTCTCGGCGGAAAAGGTGACGCCGCTTTTGGTCAGCATGGGTGCCGACTGGTTGGGGCTGCCCTCCTCGCTGCTGGTGGAAAAGTGCTTGGGATGGGAGGAAGCCCCCGCCAGGCGCTGCTTGTTCTCTTCCGAGTCCTCGCACGCCGTCTCGGACAGCGCCTTGGTGGTCCAGGGAGACTCGAAACACTTGCCCAGGATGGAGACAAAGTGCTCGATCTTGGAGCTGGTGCGGGGATACTTGAACCAGAAGTTGCTGCTCACCATCAGGATGAGCGTGTGGATCAACGCCAGGTAGGGAAAGTATTTCGAGTACCACGGAAGGGCGACGTGGTAGCACATCTGGTTGACAAAGACGTACTGCTGGAAGTCCAGCTTGGTCCGGATCCCGGTGGGGGCCGGCTGCTGCGTCGGCGTTTGCTCCGGGGCCACCATCAGCGGTGCCGCTTGCTCCCCCACGGCGCTCTCCTTACTCCACGTCCTGCCAGGCACCTCCGTCGGCAGCGGCGGCACCTCGTCCAGGGACGAGTCCAAGTCGGGCAGGCAGACCACCTGGTCCCGCGTCAGCTGCATGGTCCCGGCGAAGATAGCGAGCATGAGCATGACGATGCCCAGGTAGTCCATGAAGACGTCCCACCATGGTTTCAAGATGCGGTAAGTCGGCTGGATGTCGTTCAGGGAGGCGACTTCGGTGAGGGTGAACATTCCTACCACGCAAACACACAAAAAAAAATGATGATGATGGTGAATTCGTGGTGGGCACATTTGCCTTGAAAAAATAAAAACGGAGCAAGTTCGGCTAAAAAGTCAACCAAAAATATTATTTGACACTAAAATGTCTGCCTCGAAACTGCAATTCTCACTTCTCCCCTGCCATATTTTTGTTATTTTGACTTCAAAATGGCGCCGCGAGAGTGGCTGCCTTTCCAGCAGCTCCTATTTTTTTGTTGTTCTACTTCTTCCTTTCATAACTTTGCTGCTGTGAATCTGGAATTTCTCCATTGCGAGACTAATAAAGGTTTTCTTAATCTTAATATCTTCCTTCTTTGCGTTCCACGCGCATGCTTGGATCTTCCTTTTCATGGCACATTAACCAGGCAGTACAAGTTGTTACACGTTTCAAAAAGGTTGTCCAAAACAGACCGCGGACACATTCCTTCAACTCCAGCACCAGATGCTAATGCTAATGCTAATGTGCCTGTTGCCTATAAATAAAAAGCTATCGTACAGACACGTGCATTTTCCATGAAGGCGCTATCATCGAGGCGGCAGCGGGGTCTTATAAGATAAGTAAGTTCCTCATCCACCCAAAGCTGGTGAGGTTAACCGATATTCTCATCCGTCACTATTTTGTTCTCATACTCTCTGACTCACGCGGACATGCGAGGCTTGTGTCGGCTTGTTGGCAGAACACCGCGCTGCTCCACAGAGCGTTAAAGTCCAACAACGGCAGCGGACCGGTGGGTCAAAGGTCCTCTATACTGTATGTGGAGAGCAAGATTAGACCAGACAGTTTTCACCTCCTCGTTAATTTATTCAGTGGTGACACCAAAATTAATCCACAAAACCGATATTTGTCTCAACTCCTCCACTCGTGCGACGAAACCCAAAACAAACCTCACCCCGACAAAGGCATACTTGTACCGTTCTAAATTAGGGATAGATTGATTTTCATCCAGCCTGATATTCTGTATTTTGAATAATATCTGCGTCAGCATTTTTTTTTTTAATCAAACACCTGGCAGCCGATGAAATTACTTAAAACAGTGTTAACTTACAATGAACTCGAAGAGATCCCGCTGATGCTGGGAACTCTCTGCATGTTTTGTTTTTGTTCCTTGGCTTCTGAAACCAAACACTTTCTTGTGCCGCTGTTGTGAAAGCGCTATATAAATCAGCATGTATTGTATTGTTGTCATATTTTTATAGTCCGGCCGACACTTCACTGCCTCAAGGTCTCAGGTTCATGCTTTTTCTTATAATCGAATCACAGGCCATTCCGTTGTTCCGAATTAGTAACAAGACAACTTTTTTATCCGCTTTTTGAAGACTTTCATTGTTTGTCATTGTGTGAATTCTCAACACAATGACAATATTTTAAAAACCTTTTGTTATTTTATTGTAGCTCTTTCCGGTGATATTGATTGTCTTGGGAAAAAAAAATCGATGTTGTTGTCATGCACTTACTAATTGTACAATTATCATAATTAAACTATATGCATTACTCAGGTCGTACCAACATGTAATATCCTAATTTTTAGGGAATCATTTTACTTTTTAGATTACATTTGTACTTGATTTTTCCTTAGTTATGCTTTTTATTTTGGTTTGTACTTTATTCATTTTAATATGAATATTAATGAGTGCTAAGCTATTTCTCTAGCAAGCTAGCGACACAGCTAACTAGAAAAACTGTAGTTTGCGTTGAATCTTGTAGCTCATAAAATATCGGGTGGGTGTAAATGGAACTCGAACAGGATAAATTACTTGTTCTATCACATTTTTTGGCTGAACGCGTGTCCAGGAGACAATGAGGAAGAAGTTTCATCATGTCCGACTCGTCATTGAACGCCGCACGCCTGCTTCCGCATTTGTCCGGTTCACCCAAAAAAAAAAACACAAGCACAATCTGCGCATTCGTTATTTCGCTCAACTATATTTTGAACAAACAAAACACAAAAAAACAACCTGCTTCAAACATCCCCGAACCGCCACCCGATGACGTTCCATTCGACAGAAAAAGTGTCCTACTTAATACTAACCTTCGCAGAGGTCTGCTCGACGCGCGGTGTCTTCCTGCTACGCTCGAACCGAAGCTGGTAGCCGGTCAACAGCCGCGTTGAAGCCATCCATTCTTCCTGGTAGTAGCGGTGCTTCCTGTGGCGTTCGCTGCTCGGTCCGCTTCTAAGCGGCTTTGGGCGGCTGATACTCCGCCCTCCCACCCCACCCCCCCAAACCGACCGGCTGTCCCGCCTCGGCGCGCCTTGTCGCGGATGGTCTGGTCCGGTTTGTTCCGCCGCCGGTCAGGGGCGGCGGTGGGCAGGCTGACGAGGTAGACTGTCGGCTGTATGGAAGTGAAGGCTGCGGTGATGTGCGTGTGTGCTCGGATGTTCTTCTGTTGCTTTCCGCCTGTGGACGGCAGGTGGAAGCCGCGTGTCGCGTGACGCTGAAAGCCCGCCACACACAAGTCCTAAGGGAGTGTCACGCAAGCAAAGGCAGATGACTGAGGGGCTATCCAACAAGTGGCAAACGGAAAACGAAGTCCCCAACAACAACAACAAAAAGTCTCACATTCGCCGAAAGACATTTTGATGATTCTCAAGATTTTTGAAAAAAAAAAAACATTATATGGACTGATGAGTCCATAGAATGTTTGAATTGGCCGACACGCAGTGACGAAAACACAAAATATATCCCCAATTGCACATATCGTCGACAATACGGTTCAAATTTAGTTTCACGAAACAAAATCTCCAGGACACATTAACAAGCATAAACACAAAATAAAAATTGCAAAATATTATAACATCAGGTATGAAATAATGGCAGACAAAAGTTCCAAAAGTTTTATTTAAACTTGTAAAATAATCTTTGTGTGATATACAATGCTTTAATTAAGGCATGATGTGATGTGTCCCCCGCCTACTGCCCGGAGACAGCTGGGATCGGCTCCAGCACCCCCCGCGACCCTAGTGAGGATCAAGCGGTTAAAGATGAATGAATGAATGATGTAAAAAAATGTGCTATGTCCCTTTGTTGTCAGTGCAGTATATGTGTTTATAATAAATCTTTTTGAACTATAATCACTAACCATAAATGCTTTGTGGTCACCTTATTAAGTATCAAGAATCTAGAATCCAGCAGGGTCCCCGAACAAGAAAAATTGTATTGAAATATTGCTCATGATATAAACAAACACATTTAGAAATTAAATGTGTTTAATTTCATGTGATTTTTCTTATGTAGTGCTCAAAGTGTTCTGACATAATTTTACCATTTTTAACTTATCCATTCACGTTTTTGCCCCATTCATCTTATATTGTATGGCACTGACAATGACACTTGGAGAGATGAATACCCTAGTGACTATTTAGATTCACACGTTGTGAAGGTAGGCCTAATGTTTTGGCCAGCGGCCATCAATGTAAATGAGGCTTAAATCAGGTCAATTCGTCCTTGGTGTCTTTAATTAGCTGCGGTGAAAGTCAAATAGCCCTGGATTCAAAGATCCAGGGAATAACGACAATATGCAGTGGGGCATCTTCTCGGAAAGCTGTTTAACAAGAAGATGGAAAGATGTGGTCCTACGTATGATTTTATCTTTGGCAGTTTTCTATTCGGACTGTCATTGGCTACAAAAAGGAGATGTTTAATCAAGCCCGCCTCAAACTATGTGGAATCTACGTTTGGTGTTTTATTGGGAGTCTTTTGTCTTCGCCGCTATTCTCCGCCCACACGTAGTGACAAAGACAAAAATGGCTTTGCTTTTTGGCGTTGTTCAGCTCTTCTGTAATGTGGTTCCGATTTGGTAGCGAACTGGAAAATGAGTGAAACGACCGGCCCTAAAATGGCTGATTTCAAATCAAAATGGCAGACTTCCTGTGTGTTTTCAGCCATGGCTTCTTGAGACTTTTTTTGTGGGTCTACTCCTAATAGACTCGTCTGCCAAATTTCATAGTGCCGGTGAAAACTGGCATCAGGGGCTTAATTTTAACCAGTGTGCTGGACTTTGAATGGTCTGTCATATTTCTTTGCCATGCTGCGTCAAAATAAACTTTCAAATCCTCCACATTTTTGGAGGGTCTCCACGAAAAATATTCTTGCCAAATTGCACGTTGTGAAGCAAAATTGGCTTTTCGGCAAATGTCAAGTGAAAACGAAGATGGCGTCAGAGGCTGAAATCTGAAAATGTGTAAAGGGAAGTGAAAAACGGATCGCTTAAAACGACCGCCCCTAAAATGGCCGATTTCAAATCAAAATGGCAGACTTCCTGTGTGTTTTCAGCCATGGCTTCTTGAGACTTTTTTTGTGGGTCTACTCCTAATAGACTCGTCTGCCAAATTTCATAGTGCCGGTGAAAACTGGCATCAGGGGCTTAATTTTAACCAGTGTGCTGGACTTTGAATGGTCTGTCATATTTCTTTGCCATGCTGCGTCAAAATAAACTTTCAAATCCTCCACATTTTTGGAGGGTCTCCACGAAAAAGCGGCAGGCACCGCGGTGACAGTAAGGCGTCTTTTACTCGGCTTTCATCTGGTCCCTGACGTCCGATGGCAGAGTCTCGAAGAGGGTGTCCTCTACCACCAGGCCACTGCGCTTGAGTGCCCGACAGCAGCCCAACTCCTGCGGCAGGAGCTCAAAATGGTTCCCCATGAGTTCGAGGTGGGACAGCTGGGCGAGGTAGGAGATCTTTGGCGAGAGGACAGACAGCGAGTTCTTGTCCAGTTTCAGCGTCTTGAGCTTCTTGCAGAAAAAGAGCTCATCTGGCAGGTTCTCGATTTTGTTGCAGCTCACCGAAAAGTACTGCAGGCTCTGTAGGACGCCGATCTCCGGCGGGATGAAGCGGATGTCGTTGTGGCACAGGTCCAGGTACCGCAGCTTGTTGCACAGGAACAGGTGCGAAGGTAAGACCTCGATCTTGTTGTGGCTGAAGTAGAGTCGCTCCAGACTGCCCAGCTTCTTGATGTGCTCAGGGATGTACATGATGCCGTTGTACCAGAGCTTCAGGCAGGTGAGCTTGCGCAGGTGCTGGAAGCTGACAATCTCCTCGATGGAACGCAGGTTGTTTTCCTTCAGATCCAGCTCCTGCAGGCCGCTCAGGCTGAATATGGCGTGCGGGATGCGCTCCAGGTCGCAACGTACCATCTCCAGCTCCGTCAAGTTGGTCATCTTCTTCAGGTTGCCCAGCATGACGAGCTTGGTGCCGTCGTTGTGCAGGTAGAGCCGCTGCAGGTGGCTGGACACGTCCACGATGGACTGGGGTATCTTGGTCAGATTGCTCTTCAGCGAGAGCGTCTTCAGACACTTCATATCCCGCAGTGACTCGAGGACGATGTTTTTGGAGGCATCTGGGCACAGGGACCCGGTCAGATGGAGCTCCTCCAGGTTTCGGAGGCCGTACAACCAGCCGGGGAACTCCCTGCCGTCGTCGAACTTGACGCGGAGCACCTTGAGGTTCTCTTTGAGGAAGGATGTGGCGGTGGTGTGCAGCTTGATGGAACACTGATACAAGGAGAGCTCTTGAAGGTTCTCCAGTTGCGAGACGGAGGCGGGGATGCTGGCGTTGTTGATGATCTCCAGCTTGAGCGACTGGAGCTCGCTGAGCTCAAAGACCGTGTCGGGCAGGCCGGGCAGCATGAAGAGCTGCAGCTCCAGGCGGTTGTTGGCGTTGACCTGAAGTCTCTGCCGCAGCTTCTCTGCCGTCCACTCGTGATTCAGGTTGAGCTGCTTCAGCTTGTTCTCGCTGACCTCAGACAGGAAGACGGCGAACCTCTTGGAGTACAGCGGGTCGTACTGATCGATCATGTGCAGCATGAAGGCAAAGTCGTTCTTCACGTCCGGGATGTCGCTGATCCCCGTTTCTTGACGCACATACTCGAAGGAGTACTCCTTCAGGGAGCGGTAGAACAGCCAGTAGGACGTGTACAGGCTGGTCAGTCCGTAGACCGCCACCAGGCACAGGTAGCAGTAGGAGAGTTTGGAGAAGAGGTGCGCCATGGTGTGGTTGCACTCAAAGTCCTTGTAGCCGGTCATGTCTTGGATCTCCACCTCGCAGGGCACCCTGTTGCGCACCTGGTCCACCAGGGAACTGTTGTAGATGACAATCACCAGGAACTTGAACACCTTGAAAACCGTCTGCCGCACATACATGATGTAGAGGATGTCGCCCTCCTCCACATGCAAGCGGAACTTCTTCACCTTTTCGAAAAGCGCCTTGGCTTGCTCGCCCTCCTTTTTATCCAGGACGCTTGCCGACGGCTTGTCCGCCACCATTTTTTCCGGGATGGAACGAAGGGATTGAGTCTTCTCCAAAGCCACGCCCGCGGGCGATGCCGCGGCGTCGCTCTTTTTGTGGTCCGTCTCCTCTGGGTTTTCTCCAGAAACCTCGGACAGAGCCCGGGTGGTCCAAGGGGAGTCGAAGCACTTGCCCAGCATGGAGATAAAGTGCTCAATTTTGGAGCTGGACCCTGGGAACTTGAACCAGAAGTTGCTGCACACCATGAAGACGAGCGTGTGGATCAGAACCAAGTAAGGGAAGTACTTGGCGTACCAGTGAAGGGCCTTCTCGTAGCACATCTGGTTGATGAAGCTGTACTGCTGGAGGTCCAGGTCCGTCTTAAGGCCGCTCATTTCTTTCGGCCCGGATGAGACGTTGTAATGGAGATGTAAAAGCTTTATGGCCACTTCGCTGGTGTTGTCGGGGGGCGTCGGTGTTCTGTGCGGAAGACAGATGATCTTGTCTTGCATGACCTACGAAGCAACGTAAACAGCCAGTGTCACCGGCGTTGAAGTCAAGCAAATGCTTCCATCAGCCCTTTCATTCATTCATTCATTCATCTTCTGTACCGCTTGACCCTCACTAGGGTCGCGGGGGGTGCTGGAGCCTATCCCAGCTGTCTCCGGGCAGTAGGCGGGGGACACCCTGAATCGGTTGCCAGCCAATCGCAGGGCACACAGAAACGAACAACCATTCGCACTCACGCTCACACCTAGGGACAATTTAGAGTGTTCAATCAGCCTGCCATGCATATTTTTGGAATGTGGGAGGAAACCGGAGCACCCGGAGAAAACCCACGGGGAGAACATGCAAACTCCACACAGGGAGGCCGGAGCTGGAATCGAACCCGGTACCTCTGCACTGTGAAGCCGACGTGCTAACCACTGGACTACCGGGCCGCCCCTTAATATTTATTCTACACATTTTTTACAGCATTGGGAAACGTTAAGAATTGTGTCATGTTTGCCCTCCTACTAAAACCAAATTTAAACGTTAAAAATATATTTCCTTCCTCCATCTTTTGCCATTTTCAAATATTTTCGAAAAAGCTTCAATGAGCCACTAGGGCGCCGCTAAAGAGCCGCATGCCGCTCCAGAGCCGCCGGTTGCCGACCCCCGAGTTAGGGTAAGGTCTTTCTTAAGTGACTCTTCAACACATCCTCCTGCAACTTCTTTTTTGTTTTTTTTTTGTTTTGTCTGTGTTGATCCGCAAATTTACTGCTTTGGAGAAAGTAACAAAAGGCTCTTTCAAAATTTTTTTTTTCGCTGTTCTGTAAGAAATGTACTGATGGCGACCCATGAATTTCTTAGCTTCAGCGCTAATATCAAAATCAGCTGTCAAACCTTTTTTTTCCTGGGTCGACCCACATTTTTTTTCCTGCTTTGAAGATGGTATCAAAAACCTGTCGCACAGACTCCACAAATTTTATGGCTTTGGAAGTAGTATCAAAGCTCCACTTTCACCCTCCCTGTCAAAGCCAGATTTTGTTGTTCCTTTGCCACTGTTTTGGTGTAAAAAGGTACACCGCCAGAAAACCTGCGGTCAAAGCTGACCTGCCTTCAGTGGTTCTATCAAAAGGTCCTTTTGCGCTGCCTATCAAAGCCTGATTTTTTTCCCCCCCTCGGGTCTTTATGTCTCTCTCACTCTCTCTCTGCGTGAAAGGTACAGAATGCAGGTAAAAAGTTGACTCGTGAATTTCCTGCCTTTGGTGATCGTGTCAAAGGCTCCTTTCACGCTGCCTGAATTTCTTCCACACTGTCCTTTGAAGCCAGATTTTTTTTTCTCCCATTTTAAACCAATGCCCCTTTTCTGCGCGAAAAAGGAACGACACGAAAAGGCAGAGTCGCTTTCACACTACATCTTCCTCTGTGTGTGTAAAAAAAAGCGGCGTTCTGTTATGTTGATCGGCGCCAAGTTTCTGTTAAGAATAACACGAAAAGGCGCACAGCAAAAAAAAAAAAGGTCAAGCATCTGCAGTTTGCAGCTTCATGTTTACTGGAAGGGACCGGTTGGGTGGGGGGACGTGGGGCGGGTGGATTTTCCGCTGCTGAATGCCTCCTTTGCTGCCGCATTCGGGGTGTAAAAAAATAAAATATGGTGGCGGCAGGGCGGCCCGGTAGTCCAGTGGTTAGCACGTCGGCTTCACAGTGCGGAGGTACCGGGTTCGATTCCAGCTCCGGCCTCCCTGTGTGGAGTTTGCATGTTCTCCCCGGGCCTGCGTGGGTTTTCTCCGGGTGCTCCGGTTTCCTCCCACATTCCAAAAATATGCATAGCAGGCTGATTGAACACTCTAAATTGTCCCTGGGTGTGAGTGTGAGTGCGAATGGTTGTTCGTTTCTGTGTGCCCTGCGATTGGCTGGCAACCGGTTCAGGGTGTCCCCCGCCTACTGCCCGAAGACAGCTGGGATAGGCTCCAGCACCCACCGCGACCCTAGTGAGGATCAAGCGGCTCGGAAGATGAATGAATGAGCGCATCTGGATGTTGGCCAACTGGAGAACGACGGACAAAAGGAGGCTGACCTGGAGTGTGCACCCGAACACGCCGATCATGAGCATGATGACGGACAGGTAGTCGGTGAACACATCCCACCAGGGCTTCAGGACCCGGAAAGCGGGCTGCTGCTCCGAGAACTGGCGAAATTCCATCACGGGAATCATGATGCCTGCAATGACAGAGGAGAGTGGCGAGGTCTTATTACTTGATGGAATGCTCGGCACAGGAAGTTTGTATTTATTCGTACAGCCAAGTGGGGAACGATGCGAAACTGCGCTCAACAACAAACCGACATGTCGTGATTTAAAAAATCAACTTAGCAACATGAAATTTGGTAAGCGTGGGCGGCCCGGTAGTCCAGTGGTTAGCACGTCGGCTTCACAGTGCAGAGGTACCGGGTTCGATTCCAGCTCCGGCCTCCCTGTGTGGAGTTTGCATGTTCTCCCCGGGCCTGCGTGGGTTTTCTCCGGGTGCTCCGGTTTCCTCCCACATTCCAAAAAACATGTGTGGCAGGCTGATTGAACACTCTAAATTGTCCCTAGGTGTGAGTGTGAGCGTGAATGGTTGTCCGTCTCTGTGTGCCCTGTGATTGGCTACTGCCCGGAGACAGCTGGGATAGGCTCCAGCACCCCCCGCGACCCTAGTGAGGATCAAGCGGTTCGGAAGATGAATGAATGAATGAATGAATATGGTGGGGCGGCCCGGTAGTCCAGTGGTTAGCAAGTTGGCTTCACAGTGCAGAGGTACCGGGTTCGATTCCAGCTCCGGCCTCCCTGTGTGGAGTTTGCATGTTCTCCCCGGGTCTGCGTGGGTTTTCTCCGGGTGCTGCGGTTTCCTCCCACATTCCAAAAACATGCGTGGCAGGCTGATTGAACACTCTAAATTGTCCCTAGGTGTGAGTGTGGGCGTGGATGGTTGTTCGTCTCTGTGTGCCCTGCGATTGGCTGGCAACCGATTCAGCGTGTCCCCCGCCTACTGCCCGGAGACAGCTGGGATAGGCTCCAGCACCCCCCGCGACCCTAGTGAGGATCAAGCGGTTCGGAAGATGAATATGGTAAGCGTGTCTCACCTAAGAAGACCCACAAAAAAGTCGCAAGAAGCCATCCATTGAAAGACGAGGGTATTTTCATTATTTTCATTTTAGAAACAGCTCTCCGTAGCGATGCAGTGTGGTTGCATACACGACTGCAAATTACCAAGCCAACATGAACTCATTCAAAACTGTTCTGATACTAAATTTAGCTTGCAGTCAGAAGAGTTAAGAGGCCAAAAAGGTCCACTTTGTCCATAGGAAAATTGCCATTCCCACCCGATGAGTCAGCCGGCCGGCCACACATCCTCCACCTTATCCCTTTCCTGACAGGAAATGTGTCTCCGATCCCAAATGAATCCAAAAACAGTCATGTTTGGAACACACCCAGACTTCTGACGACAAAGAACACATTCGTGTCTGTGTGTGTGTGTGTGTGTGTCCTTGGAGGAGGTATCTAAAAAAAAAAACTACACAGTCTAACCGCAGTGCAGAATGAAAACATTCATGCAGACTCGTGGCATGGAAACGACTGAGTTGAATGAGCACCATAAAGGGGATGCTACGGTGAATAAAAAAAAAAAGAAAAAAGAAAAAGTAAGGCTACCTGAGTGATTTGTCTTCCTTTCGAGGGTGTTTTCTTCTTCTTCTTTCAAACGGCAACCGGGTCGCTTCTCCTTGTCATCGTCGTGATGCGGCGGTTCTCGCTCTGCTGCCTCCAGTGGGGCCGCCTTCGATCCAGCCGCGTAGTGCCGAGCAGGGCGCGCGCCAGTCGGGCGTGGATGCGAGCCGCGAACGGAGGGCGGGCTCGACGTGGATCGGGGGGCGTGGACTGCCGCGCGAGGAACACCGCACGAGACCGGCCGAGCAGAGCCGGGGGGGGGGACTCGAACGCGACAACTTATCTTCTTTCATCCGAGTTAAATGCTAATTAGTTATCTGTCCCAGCTCCGGCCTCCCTGTGTGGAGTTTGCATGTTCTCCCCGGGCCTGCGTGGGTTTTCTCCGGGTGCTCCGGTTTCCTCCCACATTCCAAAAACGTGCGTGGCAGGCTGATTGAACACTCTAAATTGTCCCTAGGTGTGGGTGTGAGTGCGAATGGTTGTTCGTCTCTGTGTGCCCTGCGATTGGCTGGCAACCGATTCAGGGTGTCCCCCGCCTACTGCCCGGAGACAGCTGGGATCGGCTCCAGCACCCCCCGCGACCCTAGTGAGGATCAAGCGGTTCGGAAGATGAATGAATGAATGAATAGTTATCTGTCTAACATTGGATGTGTCGATATGATTCATTTGTATGCGTTATTTCTTATTTCTCTAACATATTAAACCATGACTCATTTACTTAGTTCTTACAAATGAATTTGTATCTGAATGACCCCCCCATCCCCAACCCCCATTTTTTTTTTTTAAATTCTGCATATTCTCAACAGGGTCGGCCCGGTAGTCCAGCGGTTAGCACGTCGGCTTCACAGTGCAGAGGTACCGGGTTCGATTCCAGCTCCAGCCTCCCTGTGTGGAGTTTGCATGTTCTCCCTGGGCCTGCGTGGGTTTTCTCCGGGTGCTCCGGTTTCCTCCCACATTCCAAAAACATGCGTGGCCGGCTGATTGAATACTCTAAATTGTCCCTAGGTGTGAGTGTGAGCGTGGATGGTTGTTCGTCTCTGTGTGCCCTGCGATTGGCTGGCAACCGATTCAGGGTGTCCCCCGCCCGAAGACAGCTGGGATAGGCTCCAGCAACCCCCGCGATCCTAGTGAGGATCAAGCGGCTCGGAAGATGAATGAATGAATGAATGAATGAATGAATGAATATTC
Source organism: Hippocampus zosterae (assembly GCF_025434085.1). NCBI lineage: Eukaryota > Metazoa > Chordata > Actinopteri > Syngnathiformes > Syngnathidae > Hippocampus > Hippocampus zosterae. The sequence goes on from NC_067458.1 coordinate 23,299,670, forward strand.
TCAACAGCGCAACTATCAAAGTCAAGGCCCGGGGGCCAGATCCGGCCCGCCAGATCATTTTATGTGGCCCGCGAAAGCAAATCACGTGTGTCAACTTGCTAAAGTCTGTATCGAAATGTCAAATTCATTCATTCATTCATCTTCTGTACCGCTTGATCCTCACTAGGGTCGCGGGGGGTGCTGGAGCCCATCCCAGCCGTCTCCGGGCAGTAGGCGGGGGACACCCTGAATCGGTTGCCAGCCAATTGCAGGGCACACATAGACAAACAACCATCCGCGCTCACACTCACACCTAGGGACAATTTAGAGTGTTCAATCAGCCTGCCATGCATATTTTTGGAATGTGGGAGGAAACCGGAGCACCCGGAGAAAACCCACACAGGCCCGGGGAGAACATGCAAACTCCACACAGGGAGGCCGGAGCTGGAATGGAACCCGGTACCTCTGCACCGTGAAGCCGACGTGCTAACCACTGGACTACCGGGCCGCCGAAATGTCAAATTGTCATGTGTAATAAATAACGTTAAGATTTTGCTATCATTTTCTTACCCCGTTTACACTCTCTTGAACAATAATCAAACAAACTATTATAAGTGACTTGACTGATTTCAAAACGAGTAAGCTATTCATTTGTTGTGTACAAGTGATCATTTTGTGGAAACACTACATCGAACGCAGCTGTCAGCTACTGCCCACCGAGCTCAGTTGGTCCATCAGACCAGAGCACCCGATCACCCGATCAAGCGTCTTCAGACTGTCATCGTACACACACCTGTCACCGCAGCCATGCCGCGGTGGGCCGGGTTGTCGCCCGTCTTGATGGTGGACGTGTCGGAGCTCGGCGAGTTCCCGCCAGAGCTCGTTCCAAACGTTGTATACTGTAACGTTGAAACCTACGACGACAAGTTAGCCAAATGGATGAATCAGGAAAAGTTCAAGTGGGCTGCAGGGGTGCACCATGAGACAAGAACTTGGCTGACTTGTGTAGTGTCAATAATCACATTGGCTATGACCTTGGGGTGCATCATCACCATGTGTCAACATGAAGCAAGGAAGTCACGCTGGTTTTCATTGACATAAGCATTTATCATGCAAAAGACGTGACCATTAAAAATCTTCAGTCCTGTAACAAAATTGAATGGCTTCTCCCGACACTAACTCACGAACATCTAATGACCAAACGAGCAATTCCACAATTAACCAAACAAACCATAAAAACGAACCCTTCTAAGCAACTAACTTTCAAACCGCCAACCTAATAACCATCTTACTATCCAAGTAACGACCATCTAACGACCTAAATATCAAACTAATGACCAGCTTAGTAGCTAACAAACTGAGCAGCAAATAACAATCAACTAACTAGCAATACCAAACTTAGTAAGAGATTGACAGATAAACTCACTGACTGACTAAACAATTGGCCATCCAAAGATCAAACTAACTACTCACCACAAACAGCTCATAAAAGTAGCCAACAAGCTTATTGACCACGAGTAAATAATCAGCTTAAAACCCAAATAAAATGCAAACACGCCAACCATCACTCGAGCAAACATGCACACTAAATAATAACAAAGTAACAAACAAAGTGTCCATCAATATTTAACTGAAAGAAACAACTAGGTAAGCATTTAATGACCCAAACAACAAATGCAACATCTTACCAAACAATCATTCCAACTAAATATCACACTAACAAACTAACCACCAATACATTACAACTTTGTTTATATTGCACATTTAAAAACAATGTAACTCTTTTGAAGGAATTCAAAGTTGGAACGAAATAAAACATGAAAAGCAGCGTTTGTACACATCAATGACTACGAAACAAATCTGTCACGCCAGTTGAAAGACACACTGCCAGCACATAAAAAGGCACTTTTGACCAGAGTATGTTTCATTTGGATTGTTGTCATTGAATATTACGAAGTAAATAATTATGTTTGTTTTGAAATGAAAAAAGTCGAAAGACACGACCAGCCTGACTTCTACGGTCACGTGGTCTAGTGGCGGTGCCTTCAGGTGCTCTTATAAAGACAGAACGGAGATGACAGTACAGTATTCGCGATCGTTATCCACCTCTGGAGTATGGGTGAGTCGCTTTTTCGAACAAAAATACTAAATTCTCGTTGTATTGCGTTATAAAAATTATCACGCTCATTTTTAACCATCTATTTATAAAAGTGACAAAAAGATCCCACACGGGAGGACAAATAAATTCGGTTTGATGCTGCTTCTTCCCGGGTTGTAGGTGAATGCATCCTTTCCCTTTTCGTTCTCACAGTAAGTGTCCTCGCAGCGTTGTTTGCTAATCTTTTGTTTCATCTCATGACATTGCAAAGCTTTTGTGATTTGTTTTTGCTAAAACTGGAGAGACGCTAGTACTATGCCGATTACATTCATGCGTTTAAAAGACGTTCGTTGCTTCACTGGCGGGCTGTTAGCTAAAAGTCGTAAAATGCTTGTCTTTGTGGGAAAGTGCGTCTTAACCGTACCAATAATTATTCATAAATCGTGTTGCCATATGACGAGGGGGTCAATTGACACTCTGGACTTTATACAGTGAAACTGTTGACCCTGTTGCCGGTGGCTGCTTGCTGTATTTTTCTTCTTTGTGGTCTTCTATGAGGATGTTATGCACAGCGATACCACCAGGTGGGACCTCCACGTTACTGCAATAAGCTCCCAGAGGACGCTGGCGTAAAATAAATAAAAAGTATATATACTGTATGCAAAGAACAAAACATTCCGGCCATATTACTTACAGGTATTGTTCAATATTTGTTTAAACCAAAATAGTAATTTGTATTAAATGTAATTTTTAAAAAAAGCAAGACTTTAAAACAGCATGATCTGGCATGTCATTCATGAAAGAAGAGGCATTGCACTTCTTTCATAACCAGAATAACCATAGCACTGGAAGTGACGCTGATTACTCAGGCCACTATTAGAACCACAATGAATTATTCCGATAGAAGACCCATAGGTGATGGTATCGCTCTCCAAATGGCATTGTTCCCTGTGGATTATCCTTCTGAGGCACAGTAGTTTTTCTTTATTGTAGTTTTATCAAAACGCGATTAACTTCAACATTAAATTGCAGAATGAGTGTGGCCAAGCTTGTCCCACTCTGCTCCAGGTTTGCTTTCAGAAGAAGTGTTTGTACATCGCAGGTAAGTCATTAACAGCGTGGGAGTAATGCTTAGCCTGGCACGATGCTGCCAAAAAAAACTAAAGAGAAAAACTGCTGGTTTGTTGCAGTGTACAGCAATGGCGTCTCGACATAGCAACACCAAGAGGATCCAAGGACTGGACAAGAACGTCTGGTGAGTGAGTGTTGATCTAGTTAAAAAAAAAAATCACTTGACAAGTTAGTACGCTAACACGAGTTTGTGATTGTAAAACCCAGGGTAGCGTTTACATCTATGGCAGCGGATCCTTCGGTAGTCAACCTGGGTCAAGGCTTCCCGGATATTTCGTTGCCACCGTACATCAAGGATGCTCTGGTGCAAGCAGTGTCAGTTGACAAATTGAACCAATACACTCGAGGCTTTGTGAGTAGGACCTCCGGTTCACCAACACTGTTAGCTTTGTACAGCTAGCGCAACCCTTAAATAATCCCTTCAAGTCATTTTTTTCTAAACCAACAGCACAAAAATTTCACCCCATTCTTATTAATTTGTATTAATAATTAGATTTCAGAGGTAGAATTGAACCAGGATCCCGAGGGAACCTTTTGAGGCAGAAAAAAAAAGTCCAGACCTTGGCCATTACTTCAAGAGCTAACAAAATATGTCGTTAGCTATAGGCATCTACCTTGACTGCACTCCACCTGCATATTCTACCACTAGTGTTAGCTTTAGCTAGCTAACACAATGGTGGTGTCAACTTCTATTTTACATAGATTAGTATATAGTATGTCACTTTTTCTTTTTTTTTAAATTTCCGGCTAACATGCTGACATCACTATTTTACAGACACCCTTTGTATTAGCCAGTTAGCACAACCATAGTTCACATAGTTGACTTTACTCAGCGAATCAAAACAAAACCTTTATTTTACACACACTGCAAATGTTAACTTTAATAAACTGCCAATAGCACAGCACACCCATAATTCCATTCACCGTGAGCTCGTCTTACAAATATGTTATACGCTCTTAGCCCGAGCTAGCTAATACAACCACAACCAAATTTTTCTTTTACCTACACGATGATTGATAGCCTTAGTGAATTTGTGTACATACTACTGTATACGTACGCTGTTTCAATGGCCATCGTAACATGGCCATAGTGAAACCTTTATTTTCCATTCGCTTGATGTGCTCTGTCCATCTTGTGTTGACTCAATGCTGTAGGGACACCCTCCGCTGGTGAAGGCGCTCTCTCAGGTTTACGGCAAAGTGTGCGGGCGCCCCATCGACCATCTCAAGGAAGTCCTGGTAACGATAGGCGCCTACGGCTCCTTGTTCAACAGCATGCAGGCTCTGGTGGAAGGGGGCGACGAGGTCATCATCATCGAACCCTTCTATGACTGCTATGTGCCCATGGTCCGAATGGCGGGGGGCAAACCTGTGCTGATACCACTACGGCCTGTAAGCATCAATCTGAATAATTTTATGTGGGGGTCGGGCAACTAATCAACTGTATTTGTGAACTTGTGTAAACATTTTTAATTGATTATATTTTTTCCAGCTTCCGTATTTCAAAGCGCCCACTCACTGATGTTCATGACTTAATAACAAACCAACAGGGTTGACCTCTATTGGTTTAGAGATCAGAGTCCCTCTTGCCAAATTTACACAACTGTCAATATTTACACAACTGTTTCATCATGCTTTCCGCCGCTCGCAGAAAAAAAGGAAAACAAGTAATTGATGCTTCTCGATATGTTTAATTAATTTTAGTAACAGTTTAAACTGCACATATTCCACAAACTATGATTCCGAAAAAGCTATCTTACAGAGGATTTAATATCGGCACAGCAAAAATTTTAATTACCGAGCGATACCCTTCAAAGAATATTGGTGCTGATTCACATGCACTTTTGTAAAACTCTCTTCTCCATGTGGCAGAAATCGGGCCAGAAACCCACCACCAGCGCTGACTGGTTCCTGGACCCGGAGGAGCTAGCAAGTAAATTCAACTCCAAGACCAAGGCCATCCTCATCAACACCCCCCACAATCCCATCGGGAAGGCACGTTGAACTGAAAACACAAAAAAGCCAACAAAGGTCCCGACCATTTTTGACAAGTTAGTTTTTCCTGCAGGTTTTCACCAAAGAGGAGCTGCAGATGATCGCCGACTTGTGCATCAAACACGACACGCTATGCTTCAGTGACGAAGTTTACGAGTGGATTGTCTACCGTGGACACCGGCATATTAAAATTGGTACGTGAGGTGGGAATTTGCAGATAAGATAAGATATCCTTTATTCGTCCCACACTGGGGAAATTTACAGCCTCCAGCAGCAAAAATGTATGTAGAAAGAAGAAACAAGAAAGAGAAAAAAAACAACAAACATCTTTCAATTAAATGCAATATGAACACAAAATGGATAAATCGCAGTACTATTTACAATTTTCCTTCACATCATTTAATTATTGATTGAAGATGGCGAAGCTATTAGTTGTTGATTTTTGTTGAACCAGATATGTTAATTGTAAATTAAAAAAAAAAAGGAACGAATTGCTTCATTATTGAAATAGTGAATTTATCCATTGAGAGACTAATAAAGGTTTTCTTATCTTATCTTATCTTAGAAAGGGTTATCCCTTTCTAGAAGTACGCTGTGGTTATGTTTGCTAGCAAAAGCGAATTGATGGACTGATTTAAAAATTTGCGCATCTTTGCAGCCACTTTGCCCGGAATGTGGGATCGAACCATCACCATTGGCAGCGCGGGGAAGACCTTCAGTGTCACCGGATGGAAAGTGAGACGCCCTTTCGAACAATCCAATCAAAGCGCATCTCTGCCAATGTCATTTGATTGTGACCCTGAAATGGCCACTTGAAACCAAAATGGCTAACCATGATGGACATTTGACATTTCATTGTTCATTTTCCATGAAAGGAAATCGTTTTTTTTTAAGGGTTTTTTTATGAAGACATTTTTAATGTTCATCACAAAATAGCCGCGATAGGCTAACTGCTAATCACTTTGCTCCGGATTTTCATTCAACTATTTAATTTTTTTTTTTTCAGTGTTGAAGATAGCATCCTAGCTAACCTTATTGCTAACTGATAAAGTCAGTGTTCAACTCATTTTCCATAAGCAGTTTTGGGGAAAATCAACTATGGACTGACTCTTATTTTTAAGAGATGAAGGAATTTTTTGTTTAAGATGTACTGTGAACGCTAACTGCTAATGTCGCTTGGGAAGGCTTTCTGTCTTTTTATAAATGGAGTACTGTCGGAATTGTCGCCTCTTCTCTTAGCTCGGTTGGTCCATCGGACCCGAGCACCTGATCCGCCATCTTCAGACCGTCATGCAGAACACTTTTAATGTTCATGACAAAATAGCCGCGATAGGCTAACTGCTAATCACTTTGCTCCGGATTTTCATTCAACTATTTAATTTTTTTTTTTTCAGTGTTGAAGATAGCATCCTAGCTAACCTTATTGCTTACTGATAAAGTCAGTGTTCAACTCATTTTCCATAAGCAGTTTTGGGGAAAATCAACTATTGACTGACTCGTATTTTTAAGAGATGAAGGAATTTTTTGTTTAAGATGTACTGTGAACGCTAACTGCTAATGTCGCTTGGGAAGGCTTTCTGTCTTTTTATAAATGGAGTACTGTCGGAATTGTCGCCTCTTCTCTTAGCTCGGTTGGTCCATCGGACCCGAGCACCTGATCCGCCATCTTCAGACCGTCATGCAGAACACGCTGTACACCTGCCCGACGCCACTACAGGCAAGTGTCGTGGAGGAAAACACGGCAAAGTGACCTCGCAAAGTTTTGGTTTGTAACAAGCAGTCAGTTTCGTGGCAGGAGGCCGTGGCGCAAGGTTTACTCCTGAACTGTGAGCTGATGGGTCGGCCCGAGTGCTACTTCACTTCGCTTAGCGAGGAGCTGGAGGCGAAGCGCGACCGCCTGGCCGCCATCCTGCGAGAGGCCGGACTGTCACCCATCATTCCTGAGGGAGGCTACTTCATGTTAGCTGACATCACGCCGCTAAGTGAGTTCCTGTGCTAACGCTAGCTATGGGAGGGGCGTTCTCCAAAATGATGAAGATGTAGCAGCCAAGCTAGGCTAATTGCTCATGTCACTGGAAGATAATGCATTTTGTACAAAAAAAAGATTGATTATGGGACTTGCTAAGGATCAATTTATTGTTTAATTTTTATGAGTAGTATTTTTAAGAGATAGACGGCAAGTTCCCAAGTTCAAGAGGTGGCAGCCAAGCTAGGCTAAATACTAACCGCTAATGACATGCTGGGTTAGGGATGGGGATAAATATAAAAATTATTATTATTAAAGATAATATTTTCGGTCTCTGAATGTTAGTTCTTCCTTTTTTGAGATTGAGGCATCCATCTGTTTTTTTTTTTTTTCTTAACCTGTAGGTCAGGATCTGTCACACATGGCCAGCGACGAAGCTTACGACTACAAGTTTGTAAAATGGATGATTAAAGAAAAGGTAAATGTATTGAGTTATTAACTCTCATGATTTGTATCACAATATATGGTTCAGTTGGTAGCAAATGGACAGAATCTTTCAGGGGATTTCACCTGCAATGGACCAGTGGCCAAATTTCGCCTTAAAAAATGTCTGTTTTCTTTTCCAACATGTCTTTGGGAGATTTTTGGTGTGTCTACTCATGACAGGCCTGTCTATTAAATGTCATGCTGCAAAGCAAAACTGTCTTCTGGGGTGTGATTTTTAAAACATCCCAAAGGGCGCTATCAAGTAAACCATGAATGATATATATGTATAATTTTAATAACATGATATTTGTCGCAGAAATTGGCAGCCATCCCTGTCACTGCATTTGTCGGGGAGGAATCCACCAAGGCCTTTGATAAATATATTCGTCTTTGCTTCATCAAGGTAAACAAACTGATAAGTTTTTTTTAAGAGAGCACAAATGTATGATTTTATTTCCCATAAATATTTTATTCTTATTGTTTTGTACTTATGATGACAGAGAGATGAAACTTTGGATGCGGCGGAGGCAATCCTGAAGAATTGGAATTCCCTGGGAAGCAGCAACTGACAATTTTTTTTTAACCTCTGAAGTTAAATCATCATTCTGTAGATCTCTTAGACACAATTGGAGTGACTCAAGGTTTTGTTCTTTGCCCCCATTCCTTTTCGCATCTAAATTGTTTCCTTTTGGTCAAATAAAAATGATAAAAAAGAAAATCGCTGCGATCGGCTCCTGCACATCCACGACCATCGTGAGGATGAGCGGTTCGGATAATTGATGGATAGATGAATCCTTCTGTTTTCAAATACTAACACAAAGCATTGATTTACGATGACCAGTGTTAGTGAAGCTCAAATTATGTGGAAAACCGGTAACAAAACAATGAATTATTCCAGAATTGGGGGTTTTTTTCCCTCTTATTTTGACATTTACTTCCTATTAAAACCCTTGGTTCAATCTAATTGTTTTAAAATTTATAAATGAGAGTATAAATTAACAAGTGGCCTTTTGAAAATTATTTTTCAATGTACTTCATCAATATGGATGAAAAGACTGTCTTTTTGACTTGAACTTTTGAAAATACAGTAGTTTTATTCAGATGCACACATTGTACTGTGGATGAAATGCCGTTTTCAAGCGATCCAGTGTGACTCGGTACAGTATAAAACATTTTACGTACTGCGCACTTCAGTGTAATAAATATAAAACACCGAATCGCGTATTGGTGCTTTGTTGTCCATCTTTGTTTGGCTTAGCTAGTTTCTGGTGGGAGTTTCTGCCTGCAGAGTACTTCTTCGACCGCTAGAGGGAGACAAAACAATTGCAATCAAATAATTCGCAGCACGTGTAACATTACAACGGTGAATATTTAATTTATTGAATGTCACTAACATACAAAACCTTTAACACATCAATCTACAACAAAAGGTTACACAATAAATCCCGCAGCAGACACATAAATCAAACTAATAGACTAACAATTCGGGGCACGTGAGGGATGGTGGGAATAGGGGCAGCAGGTAGCAAAAACTAGCGATCTACTTTGGCCATGGAGGTCATCACGGAAAGAGCCGAGGTGAATATTGATGCTAATCCACTTGGAGTGAATAATCAATGTATTTGGCGGCGATGCTGTCATTTGATCCCCCTTTGCGAGCGTGTGGGAGCAACGCAATTTAACTACCGTGTGAAGTCAAACTGTACGGTAATCGGGGCGGCAGATGGCACGTCGCATGCTTAATTATGAGCAAACGAAACAAAAAATAAAAGAGCGAGCGAGAGAGAGTTTGTGGCCTACACTCGCTCAGCGCCTTGATGCTTGCCATGCATGTGGCGTGCATGTTGAGCTGTCAGTGTTACTTAATCATTTTGGTTGTTCTGCTGGCTCCACAACTTTTTCGGCTGCTGTAAATGACTATTTGATCAAATACGCTAAGAGGCTGTCAAATTGGGGTTTTAAAACCGGGTGAAGACATTAAGGACAAAGTCAAAAAATTTCTTGACAAAAATAAATTCGACGTCCCACACACACACAGGATTCTGAACACGGTATTCCGGTTAATAATGCGTTTGTGAAATGTTTTTAAAAAAGCAATGAAAGGCACCCATTTCTTCTCCATCTCGCGGCGGCCATTTTGACACTCGCTCTCGACTGAGAATGGCCTCACAGCTGCTGATAATTGAACGGTGATGTGAGAACATTATCCATTCGGTTGATCTGCGACTTTCTCAGACACGTAGCGTGCAGTCATCGCTTGCTCCCGGATTAGTCGTCTGATGCCGCTGCAATAATCCTGCCATCATTTATGCAAATTACACCGATTGTGCCAATAATCTGCTGTCAACGTGAATGAGGTAAATGGCGGCCGGAAACCTGATATATACAAACACGCACACACACACGAGCTGTCCTCCAGGTGCGTATTACATTAAATCCGTTCCGAAGGGTTTCAAGACAGGATGGCACTTTCAAAGTGACATTTCAAGACCTTATTCGGATTCCAGATTAGGGTTTCAATATGGTTAAGATTTTAGATTTTCAAACCTGGGTTAAAACGAGTGTAGACTGTCAAAACAAGGCTTCAATACATTGTTAGGCCTTCAAAGTAAAGGTGTGCGTCAATGTTAGAGTTTTAAAACGATGTTGGGGTATCAAATTGGGTTTTTGAAGAGTGGATTTTAAAAAAAACTTTGGTTTGTTTTCAAGACGAGGTGTACTTTCAAGTTTAAGGCTGCAAATTAGGGTTTTAAGACAACATTTGTCTTCCAGACTAGGGTTTTAAGACAGTGTTATGGTTTTAGCTTTAGGTTTCCACCCAGATTTAGGTTTTCAAATTAGGGTGAGCGATTTAAAGTAAGGTTTCAAGATAGGATTCAGCTTTTAGAGAAGAATTTCAAGACAGGGCTGTGGTGTCACATTAGGGTTCCAAGCCAGGGGTAGACAGGTTTCAACAAAGGTTTGAGTTTCAATTTAGGGTTTAAAGCCTTGGTTAGGATTTCAGTTCAAAGTTTAGCTTTCCAAGACAGGGCTTCAGTGTGTTGCCAGGGTAAGGATTTCGAACAAGTGTTATGGGTTGATGACGGGTTCAAAGTAGGTTTTCAGGACATTTTGAGGGCCTCAAATGAGTAGAGAGTATGATTTCACATGAGAGGTTTAGGTCTCGAATTTGGACTTTAAAGGGAGTGGTATTAATGGCACAGAATGAGTTCATGGCAATGAAGCAGCAACATGAAATTATCGTCGGCCTCGCAACCTGTTCTTCAGGCTTTGCCGACATATTTGTCCTCTGCGCTGACAAGGTCCCACCCTCAAATATCTGTGAGAATTTGAGTGTGGGAGGCCTACACGCCCCCGCCTCCCCCCCCAAATAACCTCTCCATTAATACACGTTCCCACACTGGCCATATGGCCCACCGCCTAACAGCTTGCCGGATGCATAATTAATTTGTGGTGGCGTCTGCCTGTTTATTTTCCAACCTACATTTCCCTAATTGCACCGACGAGGTTCAAATCAAATCAAATAGCTGCCGACGGGATTCATGGGACAATGCGGTGGTTAAGGGGTGACGACCGGGCCGCTTTTTGCACACTTGTCGGAGGTTGACACTCGTGTGCTGGAAACCTCCCTGACATTGTCTCCACGATAAGATTGCCTGAAATGTGTCTCTTGGAACGGAAAGCGGATATTTTCTCATGTCTTTCGCACAGAACCCATCAAATGTGCAATATTGTCACTTTCTCGAAACGAGTGTCCGATGTTGAAACACCACAACCCCGTTTCTGAGTTCAAACAGCGGATGCTGTCCCATAACTGGATAATTCGATCGTCAGCAGTTGTCGATGGTGACACAACAGTATTACGCGAAGTGCATGTTGGTGTAAAAACTTGTGCCGGCTTTGATTTCACAAAGGCACCCGTTGTGTTTTTTTACTAAATAGCCCAATTGTCAGAGCGCATCATTGCGCAAAGTAAAGGAATCAAGCGTTTTTTTTTTCTCCCCCTCTCCCTTCTTCGTGGTTTGTTTCTGACTTCCGGGTTGAGTTTTGGCTGCCGCTGCTTAACCCGTATTTTTTGTTATTGTAAAGTGTCCTTGGGTGTCTTGAAAGGCGCTTATAAATAAAATGTATTATTATTATTATTATTATTATTGAAAAAATTGTTCTGAGCTCGAAATAACAATTGCAGGCCATCTTCTCGTCATCTACTCGCAGTGCTTCTTTTGACCGGAAGAGGGCGCGCAAGCACAGTCTATTTCAGCTCCGCGTAAAAAAAACCAAATCATAAATCACGATTGTAAAAGAAAGATTAAGTGAACGTCTCGACGCCTACTCGTATAAAGTTTCATTATGAATTAGGTCAACAACAAAAAAAAAAGTGAACACTTGACATGTAAATTACAGCAGAATTTGCGCGGCATGAATGCAAATGGGGCTTGCTTTATCATTCTGATGAGAATGTTGTTATCTGGGTGATCGGCGAGATAGACGACGTTGCGCCGGGATAAATTGTTCAATTGAAAAGCTGAATATAAATGAGGCGCTCTCATTGTCTCACATTAATAAGTTTAATTTGATGTCGTCATAGTGAGTGGTTACAGATAACTAATAATAATAATCATAATAATAATAATAATAATAATAATGATCAGCTAAGTCAAATGGAGTTTGGGGGGCCTTGTTTTGGTCTTTGATTTAAACGCTACTGAGCCCATTTGAACCCTGTTATGAACCAAAACAGCAGCACCTACAGCCTAGCCAGTCTCTCTGAAGTGTTAAAAAAAACCTTTAAAGTGAATTCAGATAATTTTTGGAAATACCTTGTAAATGTATGCAGATAATTGCTGACAATGATCACATTGGGATATTTAGCACTGAACTGTGGAGATTTTTTATTTTTTTCTAATGTTAAAAAGGCTCCAAGTGACCCCCCGCCCCTCCCCATCTATAAGCTGGCTAAAGTAAAGCCTCTCCTTTCTCGAGAGCACTTTGAAACAGTAATTCATGCCTTTGTCACATCTCGGCTGCATTACTGCAATGCACTTTACTTTGGAGTCAGCCAATCCTCCATTAAGTGTCTCCAGTTGTTCCAGAATGCTGCCGCTCGCCTCTTGACTGGTTCTCGTAAGAGGGAGCACATCACGTCAACTCTGGCATCCCTTCACTGGCTCCCTAGACATTTTAGATTTCTTTTTAAGATCCTATTATTTGTTTTCAAATCTTTAAATGACCTTGGCGTCGCCTTACCTCTCCGAACGCACCTGCCCAGTACCTCAGGTCTGGGGAGGTGGTGAGGAGCACCGACAAGTTCTTTTTGGGGAGGATGGTGGTAACCTATGAGTGGGTTATGGTCTCCTCAAGACCATACATAATCTTAGACTCCATAGTTTGAGACGTGCTCATGTGCTGCTGTTTTGGTTCACAGGAGAGTTTGAATAAGCAAAGTTGCTAACTGTTTCCTTTCTGATTGAGGGGGAGGTGTCTAACTGGGGAAAGGTGGCCCTCGAGCAGGGCGGTTAATCACCTGCCTCTCTTGAAGATCTCGCACCCCGCCCCCCCTCCCCCACCTTTAGGGTGCCACCCCAACCCCCGCGGCGATGATTTGCAAGAGCAGATTAATCAGAGCGTGTATGGGCCCTGATGAAATTTTGCTGTTATTGTTCCCAATTTTAGCATCTTTTATTGTCTTCATCACTCATCGGCATGGGGTGGGGTGCTGAGCGGGTGGGGGTGGGGGGGCTTTACACATGTGTCAATTATGCAAATGTAGCTGCACACTTTTGCAGATTACTTCACTCGGTGGCTGTTGTTTGCGAGGGGTTTTGATTATTAAATATTATTACGCTTTTTTTTTTTTTTTTTCTTCCATGAAGCCCATCTGCTGCAATCAAAGTGGGACACAAACTCCATTTAAGCGCTTCAAACTGGCACAAACCAGACACACGGAGAGAAAGAACAGACAGGCCGCGTTCAACCGCCCCAAGAATTGAATTCAAGTTTATTTCAATTAGGGGCCACCTAATGATATTTTAATCTGCTGCCTTTCATTTCCAGGAACGGGGGCTGTTGAAAGGTTTTCGGGCCGAAATAAGAAACACACAGATTGACGTTCAGATCTCGGACCACGATAGGAAATTAAAGCTTTTATCGCCGCTGTTTTCTTGTTAAGACGCCTCAGTCGCTATCTTTCTCGTGTCATGATAAGAACATGAATCTGTGACTACAAATGCTCTTTCTTTATTTGTGACGAAAATGGATTGACTATTTTTAGAGAGATTTCATGATGGTGAGTTTCAAACCTTTCATTTGGCGAAAACTTCACCAAAGCGTGATTTCAGTTATGCCGTGTTCATGTTATGCTACTGAGTTATTTTTCGTAAATAGTTAAGGTGAGTTTCAATAAATAACACTTTTTTAAAATGGTCATCAGTTAATAAATTAATTTCTGTAGTCATCTATAATTTACCGAAAAAAAAAATACAGTTCTCCATGAGGTTGAAGTCAGAGGATTTGCAGAATATGACTCGTTTTCTAAAAAAAGAAAAGAAAAAAAGAATTTGATATCCATCCATTCATCCATTTCCAGATCCGCTTATCCTCACAAGTGTTGCGGGGCGTGCTGGAGCCTATCTCAGGTGTCTTCGGGCAGAAAGTGGGGGACACCCTGAACCGGTTGCTAGCCAATCGCAGTTCCAGAAAACATTGCTAATTGAAGCTACACTCAGCTCAAGATTTTTATGACTTAAATAATTTGGCATTTGTAGTCCTCCCCCTCCCCCCCCAATAGTCAAGGTGGATTGGAGTTTTTACTCATCGAGTATTATCAGAGTAAATCTACGAACCTGAATTTTTGTGAACAAAATCCACAGGTCCTCAATAGAGTTAGTAAAGACGGTGTCGAGTAAATACACTTTTAACGTTGTGTAATATTGTGCATCTATTTAAAAAAGTGGAAGAAAAATTCCAATGCAGTTTATATTTCTTTTTTTTTAAAGCAAGCTGAACATTTTTGTGGTTCTGGACAAATAAAAGACCAAATATTTAACGTGTGAGGTCGGCTGGTTTCATTGCTGTGGGTTTTGTGCGTTCATTAATTCCATTTACGTCTCGGGTGGTGGTGAGCGATGTTGTAGTGTGGTGGTGAGAGAAGGGCGGTAGGGGGTGGGGGGGGGGGGGGTCCTCTGGTCATCGCACGCCAACCCCCTCGAACGCGAGACCTTCCTGAAACTCTTTGACAGTGCTTTGACGTGCTCTGTGTTAATTCCAGTAATGGCAGCCATTCTCATTAAGTCATTGTTTGCGTACCCCGAAGGGTGGCCTCGGCGAAACCGAGCGAGGACCCCGCCTCGTTATCCCCGCACAGCTGTTCCTCGCGGCCGGTGTGGTGCCGGACGCCGTCATTTTCAAGAATAGACGCAAGTGGTCCCGCGAGGGCAAAGAATACAAGAAAGAAAAAAGAAAAGAAAAAAAGACTGGTCCGTATGACCACGCCCCTTGCGTGGAGGCTCTGACATCACCGACGTCCTTTACGGGGCTGCTGCGCATGCGCGCGGGATGTAACGCAATCCGTCCTCGCAGGCGACATTATTAACAGTTAATCACGCAGGGAAGGCTTTCATAATGGCCTCATTTCTACCAATAGCAGACTAATTATCCGCATTTGCGGCGGCTCTGAATTACCTTTGTGATTACGGCGGGAGCGTCTAATGTGCACTTTGTGGTCTGGGGATGACTTGTTGTTTGCATCTGGCACCACGTACACACACACGCGCGCGCACTGTCAAACTCAAGCGTGGCTTAATTAAGAAGGTAAATTCTCAATAGCCCCTGCCATCAATTGCCGTGTTTTTAATTTTCTGTTTACTTTTATCTTTTGCTAATTAATGCTACTTATCAAATATGACTGTGGGTGTGTGAGTGTTTATGTTTGTGAGGCAAATAATCTTTTAATCCTCCATTCCTTGTGGAAATATGCGCTGCACTTAAACAAGTCGTTACGACCCAGGCTGGATGAAAAGGAATGGGAAGAACACATTTAGTCTGGTTCACTTCACATAAAGTTTTAAAACTTGTTGTTTTTGCTGTAATTTATTGGACTAATCGCGGAATGACTTCTTTGTTATTTCTGCTTTTATATTACATTTTGCCCTGACTGTATCCCACAATGCTGCAGTTCCCTTTTGGTCCTGCAATTTACTCATTCAAATTCGTAAATTCTGAAAAACACCACCATTGTAGGTTGATGTGTGTGTGTTTTTTTTTTTTAAAGTTGCACGGAATTCATGGCTAATAATGCTCGGTTCCCTCGAGAGTGGGAGTGGTGGTCTGTTTCTCGGGCCCGAGTAGGAAGAGTGTAATTGCTGCTCCCAATTTACCAGTTTGCAATCCACAAAGTTTGACTCAAAGCAACCAGGCTGTTCTTGTCTGATGATTTCTGATGATTCTATCATTGTTCAACCATCAAAACTTCTACTTTTGGCTCGTGACTGCAACTTGAGGCGGTGCCTTGAGACAGGGAAGTCTGAGCCTCCTTGTCCTGGCCTGGATGAAAGCTTTCCGATTATTTTGCTGATTTTCAACCATTTGAAGTCAATCTTCTATTGCGACCATTGAGAAAACTGTGTTTGTTTGAATTAATCTTGCACCCAAGAATACACACACACAAATAAAAACTAAAACTAACACTGAAACTCATAAAAACGTAACTACTACCATGCATTTTCGGTAAAAATAAAACTCATAAAAACTAACAACCCCGTTCTAAAAAAAATAACACTAACTTAATTTATACAACTCAGTTCAAAAGGAAATGAAAATTCGATTGGTCATGTAACCCTTCTCAGGACCAGTCGCTGTTAAGGAAACGTGTATGTGTGGTACATGAAATTGCACATTCCGCATAAGGAAAGAAAACGACCAACACGCCCGTGTCAGCGATTGATGTGACCGCACAGCCCCGAAAGTGGTTGTGTACGCTGGTGTCTTAATTAGCGTTGAATTATTGCCTCTCACACAAATGTTGTTTGCTTTGCTTTCAGGGGTTGGGGGTGGTTCGAGGCACAGTTTTATTTATTTATTTTTGTGGCGTGGTGGCGGGGAGTTTTTTTTTCCCCCACCGCTTTTGCACATCACTCGTTTGTTCTTCTTTATGTTACATTAGCGCGCCTAGCTAGCTCGCAGTGTAGACATGTTTATGTGACCCGGTGATTTAAGCATGTGTTTATTATAGCCACTAGTAACACAGAAATGTTTATGCAAGCCTCTGATCATTATACTAGCTAGTAGCGTGGACATGTTTATGTTATCCTCTGGTCATTAAACTAGCTAATAATGTCAATATGTTTATGCTAGCTTGTGTGTTTAGCATACAAGCATTGTACTTGCTAGTACTACAGACATGTTTATTGTATGTTAGCTGTTTTTTTTTTGGGGGGGGGGGCTATGGTTATACTAGGTAGCAATATAGAATGACATTTTCAAGGCTGGGTTAGGGTTCCGAACAAGGGTAAGAGATTCTAGTTTACAGTTTTGAGCTTGGGTTATGGTTTCCAAGTAGCGTTTCAAGCCTGGGTTTGTGTTTCTTAACCAGTTTCAGGTTTCAAACAAGCATTAGTGATTCATAGTTAGAATCAGAATCAAAATCATCTATTGGTTTAGGGGTGTAAACTGGGGTTAGGGTTTCAATCCTTGGTTCGGGTTTCAATCATGGGTAAAGCGTTTCAAAGACGGGTTTGAGGAATGGGTTAGGATTGACAACTGGGTTCAAACCTGGTTTAGGGTCTCCAATTCATATTCGAAGACAGGGTTGGGTTTTCAAGACGAGCTTTGGCGTAACAGGGGATTTAATTCATCCAACTAGTTCCACTTCCATTTGGTCTTTGTGTTCGAAACATATGGCTGCTTTCGCATAGCATAGGCGTTTTCTTTCAAATGTTTTTTTTTCCATCTTTTGAAACAAATCGCTTGGACTCTTAAAAACGATCGCGAATGGTGTATATTTTATACCGGCCCTGCCCCTGCAACAGCACTTTGTCTTCTTCAGAGTGAACGCGGGTACGGCTCATATGACTCAGCGCCATATTAGCTTTAATTAGCCTGTTGCTATAACGAGGTGTTCACGTCTAGTGGAGGCGAAGAAGAAGAAGAAAAAGAAGTCGGAGGCAATCAGCGGTGCAAAGTGCAAATGAGACTTACTTACTCACAAATGAATTATACGCCTCCCCTTTTCTCTCTCTCGCTGCCCCTCCCCCCCCAGCCCATTAATTAAATCCTCTGGCATCTGAGGTCTTTTTCTTAATTTCAAGTACCATTAGCATAATAAACAGCGTGTGAGTTAGCACAACGTGATGGCGGTAATGGAGGCTATTTATTTGACGTTATTATTTAAAGCTTGGCTAATGGGAGGAGAAACGGAAATATATCTCCGACGTCAGGCTAAGGTGGTGACGCCTCGGTCGCCTTTTAAAGAGTCGCTGGAAAGGTTTGTGCGCCGATAATTTAAAACGTAATTATCGGGCTCTTCAGTTATCATTTCAGGCCCGAAATGTCCTGAACCTTGGAACAAAAATAAAGGGATTATTAAAAGACAATAGCAGCAAAACAAAGTGGGAAAAAAAAGGCAGACGATGTCATCATCTGATTCGACAGGGTTGGGGCTTTTAAATAGGGTTGGGTTTTAAATTTGGGTTTTAAGATCTGTTTAGCAGAACACCTCCAACCAAATGATGACTTTCTTTCAGCAGCCTGTTTTTTCGTGGAAACCTTTCTGGGGTATTTTTGTGTGAATGTGTGACAGTCATTCCGGAAAAAAAAAAAGTGGCAGCCTCAACGTAAGCGGCGTGAAGAAAAGTGTGATCGCTGGTGGTTTCAAAGTTCAGACTGGAGAAAATGAGTCGACCATAAAATGTACTTACAGACTGTATATTGTGTTTTTTATTGGTGCAAAGTGACAAATTCGTCCATGAATTTCATTTAGACAAACGCGCGCCGTCACAGTGAGTCCATTCTCTCTCTCTCGATCTCTCACTGCATGTAGATGTATTATTATTGTGATTTCCTCGCCACAATAAATTGCTTGTTTCTGTACATTTTGCCGTATCGGGTGTCATTAGGACGACAGCGGATCGATGCGCTGCGAGCCACGCGAGCTCCGCTGGTGTGATGATCAGCTTACGTCTTCCTGGAAGCAACCTTTGCTTTGAAACGAACCCCCCCTCCCCAAACCCCGATCAGACCTTCTGATTGGCAGATCCCAAAATTCTGTCAAGCTAACCCCAACTCTGTTTGTCGTTGCTCTCATGATATCAAAAAGAAAACGGTTCCAATCTGGTTTCGGGTATGCTTCGGCAAATGGTGTCAGAAGTGGGAAACATTTTATGTCTGCGACCTGGCTAAGATAAGATAAGATATCCTTTATTCGTCCCACACTGGGGAAATTTACAGCCTCCAGCAGCAAGAATGTATGTAGAAAGAAGAAAGAGAAAAAAACAACAAATTTATTTTTTATATTTTTTTAAATATATTTTTATATATTTTTTATTATATTGTTTTCTAATATGCCCAAGAATCACAATATTTTTATATATTTTTTATATTATATTGTTTTCTAATATGCCCAAGAATCACAATATTTTTATATATTTTTTTCTAATATGCCCAAGAATCACAATATTTTTATATATTTTTTATATTATATTTCTTTCTAATATGCCCAAGAATCACAATATTTTTATATATTTTTTATATGATATATTTTTCTAATATGCCCAAGAATCACAATATTTTTATATATTTTTTTCTAATATGCCCAAGAATCACAATATTTTTATATATTTTTTATATTATATTTTTTTCTAATATGCCCAAGAATCACAATATTTTTATATATTTTTTTCTAATATGCCCAAGAATCACAATATTTTTATATATTTTTTTATATTATATTTTTTCTAATATGCCCAAGAATCACAATATTTTTATATATTTTTTATATTATATTTTTTTCTAATATGCCCAAGAATCGCAATATTTTTATATATTTTTTATATTATATTTTTGTCTAATATGCCCAAGAATCACAATATTTTTATATATTTTTTATATTATATTTTTTTCTAATATGCCCAAGAATCACGATATTTTTATATATTTTTTATATTATATTTTTTTCTAATATGCCCAAGAATCACAATATTTTTATCTATTTTTTATATTATATTTTTTTCTAATATGCCCAAGAATCACAATATTGTTATATATTTTTTATATTATATTTTTTTCTAATATGCCCAAGAATCACAATATCTTTAGATATTTTTTATATTATATTTTTTTCTAATATGCCCAAGAATCACAATTCTATACGGCTCTTGTTTTGATACCAAGAAACTATTCCTGACAGCGAACTGCAATGGTTTTACACTTACCAGACTCTGGTTCAAATCTGGATTGAGTACCCTTCTGTGGCGAATGGGTGCTGGTTGTGTTTGGGATCTTTTTAGTACGCCAAAAATGGAAAAACTCTTGCTTTGGCATCACGAAACCAATAACCATGACATTTTTCAACCCAACAAATTTGCATTCCAATTTCTGTTCGGGGTTCCCTTCTATGATTAGTGGCGTCAGAAGTGGGACTCCAGTTGCGTGTGCGACCTGGCTAATAAATCAAAGATCCAACCTTGGTTGAGAACGCTAAAATGATTTCAGAAGCGGGATGCCTTGTCCGTAATGTTTCCTACGCTTCGAGTGTTGCTCGGCAGGTTTCGTGGACATGTTGTCTCATGTTCCCCTGCAAGGTTGTCGCAGTTAAGTGACACGGGAGGCTCAGGCAGAATTCAGGATGGACTCGCTCCATTAGATTAGGCGCCGGCCCGTAATCCGTCACGTGGCCCTGGCCCAGCGTAATGGAGCGAACATTGATCCGTCCTCGCCGTCTTTAGCTGATTGAGTCGGATAATTAAAAAGCCTCTCGTATGGGGTGCCTCCATTACAGATTGTTTGTCTAAATGCTTTCTTCTCTATCTCGATACTGCCAAAGTTGTAGATGGTTTTATTTCTATTTAGTTATTTATTTCGGGGGTCGGGGGGGGGGGCGACCGTAGACCAGAGGTCACTAATATGGTGCCCAGGGGCACTAGGCTTGACTTGACTGAAAACTGCTGCATGTTTCCCACCTTGATCAATCATTGTTCATGCCCGTCGATGGCGCCGTCGGAGCTCCTTTAGATCGGATTTCAGCACAGCTTTTGAGTACAAGATAAAGAGTAGGGGCCGAAAATTCTTGTCATGACGATTATGAGGGAGAGAAATGCCACCGCCTGTTTGTAATTGTGCTTTGTGGCATTTCATTAGCGTGTTTATAAATTTTAGTTCTTTTTATAAGTTTAAAAAAAACAAACACACTTAATGCTGACATAATAGTACCTTGGCGGCGATGATAACAACAAAAAAAAAGCAGTCCTCACCGAAGCGTCATGAGTGGAGAGACGGCCCATCAGGGGATCGAAAGGTGACCTTTTATCGTAACGAATGTGTTGCGACGTTGTCACCCTTCATGTGGCAACGTGCTGTGATGGCTCAGCGAGAGGAAGGAAGGAAGGATCAAGAGAGTAGCTTTCAGCTCTTATAGATCACTGACCTTGTCATTTGTAATTGCTACATTATCATCATGATTAGCGCATTCTACGCCCAATGACGTGTCGCGGCTGCCGGTTGGTGTGGCGGCGGCAGTGGCGACCGGGACGTCCAGCTGACCGGTGCATCACTCCGATTGGTTCCGCTTCGGTCCGCCCTTTTGGCTGGCTGAAGGAAGCCATGTGGAGCAACATTTTTTGGGGCCATTTACAAAAACATTTGGTCCAAGTACCATTCCAACATGACATTAGCATCTCGTGTCAGGACTCCGCCCGCTGGCTGATTCCGTACACCCCAAATTCAGAGTCAGAGTAAAAGTAAGCATGCGTCGTATTGCGCAATGCGGTTCGTGCAGTTCTGCGAGGTACCCCGATATAGATTTTACCTTTCAATAATTCTAAGTAATAAATCAATTAAGTAGGGTGATTTTATAATTAGATTGCGTGCTAAAAAAAAGTGGGTGCACTCCGGTCAAAAATATATATTACGATGAAATATAAACTTTGTGAATAGTCATCTTCCGAGCCGCTTGATCCTCACTAGGGTCGCGGGGGGTGCTGGAGCCTATCCCAGCTGTCTTTGGGCAGTAGGCGGGGGACACCCTGAATCGGTTGCCAGCCAATCGCAGGGCACACAGAAACGAACAACCATTCGCACTCACACCCACACCTAGGGACAATTTAGAGTGTCCAATCAACCTGCCATGCATGTTTTTGGAATGTGGGAGGAAACCGGAGCACCCCGAGAAAACCCACGCAGGCCCGGGGAGAACATGCAAACTCCACACAGGGAGGCCGGAGCTGGAATCGAACCCGGTACCTCTGCACTGTGAAGCCCACGTGCTAACCACTGGACTACCGGGCTACTTTGTGAATACTATAGAAATAATATGAATGTGAAAAAAACCCCCAAACAACAAGAATATAAACGCACATTTTCAAATCACTTCCAAGTGGAATGGTGGTTGTGGTGGTGGTGGGGGGGGGGGGGGGGCGACCTAGCTAGCTTTTTTTAAACATGACTTTTTAGTCTCTGTCTGACAAGCACAGCGCAAATGAGCGGTCCTTTTGTAGGTTTGATAAATGTGCACGTCTGGGCGTCCCTAATCCAATAAGTGTCACAACAACAACAACAGCGGCGGCGGCGGCAGCCGTTTCCTCTGCCTGCTTTTTTTTTTTTCCTTCTCCTCTTCTTTGAAAGGACGCGAGCTTAATGAGCCGCGCGCAATAAGCTAGCGCCGCGTACTTTGAAGCTATCAATACGCGGCCGCCGCCAGTGCATTAGCGGCGTGATGTCTTGTGACTCGCCGCACCCCCCCATTGGCCGGCGACCGCTCACGTGACCGGCGGTTATATTTCATCATTTGCGTCGCTATCACGGCCCATTTGGAAATGTGCAAATTCTAATTAGCCACGAGGCTCTTGTTCCTTAATGCCCCCGATATTAAATTATTCCTGCCCCCCCCCCCTACGCCCCCCTCGGTGGAGACTATGCAAATGTCCGCTCTTATGTCAACGGCTTTCCGGTGCCCCTCTCGTTTGTTACGTTTGGCGACGCTCTCTTTGTTTATGCGTATTAGCGCCGGCGCTGTCGGACGCGAGCTAAGCGAGAGCAAAGCGCGGCCGTGTTTTGTGCTCGCCGTCCATTAAGCCGCCGCTCATGTGAGCGCTCAAACTGCTTAATGCTCGCCGAGCGACTTTAAAGTGCACACCCGCGCTAAAATGTGTTAACGTCCACTATTTGTATGCACTAAAGCGACGTTTAAAGAGGTCCAAAAGCGGTATATACTGTCTGTGCTAAATGCACAGGCGTGACGGAGGAAATGTCAAAGAAAACAAACGGACGTAATGGGTGAAAAACAAACAAAAAGCAAACGCCCGCCATTATGTTTTCCTTTAAATTGTTTCTTTGTTGTTGTTTTGCTGTCCAAATAAAGTGACGTGTGTGTGTGTGTGTGTGTGTGTATGTGTGTGTGTGTGTATGTGTGTGTGTGTGTATGTGTGTGTGTGTTTGTGTGTGTGTGTGTGTTTTTTAAAACTTAAAAAAATATTGCCCCTCAAGCCATTTTCACTGCACATAAAAAGTTGGTAGGCATATCTATCATCAGTAGACCCACAAAAAACTCTCAGGAAGCCATGTTTGAAACTGAACAGAAAGTTTTGTTGGGTCATTTTTTGCGGTCCTTTTAAAAGACAATTTTTATTTTATTCAGTCAGTAGTAAGTTTAAAAAATTCAGCTCACAAATCCAAATTTGCAGCATGACATTTGTGAGGAACGTATATCTTCATGGATAAAAGACCCACAAAAATATCTCAAGAACGAATGACCACAAAAAAAGACAGTCACATTTAGACAAAAATTAACTGGTCGCAAGTCAATTGCAGACTTTTTGAAGGCATAACCAGAATACGCTACCATTAAAATTTTGTGGTCTTTTCACACGTTTTCCTTGGCAGAGGTTCCCCCCATGTGTGCAGTCAGCATTTTGCGATGGCTGAACTTTGATTAAAAGAACGTCAGAGCGTCTTTATGGCGGCCAAACAAGCTCTGTAATCAACTCGTTGTAACGCTTTCGATGCTAATTCTTCTCCCGCTCGCTGCGGCTTAATGGACTTGTTACAGCTCCGCTCTGCCATTATGCTGAGGAGGAGCGGGAATTAATCTTGCCGCTACATGCGTGCCGATCTCCCGCGTTAACAGCTGGATCGACGATACGCTCCCAGCTCGGCTAATTAACAAACCGCAACAAATTCCGACAACTCCGCTGAAAAGTTAGAGCAATGGCGCAGAGGTTGGAGGGCGGGGTCTATTCTCGCGGGGGTTGCGGTGGGCCGCACCCCCTTACCCCTCCCCCCCACCCGCTTATCTTTCTGCACGCCTCATCCTTCATGTACGACCGCTCGTCATGTCCCATCAGTGTCGCGGTTACACCTGAACACTCGACTGGTGCCAAACACCTGGCGTCCGCCGTCGCTCTGTCCAAATGAAAAATAAGCATAATCTGCGTCCGGCAAATGAGGGGGCTCGTGACGGATTGGGCGGCCGCTTATGCAAAACGGAGCGGAGAAACGCCGAGTGCCCGTAACGACTCTTGACTTCTACTGTAGGTTACTGCGCGATTAGCGTAATTAGCCACCGCAAGCTAGTTTTTAACCGAAATAGTCGGCCATGTTTTTGAGGTTACTTTATCCCCTGTCACTTTTCTATAAATATCTCAATACCCCTATTTGAGAAGCAAAAGTCTAGTATAATACCCATTTTTTTAAAAAATTGGGGAATTGGTCTATTTTGGGATGGATTTGGTGAGTCTGTGGGCCTTCCTCCAGTGTTAATGTTTTTTGTCATTTTTGAGGAGCGCTTTGTTACCCGTCGGCTCATATCATGTGACCGCGCCGCTTCAACTATCCGCCGCTTGAAATATCGACTTCAATATCTCATTTGGAGGAAAAAAAAAAAAAAAAGTGAATCATGTCATCTGGTGATGTTAAATCCATACTCATTTGCGCGCTGGAACGTGCCAGAACAGCGACGATGGGAGACATCCCCTCTTGGAAAAGCCGAGCTTGACTTCGCAACGAGGGACAAAATGCAGGCAAGCATTAAGAGCAAATGAAAAGAGCTATTGATTATGCTCTTAATGCTTCGCTTTCTCTTTGCCTCATTTCCGAAATGCACGATAACGAGAGCTCACCGCAGCGAACGATGCTCCTTAACGAGCGCTCGCAACCAAAGAATTAGCGGACCGATTCACAGATGTTCCGTTTCTCTTAATCTTGGTCATGATGCAATCGAGACGTGATTTGATTTTTTTTTTTTTTTCAAAAGCCATTGCGTTGCATCAGCGACATGCCAGATCATTGGATGCCGTCGAGATGGGATTGATGTTAAAATCCATGAGCTTTTCAATCAAATCAAAATATGGATGCTTGATGGTGTCCAGATGGCGAAAATAAAACAAAGTGAATTGATGGAATCATAACTGTGATGGGTTTTGTTGACAAAGACAGTCAGGAGTACATTACCCACAATCCCAAGCAGTAGCCCGTCTCAAACATTGGGCTGCAAGTTCTCGAGTTAGCTTTGGAAAGCGAATCTAACAGGGCCATTAAAAAACTTGGAAAATATGACACAAAGTCTATGAAATGATAAATCACCGATCTGTTCTTTTACTATATCCTTTATTATCATAGGGTGGAACAAAAAATGTTGTGTTCCCATACTTCAATAATTAATTTGGCACTGCCCCTTTAAGTTGAAGTCATGCCTTTGACTCTCCTTTTTTTTTCTCTTGATGTCCATGGGGAGGAAAGCATTTTTAGATTAGGTTTGGCAAGCAAATACAACCACAGCACGCATCTATTTGACATTGGACATGGCTATCGGCCTACTAATACCACCACCCTGCATCTCTAGTTTATATACACTGTTTTGCTAACAGTGTTAGCATACGCTTTAGCCAGAAGAGACTCTCTGTATTACACATTAGCGTGAGCTTCTGCTGGCTAACATGACCATTGGACACTTCTATTTCATATAGCCAGTTAGCTTTAGCCAGCAAACGTGACCACAACGCACCTGTTTTACATCTACCATCAGTGTTAGTCTTTCAGCATGACTTCAGGGCCTCTAGCATTAGCCTTAGGCTAATGACACGATCAGATTACACTGTTAGCATTAGCCAGCTCACACACACACCCACCTCTTGGTTTACATGTACCGGTATGTTTAGCATTAGCTTTAGCCGGCGAGGACCACCACAACACACCCCTCTTACAGCGCATACTGTGCTCTAGCTATGGCAAGCTAACATCAACACACAGGACGTCTATTTTACCCTCAAGTTACATTATCATTAGCCAGCTAAAACCGTAACGCATTCAAAAAAAAAAAAAAACAAGGATCATGTTGCCTTGGTTTACATGTGCCCAAATTTAGCAACAGAACAAGCTTGTCGAATGGTATTTTTTATCAGCTTCATCTATATGGATTTAGTAGTGTGGTTAACACATGTAAACATGAAAGCCAGAGCAGGTTTATCTCAGGTAGCTTTGAGGTAAAAAAAAAAAAACCGATGCGTTAATTGTCGACAGCAACGAGATTGTATCCGCTGATGCTATCGCCACGTTGCCTTACCTGAGGCTACACATTTGTATCGAAAGTCTGAGATGTTTTTAAACATGAAGCACGGTCATGTAAACTTTGAGTTTTGTCTACGCACGTTTAGTCATGGTCGGTCACGTTCCTCAACGCTAATCAGAAAAGTTAAAAATCGTGAATGCAGTTTAAAGCAGTTGGAAGTATCGCTCTGAGCGAAGGGTACTGATGATAAAATCTATGTTTTAAGAGGCTTGAGATAAAATCGTGGGCTAACTCATTTTTTTGGTCATTTTTAGTGAAGTTTCAAGTTATTAAAGAACTGAATAGCGAAAAGCTGTAATTCGAAGAATTCTGGTGTAAATCACAGATTAGGTCCATCTTTGATATGTCATCCGATCATTCGATGGGCTAATCGTTTGAACAATCGGCTGAAATGATTTTGAACAATTTCTCTGCATTTTGATGACGTCATCCAAAGAAGCGTTCAATCTTTTAAGGCGCATGTTTTGTGGAGCGGGAAACACTTTAACTTACCGCTGTTCTTTTCTTTTTCTTTTTGCTGACTCGGCCATTCCTTCCATCCTGGGACGGTGGCATGCCGGAGACCAGATGGTCACCGTTTCCCCCCCCGACTGGGAGAAGCCGCTGTGCAATGCATCCGGAATTGGGCAACCGTGCTCACTGGATACTTCATTAGGTAGGCCATCGAATAAGTGTCATTGCAAAACGAGCGTTGAGATCTCTGTGTGTTTTTAACTGGATTCATTTTTGTGGTAGATTTTGATACAAATATTTCATTTCAATGTATTAATACATGTATGTTGAAATTTTTGCGTATTTCAACATACACAGAGAAAGCATCATAAATGCCGTAATAGAAAGGAATATACATTTATTCAGCTGGCATTTTTAACGTCACAAATATTCCATCCCATTTTCGCACGTGAAAAGTAACTTGCCATGTTCATTAAATTCATTGTAAGATTCTGAAATTCCTTCATCCATCCATCCATCATCTACCGCTTATCCGGGGCCGGGTCGCGGGGGCAACAGCTTTAGCAGGGAAGCCCAGACTTCCCTCTCCCCTAGCTACTTCGTCCAGCTCTCCCCGGGGGATCCCGAGTCGTTCCCAGGCAAGCTGGGTGACATAGTCTCTCCAGCGTGTCCTGGGTCTTCCTCGGGGTCTCCTCCCGGTGGGACATGCCCGGAACACCTCACCGGGGAGGCGCTCAGGAGGCATCCGAATCAGATGCCCAAGTCACCTCATCTGTGTACCTAAACTGTACATGTTGGGTTCTCCAGTGTGTGCTGGGTCTTCCTCGGGGTCTCCTCCCGGTGGGACATGACCGGAACACCTCACCGGGGAGGCGCTCAGGAGGCATCCGAATCAGATGCCCAAGCCACCTCATCTGTGTGCCTAAACTGTACATGTTGGGTTCTCCAGCGTGTCCTGGGTCTTCCTCGGGGTCTCCTCCCGGTGGGACATGCCCGGGACACCTCACCGGGGAGGCGCTCAGGAGGCATCCGAATCAGATGCCCAAGCCACCTCATCTGGCTCCTCTCGATGTGGAGGAGAAGCGGCTCGACTCTGAGCTCCTCCCGGATGACTGAGCTTCTCACCTTATCTCTAAGGGAGAGCCCGGACACCCTGCGGAGAAAACTCTTTTCAGCCGCTGCCCAAGCCACCTCATCTGGCTCCTCTCGATGTGGAGGAGAAGCGGCTCGACTCTGAGCCCCTCCCGGATGAACGAGCTTCTCACCTTATCTCTAAGGGAGAGCCCGGACACCCTGCGGAGAAAACTCATTTCGGCCGCTTGTATCCGGGATCTCGTTCTTTCGGTCACGACCCATAGCTCGTGACCATAGGTGAGGTTTGGGACGTAGATCGACCGGTAAATTGAGAGCTTCGCCCTTTGGCTCAGCTCCTTCTTCACCACGACAGACCGATACCACGTCCGCATTTATTTCAATTTCGGATTTCAAAACTGGATGACAGTTTAAAACAAATTAGGGTTGCGTTTTTCAAAGTGGAGTTTGGAGCCTTCATCAGGGTGTCAAAGGTAGGGCACGTAAGAGGGTTAGGGTTTCAAATGTGTACCCGTGTTTTAATCTTGCCGTGTTACTGATCAAAGTTAAAACAAGATAAATGAGCTCTTGGATATGTTCATCGGTTCGAGTGTTGCCTAATGAGTCACTTGCACGTTTAATTCCCTTCAAGTAGTTCCTTGAGAGGGTGACGCCGACCGAGATCATGAATAATGAATGAGCTTGTTCAAGTGCCCCGCCCCCTCCCGCCTCCCCCATCTCCCTGGAGGGCACGAGCGGAATAGTTGAACTTCCATCGTCTCGTCATCCAGTCGCGATTAAGACGCTTGGCTGCGTCAAAACAAAACCGGCTGATTATTTCCTCTCGCGTCTCACTTTGGAGTCCTTAAATTTGTTTAAGTTGTAAATTTCCCCAGTGTGGGATGAATAAAGGTTATCTTATCTTATCTTATCTTATTGAAATCAACTTGAGGTGAAGATGAGCCCCGTTGGCTGACTGGACCGTTACCGGGCTTGCACTTTCACTAACACAACCTGACAGCAGCCCAGTAAACTATCACTGCCAGGGCTAACGTTTCAAAGTAGGGTTTCAAACCATGGTTAGGGTTTTAAACGAGGCTTTGGAAAGAGGCTTTTGAGACACCGTTAGGGTTTTAAAGTACGGTTTCACGACATGGTTATAAATATCAAATGCGGTTGCTCGGCTTTCATAATCGGTTTTCAAATTCAACTCGTGGTTAAGGTTTCAAATTATGCTTTCAGACAAGGGTTAGGGTTGCAAATTGGGATTTCCAGACATCGTTCAGGGATTCAAATTAGGGCTCAAACATGGGTTAATGTTTCAAATTTCGAGACACGCTTGGCGTTATAATTTAGGATTTTAAACGAGGGATAAGGTTTCAAATTGGTGGTTGAACACAGCGTTAGGGTTTCAAAACCTGATCCACAAGCTATGCATGCGATCCCTCATGTTGCATGAAAAGTAGCAGTAGTCGTCGTTGTTGTGTGGAGGGGACGCTCACCTTGCGCCGTGACCCTTCACAATTCTCTGGAGTTGTTTGGCCAAAAAAAAAAAAAAAAAGAGTAGTGTAATTGTGACTATTCATCATCCAGGCCCAGCGCTGCTAATTGCAGCCCAGTCCACAAACTCTCAGGTGGGCATCGCTGACTATTAAAGGCACCAAAAGCTGCGTACTCTTCTTTTCTTTTTTTTTTTTCTTTTAAAAGTGTGACTTATTTAGTCGCTTCTATTAACCAGTTAGCCTCCTGTCAGTGCGACTCAGTCCCATCATCCTTCACTACCTCCCCGCCCCTTCCCCTTCTTGGAATTAACAGGTAATTTGTAAACGTCACTTTGGGTTAGATGGCTCATTTTGTCGCCGGCTTTGCCAACAATTCGTTTGACACAGGCTAATTTTTCCTTGTCGCACGTGCTCGGGATTTGGCGGGCAAATGGAGTTATGCTCCGCTAAAGGAAATAAATGAGAAGCACTGACGAGCGAGTCCGTCAATCAGTGATAAGGTAGGGTTGAGATATGTTGACGCGGTATTAACGTACGGTATGCGTATAGCAACATACCTGACAAGCGTAGCTAATTACATGTTCCGCTGTCGTTGTTTTTTTTCATGCACTTGTAGTTTTCTAAGGGTAGAAAAACCTTCCTCAATCTTGAAAAAAGTCGGATTTCATTCTCGTAACTTTTCTTTTTTACTTGTTTAGGATTTTTTTAATCTAAATAACTTTTTTTGCTGAGTAATGGGCAATACAACTTTTTTCTTGAGAAAAAAAAAGACTCATCTTGGGAAACTAATATTCTTGGGGGGAGAGGGGAAAGTGATTTTTATTTTTATTGTTGATAAATTTGTTTTTAATAAAAAAGACAAGGCGGCCCGGTAGTCCAGTGGTTAGCACGTGGGCTTCACAGTGCAGAGGTACCGGGTTCGATTCCAGCTCCGGCCTCCCTGTGTGGAGTTTGCATGTTCTCCCCGGGCCTGCGTGGGTTTTCTCCGGGTGCTCCGGTTTCCTCCCACATTCCAAAAACATGCATGGCAGGCTGTTTGGGCGCTCTAAATTGTCCCTAGGTGTGAGTATGAGTGTGGATGGTTGTTCGTCTCTGTGTGCCCTGTGATTGGCTGGCAACCGATTCAGGGTGTCCCCCGCCTACTGCCCGGAGACGGCTGGGATAGGCTCCAGCACCCCCCGCCACCCTAGTGAGGATCAAGCGGCTCGGAAGATGAATGAATGAATGAATAAAAAAGACAAAAGAGGATTTTATCTGAAAAGCAATGATTTTTTTTTTTCCGGAAACTAAAATACGACTTCTTTGGAAAAAAAAAATCGCTCAAGATGACGACAAAAAAAGTGGCTATTTCCGAAAAAGACATGACTACTTTTTTCCTCACATGTACACTGTATGTTGGATCAAAGTGTGTAAATGGGATAAAATATTAATGTCACGATGTGTTGTGTTGTATTATGATACGGTTTCAACAACACAACAGCAGAAACTATGTACACTATTGGATAAAATACTTAAGCTTTAAACATTTTTCTCTTCCTGCCAAAATTCTTAATTATTATTATAAGATTGCAAGGAAAAAAAGGAAAAAGAAAAAAAAAATACTTTTGGGGGAAAAACAACTCGTTTTTCATTAAAAACCAAGACTTGAAAAAATGCATTTTTCCTCTTGTTTTTATCCTGGAAAAAAAAAATTGAAAAAAAATCCTTTGAAAAATATTTTCGTTGAAAAAATGCATTTTTTAAAATTAAAAACATGACCACTTGGGGTGCGGGGGGGGGGGGGGTAATATTTGAAAACAAAGACTTGGGGAAAAAAAACTAACAATTGGGGGAAAAAAGTGTCTTTTTTTTTAATGGAAAAAAAAAGTTTGGTTAAAAAATAGCATGTATTGTTACAAATAAAAGTGCTACATTTTTGTCTTTTTTTTTCCACTACATGACTACCACAATCGGAAACAAAAAAAACACCTGCTTTTTTTTTTCCTTTCTTTCATCTGCCGCCCTCATTACCCCGTGCAGTTTTTCTCTCCCTTTGTTATCACGGTGAAGTATTTCGCTAGCTTAGGGTCATACTTTCAAGGTTGGGAAGGGAGGTGGGACCTTTTCGTCCTGTTAGCGAAAGAGGACAATCGTAATTAGGAGAATGGGGAATCTGGAAGGATACAAAAAAAAAAAAGGAGCAAGAGTGAAGGGAAGCGGTCCAAAATGGTGAGTGTGATTGATTCAGTGAGGAGGATACCCTTGCTGTAATGAGAGCTCTATAATTAAGACGGAAGAGCAACGACCGCAACCAAGACACCGCACTCGTGTCAAGGGGCCTTGAACGCTTACACCGGGTGTAATTGCATTCGGGCATATAACGAGACGCTCGTCCATTCTGATCGCTACGGACGGTGGACAAGTCACCGTTTTCACACGGTAAGGTAATCATTACGCGAGGAATTTGGATGAGCCAAGCTTTGGCCACACGCAACGACGAGAACTTAAAATGCGTTTTCACGCAATCACGAGGGCTAAAATCCTTCAGACCGGTTTGGTATATACGGCGGCATTTTTGTCACAAATCTCAGGGACAAGATGACCTTTGAAGAACCCCTGCAAGTGGCCAAAATAAAATGACCGCTTGGAGTCAAAATGGCCGACTTGCGACATGCTCCTTGCGATTGAACAAAAAACACGAGGCGAAAAGCATGTGTTGAACAGCATCTGATGTGCGAGGATGATGACAAGCATGATGACGATGAGTCAGCGTTCACATGGAGGCAGATTGGGAAGACCATCTGTCACAGGTTGCACCGCCACAGCCTGGCGTCCGTCGCTAATGAGCGGGACTGACGGAAAACAACAACTTGAATCCAAATATGTAGAGAAATGGGTCACTCCAAGACTGGAAGACCCTTTAGGAAAATAGATGGATATGTTTGACAAAATAAAAGATTTAATACCGTTTTAGATTTGTATTTTGAACATTTCTTTGGGGGAATCCATTCATTCATTCATCTTCCGAGCCGCTTGATCCTCACTAGGGTCGCGGGGGTGCTGGAGCCTATCCCAGCTGTCTCCGGGCAGTAGGCGGGGGACACCCTGAATCGGTTGCCAGCCAATCGCAGGGCACACAGAAACGAACAACCATTCACACTCACACTCACACCTAGGGACAATTTAGAGTGTTCAATCAGCCTGCCACGCATGTTTTTGGAATGTGGGAGGAAACCGGAGCACCCGGAGAAAACCCACGCAGGCCCGGGGAGAACATGCAAACTCCACACAGGGAGGCCGGAGCTGGAATCGAACCCGGTACCTCTGCACTGTGAAGCTGACGTGCTAACCACTGGACTACCGGGCCACCCGGGGAATCCTATTTTCAGAATTTTTTTCCCAGGCGCTGAAAAAAAATCACATCTTGGGACAGAATTTTTTTTTTATCAAACTCTTCATTATTTGTGAGGTAATTAGAGTACTGGAAACATTATTTTTTGTCAGTTCTTTTAGATATCAACTCCAATTCTCCAATCAAGAAAGTCAATCGCATCCCCCAGCGTAGTTCAGCGTCCAAAATTAGCTTAAAACGAAGAAACACAATTCCTGATTCAACATGGCAAATAAGCATATGGAATCACAGATGATATTACTATCCCAGTAGAACGTTTTTTTTTTCTTACCCCTCTTGGAAAAAAAATGGACAGGGTGGAAGAAAATCCCATCAAAAGGTGTCATGTGTCAGATTTAAATAAGCCGTTTTTTAAAAAAAACGTACATACTGGATGGCTAAGAGGCTAACGTGTTCAAGCGTGACGTCAATGAATGTAATCTGTGGTGTCGTATGCTAATCTTTAGCACTGGCATGTTCGCACTGAGGTAAAAGTTGCGCATGACGATGGTGTTGACACGTGGCGTTCTTTTGGATCAATGACACATTTTCGTGTGCTAGCCATGAATGGATTATGGATGTATGAAGCTTTTTCTTAGTGGTCATCATACGCTAGCATACCGGTATGTTTACTCCAGATGGAATTCTCACGATCTGTTATGCTAAGCTAGCTCACCTTGAGGTCTTATTCCCGATATCTGAAAAGCAGCATCCATTTTGGAATGGAATGCCAAGCTATGCTAGCTTGCTACATATATGCTAATTCCCGATGCTATGCTTGTTCACGTTAATCCGTCGGCTTTTTCCTCCTTTCATCTTTCAAGCGGTTTCATTTTGGCGTGTTATCTACTTTCAGTCCTCCTGTTATGCTAAATTAGCGACGTGTACTCACAAATCATGACATCAGGACAACGCGCACTACGACCTTTGCCAATATGGCCGAAACTCCCTCGCCGTGTTGTCTCAAACGCAATTTGTCGATGATCGAAGGCGGTTTGATTTGGACATTTTCTTAGGCTAAGTGCTCTCAGAGAGCAAATCTAATAATAGAAAAAAAAATGCAATAAAAAAAAAAATCCTCTCTTCTTTTTCTTGAAATGTCATTTCCTGACATTGCCTCTGGAAAAAAAAAAAAAATCAGATTGATCAAATCTTAACGAGCTGTGCTATTTGCCGGAGTGGACTTTGGGATGTTGACCTTTTGCGCACTCCACGCAGAGAGACGACATGTGGCCTGCAGCGGTGGGGGCGGGAGTGGGGTGGTCGGGGGGCGTGGGGGGGCGCCCACCCATTGAAGTGAAATTACGGTGACGTGCAATAAAACAGATTAGATTAGACCGCAAAACCAGCCGCTAGTGGGCCGCGCGTTTGCCTCGCACTTCGGAGGTTCCCCGTTCGTTCCCATCTGCCCTCATCCGCACACTCCGTTTTTTTATCCATTCACGCACAGATATTGACTGGCTACCAGTCCTTTTTTTTTTCTTTGTATTAGCCGTAGAAAAGATTGGCGACCAATCAATCGTTTGTGAAGGTTTACCAGATATCAACAAGCGACGGTCCAGTTAATTTTTTTTACATGCTGCTGTGTTCTGTTGTTGTCTTGCGACCAATCCAATGTCTATAGTTGACCAGTCCATTATTTTTACATGCCCTGACATTGACAGCCGTCCCGGCCATTTTTTTCTGTACATGTACTGTATGGGGCGGCCCGGTAGCCCAGTGGTTAGCACGTCGGCTTCACAGTGCAGAGGTACCGGGTTCGATTCCAGCTCCGGCCTCCCTGTGTGGAGTTTGCATGTTCTCCCCGGGCCTGCGTGGGTTTTCTCCGGGTGCTCCGGTTTCCTCCCACATTCCAAAAACATGCGTGGCAGGCTGATTGAACACTCTAAATTGTCCCTAGGTGTGAGTGTGAGCGCGGATGGTTGTTCGTTTCTGTGTGCCCTGCGATTGGCTGGCAATCGGTTCAGGGTGTCCCCCGCCTACTGCCCGGAGACGGCTGGGATGGGCTCCAGCACCCCCCGCGACCCTAGTGAGGATCAAGCGGTTTGGAAGATGAATGAATGAATGAATGAATGAATAGCCCTAGAAAAGATTGGCGACCAATCAATCCTTTGTGAAGGTTTACCAGACATCAACAAGCGACGGTCCAGTTAATTTTTTTACATGCTGCTGTGTTCTGTTGTTGTCTTGCGACCAATCCAATGACCAGTCCATTATTTTTACATGGCCTGACATTGACATTATTATAGTTGGTTGCGAGCGGTCTGTTGCTTCTCGTTATTTACCCTAGAAAGAGTTTCAAAATGACATCAACAAACGACCAGTCTATTTGTAGTCTACCTGTGCTTTGACATTGGCTAGGGACCTATCCTTTGTTTGTCTTTAAATTCAGACGGGAATCGAATGGCCACCATGCTTATCTATGTGCGCTTTGACTTTGACTGTGCGAAAAGTCCCGGCGCTTGTTCATTATCCTCTGCGATTGATTGGAAGAATTGAATTGGAATATTGGGGTCATCCTCCCTTGAATTCTGAATTTGATCCAGACCCGCTTCCTTGCGAGAAAACGCTGAGAAATTGCCTAAAGCGGCGACTTTCTGATGACACCTCGACATCCGCTGTGATGGATGGCTAAAACAAGGCGCCGTGCGCCCCCGCGCGCGCGTTATTTAGCGCACGGCATGCAAATGTTTACAGACGTGCGGCAGTAGATGAAGATAAGCGCAGAAGTGCGACGTGTCCTTGAGGCTTTGAAAAGTAGATCCATTTAGATAGAAAGCAAGACGAGGAGGAGGATGGCTCTCATATCTACGCCGCCTTTGGAGATAGCATCTTAGTCGAGTAACTTGAATGCTGATGACGATCCAATTACCACAGACACCGACCATATTTGGAGGCAGGACTACTTTTTTTTTTTTTTCCGGCTTTAGTTAATGACTACTTTTTTTTTTTTTTAACCATTGGTTCAGTTCAAAGTCATGTTCTCATGAATTTTTCATTCATTCATTCATCTTCCGTACCGCTTGATCCTCACTAGGGTCGCGGGGGGGGGGGGGGGTGCTAGAGCCTATCCCAGCTGTCTCCGGGCAGTAGGCGGGGGACACCCTGAACCGGTCGCCAGCCAATCGCAGGGCACACAGAGACGAACAACCATTCAAGCTCACACTCACACCTAGGGACAATTTAGAGTGTTCAATCAGCCTGCCATGCATATTTTTGGAATGTGGGAGGAAACCGGAGCACCCGGAGAAAACCCACACAGGGCCCGGGGAGAACATGCAAACTCCACACAGGGAGGCCGGAGCTGGAATCGAACCCGGAACCCGGTACCTCTGCACTGTGAAGCCGACGTGCTAACCACTGGACTACCGGGCCGCCCTCATGAATTTTTCTGTAGGAAAAAAGATATATCTTTTCTAAAACTCACCTATTCGCAACATTAACCAAAGCTGATGATCTTTTTTTGTCCGTTTTTTTTTCTAGACAAATAATATTTTCTTGCAATTATTTTTTTCATGGAAAAAGTTGTATTTTATGCCCACCAAGAAAGTCAAATTTTTGTTATCTTTTTAGAAATAATTCATCTTGTAAGTTTTATTTTTTTTTTGCGGACAAATTTTTTTGTTTGTTTTTGTTTTCTCTCCTGCCCCTCATAAAAACAGTACAGTATTAAAAAAAAATGTCATGTTTGATCAGAAAAAAAATGTCTAATTCACTCACCAGAAACAACAAAAAAAAGTCGACTGATAAGACGTTAAAATCACAACATCTTCTAATAGTTTGTTTTTTCTTCTTAATAAGGAAGATTGGCAGAATTTTTTTTTTCCCATGGAAGTCTAAAAAAAAAAAAAACAGCTTGGAGGAAGATAAATGACATGGAAAAAAATAGAGGTTGCCGCAAAGGCCCCTCTGTTCCCGCCATCCGTTTTGTCAAAACGTGCTAATGCATTCGCGCTCATGGCCGGCCGCCATTTTGTGTACGTTTGAAGGCGAGGACGGGCGCAGCATGTTAGCGGCTAATTAGCTGCGCCGGGCTGGCCAAATGGGCCTCGGCGGATGGACGTGCA
This sequence comes from Hippocampus zosterae, assembly GCF_025434085.1. Lineage (NCBI taxonomy): Eukaryota > Metazoa > Chordata > Actinopteri > Syngnathiformes > Syngnathidae > Hippocampus > Hippocampus zosterae. The sequence continues at coordinate 23,336,560 of NC_067458.1, forward strand.
TGTGGGCCTCGTCAATACAATTAGAGAAACGCCGCACTGACGAATACACAAATCAGTTCTTATTGATTGACAGAGGAAAAAGTCACTTTTTTAAAAAGAAATAAGTGTCAATCTCATAGGGAGAAATATCTAAAGCAGTCCGTGCTTTGGAAGGAATATTTAGGCCACGCTCAACAGAAATGCAAAGAACGAAAAAGGTGCAATATTATGAAACATAGAGCTATATTTTTTTAAGCTTTTTTTTCATCAGAAAAGTCATATTTTTGGAATCCCTTTTTTTTTGGTTGTTTCTTGTCTTGCTAATTAAAAAACAAAAAATCAATCAACCATGCCAGCGCTGCCAAAAAGTGTTGGTGGCGGTCCTCAATGAGCGCCCGATAGTAAGCACGAGGAGATGACCCGAGCAGGTCGGCATCTTAAATACTTTTTATCGCTCGACTCCCCTTTTTAACGCTGTTAAAATATGCAAAGAGGCTAACGCTAAGCACAGCTGCCTACATTATTTATCCCACTGGGAGAAAAAAAAAAAAGTGTTTTATCAGCGCTTAAGCTCAGCTTTACTTCACTTTTTGAACATATTCCCATTAACCAAAAGTGGAGTGTGAATGTTGGCGAATGTTTTTTTTTTTTTTTTGGCTACGCTCTCCTTACTCTCTCCCATGTTTGCTTAAAAAGCGCAAGGCGGGCAGTTTCGAATGGAATGGCCGCGGGCGATGCGAAAACCCAAAGATTCAGATCATGTTACACGTGATAAAATAATCAAGCGATAATAAAAAATAATGTTTTATATGCAGTGTAGAAAGGGGCGGGTTTGATTCTGGCTCTGGCCTTCCTGTATGGCATTTGCGTGATGCTAATCATTAGCTCAACCTAGCATTTTGCCTTCTGTGTTAGCATGAAGCTAAATTGACTTTCCAAAAGCTACACTTTATTTGACATTCATGTTTGACAGGAAACTTCAAGTGGGACATCATAGGGCGCTCGTGTCAGAAATTCGGATGCAAATGTCTGACTTTGAGTAAATTGAATATCTTTAAAAAAAATATGAAAGAAATGGCAACTACTACGAAAGTATGTTTCAATGAAGGTCAATGCAATACAGTACAGAAATTCGCTTTTGGGGCGGGGGATGCTTGAGTGTCAACTGAACAGATGACCGTGGGCGTCTTCCTGCCCCCCCCCCCCACACACACACACACGTGCGCTTGCAATGCAAAGTGACAGGTCAATTGGTCATTTGTGCTTGGTTAAAAAGACCAGAGAGGCTCGCTCGCACAAGCGTGCTAAAAGCTCTTTACTGCAAAGTAGTCTCTTCAGCGTGTGTGTGTGTGTGTGTGCGCGCGACTTGTTAATGGAAGTGGCTCTCCACTCTGACAGCAAAGAGCATCAAGCACCAAGCCTAAGCGGAGCAGCCGACACGTGTACAAAAAAAAAAAATTCGAAATTTTGGCTCTCAAGAAAAGTTAGCCCTGAATTAGCCTCTCATCGTGACTCGTCAGGGAATTGAAGTACATTTCTTGATTTATTTTGGACATATGTCATGTATTTGATACGTCTTGTGAGGTTGTTTTTTTTTTGTTTTAGTTTTTAAATGTATGTTTGAATTTATTTCCCATTTTATACTTACTTTTGCTTATTTTGTCATTGTTTTAATACTTTGGTTTTTATCTTTATTATTTGATTTCAATATGTTTAGTTCTTATTTTCGTTATCTTGTATTAGTTTTATTTATTTATTTCTGTTATTTTTTCCCTTGAATATTATTTATTTATTTATATATATATATTTAAATATATGTATATATTTAAATATGTATTATTTATTTATATATAAATATATGTATTTAAATATATATATATATATTTAAACTTTTTTCCAGTGCAACTGGTGAATTTTTAAATGCATTTTTTTTTCTATTTTATAAAACATTTTTCCTTTTTCAAAATCTAGGTCGCGATTTCTATTTAATTTCTTGTGATGGGAACTAGATGACTATGCGGCGGGACACATAGCTGTGTGTGTGTGTGAGTGTGGGGGGGTGGGGGGGGTTGAGATGTCAGGTGGTTGTGTAGGTGTTAGATGAGACACGCGTTGGGTTCGTTATCCGAGCAGCAGCAGCAGCAACATGTCAGCTTTTGCAGAAGACGAGCGTCTTTGAAGTAAGGATAGCAGACAGCTTCGCTCCGGGCCGCGAGCGGGGCTTCCATCCCATAATAATATTAATGATAGTAACAATACCACTAAAGAGCAGCTGACATGTCAACTGTCTTTTTTTTTTTTTTGGTCTTCCTTCTAGTTGCGGGCCTTTCGGCAAAAGCGCTTTGCCCGGGGTTAAAAAAAAAAAAATGCACATGAAGAATCCTTTTGATCGAGTTTTTACCTTCAAGTAACCTCACACAACATTTAGTGCGTGTAAGCACTTTTTATTTTTCTTACTGACCACGCATTTCCAGGATATTCCATCAAAAACTCCTTTTCTGCAGTTCTCCTCCTCCGCAGCAAATTTTGCAAATTTACTGACCATCGACGCACCGTTTTATACACGATATTGACATATTTAATGTTCCATATGCAATGTTGTATAGATCTCGAATGTTCTATGCCGGCGGCCCGGTAGTCCAGTGGTTAGCATGTCGGCTTCACAGTGCAGAGGCACCGGGTTCGATTCCAGCTCCGGCCTCCCTGTGTGGAGCTTGCATGTTCTCCCTGGGCCTGCGTGGGTTTTCTCCGGGTGCTCCGGTTTCCTCCCACATTCCAAAAACATGCGTGGTTTAAAAAATAGAAAAACTGATTGAACGCTCTAAATTGTCCCTAGGTGTGAGTGTGAGTGTGAATGGTCGTTCGTTTCTGTGTGCCCTCTCCCCAGGCCTGCGTGGGTTTTCTCCGGGTGCTCCGGTTTCCTCCCACATTCAAAAAATATGTGTGGCAGGCTGATTGAACACTCTAAATTGTCCCTACATGTGAGTGTGAGTGTGAATGGTCGTTCGTTTCTGTGTGCCCTCTCCCCAGGCCTGCGTGGGTTTTCTCCGGGTGCTCCGGTTTCCTCCCACATTCCAAAAACATGTGTGGCAGGCTGATTGGACGCTCTAAATTGTCCCTAGGTGTGAGTGTGAGCATGAATGGTTGTTTGCCTCTGTGTGCCCTGCGATTGGCTGGCAACCGATTCAGGGTGTCCCCCGCCTACTGCCCGAAGACAGCTGGGATAGGCTCCAGCACCCCCCGCGACCCTAGTGAGGATCAAGCGGCTCAGAAGATGAATGAATGAATGAATGTTCTATGCTACTCCAACGTAGCAAATTTACATCCTATTTCAAGCCAAAGTTCTTTATCCACCCATCCCTCCATTTTCCAATTTGGGCCGTCTGCGGGGTACAACCTGAACTGGTTGCCAGCCGATCATGGCACATTAGTTCATATAAATCTTAATCAACAGAAAGACTCAAAGTGCTTCATATAGTTCACGCACATTAACGACATCCCCTGACTTAAACCCCGGCAGGGCATGGAAAGACTAATAACTATAATGTTCTATATAACGGAAATGCATCATCTCCAATGCCCTCAACACATTTAATTCACGGTATTAACATATTTTTTGATTATACAACTCGACCGTCTTAGTTATTATTTGATACAATTCTAATGTAGCATCTGTGCATCATATGTAATGTACCATACAACTCTTAAGGTGCCATTTGTAAGATTCTACATCACTTACTGTATGTAGCAGTACAGTCATACCTCGGTTTTCAACCATAATCCGTTCCAGAAGGCTGTTGGAAAACCGATTTGTTCGAAATCGGTTTTCGATTTCGTCACTTCCTCTTGTAAGTAAGGCAAGAGGAGTCAAATGGTGTATTCAAGTGCGCTCAGTTTGGTTGAGAACCGATTTTCGGTCATAATCCGAGGCATGAAAAATTCGAAATTTTTGGTCGAAAACCGATTTGGTCGAGAACAAAGACGTTCGAAAACCGACTGTATATGTTCTATGCATCTCCAATGTGCCATATTTACATATTTACTCTTCGATCAAACTTTATTTGTTATTTTGTCATGTCTTTGTGTGTGCCTAATGCAAAATATTCCATCATATTTCACGTTTTATACACCTAATATAGCATATTTACATTCTATGTCACGTCCATCTTGTGCACCTTCCATTTAATGCTAATTGGAGTGTGGTAATGTTCTATCCAGCTCTAATAGAATACAATACATTTTTATTTAGATGTATCATCTGGGCATCATATTTATATTCATATTTACGTGATATTCAATCGCTGTAATGTAGGATATTTACATCCTACTTAATAAGTGAACTTATTTGCATCTTTCTAAGTGACGGCCGTGGCAGCAAAGGAATATGAATAATTATCATGTGCGCTGAGGCGAGCCATACGCTTTCTTTTTTTAGAGCGACTCATTTGTGTGCGCTCGATCCCTGTACATGACCCCCCCCCCCCCACTCCCGGCCCCCCGGCACCCCTCCCCACCCCGCTTTAAAAAGACAAATAGCGCAGGCCAAAACTAATTAGCAACCAGGAAGTAGTTAGACGCCCTTTGAAAAATCCATCCTGAGGCGGGATTTCATTGTAGGGAGTGAGGAGATAGCCTCCCCCACCCACCCCCTCATTAAGGGGGAAGGGGGGGGGCGCATACCTAGAGGGGTGCAAGACCTGAATCACCCCCCCCCCCCCCGACACATGCAAGGACGCATGTGTCGCGGCGCACCAGCCCAGTCGGGCCTGCCACCTCTGGCGTTTGGAAGGTCCATGCGGACCTCCAGGAGACAAGAGCAAGGACGCCAAAGCTGCTTCCTCTGCTGCACCGCCAAATTAAAAGTGTTCAAATGTGCCACTTCCTGCTCCAAGGTTACCATGACATGTCACTGGTAGACAGGCACACGCACACACAGCAAAATACTCTTGTAGAATCTGTCACATTATCGCCTATTAGAAGTTATATGTTAGTTGATTTGTGACGTTTCTGTCAAAAAAACCCAACAAAATAAACTGAGTTCATGTTGAATTTTGCAACCCGTTTAGGTGGCACACAGTATGGGCCTGAAGTGACTGAATGTTGCACCATCTCGAAAAGCAAAAAACAAAACAAAAAAGGGTCACAGGGCACTGATTAGCCCATTTGGTGATTAGCCCCGGCAGCATAGATGTGCAAATAGTACACGCGACTACCCGTTTATGCAGCGTATCTTGGCATCACCCCACCACTGCCATCCCACCCATGGTTGTCCCTCGCGGCTGGCTCGTTCCCGTGGCAGCCAATGGCCTCGCCTGGCGTTCATTAGCCCCACACTCGGCAATCAGGCCACAGGGCCGGGGGGGGGTTGAGTGTGGGGGGGGGATGCCCCTCTTTAACAAATCACGTTCCCTCTAAGCGGCGGACTTCCTTAATTAGGCTCCATTAGCATCTAGCATGTCACGAATGGACACTGTGACTTTCATCTAGAAAGTTCAAATGGAAAAATAGCATAACAAAGTTAACTAAAACAATGCTCCAAGTTTGGGTTTCTATGACAGCCCGTTTAGGCAGCGATCGAGATTTGCTGAATGAATACAACCCTCTGGTGGATTCTTCTAAATGCAAAAATGCACATTTTATGGCAGAAATAAATAGACTGAAGCGAACAGCCCCTCTGAGTTGGTCTCTGCAGCCCGTTTAGACAGAACACTAGTTAGGTCTGATTTTGAGATCTCCTCCAGAAGCGTATTCACAAATCCAACCAAAAATAAAATGTTGACTTAAAAAATAGACTTTACATTGTGTTTAACTTTTCCCACAGAGTGTTGAACAGCGCAACCTGTTTAGGCAGCAAACTAGATGGACTTGAATTCATGACAGCCATTGGTGGTTCCTTATGCATGCAAACAAAAACCTAAACACAACCACTCTCAACGCTGTAAGTATTGTTTATGTCTGTGTACTTTCAGTTTGGTTTTCTAATGCAGCCCGTTTAGGCAGCGGCACCCTAGCTGTCCCGAATGAAGTCAACCATTTGGTGGTTCTTTCCACCCTCAAAAAAATACATTCGTTTGTATTTTCTTTGCCAGCACATCTAGGCGGCAAACTAAATGAATACACAAAAACGAATCCGATTTTTGTGTTGAACTAACAAAAATGCAATTTATTGAAGTGAATAATTATTTCTTTTGTGGCTTCCTGTCGTCTTTTTCTGGCAGCCCGGTTTGGCGACGCATATTTGTCATCAAGCCGATTTCCGCATCCGCAATCGGCTCTTTTGTTGCTCCGCCGCCATTTAGCCCGTTGGCCTCGCCGCCTCATCTTCCTTATGATTATTACCGCCACGGCGAGCGAGCCGAGCGACGTAATGACAAACTCGCCATTCGCTTCACGCGCCGCCGCTAATGGCGCGTTTGCCTCCCTCATGCTAATGCCGCAACCGCCACGGTGTTTGCGCGCCTTTTATTTGGCGCGCCGGACGTGGCGCCGCGGTCGGCCCCGCGTTGATGCCTCGCATGTATTCATGGCGGCGCCACAGGTCAGAGCGTCACAAGCCGGCGGCCTGCTGTTTTGATTCAGGGCGCGGTGGGCGTACGCGCCCACCTGACGCCAAATGAAACGGCAGGCGCTAACAGCGGCTAAATGAAAGATTTGCTATGGCGACAGGCGTCCGCTCCATGTTGACGTTGCTCGCTGGGCAAAGAGCAGCCGCCTGCGTGATTGTCTTTTTTTTTTTTTTTTTCCTCACTTGACATTATTTGGATTCACATAAAACAGTCAGACCGCAAGCACCACATGGAACTCTTTTGTCGACATCAGTGTCAGTGTAAGCAGCATACGATTCGGAACAGTGGGGATATTAAGGTACTGTTTTGACAATAATAGTGAAATTTTCTTCCCTTTTGGTATTTTATATTGGAAAAATATCTTATTTAGCATTGAACAAAGCAATTAGTATTGTAAAGCGGGCGTGATGATCTGAGGCATTTAGATGAGGCTTTTCATTCATTCATTCATTCATTCATCTTCCATACCGCTTCATCCTCACGAGGGTCGCGGGGGGTGCTGGAGCCTATCCCAGCTGTCTCCGGGCAGTAGGCGGGGGACACCCTGAATCGGTTGCCAGCCAATCGCAGGGCACACAGAGACGAACAACCAACCACGCTCACACTTGGACCGAGGGACAATTTAGAGCGTTCAATCAGCCTGCCACGCATGTTTTTGGAATGTGGGAGGAAACCGGAGCACCCGGAGAAAACCCACGCAGGCCCGGGGAGAACATGCAAACTCCACACAGGGAGGCCGGAGCTGGAATCGAACCCGGTACCTCTGCACCGTGAAGCCGACGTGCTAACCACTGGACTACCCGGGCCGCCCTTAGATGAGGCTTGTTTTTTTTTTGGGGTTTTTTTGTGCGGAGTGATCTTGCGCTGACTTCATCTATTAACATAAAAACATTTTAATGTTGCCACTTGGGCGGCAGATGTAGCGCACATGTGGGCCCACAATGACCATCATCATCATCATCATCATCATCATCATCATCATAACGGGCAGCCATCATCATCACCGTCACCGGCTAATGCTTAACATTAAGAAGCCGCCGCATTAAGATGCTTGTCTGGTTCTCTTTGGTGGCTGCTCAATGTGGGCCATCGCTGCGAGTCATGTGACCGTGTGGCGACGACGGCGGCGGGGTTGCGTTCATGTCATTAGCACTTTGGCCTCACAGCAATAATTAGCACAGTGGCTGTGTTACTACACCAACTCATTTCAAGACATTTTGCCCGATACTATTTCTGGCCAAGATTTGTTTTTTTTTTTCCCTCGAGAACAGACCCATGAATTTTTTTTTTAAAGAAATAGAATTTTACGTGTTTTTCGTAATTTTAAAATTTTTATTTATTGACAAAAAGCATCACTCTTTATTTAAAAAAATGAACAAATTTTAAACAAAAATCTCAAAAGATATGTTCCAAATTTTATAAAGTTTTCTTTTTTTTACAAAAAAAAAATCGCCATCTTTATTTCTTCTCCAAAAATGACATTCTTTGTGTGAAATGTTTTTCAGTGTTAAAAGTTCACCTTTTTTGGGAGTCATCCTTTTATAAATTTCAAAATGTGCGGCCTCCGCCATGAAGATAATCATTTATTTGTGTTTGGTGGGTGCCGAATGTGAGCCACTTGAAGCAATGAATTATGTTAATGTTTGCGGGGGCTGGGGGCAGAGGCTGCATTCATTTCATTAGCACTTTAGCCTTAGAGCAATAATTAGCAGAGTAGGTGTGTCATAAGCAATCATGTTGCCGCGCTGCACTTCATTATTCAGATTTTTGGCGGGAGAGAAGGGGAGGGACGACATAACCCCCCCCCCCCTCACCCCCCCACCGCGTGACACGAGTCGCCCACGGTCAACAGGAATGAGATGGCGGGTCGAGGGCACGTGACGGGCCTGCTGGCAGCGGCCTGGCATGTCCGCGGCTCACGTTAGCCACTAATTAGCACAAAGTAGCTGGTCAGCGCAGGAGGGCGCGGCGCTAACGAGCGGTCGCTCGACTCCGCCGGCGAGGGGCGTAGGGTGGAAGGGTGGGGGGGGGGGGCGACTTCCTGTCTTTGGCCCTGATTAGCCCGACAACGCCATGGGGCGGAGGTGGAGGGCAGGGGTGAGGGGATGAGAGGCCACTGACAGAAGAACAAACAACGCTAGCTCTATTCTTCCAGGACGACGATTTTTTTTTTTTAATCGACTCATCTTATCAACATGTAAAGAGGCAACATCAAGCAACGCTAATGTCCTATGATTTGCTCTTGATGTTGTTAATGATGTTTTAATACAGTTCTGGTTGGGGGGGGGGGGAGAAATAATGGGGGCAAACAAACCTGCAAAGTTAAGGGATTTTTTTTCAATAAAATGCCACATTCTTTTGGGAGTATTTTTACTGAGGACACCCCCCCCACCCCCACAAATTTCCCAGTGTTTTTTTTCTTTGAAAAATAAAAAGATTATAAGCAAAAATGGGACCTTTGGAAGGGTGGTATTTTTTTTAATGGAAAAAAATATGTTGTAAATATTACTATTAAAATTTTACAATATATAATGGTGAATATTTTTCCATCATCTCCCAGCTACATTGTATTATATTATATTATATTATATTATATTATATTATATTATATTATATTATATTATATTATATTATATTATATTATATAGAGACCAGCACGACAACAAGTCCCAGTCCCTGCTGTGAAAAAAAAACTTGTCTTTGTGTTTCAACTGTAGCAAATGTGTTGCACAGTGTGTTTCTTTGTATGCTTAAATGGAGCGTGTGAAATTGCCAGTATTTGAAATGTAGACCGCGTAATCGTGTATGGACCCAGATAAGGAAACGTTTTATTTCTCCGTAAATCTACTATCGCTGTGAGGGGGGGGGGGGGGGGGGGGGGGGGGGAGCATGTGCCAGAAACGACCAGAATGTGAGAATCAAGTTGTCATATTTTACAACAGTCATCTTTTTCATTGGGAATTAAAACTGTTTTAAAAAAAATCTTAAAAAATGAAAGCTTTTGTGCAAAAAAACTAATCAGAATAAATTTGTAGTCTTTGGGCTTTTTTCCCAAATGTTTTCATGTTCAATAAATTCATCTTTTTTGAAACCATTTTTATGGGGAATGTAAATTGATGCAGATTTTTCTAGACAAATCAAATGTGAGAGTAAGGTTGTGGGGGGGGGGGCTGTCAATATTATCCTGAAAATATATACACGTTGACCTTTTTCCAATTAAGTTGTATTTTTCATGAAGGTATGAACATTGCTTTTTACTCTAGAAAACTTTTTTTATTCTTGAAAAGATGCCGTGATGTTCTTAAATTGAGCTTTTAGAAAAAACATTTAAAGATATTTTAAAATAAAATTTCCAAGCAAAAAAATATGTTGAACACAATATGTAATGTGACAACAATAATTGTTCTTTTTTTTGAAGAAAGGAGACAAATAAAAAAAAAAATCTTTCAAGACCAACAAAAGCATAGTTGTTTTTAATCATGGCATGACTGCCATTTGTGATTGGACGCTGAGCACCCCTAAAGCTAATTTGCTATCTCTTCCTCCATTGAGCATCGGTTGTTACCTTATTTCAAATCTTGAGCCCGAACCCTTGTGCCGTAAGATTCATTGGTGAATCATTTGCAGAGGGTTAAAAAAGAAAAAAAAAAGTGAGCCGAGACGCATTTTGCTTAATTACGGCGTCGGCACGGACGCGTGCGTGCATACAAATAGCTCATCAGCCCGCCGCTTCATTTGAAAAAGCACGAAGACGAGCATTTGTTCGTCGGCTCCATGACGAACGACGGGGCGCTCTTATGAATAATTCTCAAATCCTCGGCCATCAACTTTTAAAGATATCGTAAATCGTCTTTAAGTAGCCTCGCTGGTTTGGGCGGGGGACGCGCCGCGGATGCTAATAAAGCCCAAACAGGGCTACCTTGATGGAAATGTGACCTCGGCAAAAAAAAAAAAAAAAAGGAAAAATGATTAATTAATGAAAACTGTCATCTTGATAAAAAATTTCAGGAGCACGGTTTGTCACTGATTGCCTTCACTTTTTGCGTGTTATTGCATTTTTTTAAACAGCATGAATCTTCCAAATGAGATCATTACCGGGTTATTGGCTGTCACGGAAGGGAAAAATAACATCCGCGAGTCGACCTGACAAAACGACTCGTCGCATCCAGCAAAGCCTACGCGAAGCAAATGCAAAGTCCGGACTCATCGCAACTTGTATAGCAGAACCTCCATTGGCTTCCGAAATTTAATTCCAGGCAAGCCGCAATCTCGAAGAAATTTCAAAAAAGGTCCTGAAATTTTCCAAGAGGCATTTCTCTGGAAATTATTTTTATAATAAATAAATAATAATAAATAAAAAACAAAATAATAAATAAAAATAAAATAAATAATTATTAGATTATTATTATTATTATTATTATTATTATTATTATTTATTTATTTTACATGACAGAAAGTCTTTCCCCGGAATCGTCTATTTTCCCGAAGTCAAGGAGTGGTAAGGCGCGCACTTGCTTGCTATTCGCACATTGGCGGAGCACCTCTTAAGCATTTCATTAGCGCCGTACGGACGCTCCGTTTAATTAGCGCGCTCGTCGAGGATAAAGGCCAGTCCAGAAGATTATTTACTCTCTTTAATGGAGGCTCTCCGCCGCTAAAGGTTAACGCTACTCCGCCGAATCGTTTACCGGGAGAGAGGATAAAGAAACCTTGCCGTCTAATTGTGGGGAGGGGGGTGTTCAACGGCGCATCTGAAGCTCCGAAAACTTTGCTTCTTACTCGGTGAGTCCTCGCTTATGTCATATATTCATCTTTCATGTGAAAGCTTTCGAAATACATTTCTTGGAATCAAATCTGATTTTGGCACCAATGAGCATGTCCGCCTCACAGTGAACGCGAATGGTTGTTGGTCGATATGTGCCCTGCGATTGGCTGGCGACCAGTTAAGGGCGTACCCCGCCAATCGACCGAAGACAGCTGGGATAGGCTCCAGAACGCCCCCGCGACCCCCGTGAGGATGAGCGGATCAGATAATGAATGGATGGACGCATGAAGGGTTCACAGCACGACAAAGTTTTATGTGTCTAAAAGAAGAAAAAAATCAATTTCCTTGTTTTGTTTTTAAATTTCAAGAACTTTTAATATTTGATTTTCTAAGATTTTATGCATTTATTAAAATGTATTTTTTTGTCTTAAAATGAAAACCACTCAGTCTTTCCTCCCCAAAAGTATAAATATATAATAAAAAATAAAGGGGGAAAACTAATCAAATAATGATAAAAAAACATTTTTTCTTTCTAAAAAAAAGCACCTGTTAAAAAAAGGGACTTTGTGATTTATTATTTTTAAACGGGGGGGACATCGACTCAGGTGAGGCGCCGTACTTCTTCAGAAGCTTCCGTCTAATCCGGGGATGTAAAATTGATCCGTCCGTTTTTAACGTGACAGAGTGCGAGTAGTAAGCGCTGACCTCGCCTTTGTCTTCGTGGTGCACTGATTAAAAGCACGCCAACGTCAACCTGGCGACTGAATAAAAATGGAAATGGAAGCACTATCTGATTTAATCCTTTCTGAGGAAGAAGAACTCTGAGGAATTGGAATATCCCACCGCGGAGATAATAAATGTGACCATTTCATCGGCGTAATCTTCCGACATCTCCCTTTGTGTGATGCTTATGTGCAAAATGGCCACCGTGTGTGATCCGGAAGGGCCATCAAGACGTCCATCAGATTTTTCTTTTCCTTTCTCTCTCCTTTATGTCTGTGTGTGTGTGAGAGAGAGACAAAAAACGACTTTTCTATTCAGAAGAAATACCTTTTTATTTTAAAAAAAGAAGCCTTCCCCCCCCCCCCAAAATTCTCTTTTGTGAAAACAGATCAACATTTTTTTTTCAAAAATGTTTGTCTACTAACCAAAAATTAAAAATATTTTTACCTACAATGTTTTATCAACAACTTACTTTGTGTGTATATCTATCTATCTATCTATCTATCTATCTATCTATCTATCTATCTATCTATCTATCTATCTATCTATCTATCTATCTCGCTAGCTAGCTAGCGGAGATCTAGCTCGCTAGCTAGCTAGCGGAGATCTAGCTCGCTAGCTAGCTAGCGGCGATCTAGCTCGCTAGCTAGCTAGCGGCGATCTAGCTAGCTAGCGGAGAACTAGCTAGCTAGCGGAGAACTAGCTAGCTAGCTACATAGCTAGTATTCGGCTTTTGCCTGGTCACTAATCGTTGCATCCCGCGCTCCCGTTTTTATGACAAGCTACCAGCCAGTCAAGCGCCTTCATTAGAAATTCGTATCTGCTGGCCTGCGTTAGCATTTGCCAGATGGCAACGCTGCGCTATCAAAAGCTAATGATGATCTCATGGTCAAATTAAGAGTGTATTAAAATTCACTTCATCTGTTTTGCGGGTAGGACGGGGGAGGGCATCGATGCATCCTTGATGAGGAACTCGTGAAGGCTACACTCAATTCACATGGTCAAAATACAGCAACAAGTATCAGACACAAATAGAAGTTGAAGTAAAAGCTGAAGCTACACTTAATTGTTATATTCTATATTTTTTCCGAGCATATGTCATTCTTCATTTACGTGATGTCGGCGCAGGGAACCCGACCAGTTTTTGAGAAATGAATGCCAGTTGGTCCTATCAGAATTTTTTTGTTTTGTGCGAGTGTGTTTTGTTGGGAGGCGTCTATAAGCAGATGTTGCCTGGTAAGAATTATGACTTGTTGAGCAGCGCGCGTGTCGCCGCCGTGAAAAGTTGCGCCAGATAGTGTCGGCCCACCGCCACGCGCCGCATTTCCCATTTATTTATTTATTTTTAGGCTGGTCCCGTCGACAGGCTGATAACATTTTGCGCAGGATTAATGTCCCAATCGCCGCCTCCTCCTGAAACGTCAACGTTAATGACCTTGATCTAAATCAGCAGGAGGCGTGGAGACGCTCTTATTACCCGCAAACGTGGCCGTACATCAGACGGCCGCTCGTCACGCCGACGGCGATATCTGCCGCATCGGCAGATCTTTTTGCAGCGTTACCGACCGGCCAAACGGAAGCCCAGTCACGCAACGCTAAGGATAGTCAGCAAATTGCCGCCATGTTGTGCTCACTCACGCACGGTGAACAAAAGTAAACATGTTCATTTTCAATTGTCCGTCTGTTTGGTGAGCGTATTTTCAATTGGGAAGCGATCAGACAATCGCTACGATGGCCTTGGAACGATGTTTTGGAATGACAAAAATGATCCTAAACTGGCCAATCACACCAATAAGCCAGAATTACTTTTTTATTTGTTGAGGGGGGGTTTTTGTTTAGTTTTTGTGGGTCTACTCAGAATCGACATACTGGTGAAATTTCACGTTGCTTATTAAAACTGTCTTTGAAGACTGAATTTTCTAAATCGTCGAGGTACAACTGGCCGAAAATGACCCGAAATTGCTACTTGGTCTCAAAATGTCCGACTTACTGTGACTTTTCAGGCGTGACTTAATGAGTCTGTTTTTCTGTTGTGGTTTTTGTTGATGTAGTTGTGATCGACACATCTAGCAAGTTTCATGAACTTTTCAAAAATGTCAGCGATATAGGTACGCTCATTCATCAGGGAACATATTTTCTTGTGAGCTGGTGGACATGTGCGAGCTAATTGGCGTTTTAAACGACTTAATTGGTCCGCTCTCCTTGAGAAGCGCCAACAACAACAATTAGGCCGGCGCTGATTGCCGTGATGGAAGGCGTATTTCACTGAAGACGGCGCCAAGGCCAACTTTTACAAGCCTCATTCCACGCAAATGCGCGCTCATTAGCAAAAAAAAAGGCAGAGTTTGTAGAAGGATAGAAAAGCGCTAATCCGCACATTTGTTTATAGATGAATTATTAGGACTGATTGTTTTTCTCCATATCAAGTTATGTCGTCATACATGTAAAGGCCGGATTCTATTTTCCAACCAGCGGGGCAGATGGGGGGGGGGAGTAAATGAAAACCGCTTTCAGCTAGCGCAGTTAGCGCCACCTTGGCACGTTGTTAATTTTCCATCCATCCATCCATCTTCTACCGCTTATCCGGGGCCGGGTCGCGGGGGCAACAGCTTTAGCAGGGAAGCCCAGACTTCCCTCTCCCTAGCTACTTCTTCCAGCTCTCCCCGGGGGATCCCGAGGCGTTCCCAGGCCAGCTGGGTGACGTAGTCTCTCCAGCGTGTCCTGGGTCTTCCTCGGGGTCTCCTCCCGGTGGGACGTGCCCGGAACACCTCACCAGGGAGGCGCTCAGGAGGCATCCGAATCAGATGCCCAAGCCACCTCATCTGTGTTGTTAATTTTATGAAACCAAATATCACGATTTACCAAGTTAAGGCGTCAAAGCTAACGTCATGCTCACGTCATATATGTATATAATATATATATATATATATATATATAATGTTTTTTTCTTTTTCCAGAGTACCACTTTTCTATTTTTCAAATCCGTGCGAGGGTGATTATTTCTATTATACGGGCTAATTACGTCTCCTTTTATTTGGATTTCTGTTCTCTCCTTTGATATTTCATATGCTTATTATCTCCTTTCCTTTTTGTGGCCGCTGATGAGCGTCAAGCTGCAAATGAACAGTAATTGCCGCCCCCGATGCTTTGATCCCTCAATGTGCGCGAGACTCTTCGCAGCAGTGACGCACATTAGCAAAAGCACACTTTGTTTCTTTATTCTTTTCTTTTTTTTTGTTTTTGTCTGTGCTTGAAACACGCTCGCAGGACAATTGATATGTCCATTTGTGCCCCTTATTCTAATGAATGTCATTATTACTGTGGAAAAATAAATTTGCCAAGACGAGCTTCCATTGTCATGAAGAAACAAGCTTCATTCTGCCGTGTTACCTCACGGGAGTTCGTCAGTTCACCCCACATGGGTTCTTGAAAGTTCTTGAAATTTCATGTTGATCAGTCGAACCGTGTGAATGTTTTTTCGAACTTTAAAGCCCTGGAATTTATTAAAAAATGTCTGAAATACAATCTGAAACAATGCTCCGCAGTCAGTAAAGGATGGAGTGCTCTCTCCGGGTCGGGGATGGGATTTTGCCCCAAATGGTAGAGTTGAAGTACCTTGGGGTCGATGGAGCAGGAGATCAACAGGCGAATCGGTGCAGCGTCTGTTGTGATGCGGATGTTGTTTTGCTCAGTCGTGGTGAAGGAACTGAGCCAAAAGGCGAAGCCCACGGTTTACCGATGGATCTGCGTTCACATTCTCACCTATGGTCACGAGCCGCTTCTCCTCCATGTCGAGAGGATCCAGATGAGGTGGCTCGGGTATATGATTAGGATGCCTGTCCCACCGGCAGGAGGCCCCGACCGAGGACAACCCAGGACACGTTGGAGAGATTATGTCTCCCGGTGGACCTAGGAACACCTTGGATTCCCCCAGGACGGACTGGAAGAAGTGGCTGGGGAGAAAGAAGTCTGGGCTTCCCCCCACCCCGCGACTCAACCCTGAATCAGCGGCAGGAAATGGATGGATGAATGGATGGTTGTCTTTCCGTTTAATTTCATACTTGAGAGTTTTTTGAGCATCCTGCAATGATAAACGACCACCAAAATTTATCTTGAGTGCAAAAATTCGTTTTGTTGTCTAATTTTCCTAACTTTAAAAATGTATCCCAAAATGGTTTCTTCAACACAAAAAACACTTTCTGTTCAATTTCGTGTTTCGGTTCTTGAGACTTTTAGTCAGTATTTTAAAGATAACTGAAGCAGACAGGAGAGCCTGATGATTTATTTGAATTGATATGTGGGTAACCACAAAGCTTTATCCATAGCATACGGTTATCTGGTTTCATTTAGCAATTTGGGACCAAAAACAAAAGTCAGCCGTGGACATAAATAAAGACCTCTGTGCTCTCGGTGTGCTAGCATAGCGGTTAGCACGTCCTGAAAGCGGTGCACGCTGACCTTTAATTTCCTGGCGAGCAACAAAAAATTGTCTCCATCCTCAAACCACTTCACGGGAGTGAAATGACCATGTTAAAAAAAAACGAAAAAAAAAACCCCAAAGCCTCAATATGACTGCATCCACTCGGGCTGGCTAAATAAACATTATCTGTGTGTCAGCGTTTACAATGTCCTGCTAAGAATACCATTACTGGTAAGGTTATTTGAGTATTACGCTGGCTTGTTGCATGCAATTAACTCAACACGCAATTATTCATTAGCGTCAATACAATTTTATGCTTTGTTCTACATGATAGCTTGGAGCTACGATAGCCTGATTTAAGTGCAACTTGCAATTTGGTGGCAGAAAAGAGAGTTGTTCTTCGGCTGCTACTTAATGGAGCAGCTTATTCTCCCGACAGGTTCTAATTTGTTACAAAAGTGTGAAATCAATAACAGACGGGCCAGCTGGCTAGGTCGTCGTTAGCAGCAATGGTTAGCTGCCATGTATGATGCGGCTTTAGCACAAATATACATTAAAAACATTTAAAATCCACAAAATACTCTTTTGTTGGTAACACTGTATTCCTAGCCAGGTAGTGTTAGTAGCTAAGGCTAATACATTCATGCTAACGGTCTAAAGCTTGCTAAATTTTCTTGTCATCTTGCTGTTTTGTTTTAGCTCCTGACAGACCACCACGACGCATCTGCTGACTGACCTTTAAAGTTGTTCCCATCTGAAGGTGATTTAGATGCTTTAACAGGGAATTAACGCACAACAACTGTTTGGGGTTTGGCTCCCATATGCACTTTATCTCTCCTCCCAAGACAAAGTAAAGCAGAATATATTAAGATCATAACATGCAAATAGAATGTACTGATGGAAATGTTAAGGGGAAGTTACTGACTTCACTACTGTAACGTGGTTTACCTAAAAAATAATCAACAACCACAAGTTTTTCCATTTTAAGTTAATGTAAAATAATGTAAATGTAATATAATGCTCTGGTGCTTGTGTTAGTTAATGCTAACATTATGCTGCTAAAGTGGGGCTTGGTATCCATTCGTCTCAGTGGTGTGAAGGCTCAAGGAGCGATGAAACAAATGTACTTCCTCCCCGCATGGTTGCGCTAGTTTTAGCGGTGGCCGCTAAAATCCTGGCAAACACAAGACATGTATCAATCTCGCCACCGCTAATTTACCACCGCCGTGGCTCATTAGGCTAAAACGCATCACTAGCATCACCATTATCACCGTAATGCGTCATAAATAACTGCGGGGAGAAACAACATTCGCATCATTTGTGCTAATCATTGATTTGGAACCTTGTGATGTTCATCAGCGAATTAACAGTGTCATGTGAATCTGCCATTGTTATGCTAATGCTAAATATTGACTTCTTGTTCATTGTCAACCGAAAAGCCTGTAGAAATGTTTCATTGGCGCACGATGCTTAACAAGTAGCAGCTACCTAGTAAAAAATAACAAGTTCTTCCCCTCCAGTGATCAGGAAAGGTTGAAAGGATATTTCCTATCACATAGTTAGCCAGCTAACAAATGAACAAACATTCACACTAACTATACGTTAGGGACACATAAGGATTTAAGGGCAAAATTGGGACAAAAATGACCTGATTGTGGACATCCTTAATCACGAACTTAAAGGATTGAGAAGCAGGGCTAACATAAGGGTGTGTGTGTGTGGGGGTGGGGGGGGGGGGGGGGGGTAGCAGAGTGAATCATGCGGTTTTGGTCAATTAAGATGTGAATCCGATGTCGGGGGGTTTGATTGCGATAGTTACAATGCGTATCAGCAAGATCCTGATTGAACCTTTCACGATAAAACGTCAGCCATCACGTCGTTGCACATTACGAGGAATTTAAATTACGTGGACGTGGACGGCTGCCGTGATGGTGATGATAACGATAAGGAATGTCGATGGTGAGTGGTGGTCTCAAAAAGTTGAAGGAAAAAAAAAAGCGGATCTGGTGTGAGTCTCCCAGCCTTGTGATTTATTTATGTGATGAGACTTTGTCAAGATTCCGAACTGAAAGTCTCAATCGCACATTCCTGTTTGCTCAGCACTACGCTCAAATGATGTAAAATGTCGGTAAGCTAGCAGACAATACAGTTTTTGGGCTTGTTTAATCACTGACACTTTCATTTTTTTTCAAGTCAGTGGAGCTTTGACAGCAACGGAAGCTAACAAAAAAAAACATGGTTGATTTTAGTTTCTTCAATTCTTTTTTTTTTTCCACCGCTGTACTTTTTATGTTAATATTTTTGTTGTTGTTTTCTTTCAGGAGTTAGCTAGTTAGGTTCAGGGACTCTGGAAAACCAAACAAAAATAAAAAGACATCAAACTTTGTAAAATGGGTTCATATATAAATATAAGTTTGTAGAGTTTGTGTTATGTTTGTGATTCATTTCTTTCATGAGTTCTTTAGATATCTTGTTCTGTGTTAGCGAGCGAAGGAAATTGTGCGGGGCAGGCTTGGTTGGTCAGTTAGTCAATTGTTAAATTATAATATAAGTCATATTTGATGTACAATTCCGGGGAACGCCGATTGGTAATAAAATCCGTACCATTCTTGATCACCCAAAATGTGAAGAGTGGGAAGAGTTAGAATTGTTACTTTGATGTTTTTTTGTTTAAATTTTTCAAAATAGGATGCTGGTAAATACTCTCTCCGGCCCACAGAGCTTAGATTTCCTCCCAACCTTTTGATTTATGACCTCGTTTGTTGCGCCCGCAGGCCCGACAAAACTTTTTGTGTTCCTCTGCCAAAGCGAACATGGTTCAAAGTTTTCAATCAAACAATGACTTTCTCTCTTGTCGGGACACGTCCGGAAAAAGTGAGCTTGCGTAGTAGCCGCTGCGATGCAGGTGGTTTTTAGTCGAGTGGCTCATGCACCAGCAAGTCTGAGTGTCACGAGTAGGAATGCGCAGCTGCACACTCGAACTTCTATCTGTTTAAAGCACATTGCAGCTGACGCTTGAATCACACGTTTTCCTCCGTGGCGACTGACTAACCCCCCCTGTGCCAAGGGGCACATTTCAAGGGAAGATTTCTGTAAAAAAATGTCAAATTGACCAAATTGTGAGGTTTCGTCCCGACACTAGTCATAGGTAATAACGTAAAAGTAATGAAGGAACAAACGAAATAAAAAAACTCACAAGCACAACAAATGAACTTTTCTGAAAGTAAAAATAACGAGCAAACAAAGTTGACTAATAAATGATCTATGAAGTAACAAACAAAGGAACAAACGAAGCAAGCAAAACTCAGGAAGCAACACACAGCCTTGTGCCTTTGATGTCTCGTTGACATCCGCTCCGATGTTAGCATCGGGAGCCTAATTAGCTTGATGGCTCTCATCAATTGTCTTTTAGTCATGTGATAAAGTACGATCAAGTCCCCGCAACCACCCGGCGCGACAGTTGATAGACTTTGTCGTTAGCATTTAGTGCGCTGCTCAGTGGACTTTCTTTGCGGTGTTAGCAAACATTAATGCGAACGTGGGAGCAGATTCCCGTTGAGATGCGAACGGTGAAACCGTTTGAAAGGAAAGACATTGAAGGCAACAATTGGACTGGCAATTTAGTTTGTACTAGAAAGTAGTAGCCAGCTCGCAAACACATAAACAAAAATGATGGCGGACGCTAAAACTAGCAGTTAGCTTACTTTTATGTATCTGCGTAATTAAAGAATGAATGACGATTATTTTTGCGTCCAGTCATGTGGGTCAAACATGGCCGAGTCAATTCTACCGCAGCACTGGCTAATTAATAACGTGCCAGTTGTGTAAAAATATGCCGAAAATGTATTTGGGTTGACTGTCCAGATATTAATAATGATGGTGCGTGGCCTACTTTGGGAATCTGCATATGTAAATATTCCCGATAGGCCGCCTCCTTCCCGTATTGATTGATTAGTTTAGCGCATAAAGGTCATAGTCATAAAACACCTGCCTGTAATTAACAGCACTGCATTTTTAACTTCTTGTTACGACGCTAGCAACAAACCTACGACATTCGTACTCACGCCGGTTCTGACTCGTATTCGTAAGTCACCATAGGTAGGTTTTTTTTTCTCGATAATGTCGTTTGGATAAGGAAAGAAGCGACTCAAATCATAATACGCCGCCAACGCAAAGACTAACTTCAAAATAAAAGCTCACAAAATGATGCCAATACTTTTATTGTGAAGTTGGCCCACGTAGTGCTGTCACTTACCTCCTCGACAATTTGACTTACCAGAGATTTAGTGGCATTCCACAGCTGCAGCCAACCAACATAAAAACACCGCCATCCCAAAATCATCTTCGCTCGCTTCTTTGGGACGCGAAAAAACCGCAAGTTAATCACGCCACCATGGTATGATACTGCAAGTCGCTAGCGTTAGCAGCTACTGGAAGCATTGACGTCTCCCGATGCGCACGACACTTGAGTTGCATTCAAATGCGGTTGGACATTTGAAATTTTACCTGGCAACAGTCAAATAAAGGGAGTACTGGCACTTATTTTTGTCCTCTTAAAGCACTGGGCAGAAGTACCGTTCCGCTGCCTGTTGGTCTACCCTGATGTGGTCTGTCAGGGACATATCAAATAGGGGTAGGGGTCTTGTTCCACCTTCCCCCCCCAAGGGGTGAGTTGGATGCGGCCTGACACCCTTGACAAGGGGCAGCAGGACGCTGGCACCCGTGCCGCAGGGAGGCGGTGGGGGGGGGGGGGGGGGCTGAGTCTGTGAAGTCCGCCTCTCCTAATAAGGACCTTTTACCACACCAGTCATGAGACACCATTGGACCTCACCGTCCCAAGACTGGACTCTTCATTGAGCTGGTCTCCATTTTCCTGATTATGGAACACCATTTTGTATATCTGGCGGCGTAACCCCAAACAACATTTTTGTCATTTTTTCAGTTCAGGTCGGCGCGAGCCAGTGTTTACGGGAATACCAGTCCATAAAAATCATTCTGAAATGGTTTCGATAGGCCACTATGTAGTGAATAGGAAGTGATGTGCAAAACAGTTTCTGTGTTTTTATGCTGGTCTCTCGTCTCGTACTCTCCAGTGATTATCTTTCTTTTCGGAACACCTGAACAATGAGAGCTAACGCAAGAACGGCCCCGTTATTGGGCACGTACCCGCCAGTCATATGACATCAGTCACATGACATGAGTCAGGCTGCTCTTTGAATTTCCATACGCTGCCATCGCCTGCAGCTCCTCCCAGTGCTCATTAACGCCGCCTCGGATTTATTAAAATAGATTATGGAAATGTTAATGAAGTCATTAATGACATTAGTTAAGCAGCATTGACGTGGTAGTGCTGCGTGCGCGCACGGGTGTGTGTGTGTGTGTGTGTGTGATTGGTGACAGGGAAGCCGCGGTGGGCGATGGCGAGCGACCGCCAGCGCTGACGTGATCCAATGTGGCCGCCGCTGTCCTCGCACCTCACGCTGCTGTCGACAGCGCTTTGCACGGACGCCCCCGGGACGAGCTGCGGCCTTTTGCTTGCGAAAAGCGCACACGGAGAGTTGACTCAAAATGGATGCTTCAAACCCAAACGGATGAAGCCTTGGTCATTTTGTGGCACCCATCTGTCCTGTGCAGTGAACCCGCCCGCTTCATCCTAGGGAATACATTGGAAGCCCACACTAAATGAGTGAAGATGATCAAGATTGTATCCTTCAAAACCCTACAAAATGCACTTATTGAAACATGACATTTTAACACAGTCTCCAAATTAAGAAGTAAAGCGTGCGTGCTTCAAGCTCTTTATTTGTCTCGCCCAGTTGAAAATTACCGTTGAACTGACATCTAAATCAAACATTGTATCGAAGTAGAAAGCAGCAGGAGGTCGTACGGGGACGTAACAATTACTAAAAGATTGATTGAGGTGTTAACGGGGAGGAAGAGAAGATAGTAGGAGACATGAGAATACAGTACTGTTGATCATACTAAAAGTTGGTAAGTGTTAGAAGGTAGCATGTAGTACCAGAAGGTAATGGGAAGTACCAGAAGATATTATTCATTCATTCATTCATCTTCCGAGCCGCTTGATCCTCACTAGGGTCGCGGGGGGTGCTGGAGCCGATCCCAGCTGTCTCCGGGCAGTAGGCGGGGGACACCCTGAATCGGTTGCCAGCCAATCGCAGGGCACACAGAAACGAACAACCATTCACACTCACAACAGAAACGAACAACCATTCACACTCACACTTAGGGACGCTTTAGAGTGTTCAATCAGCCTGCCACGCATGTTTTTGGAATGTGGGAGGAAACCGGAGCACCCGGAGAAAACCCACGCAGCCCCGGGGAGAACATGCAAACTCCACACAGGGAGCCCGGAGCTGGAATCGAACCCGGTACCTCTGCACTGTGAAGCCGACGTGCTAACCACTGGATACCGGGCCACCAGAAGATATTATTTGGTAGTAAAACCTTCTAATTGCTTCTAATACCTACCAATTCCTTCTACGTTCTACTGCCCTGCTTGCTAACATACAACTAGCTACAGTGACAGGCTAATACCTCAACTACTTACCTCTAACTCGCATTTACTACCAAGTTAGAGGTAAGTAGTTGAGGTATTAGCCTGTCACTGTAGCTAGTTGTATGTTAGCAAGCAGGACAGTAGTACCTCTAACTCGCATTTACTACCAAGTTAGAGGTAAGTAGTTGAGGTATTAGCCTGTCACTGTAGCTAGTTGTATGTTAGCAAGCAGGACAGTAGTACCTCTAACTCGCATTTACTACCAAGTTAGAGGAAAGTAGTTGAGGTATTAGCCTGTCACTGTAGCTAGTTGTATGTTAGCAAGCAGGACAATAGAACGTAGAAGGAATTGGTAGGTACTAGAAGCAATTAGAAGGTAGTAGACAATATGAGGAGTTAGTAGAAGGTAGTTGGGAGTTGTACGAGGTTGTTGGAGGAAGAAGAAGGTAGTAGAGTGTATTTGCGATTAGTATAAGATACCAGAAGGCAGTGGGAAGCAGAACACTAGAAGGTAGTTTAGCAGGTAGTAGAAACTATTAGTAGGGATTGGACAACATGAGCTAGCCGAAGGTATTACTGGGTGTTCATAGGACATAGGAAGTAGTAAAGTGGCATCTGATGTACCCGGGAGGTAGCAGAAGACAGCAGAAAGACGTCCGAGAGGTCATTTGAACGCGCACTTGCAGGTTCCCAGATGTTAGCAATTCCATAATAACATGTTGATGCTATTCTGCGCCATGCTAATGCGCGACCAAGTTCGCGATAGCTAATCGCTAATCTCCGTTTATGATTGAGGGTTCCGTCATAAAAAATATCAAGAACAATCGCGCCGGGCTCTGCGGTGCGAGATAGCATAGCCGCCGCGTACATCACGGCAGACAGGCCCGTTCGGGTGGCGTATCGGAGTGCAGCGGTCTGGGGGAGGGGGTGGGGGGAAGGGGAATGGCTCCCAAATAACTGAACTGCTGCTGGGACAAGGTGACACTCCCTTCCTAACTGCGCAGTCACGATGGTTGAGAGTGTCCTCAGGATTAATTTCATATTTTTTAAGAACGATGTTAGCCATTTGGCTCAAAACAAAAATTGAACAATAAACAATTTTATATACCGGTACCTTAAAAATGGTGGCATGGTGCTGACTGGATAAATAAAAATATTAAAAAAAAAACATAAAATAAGACAATTTAAAATCTCTATTTGAGACAAAATAAAAATAAAAAGTAACTGGTTTATGTGAAGTCAAAAAGTTATGTGAAGGGGCCTCACAGGCTACAATGAATGCCGAGTGGGCAACATTTAAAACATGTTAGCATTGTGCGCTAACAGGGGGCAAACTGCGATCTTCGGCGTCTGCTAACATTTTTTTGCACCCCGAGTATTTGAGCCCGCAGGCGTTGGGAGGCATCGCTTGGCAAAACTTGCTGAAAATGTCACAAGTGCGGCATCCTGCTTTTGTTAGCCCTGCAGCTCATTTCCTGCGGGAGGGCACGCTAACAAAGCCGCTAATTCTCCCGTTAATTAAAAGGAATCACAAGTCAGCCGGCGCTTCAAATTAATCTACAAGAGTTTGTGTGCGTGCGAGCGCGTTCGTGTGTGTGTGTGTGTGTGTGTGTGTGTGTGTGTGCGCGTGCAAGATGCCGCTAGCTGAGCATGACGCCGCCGTCCAAAAGAGACAGCGTGTATTCGAGTTAGCGATAATGTCCTCCTAGTTAAACATACATACACATGACATTAGTTTGCTTTAATGAACCAAGTGTCCTATAACCTTTTCAACCAATGGCTAGCCATTTATTATATAAAGTCATTATGTAAAAAAAAAACCTTGGAAATGACAAAAACGTTCTTGTAAGTAAAAGAGAGACAAATGTTATTTTTTTTTTTTTTTAATGAACAAAGTATCTTGGCTAACGAATGGGTTCAACGAACCACTTGTTGGTCACGGTGTTTCCTTTCTAGTCACGCAACATCGTTTTTTTAAGAGCCAGTTGTTTCGTTAGCTTGAAGATTAAGGGAAGTGCATCACGAGAAAGATTTCAAGTCTCGCGGCGTACAAAAATGAAGAGTAACGGTTACACGACACAACACACACGCGGCAACGTTTTCCTGACAAATGTTGTCGGGGTGGGGGGGACAACCATGCGGCTAATTAGCTCCGGCAAAATGTCGTCACTGGCCGTGGGCCACGCGGACCTCGTTTGTCGCCGAAGACGAGTTATAAATACTCCTCGGTGCAGAGAGTGATAAGGCGCTAATTAGCAACTGTTTTGCAGCGCGTCGACAAACGCACCGAAAATGTTCACAGTTCTCCTCATCGCTGTTAGCGCGTGTAGCGCAACGCAAGGTTGCGAGCCGAGCTGCGCGGAATTTGCATACCGCACGCGCCATAGGCTAAAATGTGCGCCGCCGACGATGACATGCTTCGTTGTGTACGACGTGGCGAGCTTCACTTGTTCACGCTCCAGCCTGACAAATGAAAGCCGGCCCGGTCGTTAGATGAAGATAAGAACGCTATCGTCTCGACTTTTATCGGCGTCGTTTCTCTTTCCTCGGGGCGGGATTGTTAGCGTAATTGCTACGTTACGCTAGTGAGGAGAAGGGGAAGGGTAATTTTTAACCCCTGTCACACGCTTTGGCCTCTCAACGAAATCTTGACACGTTTTTGCTCATTTTCCTCAGGTGGCTGACATGACCTCTGTCTCGTTCTTTCACTTAAGCGTGACGAGCTCTTTGCCTGCAAAGAGATCCGAGAATGTCCGAGGCCATTTCTTTGTTCGGTCACACCCCTGAAACACATGCAGGGCAATCAGAGCACAGCACGCACTTGTAGTTTTTTTTGTTTGTTTGTTATTTGCTCTTTTAATAGTAAGTCACCTTGACCACCGTTCAACCGTTCGCTTTGTAATGGAGACAAGCAACGCGAGCCAAGGAGGAACGCTTCTACGGTGTTACTTTGTGTTCATGACTCATCATGGCTCCAGCGACCCACGAGTAAATTGAGGTTGAGACCCCTGCTACTATACATGGTGGTTCAGAAAAACAACAAAAAACGCCTTACTATACATGGTCTTTTTTTTCGGTCAATAACGCCTTACTATATATGATAATTTTTCGGCTAAAATCGTCTTACTATACATGGTCATTTTTCGGCTGAAAACGCCTGACTATACACTGTCGTTTTATTCGGCTAAAAATTTCATCCAAAAATGCCTTGTATATGTGTAGTTTTGTATTGTATGTCTAGTAAGGCGTTTTTAGCCGAAAAAAATGACCTAATATAGTAAGGCGTTTTTAGCCGAAAAAACGCCATGTATAGTAAGGCGTTTTTAGCCGAAAAAAAACGACCATGTATAGTAAGGCGTTTTTAGCCGGAAAAAAACGAGCATGTATAGTAAGGCGTTTTTAGCCGAAAAAAATGACCTAATGTAGTAAGGCATTTTTTGTTTTGTTTTTCTGAACGACCATGTATAGCAAGGCGTTTTTTTTTGTTTTTCTGAATGACCATAGTAAGGCGTTTTTAGACGGAGAAAAACGACCACGTATAGTAAGGCGTTTTTAGCCGAAAAACAACGACCATGTATAGTAAGGCGTTTTTAGCCGAAAAAAAACGACCATGTGTAGTAAGGCGTTTTTGGACGAAAAAAACGACCATGTATAGTAAGGCTTTTTTGGACGAAAAAAACGACCATGTATAGTAAGGCGTTTTTAGACGGAGAAAAACGACCATGTATAGTAAGGCGTTTTTAGCCGGAAAAAAACGACGATGTATAGTCAGGCGTTTTTAGCCGAAAAAAACGACCATGTATAGTAAGGCGTTTTTGGACGAAAAAAACGACCATGTATAGTAAGGCGTTTTTAGCCGAAAAAAACGACCATGTATAGTAAGGCGTTTTTAGCCGGAAAAAAAACGACCTTGTACAGTAAGGCGTTTTTGGACGAAAAAAACGACCATGAATAGTAAGGCGTTTTTAGCCGAAAAAAACGACCATGTATAGTAAGGCGTTTTTAGTCGGAAAAAAACCGACCATGTATAGTAAGGCGTTTTTAGCCGGAAAAAAAACGACCTTGTATAGTAAGGCGTTTTTAAACGGAGAAAAACGACCATTTATAGTAAGGCGTTTTTGGACGAAAAAAACGACCATGTATAGTAAGGCGTTTTTAGCCGAAAAAACGACCATGTATAGTAAGGCGTTTTTAGCCGAAAAAACGACCATGTATAGTAAGGCGTTTTTAGCCGAAAAAAAAACTGTCATGTATAGTAAGGCGTTTTTAGCCGAAAAAAATGACCTTGTATAGTAAGTCATTTTTTGTTTTGTTTTTCTGAACGACCATGTATAGTAAGGCGTTTTTAGCCGAAGAAAAATGACCACGTATAGTATGGCGTTTTTAGCCGGAAAAAAAACGACCTTGTATAGTAAGGCGTTTTTAGTCGGAAAAAAAACGACCATGTATAGTAAGGCGTTTTTAGCCGGAAAAAAAACGACCTTGTATAGTAAGTCATTTTTTGTTTAGTTTTTCTGAACGACCATGTATAGCAGGGCGTTTTTCGACGAAAAAAAACGACCATGTATAGTAAGGCGTTTTTAGCCGAAAAAAAACGACGATGTATAGTCAGGCGTTTTTAGCCGAAAAAATTGACCTTATTTATTAGTAAGGCATTTTTTGTTGTTTTTCTGAACGACCATAGTAAGGCGTTTTTAGACGAAAAAAAATGGCCATGTATAGTAAGGCGTTTTTAGCCGAAAAAAACGACCATGTATAGTAAGGCGTTTTTAGTCGGAAAAAAACGACCATGTATAGTAAGGCGTTTTTAGCCGAAAAAAATGACCTTGTATAGTAAGGCGTTTTTTGTTTTGTTTTTCTGAACGACCATGTATAGTAAGGCGTTTTTAGCCGAAGAAAAATGACCACGTATAGTATGGCGTTTTTAGCCGGAAAAAAAACGACCTTGTATAGTAAGGCGTTTTTAGTCGGAAAAAAAACGACCATGTATAGTAAGGCGTTTTTAGCCGGAAAAAAAACGACCTTGTATAGTAAGTCATTTTTTGTTTAGTATTTCTGAACGACCATGTATAGCAGGGCGTTTTTCGACGAAAAAAAACGACCATGTATAGTAAGGCGTTTTTAGCCGAAAAAAAACGACGATGTATAGTCAGGCGTTTTTAGCCGAAAAAATTGACCTTATTTATTAGTAAGGCATTTTTTGTTGTTTTTCTGAACGACCATAGTAAGGCGTTTTTAGACGAAAAAAAATGGCCATGTATAGTAAGGCGTTTTTAGCCGAAAAAAACGACCATGTATAGTAAGGCGTTTTTAGTCGGAAAAAAAACGACCATATATAGTAAGGCGTTTTTAGCCGAAAAAAATGACCTTGTATAGTAAGGCGTTTTTTGTTTTGTTTTTCTGAACGACCATGTATAGTAAGGCGTTTTTAGCCGAAGAAAAATGACCACGTATAGTATGGCGTTTTTAGCCGGAAAAAAAACGACCTTGTATAGTAAGGCGTTTTTAGTCGGAAAAAAAACGACCATGTATAGTAAGGCGTTTTTAGCCGGAAAAAAAACGACCTTGTATAGTAAGTCATTTTTTGTTTAGTATTTCTGAACGACCATGTATAGCAGGGCGTTTTTCGACGAAAAAAAACGACCATGTATAGTAAGGCGTTTTTAGCCGAAAAAAAACGACGATGTATAGTCAGGCGTTTTTAGCCGAAAAAATTGACCTTATTTATTAGTAAGGCATTTTTTGTTGTTTTTCTGAACGACCATAGTAAGGCGTTTTTAGACGAAAAAAAATGGCCATGTATAGTAAGGCGTTTTTAGCCGAAAAAAACGACCATGTATAGTAAGGCGTTTTTAGTCGGAAAAAAAACGACCATATATAGTAAGGCGTTTTTAGCCGAAAAAAATGACCTTGTATAGTAAGGCGTTTTTTGTTTTGTTTTTCTGAACGACCATGTATAGCATGGGGAGGTGGCTGTGTTCAACATGAACCAGTCACAGTCAAGGTCATCCGAAATGGGAGTCGGCACACACCGGACACCAATTTCAAGCCTTTCTGAGTAACTCGAGTGAACGTATTTTATTTTTCCATTGATTTGTTCAGGTTACAAGTCACATTTTTTTTTTCATGTCACAAAGATTTTGCCATATGAACAAGGGTGTGCAGACTTTCTCCCCAATGTACGCCGCGACCGTCGTGTACTCGAGGCTACGTGCTACGCTACAGGTTACAAGCCATTTGCTCCGGGCCAAATCTCTTTGCCCGCCGCGTCTGCATTCTGATTGGCCGAGAGAGCAGCGTCTTCATTCCAATTGTAAGTGAGCTGCCCGAGGCTGACGGACGAGTCGCCATCCATCCGTCCGTCCGTCCGTCCGTCCGTCCCTCCGTCCGGCACAGTTAATTAATTTCATTAGAAAGTGAAGTCATCTTCATATTTGGAGCGTTGTGGCGTTGCTAATTTATTTCCAGATTTAATTAGCTCGCAAGTACGACGACAACGACGACGAGGAGGAGGAGAAAGGGAAAAAAAAAAAAACAGCTCGGGCAGGAGGACTTTTTAATTATGGGATACATGGGATACATGTGAAAATGTTGACGCCTCGGGGTTGAGTTAATTAAAACCTGCATTATTTTAACTTTAATTAGCTGCCGTCTTTGTTTTCCACCGCCATATGGCTGTGTCCCGTAGTCAAATGTTGTTAATTAAGCTCATTAAGATAATCATTTTAATTACTCCAGACAAAGTGATTGGATTGAGGATGACGACTTTTAAAGGCTGAGCGCTTGTGGTTTTTTTTGGGGGGGGGGGGTTTATATGTGTGCGCGCGCGCGGCATTAGATGGCCAGCCGTCCGGTGCAGTTACACTGCAAAAGGCCCGTAGGGTTATTTCCTGTCACCTCTAGGTGGCGCACTGACAAGCTACGGACAGAGATAAATATGGATGGATCTCCTCAGTGAAGATCCAGATTTGATCCAGATTGGGGGCTGGTGGAGCCGAGTTCTATTTCTTGTCAATCAAATGCTGTTCATTTTATGGCCCGAACAAAACTCATGTGGGTTGCTCACAGAGCGGCTCACTTCGGTAATTTGTTTGCGTCTTTAATCCTATTTCCTGCCACTGCATTTAACCAACCAAATCCACGTGTGTGTGTGTGTGTGTGTGTGTGTGTGTGTATGCCCGCATGCTATAAATAAACGGGTTGCTGTGCGGGATTTGATTCGAGGGCGGGTATTTAATGAAGGTGACCTTGAGCGTCAGGTGACCGGGCGCGGCGCATACGGAGCGCTAATATCGCTAATGTCCGGACCTGATGCGCCCGCCGCCGCTGATCCGGAGCACTCGGCAAATTGCTGCGGACAAATGTTGACGCTTGCGTGCGCTCGTGCGTGTAACTTGGGACGCAACTCGAGAGCCACTTTGCCACCAGTTCCTGTCAGGGAGCGATGACCGTCAAACTCAGCAAGTGTACCCTTGCCAACTTCCTTTCACATTCCGTTCCCGAGGTTTTTTTTTAATTTTTCACCTGATGGATTTTGAAATGCTAGGTGGGGAAAGGTCAGATTCGTCCATGTCCTTTCTGTTGAACGCTCTCCATCTGTTTGGGTCAAATTGAGATGAGCCCCTTTGATGTTTTATGATCACCAGGTGACGTCTCCGCTGAGATTCTTGTCAGGTTTTCATTCATTCATTCATTCATCTTCCTAACCGCTTGATCGTCACTAAGGTCGCGGGGGGTGCTGGAGCCCATCCCAGCCGTCTCCGGGCAGTAGGCGGGGGGCACCCTGAATCGGTTGCCAGCCAATCGCAGGGCACACAGAGACGAACAACCATTCGCACTCACACTCACACCTCGGGACAACTTGGAGTGTTCAATCAGCCTGCCACGCATGTTTTTGGAATGTGGGAGGAAACCGGAGCACCCGGAGAAAACCCACGCAGGCCCGGGGAGAACATGCAAACTCCACAGAGGGAGGCCGGAGCTGGAATCGAACCCGATATCTCTGCACTGTGAAGCCGACGTGCTCACCACTGGGCTACCGGGCCGCCCAAACCGGAGCACCCGGGGAAAACCCACGCAGGCCCGGGGAGAACATGCAAACTCCACAGAGGGAGGCCGGAGCTGGAATCGAACCCGGTATCTCTGCACTGTGAAGCCGACGTGCTCACCACTGGACTACCGGGCCGCCCAAACCGGAGCACCCGGGGAAAACCCACGCAGGCCCGGGGAGAACATGCAAACTCCACAGAGGGAGGCCGGAGCTGGAATCGAACCCGGTATCTCTGCACTGTGAAGCCGACGTGCTCACCACTGGACTACCGGGCCGCCCAAACCGGAGCACCCGGGGAAAAGCCACGCAGGCCCGGGGAGAACATGCAAACTCCACAGAGGGAGGCCGGAGCTGGAATCGAACCCGGTATCTCTGCACTGTGAAGCCGACGTGCTCACCACTGGGCTACTGGGCCGCCCAAACCGGAGCACCCGGGGAAAACCCACGCAGGCCCGGGGAGAACATGCAAACTCCACAGAGGGAGGCCGGAGCTGGAATCGAACCCGGTATCTCTGCACTGTGAAGCCGACGTGCTCACCACTGGACTACCGGGCCGCCCAAACCGGAGCACCCGGGGAAAAGCCACGCAGGCCCGGGGAGAACATGCAAACTCCACAGAGGGAGGCCGGAGCTGGAATCGAACCCGGTATCTCTGCACTGTGAAGCCGACGTGCTCACCACTGGGCTACTGGGCCGCCCAAACCGGAGCACCCGGGGAAAACCCACGCAGGCCCGGGGAGAACATGCAAACTCCACAGAGGGAGGCCGCAGCTGGAATCGAACCCGGTACCTCTGCACTGTGAAGCCGACGTGCTAACCACTGGCCTACCGGGCCGCCCGTCAGGTTTTCAATGTTCCAAATTTTCTTCAGATGTCGTTTGAATCCGAGGACGTGACGGATTTTTCATGACAGCTCAGTTAAAGTGTCCGAAAGTGAAATGCCAGATGAGTGCAGGCCTCTTTGTTGAACTCTCTCCTAGTTAATTATATTTTTTTTCAACAATCTACTTCAGATCTCATTCTAGGCCAGTGTCCGTGAACGCTGCTGATTTTTAATGAGACCCAAGTGTCGGCAGAAGCGCAAAATATCCAATTAGTCCACCACACTAAAACCAAATGAATTTTTGTTTAAAAAATGAGAATCGTAATACTCTTAAGATGCTTTTTTTTTTTTGTTTGCCGGTTTGATGATACCCCGGTTTCCAGATTATCGGCACTGGTGAAGTCCAGCTGGCGGCCTGAGGAGCAAAAGGATCAGCACCCAGCGAGGGGCGGCTTAATAGATTTACATGAAAGGAGCTGTTGGGGTTAGCATCTGCTCCAAATGTACGCCTCCCCGTGCCCTCATCCTCGTCATCATCACCATCATCGTGATCTTCATCTTGTTCAGTCTCCCAAAAGAAGGCGCCGCCGCGCCGGCTAATTAGGGCAAATGCATTTATTTATGAGGCGCCTCGTTGCGCCCGGGAACAAGACGGAAAGGACGCGCCCGGCTTCTCCGAGCTCGCCAGTTATCCAGGAGAACCGCCGCGTAGCCTTGCGCATTAGAAATGAACACAGTCGGGTAAAAGTGAGACAAACAGCCGAAACAAAGCCATCGATTCCAAACACGTGAAAACAATCACTCCCATGACTTCGGTTTCCCAAAAGATGACAAGTCAGAGCTGCATCCGAACCTTTATTTGAACGATACAAACACGGAAAAGAGCGACACAAACAACTCCAGAATGATACATCCAGTACAAAAAGACGTACAGAATTCTAAACATACAAATTAATTATGGAAGAGGAAAGTGGACCCACCCCACCACCCCCCAACAAGCTAAAAACGGCTTACTATACATGGTCGTTTTTTTCGGCTAAAAACGCCTTACTATACATGGTCGGTTTTTTTTCGGCTAAAAACGCCTTACTATACATGGTTGTTTTTTCGGCTAAAAACGCCTTACTATACATGGTCGTTTTTTTCGTCCAAAAACACCTTACTATACATGGTCGTTTTTTTCGGCTAAAAACGCCTTACTATACATGGTTGTTTTTTTTTTTGTCGAAAAACGCCTTACTATACATGGTCGTTTTTTTTTCATCTAAAAACGCCTTACTATGGTCGTTCAGAAAAACAACAAAAAACGCCTTACTATACATGGTCGTTTTTTTCAGCTAAAAACGCCTTACTATACATGGTCGGTTTTTTCGACTAAAAACGCCTTACTATACATGGTCATTTTTTTCGGCTAAAAACGCCTTACTATACATGGTCGTTTTTTTCGTCCAAAAAGGCCTTAGTATACATGGTCGTTCAGAAAAACAAAACAAAAAATGCCTTACTATATTAGGTCCTTTTTTCTCGGCTAAAAACGCCTTACTATACAAGGACGTTTTTTTTCAGCTAAAAACGCCTTACTATACATGGTCGATTTTTCACCTAAAAACGCCTTACTATACATGGTCGTTTTTTTCGGCAAAAAACGCCTTACTATAAATGGTAGTTTTTTTCGGCTAAAAACGCTTTACTATACATGGTCGTTTTTTTCGTCCAAAAAGGCCTTACTATACATGGCCGTTTTTTTTCGGCTAAAAACGCCTTACTATACATGGTCGTTTTTTTTTCATCTAAAAACGCCTTACTATGGTCGTTCAGAAAAACAACAAAAAACGCCTTACTATACATGGTCGTTTTTTTCAGCTAAAAACGCCTTACTATACATGGTCGGTTTTTTCGACTAAAAACGCCTTACTATACATGGTCATTTTTTTCGGCTAAAAACGCCTTACTATACATGGTCGTTTTTTTCGTCCAAAAAGGCCTTAGTATACATGGTCGTTCAGAAAAACAAAACAAAAAATGCCTTACTATATTAGGTCATTTTTTCTCGGCTAAAAACGCCTTACTATACAAGGACGTTTTTTTTCAGCTAAAAACGCCTTACTATACATGGTCGTTTTTTTCGTCCAAAAACGCCTTACTATGGTCGTTCAGAAAAACAACAAAAACCGCCTTGCTATACATGGTCGTTCAGAAAAACTAAACAAAAAATGCCCTACTATACAAGGTCATTTTTTTCGGCTAAAAACGCCTTACTGTACATGGTCGTTTTTTTCGTCCAAAAACCCCAACAATCGACCCAAGTTTTCAATCGCTTTTGAAAGATGCGACTCTGATTAAAATTATCGTCTTATTACGTGTCAACTTTCTGCCAGTGACCTCCTTTCACACCTCAGTTAGTCAAAGTACCTGCTTTTTTCCCCCCTTTTTTTTAAACACGTCTTTATGCGAACATTTCCACCTTTGAGGCTGTAAGACAAGCTGGATTTTTTTTTTTTTTGTCAGCAGCCTTTTAAGTAAAAAAGCGCTCATAATGGATGGGATCCAGTTTCCGTGTCCTCCTTGAGGCCAAATGTACTCTTTTTTTTTTAAACAGCACCTTCACCATCATACAGTCATCAAGTGCATTAAGGCGGCCATTAAGGGCGTCTTTGAGGGTGTCGGTTTACGCTGCCAGTCGGCTTCAAAGTCGACAACCTGACGGATCGTCTGTGGGAAGACGACACTCTCGAGCGCGGCTGACTCTCCTTACATACATGAATTTGGTTTTTTTTTTCCTTCTTTTTAACTCGGTGTGTGCCGCAGGGCTCATGACCGACACCACTTCCATTCCTCCAATGAAATTGGAGCCTGTTTAAAAGTCGACATACTCTCAACTAACAATGAACCAAACGTTAATTGTGAAATGCGTCAACCTTTCCACAAGCCAATCAAGTGTAACGCTAGTATAAAAACATGCGAATGCCAACATGTTTTGCCGAATGAGTCCATGTGTAAATTGCAACTTAAATATATTAACACGTACAACCAAATCCGTTCCACAAGCACATGAAAATAAACACCTTGAAATGAAAATGACGTATACAAATGCGTAAATCCCAAACCAATAAAATGCTTACAAACAAAGCTGACTGGGGGGGAGGTTAGGGGGGGATTGTGTGAAAACGTGTGCGCGCGCTAACAGCTTAATGGACGCAAGCGGATCTCTTAATGGAAAAATCCTAGCGTGGTGCGGCACGACATAATGCCGTTAGCACGTGGATTACAAAGCCAAAGCCAAAAATCAAACCCAAAATAAACATGAAAGATTATTGTCATGATGACTTTTTTTTTTTTTCCCTGAGCCCACGCCGCCGCAGCCCGTCGAGTCGGCACCTAAGTGCTTTGAATTGCTTTTTTTTTTTTGAGTGCTCAAAATCACCTTAAATGTAAAAAGCGGCGGCTCAACTCAATGAGGATGATGCTTCTCCAAAGTCATTAATGCGGAACGATAAATAAATCAAATAGATAAAAGGGCGCTTTTGGCGCTAAGTGTCGGCTCGCGGCTGCTGCCAGAGCGCAATTTCCACGCGGAAATATCCCGTCAGATTGTTTGATTTGGGATCAAGTCGACCTAAATGCATCGGTGAGCTTGGCTCTTTGCTCCGACGGCTCGTTTTTGTTGCCATTTTCAGCATGGCCATTGGGACTCGGATCACACCAACGCCGGTTTCAAAATGAATGGGAATTATTTTCAAACAGTTTTTGAGTACTTTTGTTAGCTGACTTGATACATTTGAAGTTGTCCTCGTAGGAGTTTCGATGAAAAAAAAAAATCAACCAAACCGCTGCTCTGAGCACCGTTTAAACAGGTGCTCAGAGCAACTCTAATTTTTTTTGACCGGTGCACCATTTTGATCAGTTGTTTCACAAACCCCCCCCGGCAACGGTTCCAATTGCCAGTCAATCTCCAAACGAATCCCAGTGCTGAAAGCGCTCTTAGCGCGTGTCAAGCGGTGGCGGCGGCACACTTTAACATGGCGGTCTCGTCCCGCGCGAGCAGCAGATAAGCGTCGGGGGCCCCATTAACGGGGGTGCTCCTCCTTCAGACCCATTAAGGTCCCGCGACGACTTCAAACAGCAATTTGTTGTGCAAATAGGACGTTCAATTTGCGGCTGCCAAGTGAGAGTGCGGAAGAAAGAGCGAGCGAGGCAGCCGGAGAAAGACGCGTCCCTCTCGCTCTAATTGAATTTTCAAAGGGACATTTTCCTCCATTTGTGTCCGGGTGATGAATGGCCGAGAGCACAAAGAGGCCGCGCGTGTTTTATCCGTCTTCGCCGCGGTCGTTGAGATGGCGGCGGAAAAATAGCCGATGGCCACGGATCGCCTACGCATCGTCAAAAGCAAAATTTGACACTGCACAAAGCTGTGGAATTTTGGTCCAAAATGGACGGATGGCGTAAGGCTCATCATCTATGTCAACATAGACCAGCGTCGTTTGTCGGTCTTGCTAGGTGGGCGTGGCTTACTTGGTAGAAGGGGTTGCGCAATCACTCAAGGTACATCTTGGCTCTTTTGGTGAGCTTTGGCTCCCGGTTGCTAACGACAACCACCAGCCCTGTTAGCTGCTGGTGACACCACAACAAAACCATGCTGGTCTATACTTAAAAAACAACAAAAAAAACTTCAAAAAAGCTTCCGACCAAGGCTAAAAGTCTTGCTAATTTACTTTTGTACCTGGTTCCGATTGGGGCTCTACTCGAAGTTCGTGAAACACGAGCCCTGGAATTTGGGCCCCAAAACTGCTGCCGCAAAATGGCCGCCTTGAGACTTTTTCCTGAAACTCGGCGACACTGTTGTCGTCCGCGCTGGGAAAAACAAAGCCATCTCAAAATAACAGTCAACCGTCCATATTATTATTATTATTTTTATTAATTAAATACACCATAGTGGAGCAAATGTCTTGGAAAATATCACAAATAAATTCATCTCTTTTTCTCGGGGCATTTAAATGTCGGGGAAACTCTACACCATTGAATAACAGATAAGGGAGCATGAGTTACGTTTTTTTTTTTTTTCCAGGCGTGAAAGGGACGAGAGTGGTGAGACGACAACATTAACATGCATACCGTACGTACAAATACACCAAGTGTGTGTGGTCTTTTTTTTTTTTTTTTGGACACACCAGCAAAGAGAGAGAGAGAAAAAAAAATAGATATATATCACAATCCCGCCACAACATCAAAATGATACATGTTGCTTCAATAGAAAACATGACACCGTCAGATTTTAGGAAAAAAAAAAAAAAAAAAGAGTCACAATCTCTTCCTGGAGAGTCTTTTTGTGTCGGTGTCCCGCCTTGTTAAGTGCAAGTATCTGGTCCAGGTTTGAGGAGGTGTGGGGGGGGCGGTCCACAAAATGTCTGTGGTGAGCATGAGTGAGGGGGTGGGTGGGTGGGGGGGGGCTAAAATGAAGGCACACATCCCTGCTTTCCCACGTGGTGTCCGTTTAGCACACCTGAATAAAGGAGAAGAGAGAAGTCAGTAAATTTTTTTTTTTTTGTTCCTTCGTGAAAGCAAGCCACACTGCTATTGTAGAAACACAATTAGCATTAGCCAACTCGCTCAACAGACCCATACTGCTAATTTTAATCCACATTTGCACACCATTTGACAAAAAGTGTTTGCGTTAGGGCGGCCCGGTGGTCGGGGGTGGGCCGTGACGCCATAACAAGCTACGCGTCGCTAGCTTCCATCCACAAGTAGCATATTCGCTATCAAGTTTGCCTTCTTGATTTCCCACGAGTCTCCAAAGTGCAGTGTCTCCCTCTGACCAGTAGGGCGTCGGAGGTACTGGAGTTGCGGTGTCTTTGTTGATTTAATAATTGCATATGTGCGGCGGAATTAAAGCAACGTGGCCAATATCCAGCGCCACGGTGCACTTTAGCATCAATAATGCAGCGCGTGTCACCACAATGGATGTGGAGCGCATCAATAAGCAACGAGGCCCCCCCCCCGCTGTTTTTACCGCGACTTAAACAGACGTCCACAATTAAGCCGCGGTGCGCGTCGGCGAGGATTTAGAGGCGCGCAAGCGCCGCCGCCGCCGCTTGGAAGCACTCGAGGTGAAACCACGCCGCAATTTCTCTTCCTGGCCAACGTGATTACATCTGCTGCGGGCGTAATGAGAAACCAGTGCGTCTTTCGCGTCTGTTTAGGCTTCTGTTTTGCCTTCAAATGACAGAGGACAGATCACCTTGCACCCCCCCCCCCTCCCCCGACTATGGATCTTAGGCCGATCGCGCGATGCGGTTGCGAGGGTCTCACACCTTCTGGTCCGGCAATAGCGGGTTGGTCTGCAGCGAGCTCAAATGGCCGTTGATGAGCGCCGTGGGTCGGTCGTGCTCGCAGAACAGGCTGCCGTTGACGTAGTGGAAGCGGTCACCCGGGACCAGGCGGTTCCGGCAGGTGGAGCACGCGAAACACTGGAGAGACCCCCGCCCAAAAAAAGAGGCGGTCTTGACATCTTGTAAGATAAAATTTAAAAAACAAAAAACATGGCCACCTGCGACTGACGACCTTCAATTGGGGAGCCGCGCTAATGAGGCTCATGAGGGGTTTCCGACTAAACGGGTCACCTTCACGCACCGGTTTTGACTTCCACGGCGACCCAAACTCGCTGGACTATTAATAGATGACATCATCGGCACAGACACGTCCGAGCCTTTTGTTACAAGGCCCGTTCATGGTCTTAATTTCCAGCTCAAAATAAAACCACGCTTGTTAAACGGGTATGTCAAGTTGTTTTGCTATTTATTTTTTCGATGTCATTAATCAACGAACCAAAGAGTGAAAAGTCGAAATAAATAATTTCATCTAATGATAATCATTTTTTTGCAGATGCCGCTCGCCACTTGTTGGTGGGGAAACGCCCACTCGCCGACGTCAGCGTGTGAAGATGGCGGCCATCTTGGGGAAGGGTTTACCTTGAGATGGTAGACGTTGCCCTGTGCCCGCATGACCAGCTCGCTGGCGGGGATGGACTGACCGCATGCACTGCAAGCGCCGCTGTTGCCGAATAATCTGACGGTAAAGAAGAGAGAAGGGGTTGGGTGGGAGGTGGGTGGGGGGGTTAATTCGACTGGGAGCAGCCGGTCGGGCAGTTACGTCGGGATGCAGGCATCGGGACTGTCAAAGGTGTTTGTTCTGTTAATAACGAAAAACCAAAACAATGGTCTTACAAAAGAAAAAAAAACTAAAGCAGATCTTTCTGCAAGCACAACAGAATCCTCCGAAACCCATCTAGGCAGCTCCCAGGATATGGACTGGCAAATGACATCCACAGTCGTTTTTGATCGAGTACAAATCAGACAACAACCCAACGAGGCAGCGACATCGGAGCGATCGGCAGCATCACACCGATACAGGATTGGAACGTGAGCATCTGCAGCCCATCGAGGCGGCGGTGGGTGGCCAGGAGATGCTCAAAGATGCTCCGTCACGACTGCGCTTCCATTTCTCATCATCGCGACACATACACAAAAACGTACCTGCGCGCTAACAACGCATCGCAACAGGAGCGTCCACGGCCCATCTAGGCGGTAGGCAGGCAGTACGAACGCCAAAGTGGCTGCGTCGCCATCGCGCTTCTACTAAAAAGCTGCCATTTTTCATCATCGCGGCACGGCCGCTAAATGTGTCGTTCCCACGAGCTAATAACGAGTTGCGGCGGGAGCGTCTGCAGCCCGTCCAGGCACCTCGAGCGCTCTGTCACCGCTGTGTTTCCATTAGAAAGCTGTAGCTAGTGGGCTTGATATATCATGCTCGCGGGTTAACCTTTTCAATCACGGTGTCAACACTTTAGATTTGCTTCTACTCATCTCTTCCGCCGCCGCCCCCCCCCCTCCTATCGCCCCCCAACCCCACCTCTCGATAATGAAATGCTTGCTGCGGCTTCCTTTCTATCGTCCTTCTGAGTCCACAATTTAGATTACTTCATCTCAGCGAGCAACAAACTGAATGAAATTTCGATTTGAGCAGAAAGTAATTTACTGGGATCTGGAGCCATTTGTCATCATATCTCAGCGGGTGTTTGCTCCATCGCGCCACTTTTCCTAAGCAATCAAATAAGAGCGCGGCATCTGACATGCTTCGACGGGAAGGGCGGGGGGGAAAAAAAAGAGAAAAAGGGGCCCGAGGTGGGAGAAAGGGATCAGATCAAGTTGTTTGGCCAAACACCACAAAAAAAAAAAAATTCGGCCCAATTCGGACATCTCGAAGGGCTTTTCACGTGAAAGTAATGAGAGTGAAATCGAGGTTGCGCAACCCGTCCAAACAGCGGGGGGGGGGGGGGGGGGGGGGGCGAAAGCTGGGACGGCTGCTGCTTTCAATAAGACAGCAGCAAATTTCGTCTCGGAGTGATTTGGAAAGGCTCCATCAAAACTCAATTCCACAAAGTAATTAACTGGAGGCTGATGGGGACAACGGCGCCAAGTCGGCGCTTTCACCGGGACCAACGTGACGCAGACGTGTCGGGCCTGGCAGCCCCCACCGGGACAACTCGGGGGTCCCAAATAAAAAAAAAAAAAAACACCGGAAGCCGTCGTCGTCGCTTAAGAGTTTGGACATGCGGAGCCGTTGAAGGGGAAGTCGAGTCAAAAACCGCCAATCGCCGTCGGCGAGGCCTCGGGACTCGAGTTCGGTCATGGGATCCTCAAAAGGGGGCCCTCGGGCACTCTGAGGCCCTTTTCGCTTTTGACGTCGGCTTTAATGTACACGTCTTCGTCGTGGAGTTCTGCAGTTTTAACTCGCATGTTTGGCGTGACAGCGAAAGTTGTTTTGGCTTTGAGGCAGTTGCAGAATGCCCCCCCCCCACACCCCCATAATTTGTGCTTTAATACGGCTGCTTTTCACCTCAGTTCTGGTTTGGGTGCAGATTTGACCTCCACGGTTTGAACTTTGATGCGGAGTCTTTTTCTCAGCGTTTTGGCTTGAAGGCTTGTTTTCGCAACTCTTGCTTGAATGCAGATTGTTTTGCCTTCGCCCCCCCCCAGTTTTCTTTTTAAAGTGGATTTTTTTTTAAATTAAGAGTGTGTTTATGTAGACAGTTTTGTGTATACCTTGGCGTGTTTTTTTCTTCTCCTCTACTCATTTTGGACTCCAAAGCAAATGACTTGGTCCAAGTTTTGCCTTCAGAGCAGGTTTTTCATTTCGCACTTTTGCTTCAACGGCGATTTTTCTTTTTGCTGGCACAGTTTTGCCTTTGACGCAGACACGGACATCTGGGAGGGGCTCAGAGTCGAGCCGCTTCTCCTCCACATCGAGAGGAGCCAGATGAGGTGGCTTGGGCATCTGATTCGGATGCCTCCTGAACGCCTCCCTGGTGAGGTGTTCCGGGCATGTCCCACTGGGAGGAGACCCCGAGGAAGACCCAGGACACGCTGGAGAGACTATGTCACCCAGCTGGCCTGGGAACGCCTCGGGATCCCCCGGGGAGAGCTGGAAGAAGTAGCTAGGGAGAGGGAAGTCTGGGCGACCCGGCCCCGGATAAGCGGTAGAAGATGGATGGATGGATGGCAGACACGGCGGGATCGAGACCTAACTTGGATGCGATTTGGATGAACAGCATTTCTGCCCCCCTCCCCTGCGCTGTTCTCCCCATCTTTCCTCTCTTAATGGCACATACTGACCCCCCCCCCCCCACCTCCCAAAAGCGTTGCGGCCCGAACGGTAAGCACCCATGACCAAGCTCCGTGTAAATCCAGCCCAAGAGTCTTGCGTGCACAATTAAGCGCTCATCCATTTTTGAAGTCGGGCTCTAATGGGCTCGAGTGCCATTGAACTCCGGCGCCCGGATGACACGCCAACGCCGGTACGCCGTAATTAACGTCGAGGGACCCTTTAATCGCGCCGACACAACCGTTTGCGCCCCCCCCCCCGCCCCCTCCCTCACGAAAACATGAGCTTGACTGATGTCGGGCTTAAATTAAAAAAAAGAAGAAAAC
Organism: Hippocampus zosterae; assembly: GCF_025434085.1. Classification (NCBI taxonomy): domain Eukaryota; kingdom Metazoa; phylum Chordata; class Actinopteri; order Syngnathiformes; family Syngnathidae; genus Hippocampus; species Hippocampus zosterae. The sequence goes on from NC_067458.1 coordinate 23,378,389, forward strand.
ACGGCGAGAGCAGGCTCGTCAACAGTGCGGCTGTCAGGTAAACGCCGGGCTCATTCACTGCTGCCTTTGACTGGGGGAGGGGGGGGGGATTTTTACACTGGCGCTGACACACACAAACACACACACACGGAGTCCATTAAAAAAGCTTGTGTGCATCAGCAGCCAAAGCACCTTAAAAGCACGAGGCCATATTGAAACCGAAGCGCGGCTTTGCATAATGGCAGAAGGTGCATTAGAGTGGCGGCGAGGGGGAGGGAGGGGGTTGTTGTGTGGGGGTCGGGTGTGGGTTGCGCACGTGTTTCGGCGGGACGGTAGCGTCGGCGGACGGGCGAATGACACGCCGGTAAACCCGAGTAACAGATCACCCCCCCCCCCCCCACCAGAGCGGAGAGCAAGGCCCCCGGAATTAATTCCGTGATGACAAATCAAGATAAACGCTCCCGCTAAATTGCGCGGCCATTTAATTAATTCCCCGAGATCCCGCGCTCGCCGGGCTCTAATAGTTCACGGCGTGCTGCCGCTGTCATGGCGCTCCAGCGAAGCTTGGGAGTGATATTAAATAAGCAACTTTTCCATTTACCTCACGCGCGCCATTGGAAAAGTGCCATTTAATTACCTCGGCTCATTCAATTAAGCGGTGGGGGTGGGGGAGGGGGGGGGGGGCAAATTAAATCCCTCGGAGACGGAAGACGTCAGCATTCCCCCAAAATGTGACTGCGATGGCCGTTGACGGGCGTCAAGGCCGGGATTTCAACACACTTCCAATCTCGGAGCATTCGAACCGCAAAGCTTTTTGCAACCGGCGCTAACGTTAGCGACTTCGCCTCACAAATCGGCCGTGAGAGAAGATTGACGAGTACGGAAATTTCATGATCCGTTTTCTTTCTTAAGTATCGAATCCACTGACGCCGAAATATCAAATCATTCGGTGCTAAAATATTGCTACCTCAATGCTAACTTAGCGTCGGCGACACGGAACTAGCGATCCCTCGATACCGAAAACGGATCGATATCTCAATCCTTTGATTGCTTGAACGGCCACAAAAGTTCGACGTTGGTTTGGTGTCGCCAAGGGTTTGCCGTTTCTCTAAATTGAAGTTCCTCCGACACTTTGTGTTTTGGGAAGCTCTTGGCGGCTATTACGTTGTCGCTAAACACGACAAACGCTACCAATACGCTTTTCTAGTCTTTGCTGAACCTCTTCGAAGGAAACGTCAACGCTCGCTTCATTTATCCCGTAAAATCGAACGAGCGTCGACTTTCGACAAGAAACTTTTCGAAAGTGAACAGCGCGGCACCCAATCAAATCTTCATCCTGCTGAATTGCACCAACGGGGTGGGGGGGTCCCCCTTTGAAATTGGACAAGCCCTTGATTGGTCTCGCGCCCGACGTATCGAGCTAAGTATCGAATCTTCATGTATTGGACATTATGCTCAACTCTACCAAACACTGAAAAAAAAAAACTCCAGAAGCGAGATTTGAATCGGGAAGCTTTGATCCTTTGCTCGTGTCGGGCCATCATCTCCACTTGACCACAGCAAGCCTTCAAGTCGCCTCCCGGGTTGAAACGGGAGCCCCTTGTTGTGCCGCTGCGTTACGGCGTGTCAAGTGGAAAAGCCAGGCCGGGGGCAGAGAAGCAACAAGACGTGTCCTTTTATGGGGGTGGGGGTGCAGGGGGGGGGAGAAAACAAACCAAACCAAACCAAAAACAAAAGCCAAGCATCAAATGTCGGCGGCAATAATCGCGGGTTCGCTATCTGCCGTTCTCTGCTGCTCCCTCTCAAAAGCCAATTTGCTTAATTAAATGTTTTGTTTGCCCGCGCGCCTCTCATTCATTTCGGACACGTCAGCGCGCGAGCGGAGACGAGCCAGGGAGCAGATCTCATTAGATAAAACCCATCAGGACTAAAAGGAAATGGAGGGTGGGGGGGGGTTGGGGCATCAGGGTGGGGGGGGCTATAATTAAAGCATTTAATTGTGTAGACTCACTGTCAGATGCCCGCTTTATCTCCGCAGAGATCCGCCGCTTCCATCATGTGCGTTTAAGCTTTGTCGGCGCTCGGCTACAAGGGGGGAACGAACGGTGCGCGGAAAAGTCCGCCCCCCCCCCCACCCACCCCCGCTTGCTTTGATGTGGTGGCCGTCCCGTTTGCGATCAAGCGTGTCCCCCATTGACTCCTTCTTCATGTCCTCGAGTAGGCGACGCGACGCGACTTGGCCGCACCTCTCGTAAGGTGGGCGGGCCCCAGACACCACGCGTGGGGGGGGGGGGGGGGGGGGGGGGGGGGAAGTACCCCTTGGTACTCTATCCGTGCCAAAAGGGGACCATGCGCATGGAGAAACGCTCCGATACCACGACGCCAATACTAGAGCGGCCTCAAGACGAGTGAACAAGAACTCGAGCTGTTTCCGTTCGGAACTTGAGGCAGTCTCAACAAGCGGCGGCCACGTTTGAATGCGGCACACGTCTGGGGGGCTTCTAACATACGTGGCAGCAACTCGTGCATTTGAGGGACCGCTCGAGGTAACCAAATGACAAAAGTCCGTCATTTCACGCTGCACGGGAAACGTCAAGACTCAACTCTTTCCATTTCAGATGCTTCAGTGATTGTTTTCGTAAGCTCCGTAAACTGAATTGTCGAAGTTATCATGAGTTCACAAAAGCCCCCCCCCCCCCCCCCACCGTGAAGCCCTGTCCCGAGCCCGCCGATTTGCACAGCAGCCCACTGGCGGTGGCGACCAATCACAAAGCAACAACGCGTTTGGGCTCGATTCAAAAAACGAACGACGCCATCATTTCAGACGCCGTTTATCAAAACTGCTTTACTGGGTTTTGGTACGCGACGAAGGCCGCTGGCGGGTTCAAGCATTCGACTCCTTAACACGTTTAAATCCTTGCGGGCGGCGAAAACAAATGAAATGTAAAAGGCGTAACGCGGTAGCTCCAAGAAGACGAATTTGTTGTGCCGCCGCAAAACCCAAAAGCATTCAAATCATATAAACATTATCGCTTGTGATCCGTCTTGTCTGCGCGCGAGCAGATGAGTATCAAGACAAAAAGGCTTTTGTCGCCGCGCTCACTTTCAAATATCATATCGTCGTGATTTATTTGACTCTTATTTAGCTGGGAAGGAAGAAAGTTAACTTTCGGGAAGCAGGGCGCCAGAAAAACGTTTCAACGCAAAGTAAAGGCGCAATTTGACGGACGCTTTTGTCAGCTCGTCAACAGATGGAGCCAAACATATTTTTTTCCATTTTGCGGGCATGGCGATAATTTGCGCGGGGGGGGGGGGGGGGGGGGGGGGGGGTCGACCACTTAGTAGAACTTGTATTGCGGTTCACGCTGCTGTTTTGGTTAGCAACAACAATAAAAAAACCACCAGATGTCAGACTTAACTCATTCACTCCCAAAGACGTTTTTAAACGTCTTTTCAGACTTGCGTCTCAAATTGTCTGCTACTGAATGAGTTGTAAATGGAACAACAAAACGTCGCTTCAAGGCGCTCGCTGCACCAAACGAAAAGCTCCACGAGTGTTGGCGTTTTGGTTCGAAATCCAAAACATTCGCAGCGCTCCCGCGCGCCTCATTGGTACCTGATGTAGTCGTTCCGGCAGAGGATCATGCCGCTCTTGGTGTAGCACGATGTGCCGATCTCGCCCAGTTGCGCCTGGCAGCACGAGCACTTGAGGCAGCGGCTGTGCCAGTAGCCGTCCATGGCGTACAGGAGGAAGCGGTCGGCGATTTTCCCGCCGCAGCCGGCGCAACGTTTCCACGGCAGCGAGCCGGCGGACATGGACGGCGGCGGCGGCTGCTGTTGCTGCTGCTGCTGGCCGTTTCCTCCGGGGTTCACCATGGTACCTGGGGGGGGGGGGGGGGGGGGGGGGAGAGAAAGAAACAAAACAAAACACAATTGACATCCGGTAGTGCTCGTTGATACTTGTTTTGAGAGAAGAACGCCTCAGAATATAAAGATGGACGGACAGAACACGGTGCAGCAATAACATAGCAACGTTAGCGGAACGCTAACTGTCACTCAAGGTGGCCTCATACATAAAGTAGTTCACCGGAACATAAACATGGACATACACAACATTGCGGAGTGACCGCGTGTCAGTCTCCCAGCGGGGGGGAAAAAGCAGAAAATAAAGCAGAATGGCCAAAATCGAGGTCAACGGCGGGAGGAATAAATATGCGGCCTAGCCGCACGGATCATCAACGCGGTGTTGAGCGACCACACGTCAGGAGCCCAACACAAGAAAAACTGAAGACGATTGAAAATATTTTGTGGCAATGAAAAGCAAAAAGCAGACGGACACAAACATTGTGCTGCTAAAAAATATTTGGGGGGGGGGGGGGGGTGAGTGACATTGTACCGCGGGAACGTGGAGGCACACGACATTGTGGGGCGAGTGAAATTCAAACCCGAGCCAAAAGAGGGCAATCAACACGATTGGCGAGAGACGACAAGTCAAAAATGGACATTTGGAGACGTAAACGAAACCGATTGGACGTGACATAACAGAAGCGCCCCGTTTCCGTTATCCACGGACCACGAGTGTGCGCAACATCGGCGCCGACGGGACACTCGCTATCGCTGCGCACGGGGAACTTTTCCATACTTTTCTTTCGCCCGCCTACTTTCCAAGATGAAACTTTTTAACTTTGTTGGCTGTGAGGAAACCGACAGGCGCCGATTTGAGGGAGGTCTTCAAAACGACAATTTAAAACTGTTTTTGGGGGGGGGGGGGATAAAGTGTGGTGTTTATTCAAGGGGAACTTCTGACCTTCTCGAACTTCACATCCTTCATCATTCCACTTCCAAAGTTGACGTCTCCGATACGTTTCTGCCAAGCGTTCTTGCGTCAAGCAGCCATTAAATGTCGTTTAAAAGTGTAATCCCCCTCCGATGGTGGCGAGGTAGCCAAATCTTTTTGCTACAGGCAGGTAGGCTAATTGGGTTCTGGGCAAGAGGATGGCGGGGAGGGGGGCAGCGGAGAGCAGGAGGTCGGTGGCGGCGGTGGGGGAGTCCATTCAGCAAGCCATTAGCGATGGCTTTTAGGGACAAAAGCAGGCGGCCTACCTTTCGAGCTGATTGCATCTGAGGAAGAGGAGGATGAAGGAGGCGACCTGAAAGTGACTCCCCCGGGTAAACAACGCGCAGCCATCGTCAAGTTTCACGCGGGAGGAGGAGGAGGAGAGGACAGCGGAGTGGAAAGGAGCTTTTTAACTTCACTCGGGTAAATTACATGGCCGGGTAATTTGAAGACGGCGAGAGATAAGATGGCGTAAAAGCATCAGAAGAAGCGAAAAACGGCATGCTAACAAACGTCAGCTAGCATACCTTCAAATACAAAAAGTCAAGTTCGCCCCCCCCGCACACGCGCGAGCAAAAGCTTCTAAAAGGCTGCCAACCGCGTTAAAACATCCACTAATTCAACAAAAACAAAAGAAACTCACCTAGTTTCAAACGCGTTCAAGTGAGGTGAACAAGCAGGAGAAAATGTCCCCCCCAAAAAGTCCGAGAAGTTGGGTTTCTTTTTTAGACCCTCCCACCCCCCAAAAAATAGTTTTGAGTTATGGTATTTCCAGCGTTTTACTGCTTCGGCGTTCGGTTGAGGCGAGAACACGGGGAGTCCATGGCGAAAAAAAAAAAAGATCGGAGGTCTGCGTGACCTCCGTAAGGTCCTCACGCCGAGCGGAGCGTGCCTTTGACGGGTTGGGAAGCGCGGAGGATGCCGCTGTCGTTTCTGTCCAGATGGGAGCTCCTGCGCTTCACGTTCTTCGTGTCTCCGACTAGGAAACGAGCGCCTGTAGAAATGACTTCTTGCTTGCGTGACGGCACAACGCTGCAGCCAATCGGGGCCAAGAAAGGGGAAATGTAGGGTGGGGATTAGCAACAGCCAGCCAATCAGAACGAGTGACAACGGGTAAGGGAGGGCTGGGGGACGAAGAGCACAAAAACCTCGCAAATACTAAACTAAACTGTATCACTATTGTTGATATTTTCCATGTATATTTTACAAATGCCCATGTTAAATTCTCGTCTTTTATTATCTTCTATACGGGATCCCATTGTCATTATTTACATTCTCAATGGAAACGTGCAGAAAGCAGACGTAACCTCGCGCCTGACTTTAATTACCTGACATTCCAGGAGGGCGTAGCGTACCGAGTCCTGGCACGCATCGACATGTGTTCTGATTATTTACGTGGAGTGGCGCCATCGTCTGGCACAGAGGGTAATTGCAGCGAGGCGCTCGGCTGTCATTTGTGACCTCATCGAAGACCCCTGGGAAGTTGGCTTCAAGCTAAGAGTTTTTAGAGAATAATAAGGCAAAAACCTCTTTAATTGTTCATTTAAAGGGGAAGATTTGTTCAGGGGGTGCTTGTAGGCAAAAGAACACGGGTTCTGGGGTTGGTTAAAGACAAGAACAACTGTTTAGGCGTTGTTGGTTTTAAAGAACAAGAGTGGTCAGAGAGTTAGTTTAGGCAAGAAGAATAAGTGATTTAGCTTTTAGTTGTAGCCTGGTACAGGCGCTGGTTTTAACAAAGAAGATATTTAGCTTTTAGGGAAAAAAACAAATGTGGGGAAGTGTGTGTGTGTGTGTGTGTGTGTGTGTGTGGTGGGACAGCATTCCCACCGTCAGAAAATTGATCACCTCCTTTTCTTTGCTGAGATCTTTGTGTCCCATGGCAGTTTGTTTTCCCCAAGCAGCCGCGCGATGAAACAGATTAGAAGGCATCCGCAAACAGTATGGCGGGGCCGACCTCAGATGTTTGGATGCTCCCCACAGGGCTGATCTCACCCCAAGTGAATAGGAAACCGCAGCGCTTCGTAATGAAGATGCTTGCCCTGCCAGGGGGGGAGGAAGGAGAAAAAAATAAATAAATAAAAATCAAAAGAATTCATGTCGATGTTTAGCTTCACACCAGAGTTGTGTTCTGTTCCGGCTTCAATGGGGGGGGGGGGGGGGGCTGTGCAAACAACAATTTCAGCGTTCTCCTCCCTCGTTCATTTTCAATGCTGACATCAACAAAGTGAGATTTCTTTCCTTCAAGACATCCAGAAAACTCGGAAGAATTCAAGAAATCCACTCTTCCCCTCTGCATGCGCTTTAGCTTAGCGCCAAATACACGCAGCGCACTCAATGGTTTAATCAGTCGTCTTCTCTGAAATAAACATTTGAAAGCAGGTGACCTTTTTTTCTGACAATCTGCCCCGACTCGAATTGAACTTCAAACCGATGTTCTTCCCTGAGGGGGGCCCACATCATGTGAGAACACAAATGAAAAGGGACCGCCGCCAAAAAAGTGACTTGATTGATTCTTGCCGTATGATCTCCCCCCCCCCCCCCCCCCCCTCCTTCCGCCCCCTCCTGCAAACACAGATCTCCCTGACCCCAACGCCTTCTCACACCTCTTCCTCCCGCTCTCACAGCGACGTGCCGTAATTATTCATTTTAAAAACAAAAAACAAGGATGAAGACCACTCCGAGTAATTCCTCTCTGCTCTGTGTTATGAGAAGCTCATTAAAGGAAGCCGGGAACAAACAAAGCTTTTTCCCCCCCCCCTCCCTGCGAGCCCCCCACCCCTCCTCTTTTCAGACTCCCCTCCTAATTTCCCTCTGTTTTAATCATTGAAATCAATTAATCAGCGCACATTGGAAAAGATATTCTGCACCATCTTTCCGCCGTGTTTTTGTTTCGGCTGATGAGATTGTCAAGACGGCTCCGGAGCAAAGTGGGCTCGCGTCGCCCGCTTGCCAAAGGGGAAATCAGCTCGGCGCAGCGGCGTCTCCTCGGAGCTCGGCGAATAATAAAACAATTAAAGTGGGAGGAAAAGATTGTCTTTATACATCTGATGTCTTTCCAATGAGGCCGCGGGCATCTCATAATGAACATGTTTTGTCATGGAAAACCCACTTGGCAAATTCAAAGTCCTGGGACAAGTTTTCCTACAGGCGGGATTCACTTTGGAACTTTTTTTTTTCACCCTAATCAAGTAAAAACAACGCATGAACTTGTCGTCGTCCCTAAAATCAAACCAGAATTAACCAGTCGTCGTCTAAAATTAGCGCTTGAACCAGGCTCGGACAAACGCCTGACCCAAGTCATCTTATCTTGAACCAACACCCGAACCGGACCAGAACCAAAGGCTAAACTCGCCGTCTTCTTTCCTTAAAAGTAACGTCTGAAACAGACGTCATTCATTCTATCATTTTCTGATCCGCTTTATCCTCACAAGGGTGCTGGAGCCTATGCGCGCCTCTCGTCAATGAGCACAAATAACACGCGAGACGAAACACGTGGAGGTGTGAAAACACATTACAAAGATATTTACATATAATAATGTCGGGATCAACCACCATCCACACACACACACACACGCACACACACACACACACACACACACACACACTAAGGTGTTAATTAAACATTGTGACAGGTGATGTGGCTTCCAAATACCCCACCAGAAGAGAACCCACTGCGTCAACCAGCTGTCATGTCTCACACACACGCATACACACCCACACCCACACACACTCGAACCAAGTTCATTCATTCATTCATCTTCCGAGCCGCTTGATCCTCACTAGGGTCGCGGGGGTGCTGGAGCCCATCCACAGCTGTCTCCGGGCAGTAGGCGGGGGACACCCTGAATCGGTTGCCAGCCAATCGCAGGGCACACAGAGACGAACAACCACCTCGCTCACACTCACACCTCGGGACAATTTTTAGAGTGTTCAATCAGCTGCCATGCATGTTTTTGGAATGTGGGAGGAAATCGGAGCACCGGAGAAAACCCACGCAGTCCCGGGGAGAACATGCAAACTCCACACAGGGAGGCCGGAGCTGGAATCGAACCCGGTACCTCTGCACTGTGAAGCCGATGTGCTAACCACTGGACTACCGGGCCGCCATTATTATTATTATTATTATTAATATAAAATCAAGTAGAAGAGTGCTTGAAGCCTTGCTTTGAGGCACAAAGAGAACCGTTTCGGCTTCAGGCAAGTAACAAGACTGGTCCAGGTGTTGGTTTTCGGGACAAAGGCCAAAAGTCCAACGCTGCTGGTGAAGTTGTCGTTTTTAAGAAGCACCGATTTCGGTGAGACACTTTTCTTGGGCCACATACCAACACCGTCCCACCATACCAAACGCGGTATCCCGACACGTATAAGACGGGAGAGACTCGAGGCACATTCCAAAGCCGCCATCCGCGCGCTAAAAAAAGTGCACGGCACCCCCCCCGTAACGAACGGAAAGCCGCCGGTCCAACGGGCGACCCCCCCTTTAAGCGCTTTAATCGGCGGATAATTAATTCGGCACACTATTCTCGACTCCCCGTTACGCGTCTGCGTAACAAACACACAAACAGCCGCTAACGACGCGCCCTTATGAAACGTTGTGAATCCTTAACGAGTCCCGAAGCCTGGTGATGAATTTCATAATTATTCGGCCCCCCGCGTGAGCAGCGCGGGAAAGCCATCAGTCAAGGTAAATGAGTTGGCATCCATTAAGGCTTTGCGATGTCTTGTCAGGACGTTGGCTTTATTAGCTCCTTACAAGCATTGCCGTAATTGAGCGCATATTTCATTTGTCTCCTAGTTCACTTTACTAAATGACTTTTAAAAAAAATATTTACAACGGGCCCCAAGCTGCTCAAGAGTTTGAGCCAAACTCAAACTTTGCAGTTCAGTGAGAAAAAAAAAAATTACCACAACAGCATAATTGATTGACAGGGACGACGGCCCTCGTCTTTAGCATGAGGAAACGTCATACGACTTGGTTAGCTAGCATGCAGAAACGCGCGGTGCGGTTCGCGCGAAGAAACTTTGTACAACGTCGTCAGCAGAAACAAATCCATCGCGCGCATGACAAAGGAAGTGCGTGGCACGATTGCCGTAAAGAAAGGTACGCTTTGGTTAGCATGAGGAAACTTCATACGACATGGTTAGCATGCAGAAACACGCGGTGTGGTTCGCGCGAAGAAACTTTGTACGACGTTGTCAGCGGAAACAAATCCATCGGGCGCATGACAAAGGAAGCGCGTGGCACGATTGCCGTAAAGAAAGGTACGGTTTGGTTAGCATGAGGAAACTTCATACGACATGGTTAGCATGCAGAAACGCGCGGTGTGGTTAGCGCGAAGAAACCTTGTATGACGTCAGCAGAAACAAAATCCATGGCGCGTGTGACAAGGAAGCATGCGTGAAGAAAGGTACGCTTTGGTTAGCATGAGGAAACTTCATACGACATAGTTAGCTAGCATGCAGAAACACGCGGTGTGGTTCGCGCGAAGAAACTTTGTACGACGTTGTCAGCAGAAACAAATCCATCGGGCGCATGACAAAGGAAGCGCGTGGCACGATTGCCGTAAAGAAAGGTACGCTTTGGTTAGCATGATGAAACTTCATACGACATGGTTAGCATTTGGACGTTAGCATTATGACGTGTGACAAGGAAACATGAGTGAAGAAAGGTACGCTTTGGTTAGCGTGTATGACCTGGTTAGCATACGCCAAGAACGAAGCTAACCTCTTCGTTTTTTCCATCACGCTCGACCGCAAATAAATAAATCATTCAAACTCCGGGCAGGTTCGACGGAGGAATAAGATCCAAAAGAGAGAGTGGGAGAGAAAATGTCAGCCTTCCTTATCATTGAGACTTGATTGCTGTGGGATTAGAAGGCAATCAGCATGGCGTCACTATGGCGACCACTGCTTTTAACTCTTTATCAATGCCACACATCTTCATATAACTTGGAACACTTGGGATCACTTTAGATGGGAAATTGATCCCATAAAAAAAAAGGAAGGAAGGAAGGAAGGAAAGAGGAAGGAAGTGGGATGCATGCGGACATTCTTGTTCTTTGTGTTGTATTTCAATTTAATTTGTCTTTCAGGCTGAGACAATCAATTTATCGAGACGTGTGGGAAAGCGTGGGGGAAGGCTAATATTGTCAAAATGAATGCTTGACACATTATTTGGACATCTGTGTTAGTCCCCCCCCCCCCCCCCACCATCCCCCCCACACGATCATTCTTTTGGTTTCTACCATGTTGAAGCCCTTTTAAGTCTCACATTAATAAACAACCCAAGCTGCAGGTATTCATGCTATGAAGTGTTTTTTTTTTGCATACATGAATCGAATATATTCTTGTCATTTTAAATGTTCAAGAAAATGCCCCCCCTCCTGCTCCCCCCATCCCAATCCTGCTTTTTTCTCTTAAAAATTCGGACTCATTCCTTGTAACATTTACATAAAGCGATGACTATTTCACCCTGACATTTTGACTGGATACGCGCAGCACATTCGTGCTTTGGCTATTTGCGGATTCTGTTTTGGGAGCCCATCCGCTGTCATTTACGGCCAAATTGGACCATTTGTGATTTTCTGTAACATGGGGGAAGCGAGTAGGATTGACAGTATTTCTCTTTGGCAGGATAACATCTACAGTATGCCCATTTATCATATTTCAATGAACAGTTACAGTGAGCCCAAAATACGCCCAAACAAACATCAAACTAGTTGTACAGTCAAGCGACTTCTGCGTCGGAAGGAAGAAGGTTGTTCTGTGTGTGGGCGGAAATTCCACTGACAGTTTACACACGCGCACACACACACGCTCATCCAATCACAAATCAAAGAGCAGCTGTGTTCGATTTGTGATTAACAGTTAGGTGGGAGGGAAAGATAAGAATGCGGGCGGCCATATCTGATGTGGCCGCTTGGCTCATGATCATTTCGCCAAACTAGGACTAAAAACACAGCACTAAAAACTAAACGACCCCCCCCGTGGATTATGTTTTATTCATTCATTCATTCATTCATCTTCCGAGCCGCTTGATCCTCACTAGGGTCGCGGGGGGTGCTGGAGCCTATCCCAGCCGTCTCCGGGCAGTAGGCGGGGGACACCCTGAATCGGTTGCCAGCCAATCGCAGGGCACACAGAGACGAACAACCATTCGCACTCACACTCACACCTAGGGACAATTTGGAGTGTTCAATCAGCCTGCCATGCATGTTTTTGGAATGTGGGAGGAAACCGGAGCACCCGGAGAAAACCCACGCAGGCCCGGGGAGAACATGCAAACTCCACACAGGGAGGCCGGAGCTGGAATCGAACCCGGTACCTCTGCACTGTGAAGCCGACGTGCTAACCACTGGACTACCGGGCCGCCCTACACTAAATATTGATATCGTATTTCACAGACAAACAAAAAAAACCCCCACACCAACAACAGCAAGTACATTTTTGTAAAACCAGGGAACATTTTGAGTCTAATCAAGCTAGCAAAGGTGTTTCTGCATAGTTGGGCGCTATGCTAGTATGCAAGTGCAACAGGCTGAACAAAAAGTTAGCGTGAGTCCATATCCAGTTCCGCCCAGCTGAAGGAGAACATAAAAAAAAATATATATATATATTTTAAACGGGAGGTGGAGTGCGGGGGTGTTAAAAATTAAGTCGTGATTACAATTACAGGATATGACACTTTGCTGATTTGGAACCAAATTTGACAAAGGCGATCATTGGCGTCGATGGCGGCTCGCTCACCAGATCCCCAATCAAAAGTTTGTCGTGTATAATTTGATGCAATCACATTTCTCCACAGTCATCCAGTGCAATCAGGTAATCAGAGGGAAGCATTAACAAGACAAATGGAGTTGGAAAAAAAGTGGGTGCGCTCTGTTTTGCTGGAACTTCCCACCGAGAAGACCCCCCTATCCCGCCCCCCCACCCTCACACACACACACACCTCCGCCTGATTACCCCCATCACCCTCATACGGCGCCGCCCCGCCGCCGCCATGTTGGCTGCTGATTGACTTGCGTGTAAAAAGTCGGCAGGTAGATTATTACTCTTAGGGGCCATTGGTGTCAAGTGATTAGTCTGCGCTGCTTTCGACAGAACCTCATTAAGAGCGTTTCGCCACCTCTACTTTGACGATGACATCTGATTGGCTGATTGGCCTGCGAGCATCTGCACGACACGGCGACGCTCGCAAAGCTAAGCGGCGTCGTCTTACTACGTGGACGATTAGCTGACGTCGCTCTTTTCATGGGCAACACAGACACCTCAACAACGAAACACATACTGTATACGTTTTAGCTCTCATATTATTTTGTTGTTGTTTTTTTTAACCTAGAATGTAATTTGTAGGATTTTTAAAAAATACGGCGCACTGTTACTTGTGGTGTGGCATACTGACCACTCTGGTATCGAACTCGTAGCGCATTGATACGGTATTTATACTTGGTATCGACGGTATCGATATTTGGATCGATCCATTCACCATCTTGCACTGTATACGTTTTAGCTCTCATATTATTTTGTTGTTGTTGTTTTTTTTTACCTAGAATGTAATTTGTAGGATTTTTAAAAAAATGTGGCGCTCTGTTACTTGTGGCGTGGCATGCTGACCACTCTGGTATCGAACTCATAGCGCATTGATACAATATTTATACTTGGTATCGACTGTATCGATATTTGGATCAATCCATCCACCATCTTGCACTGCATCCGTTTGCATTTTATGATTATATTATTCGTTTGCATAAAAATCAAAGATTACTTTTGAGTTTTGGCCGAACCCGACGTGCACATTTTCTTGGACATCAATCTCCAGTCCGGAACCGGACGGATCCGTTTTTCGTCCTCAGTATGCTCTCAGGAGGCCTTCTTTGAGGTGGTTATAGTCGGCGCCATCTCAATATTCACTCTAAGATTTTCTTTGATTCTCAAAAAAATAAAATAATAAGTACCAATAAGAAAAGCAAGAGGACGTGAGTACAACAAAGGAGGCGAGCGAAAGCGTAATAGGCTCTCTGTTTGGTTGTGGGGCTCTTTACAACCATTCTAATTAAGGCCATCCAGAAACAAAAGCGCTGGATTGAGGCACTTTCTCATCAGAGTCTCTCCATGAGCCTCTTTTGTCATGAACACACAGCCAATTACAAAGCTCCACAATGGGCGAGCAGGGAGGCGCCGTGTGTGGAAGGGGGGGGGGGGGGTGTCTACTGAGGAGCCCCCATCAAGACTGCGCATGGATCGAAAACCTCAAAAAGAGTCCAGTGACTTTGCAGTCAAAACTAAGTGAAAACACAAAACAGAGATGGAAAACTCACCCAAATTGTACGCCCCCTAGCGGCAGCGGTCTTTCATGACAGCTTTGCCGTCTCTGCCTGCTTTTAAGTTTCTGCTGCGCTCTCAAGGACCAGTCAAATCAACATTTGCCAGGAGCAACTCAGGTTTCATCGATGACATTGCAAAGGCAGTTCAGCGTTCAGGCCCTGGTACATTACGCCCGTTGGCTACTGTAACGGCCATCGGATACTCAAAACTTGTCTTTCATGTTTACGAAAGGTCTTACATTATGTTCAGTTGATATCCGAAACTGTATGTGCGAGGACGGGGAAATTACGTCCACCAGATAGTCTGAATGTTAATGAAAACAGGTATGCTAACGTCTGATACGCTACTTTGTGTTTTAACGTGAGCAAAAAAACAAAAAAACGCATACATTCTGGACAACTGACAAAAACATTGGAAGAGCGTTACATCTAAACCCTGGGAAAGTGACTCGGCAAAATTGTAAATCGGCGTTGATTTGGTGACAGCGACATCGGCGGTGACGGTTGGAAAACAAACGGCAAATACCGCAGGACGATGCGCTTTTGACGACGCATTTAGCGGCCCAAGTCAACGCGCCGTTGGCGGCACCTTGATTTTTGTACACCCTCTCGTTCCTCCCGACCTCAAAAACAAGCTTGGAGCCAAAGTAAAGACAAGCCCTCCTTTCATTTCCTTTGCACCTCCAGGCCGTCGCTCGAGCGTTATCCCCCTGAAAACTGCGGCGCGCAGGCAGGCCGAGAAAACACAGATGGCCTCCACGTTCTCTTTTGACGTTTGGCTACGGACCCGCGATGGGAGGATTAAAAAATATATCTAAAAATAAGAAATAAATACCCATCACCACCATCGTCGTCGGGGTCTGACAAATGATAACGTAACCTCGTTACATTTAAAAGATGATTTTGTTGATAAATTCCAAACGACCAAAAGGCATCGTTTCCGTTTTGGGGTGATGCGTTTGTGGCGCGTGGGAAATATGAATGCTATAAAACGTGCTCATCTTTCGAGTGTGTGTCTTCTTCATGTTTGCAGACAAGAGAGTAGCGGACTCATTTGAGCCGCACGACGACCAAAACAAGACTTTCTTTCATTAATAAGGAAACGCGAGACGGTGGCTAATGTGATCAAAACGCGGGGGCGTTCGGCGGCAAAAGAGGCAGACCTTTGTTGTCCGCTTCCTGGCTGACAGGAAGTGAGGGGACGCGCTCGCGGTTTTGATCACGGCCCGCTGACGGACGAAAATGGGGGATCACAGAAGATCATAGTGGGGCTCGATGACAACAGGCCAATTTGCATGTCCCTGCGCTTCGCCGGCGAGCCAAAATCTGTCTGAGAATCCTGGGAACGCCGCAAAGCCGCACGGAGCTTCCCACCGGACCCAAAATAAAGAAATAAATAAATAAAAAGGACTTTACTCTTTGAATATTGAAAATTAAATCTTATATCGATATATAAAAGGCTTCTATTCTCATGTTTTCTTGTCCAAATTCAACTTTGTTCTTCTAAAACGCCGATATTCTCCTCAGAATTTTAAGCTCTTTCCAAGAAATAATGACGACTCTTTTAGGATCTCAACTTTTTGCACTTTTGCAAAAAAATCTGACTTGAAATTTTAATTTTAGTAAGAAAAAAATATCCATTTTAATTTTAAATTATTTATTTAAAAAAATAAAAGACAAATTTGTTTGTTTTTTTAACATTTAAATTGTTTTTATTTTGTCAAATTTATGCTTGAAACAACATTTATGCCTGGAAAAACATGGCGTCTTTTTTTTTACTTTAAAAAAACAAAACTTTAATTTTATTATTTAATTGCCCGCCTAAAATATTATTGTTATGTCATGCTGTAAATACAAGTTTAATCAAGCCACACCCCCAAGAAATTATTCATTCATTTTTTTTAATTAAAAAAATATCTATTCTGAAAATAAAAATGTCTTTAATTGCGCAACAGTGACTGCTTCAATGAACTTAATCCTTAGTTGATTCTCCCGACCCCAATCTCAAGCTACAACTTTCGTGGCCCAATTGTAGTCACAAACAATTTCTTTCAGATAATCTCTGATGCCGTGCGACGCTAGTCCAGGACGAACAGTAAAAAAAAAAAAAACCCAGAGACATTCCAAAGTGTCCGTTTCAGCCTCAGATTAGCCGGGCCGAAAGCAAAACAACGGACGGCGCGCTAACAAAAGCGTTCTCGCCCGCCCGCTTATGACTTTAGGCAGGCACATCTGCAAGTCATCCACGGCGAGCAGGCCAGGTGGGACGCGCCCGCCCGCCCGCTACATTGCACACTTTGCGGCGCTAATGCATTGCAAACACGCCTTGGCCTTTGAGGTGCACGGCTAGTGTTTCCCCCGACGTTACTGAATTAAACAATCCAAAGCCGGCTCCGTGTTTTGCTTTGCTTTTCGTTGCGGGACGTTACCTTGCCGACGCATATTTCCTCCTCCTCCTCCTCC
Organism: Hippocampus zosterae; assembly: GCF_025434085.1. Classification (NCBI taxonomy): domain Eukaryota; kingdom Metazoa; phylum Chordata; class Actinopteri; order Syngnathiformes; family Syngnathidae; genus Hippocampus; species Hippocampus zosterae. The sequence goes on from NC_067458.1 coordinate 23,394,991, forward strand.
TCTTTTGCTTTTTCTGGCCATCTGATGAAGAAGTCGTCGTGGCACTGATGTTCTTCCTATGTCGAAAAATAACATGTCATTCTTGTTTTATAACTTTTTTAAAAAGCCATATTTAAAATAGACAAAAAATTCCATTCAAAAACATTTTTGGCGGGTTAAAAAAAAAGTATCCTTTTTCTCGAGAAACTTTTAAGTTTTTAAAAATATATTTTCTGAAAACAAATGAGAATCTCTTTTTTTTCCAACTAAAATGTAATATTTTGAGAATAGTTTATTTTTAAAAATAAAGCCCTAAGATGACTTTATTCTTATAATGTTACTTTTATTTTCTCTTAATATTAACAATAAAAAAAAATACAAGTCAGACGCCATGATCATAATATTCCGCCTAATATGAATTAAATCATATTTATCGTTTGGAAAAAAGTGGCACAATATTACAACAATAAAGTCCTATTTTGGCCACATTAGGTCGATCCTCAATATCGAATGAGATCTCGAAAATTGATAAAGCGAAAGCATCCAAATCCCACTGGGCGATAGAGCAAGCAGCCAAATCAAAGATCAGCCTCTCTCCCAAAAATCTATTAAAAATCTGCTTATGGTCATCATGTATTTGGTATTGAGCGGTTTATTTTTCCGATTTATCTCCAAGGATTGGCTCCGTCGCCACAGAACACATTAAAAACCTGAAGGGAGGCATGGCAATGCTTGAAATTATATTATATGTATATATATTAAAGATGAGAATGAATTCTGTTTTTTAAAGGAAAAAAAGCATTTCTCTATTTAAAAATTGAGAAAAAATTCGAAAAAAATCTGTTTCCTGTAGTTTACAGGGAAAAAGACGTAAAATCTTGAAAAAATACAGCTGTACTTTTTACGAATGGTATGTTGAGAATATAGTAGCATTTTATAGAGAATCAAGGTCTCGTATTGCAAAAATAGCCACAATTTTTGTCAACAGAAAAGCCGCATTGAGAAAATAGATATTTAGTATGGCGGATTTCTTTGAGTCGAAAATTTTTTTTTTTAAAAAATCATAATGTTAGGAGACAAATTTAGGCTATATTCACGCTGCAGGGCTGACGCCCAATTAGATTTTTTTTCTTAAACACGGTCTTCTTATGTACTCGTTCACATTACAAAAACAAATGCGATTTATAATGTACACCCCCCCGCACCTCCAAAAGTCACTTGGCACAGCGATTACGGAAGTAAATATGGTCCAGCATGTTGGGACTCATTTTGACAGCACATAACGCGAGAGAAGCAATGCGGGAGGAGGTAGAAATATTTTGATGATGTTGAGGCGAGGGGGATGTTTTTGAAATTTCTCGAATGCAACATGGGTTCCAAAGCTGACTTTTCACTTTGTAAAATCAAAACCAAAACCTGTATTAAAAACTTTGAGCACAAAGTAAAACTTGCCATGTTTTTGTGTGTTCACATGGAGCACCCGCCAGGGAATTTCTGGTAGGAAGGGAAAACAAAATCGTGATAAAAAAAAACCCAAAAAAGAACATAAGAGGAAATCTAGAGTGGGGATATCGTAATGAGTTCCACCTGTTTCCTTGAAGCTGGCTCCAGTTTCCCTGCACAAATGCATGCAGATTAGCCATCAAAGACCCTCGCTGCCGACTTTGCCACGACCACTCAATGGACCCTTTGTTGCCCGTTGTCAGGAGGGTGGGGGCGTGGTGGTCCCCACCAGAGGGGGAAACACAAACAGGCGCACTTACAGTACAGGCAGAAGTCGGCAAGTCACGAGGTCAGGCCTGAAAAGACAAAGAAAGTCAACCATTTTGGGTTCAGGCGGCCATGTCAAGGTCAGGTTGGACATTGCCAGGGGTCCGTTAAAGACAAACTTGATGCAGAAGTTATTTTTTCAGTTGAGCTCTGACTTGGAAATTCAGTCCCGGACACCATTTTGAAATTTGGTGGCCATGTCTGTCACGAGTTAATCCGCAACAAAGTCGCAAGAAGTCATTGCGGGACAGAGACCGTAAGTTTGGTGGACACATGCTCATTTTGAAACCACCTTTACCTATCAACATGAAATTTGGTAGACATGTTTACGATGAGAAGACCCACAAAAAGTCTCAAAAAGCCATGTCTGAAGACACAATTCGGACATGATTCCCAAATGGCCGTTTCAGAGTCCATTTCGACCATTTCCCAGGACACTTCAAACACAAACTTGAACTAGATTTTAGGTATGTCTGTCATGAGTAACCCCACCCCCACAAAAAAAGTCTGAAGACGCCATCCCTGAAAAGACACAAAAAGTGTGACATTTTGGTTTCAAGTGGACATTATTTTAGCAGTTTTTGGTGGTCTTTCAAAGACTAACTTGTCCGGTGGCTTTAAAAAAAAAAAATCAGCCAGTTTCACGGTCGACGTGAAATTTGGTCAGCATGTGTAAAAGAATCTCAAGATGCTATGTCTAAAAAATCTGACATTTTGGTTTTGGTTTACATGAAATGATGAAATCATTTTTCCAAAGTCATTCAAACACACGCGCTCCAGGGATTGTTTTGGGGGTAAATTCACAGCCTTGAAGTCACTTAACATGAAATTTGCTAGGCATGTCAGTCATGAGTAGACCCACAAAAAAGTCTCTACAAGCCAAGTTCAAAAAGACACAGGAAGTCTGACATTTCGGTTGGACATGGCCACGTTAAGATCATGGGGCAAAGTCCTGCGCTCTTCCGTCGACAACCTGCGACTAGGGAATTCGGCCAACAACACAGACGGCCTACCCCCCAATTTTTTTTTCCTCCCTACGTGTAGTCTAACGTTTATGACAATGATTGTCCCCATTATCGCCCCTGCGACAACTTCCTGATTAGATGATTAGTAGAATCATTTAAGGTCGCCTTCGAGGAAGGACACAGGCACCGATGCAGTGTCATGGAATGCATCTCACCAAGAGTCCAACGCGGAGTAGGAGGAGGGCGAGAGCAGGAGAGCCCATTCGGCATTCAGGCGCTAATTAGAAAAATTAGATCTATGAAAGGCGGCGAGTGATCAAGGCCTTCAGCCTGCGCCTGTGTCGCTCTGCAGCAGCACAAAGAGCAGGCAACAATGAGGCGGGGATGGAGGAGAAGGGACGGTGGGGGATAGCAGATAAATAATTTAATCCATTATCTACTCTGCAAAGCTCATCAGCACCGACACACAATGGATTCAATTGCTGATTCTCCGCCAGCCTCCAGCAGGACGAGAAAGAGGGAAAGGGTGGGCAGAATAGCGGAGGAGCAGCAGCAGCAGTGTTGGGTGTCTTCTACCGCCAAGGTCAAACGACAATAGAGCAATCTAATTAAGAGTTTCCCCGCACGGGGTCAGCCTCGTATTGTCCATTAGCTATTACATCATGTCCCGCCTGTCAGTGAATGAAAGATGCTTATTAAACGCTCCCTCCAAACTCCCAGCCGGACAAACACACTCCCCCCCCCCCCCCCCCTCTGCCGCTTTAATTGATGAGTGTTTCCATAAAGTCGTCCGGCTTGAATATGCCAACGCTTCTCTTGCAGTGGGATGGTCACCGGTCACAAAGCTTTCATATGAGAGAAATCTAACAAGCTTATGTTCACGGTGCTCACCGTCAAACAGGTGACGCTGCTCAGTAGGTAGCTAGGCAACATGCTGGCGCGACATAGCTGGTAGCTAACCTGCTTTGTGACGCAACATGCTCACAACCTAACAAGTAGCTACTCAACGTTTGTCGCTAGCATGTCGTCGATCATACCTACTTGGCGGCGTAGCTTGTAGCTACTCGCACTATGTTGCTAGCATAGCGTCTATGAAGCTACCTAGCTGATAGTTACTTACCAATATCACTATTCAGGGTAAATTCGGAAACCCCTTAACAGGACTCTGAGAACGGGTGTGTTCGGAGAGGCAGAGCGTTCTCCCTTGCCATTAATAGCCAAAGGTATCATATGTTACAAACCAATCAGCAGCTCATGCTTGAACTGTTTCCTTCTGTGCTGCTGGATAATCTGAATGCACCGCGTCGCTAGCTTAGGTGGCCACAGCATGCTAAAGCACTCCTATTTTGTGGAACTCTGAATAACCAAACGGCACATTTGGACAATTCTCAGAGTTTCCGAATGGTGGAAGTGGAGCAGAGTGTGCTTGGAGCTACCTATATTAGCCTCCGTACCAACTTAACAATCTAGCTGGTAGCTATACGCAACCTACCAATTCCACTCCCACGTTGCATATCTGGAAACTACTCATCTCAGTCACTATTTAAGCAATCAAATACATGCATAGGTGAGTAGCTAGCAGGTTGCTAAATATGTTCAGTCACAGGGCAATGCTAGCAAGATAGGTTGCTGAGAAGCTGCCAGCTCAATCGCTAAATAAGCAGGCTTGGCAACGTGATCGTGAAGCAACTTGGTGAGTAGCTACCAGTTGTTGGATAAATATTAACTAAGTGATATTGGATATGAATCTCTTCAACGTCCAAAATGGGAACTATGACGTTAGCAGATAATCAAATGATTAGTTCAGTGACGCTAGCATTTAGCTCAGTACTGCCTAAGTGCAGCCTTAGCATAGCCAGCCATTAATCCTATTGGGGGACCTTTAATGTGCATCAGACCAGAAGGCAAGTATCCATTAAGGGATGAATTTGGCCCAGCTTTATGATGGTGTCCATCATCTCCCCCCCCCCCCCCCCCTCCCCAGCTTCATCCATCATCTGCACCAAGGCTTTCTTGGCTCACTGCCTCTGACATGCTGGCTTCCATTTTACCTCCCATTCTGACAAATTTGCATACAACAAGAGTCGTTACATGCCACCCAGCGACCCATCCATTGAACGGTCGGTGGTCCCCTTTGGCCATGTGGGGGCCCAACAAGCTGTCTCGGATCTGCTCCGTTTGCTTTATGGAGCAAGAAGAACCCGCGGTGTGAAGGCTGCACTCAGAGGACAAAAATCTGAATCCCGCCCCCCGCTACACTTTATGAGTCATTAAATTCCATGAAATACATTTGAAGATGTATTGGATCCCACTTGCATATACTGTATAATCTTTCATGTGCACGCTGCGATCCAACATCAATAGTCGAACACTTCTAATTTCAAGAATGAGCTCTTCAAAAGCTGTTGAAAATTGATGTGAAAGGGGGGCATCAGTGACTACAGCGAGCAGCTATTCCAAATATTTTTCTTGTTCAACACACATAACTCTTTGGTATCTAAGTTACACATTAGTGTTGACACGTGAGTCTTGATGGGCGGGTAATGTTAGTTTAAATTTGGTCAAAACAAAAATGTAATTTCCGCCGGATTTCAATGAAATGTTTGTTTTTCTTACATTTTGTCTTTTTTTAATCAGCACCTCAATCATTGTCAAAAATGTACTTTCTTAGGAGTTGTCTTTTCTGAAAATGGTGAGTACAGAATAAGTTTAAAAAAAATACTATCTGGCAAAATGGACCTATATTCGTTAACAAAACCAAAACGTTCCTGATATGATCACGCGGCTTGAAAAAAAAAAACTGTCCTTAAATTGTCTATAAAGTGAAATACAGCGTAATGGAACCATTGTGCTCATTTCGAAGAAGCTCGTCATTATTATTATTATTATTTTTTTTTTAAAGTGCCTGTTCACAGAACATTCTCCCGATTCTGCGCCAGTGGCATCATTACACACAAGCAGCGGAACAAATTGTCCGAGGCCAAGTGAGAATATTGATGTCCAAGTGATCCTAATGGCGTCATTTGTGGCCCTGATGCTAATGCGCCATTAGTGTGTTCCGTTAGGCGGACCTCAGGTGCATTCGGGGGAACTTGCTGAACTGTTTCTCAGGCCAGACTGAAGAGCAAGACTCGACAGGTAGAGCTGTGGCGACCTCTGGTGGCGAATGATAAAACGTTTGATTTTAAGACAAAATGCACACGATGCGAATGAACCTGGTGAAATGATTGATATTTAGCCGTTGCAATATTTTTGGGCGGCCCGGTAGTCCAGTGGTTAGCACGTCGGCTTCACAGTGCAGAGGTACCGGGTTCGATTCCAGCTCCGGCCTCCCTGTGTGGAGTTTGCATGTTCTCCACGGGCCTGCGTGGGTTTTCTCCGGGTGCTCCGGTTTCCTCCCACATTCCAAAAACATGCATGGCAGGCTGTTTGAACACTCTAAATTGTCCCTAGGTGTGAGTGTGAGCGTGGATGGTTGTTCGTCTTTGTGTGCCCTGTGACTGGCTGGCGACCAATTCAGGGTGTCCCCCGCCTACTGCCCGAAGACAGCTGGGATAGGCTCCAGCACCCCCCCGCGACCCTAGTGAGGATCAAGCGGCTCGGAAGATGAATGAATGAATGAATGAATATTTTTGGAGGGGACTGTTGCTGGTCACTTACTGGCTGATGTAAAGGAAAAAGTTTAGAAAAAGAAGGGAGTGGGGCGAGGGGGGGGGGGGCTACTTTGGTCTCATTTTCATAACAGCAAAAACTAGCTTGTCGTTGACTGGAAAGGTCTTGAAAGCACGATTGAATTGGATGGAAATGCTGTGTTCCTAATTAACCTTCAAGCTCATCAGCCACAATCAATAGAGTTTTTCCCTCTAATTGAGACAGAGTAATTATCAGACTGTATTCATCTGCTTAATGAAACAATGTTCCAATATGCCTGCGGCAAGATGCTTAATTGAGTTCCATTTTTTTCCTCCCTCCTCCCCCCCCAGACAGTTCCAGACTTTCCTGTGTGTCGGCGGCCTCAAAGCGGCGAACGGGTGCCGCGGACCGCTGGAGCGTGAAACTCACTGATCGGACACCTCGCTCATGCAGTTTTGTGGATCACCGTTCCTGTGAGAGGCATGGGGGGGGGGGGGGAAGGGGGGGGGGTTCTAGCGCATCAAGTACACACTGATGACTGACACGCGCAGGTTATTGTGACAAATACTGATGAGGAGTGAGCAGGGACAAAATGGCAAAGGGGGTATTACCCAAGGACAAATAAAACACTGATGCTGTGATGATGTAACCGTATGAGTAGTCATATAGTTTAGAAAGTTAAAAAAAAACAGTCTTACAATAAACGTTTTGTTAAAAAGTCAAATTGCATTAATATTAAAGTCCAATATTTCAGGAAGTGTTTTTGGTTTTCGAAAAATGTTGCGATCTTATGAGAATACACTTGGAGTACATTACAGTTTAAATTTTAAAAAAAAAACTAATTTTCTTTGAAACTTTTTTAAAGGAAAAAAATGGTCCAACCTTACATGCAAAAAAATATTTGGTGAAAAATGTAATGCAATTTCTGAAATTTTATGACCTCAGTATCATGACTACACGATTGTTTTTTTTGAGGCGGCCTGTTTTAGTTGAGTTTTTATGAGTTTCCGTCACGTTCAACATCTTTTTAGTCTTGTCAAGTCTAGTCGACTAAAAGTCTGACCATTTTTAGGCGGATTATTCTTATTTTAATCAGAATTTTCCATGACTATTTTAGTCGACAAAAACTGATGACATTTTGCACGTCACACAACGAAACACATTTGTCAGATAGTTCGTCGTCGTCGTCTTCTTCTGAGCCAAATAATACGCTGCCCGTCGGGATTGAGGAGAAGACGTCATTTTACGACAGGTGTGAGACTCAACATGTCCCCTTTTGGTGAACAAAAATGAAGAAACATTTTAGTTGTTATTTCATAAACCACATTTTTAGTTTTAGTTATCGCACAGGACCAGCATTTTTGTTGCGCCTCGTCTCGCTCACACGATTTGTCTTGTTCACGAAGATACTTTGTCCTATTTTTCCTTGATGGACAGCATGACTAAATCTACACTCGCTTCTTTGAAAAACTTAATTTTTCTCACAAAATATACAATCTTCTTCACATCAACAACAACTACAACTATTTGTTTGCACCCTGGTGACTAATTTTTTTTATAAATTCTGGAAAGGAACACCCTTTCTCATATTCCGACTATTTTCACAAGTAGAAAATGCAATTACATTCTGCTGTTTATGATTCTTTCCACTCTGAGATGGATAATTTTCTTAAGACACATTTTCTTCCACAGATTATCCAATTTGCCTTCCCCCCCAAATTATACCATTTATTTCTTCAAAATAAATATTTTTTTCCCTCTGAAAAAAAAAAAAAAGTATCACCCCCTTCCTTATCTCAATGTCACCGTGTATATCGGAATAGTTGTTATGCTCGTGTAATTACCGATGTTGTATCGATGGTTATTTTGTTCAATATTCTGAAAAGCATTTCGTTGCAGCCAAAGCTGCGTAAATAAACATCTATTGGGCTGGATCTGTAACAAAGCACGGTAAGAAAAGCCAAGACAACATTTGTCGGTAGGTGTTTATGTCTGAAATGGAAGCGGACATGATGAAATACCAAAAAAACAAAAAGAAAATCAAAAATGATTGTTTCGAGTGCCAACACCAGAAGACGATCCTATTAATAATCCCCATAAAAAGGCACAATCATATGTACGACCCTGAACTCGCCGCTTTTGTATCGTCACGCTCCAAAATCGACCCCAAGATGGCCGACTGCCGATGATGGCACGGCACAGAGACAAAAGTATTGGGACAAAGACCTCCTCATGAAAACAATATATACGTTTTCGGGAAATTCAAGCCTTATAGGTGACAAGTCTGTAAAATATCTGTGCTCTTAGACGCCTGCCGATATCGATTGACGTGAACCGCAGCTTGACGGACGTCGGCATCGAATTGACGCATCGCTTAAAAGCCACGTCCCCATACTGAGGCCCACGTGGTCCATATTTGTGCAAATGACCATTCGGATGTCGATGTCGTTCGACGCAAGCTTACGGTCTTGATATTTGCTCCATTAAAAGCAGTTTGCTCACATTTGCACTGCTGTCGTTGAAGTCTCGCTGTGCGTTTCTGTAAACGAGCTCGAGAAATGCAGCGTATAAAAAAACTCCTCGTCTGTTTGACCAGTTCCTCAGCAGCCACTTGAAATGTGCTCATCGACGCTAAAGTCGCTTTTCACAGTCGGGTTTTACCCCATGGTGAAAACAAAACGAAACAACACTATTTTATTACCTGTAAACAGTCCTGGAATCCAGCATGTGTGTGTCTTGGTCCTCCCCTCCGCTGCTCCTCAGGCGGCTTTGGGGTAGATCTTCTCGTAGAAGAAGCTCTGCGGCAGCACGAGGAGCTCGCCGTCCTTCTCTCGGACGGCGTGCGCCCGCACGAACTGGAACTGCTCCAGTGCAAACTCGTAGAACTCGTTCTCGATCTTCCAGATCTTGGACTGCTGGAGTTTACCGATGGTCTCCCGGGTGGGGAGCTTCTTCTCGGTGGTCTTGCGCAGGTGCGACTTCTTGCCTGGGAGGACAACAGGGTGTTGACGACCTCGGGAGGGTTACTTTTCGCGGTGGAGGAGGTTTGCGTGTTGGTACCCATTTTGTAGAGGTCGATGGCACCCTTGAAGAAGCGCGGCAGCGCGGCCTCCAGGATCATGATGAAGTCCTCCAGCTCCTCGGTCACGCCCACCAGGAGATACTCGTTGACCAGGTTGTATTTGGCCTGCTCCAGCGCCCAGCGACTGCCAACGTTCCTGAACGCATTGGCAACCGATGTCTTGTGCACGTAGCGCGTTTTCCAGAGACGGGCGGTCCCGCAGACGAGATTTTGCTCTGATTTGGAAGCCAAAGATTTGATGCAAGCACTGCATGCTGAACTCATCTCACTTCAAGCAGCAGTTTGGCGCTTAGGCAACAAATCATTCATGCCGTTTGTGTCCACTCCCAGTCAAAGTTTAGTATCAAACTCAAAATAAAACCACCGCACAGTTATTAACACTTATTTCATTGGGTTTAGCTTAATGCTAACACACAATGCAAATCACCATAGAGGAGTTAACCAAACTAGCATTTGTGTTGCAATTTGATCACCTGGGGTAATAATAATAAAATTTGATTTATACTGCAAAATAATTGATAATGAAATTCATCTGAAATAATGCCCCGTTTTTGTGTCAAGGAACGGAACGAAAAATAAAACGACCGCACAGCTTTGCCTTATTTCATTGGGTTTAGCTTAATGCTAACAAACAATGCAAACCACCATAGAGGTGTTAACCAAACTAGCATTTGTGTTGCAATTTGATCACCTGGGGTAATAATAATAAAATTTGATTTATACTGCAAAATAATTGATCATGAAATTCATCTGAAATAATGCCCCGTTTTTGTGTCAAGGAAAGGAACGAAAAATAAAACGACCGCACAGCTTCGCCTTATTTCATTGGGTTTAGCTTAATGCTAACAAACAATGCAAAACACAATAGAGGTGTTAACCAAACTAGCATTTGTGTTGCCGTTTGATCACCTGAGGTAATAACAATAATAAATGTTGATTTATACTCATATTTATACGATCTGAAATAATGCCCTTTGAAGAAACGGACCCCCCGCCCCAAAAAAATACTTCACCACCCTCTGTTTTTACGCAGTACAACATTAGCCAGTGCTATTTTCCTCCTGAGAAACCACACGACAAATATTTTGTGCTCACCAGCACTCTGACTGGTGTCCGCAGAAGAAGGGAATCTGCAGCCAGAGTTTCTCGGGGGCGCAGTCAGAGCCGCCGGAAGCCACGCACTCGTCGAAGGTCTGAAAAGACGCAGAAGAGGAACCGTATGATGCAGGGTTTCAAAACCCTTTTCCCCAGGAGCGAAAGAGCACCTTCTTGTCGCCTTGCTTCCTTCGCCGCAGGCCGGGCCGGTAGTCGTCACCGAAGCGTAGGAAGTAGTAGTAGGACACCAGGCGCTCGATGGGATCTCGCACCACATTGATGTACAGCGGCTTCCCCTTGACGGCGTACCTAACAACAAAGAGCCTTGCTTGCATGACAAATGTTAGCACAAGTATGCAAGAAGGTGGTGACTCTCACTTGGAGAAGTCCAGGTAGGCCACGTGGCCGTGATAGAAGCCGGGCTTCATCCCTCGCCAGGACGTGACGTTGTGAACAAAACGCATCTGTATTCAAAAAGACACAAAGTCCACCATTTGTTAGTGCTTTTTTTTGTCGTCTCTTCCGTCCGCTCTCAAACTGAGAACCAGATGGTGTTGGCATTGCTTTCGCTTCTCGTCCGTAGCTGCTTTTCATCATACAGTGGAGGATTCACCGCACAGTTCAGTGGTCGCACCTGGTCCTGGAGGGACATGACGGGGTTGTTCTTGGTGGTGTTGATGTGCAGCACGTGGAAGCGGTTCTTGGCGCACAGGTCGTACGCGATGTTGGTGAAGGACGTGCTGGCCGTTTTGGGCACCCGGTTGTAGATGATCACCGTGTCGTCGTCAACATCGTCGTCATCTTCCGAGAGCCCGCGACGGCCGTCTTCGCCGTGGTGCTGCGGCTCCACCTCGGAAAATTCGTGTCTGGCCATGGCGCGCTCTGTCGGATGAACGCACATCAACGTAATGAGCTTAAAAGTTAAACACAACTGAACTTGGACGGAAAATTATTTCGACTTACCACACTTCATCGCTATCTTTAGGTCTATTAAACATGTTTGCGTCATTAGGTGACATGTAGGCCACTATGAGGACATTAGATAATTGCTTCTCCTTCTCCACATTGTAATCCCGAAGCGTGTGGGGGGTCAACTTCCTAAGTGCCGTTACATCATTTGATAGGCTAATCAACTTTTTTATTGTATCATATTTTTGATCATCTATAAAAAGTAAGTGTGAAACATCCTGTTGAAGTTAATACTGGGCAGGAAAAAAAGTACAAAAGCCTATGTTTGGTTTCATGTGGAATACAAATTAAAAACAGAAATTATTATTTAATAAAAGTCTTTGTCGAGCAGCCTTGAATTCCAACTTTCCAAATACCTTACCTAGTTTGGCTCTGGACTCTTCCAGTCTTTGGATCTGGTTCTCGATGAAGAGCATGGTGACAGTGAATGTCAGCACGGCCAAAAGCTGCAATTTGGGCGGCGTCATGACTCTGAAGAGCCCCATTAAGCACCCACGACGAGCATCACCACCGCTCGGAGCGAGGAAGGGAAGTAGCCTCGGTCCGGTCCGCTACTGGCGTTAAATCCTCAGAGACCCACGGACCGTCGCTGCTGCCTGACGTTGACCACGTCTCACCAAACTAAAAGGATTCCGCCCCCACAATCTGAGATTAAAATCTGACGTTTGGCGCCATGACTTGATAGACGTTCAAGTGGAGTTCGACTTGTTAGCTTCTCCTCTAAATGCTACTCTTGTTCGCGTCAACTATAATGCGTTGACAAGAATGTGAAGAAAACGCGGTCAAAAGTGAACGTAAACAATTGTTTTAGTGTTAGTACTCGACTGCTAGCTTGTGGCTAAAAGTGGCGAGTGACGTCATTTCCGCATCCTTCTTCGTGTACAAATGGAGGTAGACAGTCTGACGTTTGAGCTGCAGTGCGCCACGGATTGGAGCCAAACAAGTATTATCTGAAACTTGTACTGTGTTTAAAATTAGATGACATTTCGAGTTTCTCAATTAGAAAATGTAAGACGTTACGAAACGCGAGTGTTGGGAAGTAACAAAGTATAAATACTTTGATTTTTATCGATACTTGAATAACTTGTTACTTTGACTGCCTTGGTTTCAAGTTGGACGGTACTGTAGATTTCAGACTGTCTTGTACTTAAATACAGAAATTGAATCCATAATTACACCCCCCCCCCCCCACACACACAAGTATCTGTACTTCTACTTCAGTGCAGTGTGAGAACCTTCGCCATCTCTAGTGTCATAAAAGATAACATTCTGCACTATCCGTGTAGATTTCTTGAATTCGGGCGTGATGGTGTTTCCTGCCACTAGATAGCGCCAGAGTTGCATTAACAGACCCCCCACCCCCCAACAACTGGAGTACCTGTACAGTAATGGGTTTAGATGACTTTGGTTTAATAGCACATTCTTTAGTGTAATTATTTGTATCATGCAGTCGTATTACGCAGGTAGCTTCCATTATAATTTGCAGCATACAGTTACGTTGAGCTCACAGTTAGTTTTTTGTGTGTGTGTGGAATTAACTGCAGTAGAGATTGAAGTACAAAAACAGGACATTGTCATTTGTACCGTTACACACGCACAGACTGTGAGTGGTCAATATATTGTCAGCGAGATCACACACGTTGACAGCTACATTGTTTGTTAGTTGTGTCACAGCGTTAGAGTACATTGAATTGCTAGTTTTTTAGCGTTTTTTGCGACAGCATGCAGTCACAGCATACAATTCCATTTCAATCCGAGTGCCACTACGTACATTGTCATTGTTATATCATACAGAGACAATAGATTGTCATCATCGGGTTATTTCTAGGACATTAACTACAACAGAGACTCAAGTATGAGAACAAAGTATGTGACAATGACATAAAATTTTAGCCTTGCAGGTATTCCCTTCCTTTCTTCCTTCAAATTGTGAAGCTTAAAAAAAACGTGAAAAAAGAATGAGCCATTCCATTCTGGCTGCACACTTATTACTTCCATTAATTGTACCCATCAAGAAATGTGATTTCACGCACACCATTTTAAAGCCTTTAAAGTCGGTTCCCTGGGAAATAAAGACACCTCCCGCGGGGTTAGGAGGAAGCAACACTCTCGTCACACTGCAACAAAGCCTTCAATAAAAAAAAATTAAAATTAAAAAAAAGAAAAGAAGGAAAAAGTGTACACTCGCCCGAATCAATGGCGTGGAAACAAGGCGCCCGCCAATTACCTCATTCATGTTGCTTGTGCTGCAGGCCGGCAGATAACGTAGCACACAAGCGTGGATAGACCGTGATGACCAACGCGTTTACTCCCGATAACGCTAATAGGATAAACAACACATTGCTTGCTTGCTCCCTGATGTTTTGTTTTGATCATCTCTGGTGTGATAGCCTCAGACACGCATTCCATTGTTTGCATTTGTTTTCGTCCCGTTCCGTGCTCAATTGAAATTAATTTCCCGCTACAACAAAAGTTAAGGGCAACGCGGTGGTTATTAACATGTTTGCCTCACAGTTCGGGGGTTTCAATCTGGGCTCTGGCAGGTAACTGAAACAAGCTAATTAGCCGCAAGCTAATGAGCTGGATTTGTTTCCAGATGGATAGATAGATAAATATTCTCGCTGACAGCTAAAGGATCTATTGTATTGTTTTGTATCATTTTATATCCCCCCCACCCCCATTAATTATCTACAATAACTGGGACTGAGTGACTCACTAACCAATGACTGTGCCCATCTGCAAGAGGACTGTAACCTACAAAATTGAAGGAAAACAGTTAATTTGTTTGTTTTCTAACAATCCAGATACCTAACAAACTGATTGACTGACTGACCACCGCCCCGGCCCCACTTCCCCAATTCAAGTGGACATTAACCTCCTGACAAAATTGCTTCGACGTTAGCTTTGAAGTTTTCCCAGTAATTAAATGACCAAGCGACTGACTGATCGGCTAACTAAGCAACCAGGAGACTCTGGCCATGTATGTGGACTGTAACCATGTTTAAGTGACTGACAAACTAACCCGTCAACCATAAGGCGTATTTGTGGGACTAAAAATGTTCACATTTTCAAAAGATCTGAAAGCCTTCCTGTATGCTAATGTCCATATAACGTAACATTTGTGTCTGGAACAAAATGGCCCTGCTACCACCCACACAAATTGTTGCTACCATGCCGCTAGCGCCTTTGCCGACAAAACGAAAAAGCCCCAAATGAGAGTCCATCCCTGAACGCAGACAAGCGCGACCCGCCGTGGCATAATCTGCCTTCATTTTCTGCCATCTTTGTCGGCGCTGAGGGGAAAAGTTTTTACAAAGACGCCAACTTGGGATTTTGGCGAGCGCAGTCAAGAGCTTCCATTAGCAGCAGGCCACAATAAGAGCAGGCCACAATAAGAAAACACTAGAGAGAAAAAAGAGGGAGCGGTGTCCTGGAAATGATGAAAGGCAGTGTCAGGAAATGGTAGAAAAATGCCCCATTTATTTTCTTCCGCCTTTCCGTAAAAAAAAAAAACGCGAATGGGTTTTTATGCCGTGAGGTGTGAGTTGCGGTACCCTTCGGCGAGCACTAGAGGGCAGACGAGGCCTAACACTGCAGGAAGTAAAATGCTCACAAGCCTTTGATACGGCAACATTTGAAGTCAATGTTATCACCAACACTGGTAGTGATGTTTTTTTTTTCTTTTTCGTCATTTTTTAAAAAGTACTTAAGCTACGTCTTATTTAATTTTCATGAACTTTTTGTGTTTTTTGTGTGATTAGTTCTTGGTTAAAACCCAGAATGAAATTTGTAAAAACATTTTTTAAAAAATATATCGTATTTATTTTTTAAAAGTAGAATATCTCTCTCTCTCTCTCTCTCTCTCTCTCTCTCTCTCTCTCTCTCTCTCTCTCTCTCTCTCTCTCTCTCTCTCTATATATATATATATATATATATATATATTATATATATATATATACACACACACACATCATTGTGAACAGCAGCATTAGCGAGAAAGTCAAAGCTGCAACGACAAATCCACCCATCGTGTTACGTTTGAAGGATGGCATCAAACTAAAAAAAATAAAAATAAAAAATCCCCCCCCCCCCCCGAGTAATTAACCAATCAGGGCGCGTCAGGGCGGTGTGACAGAGTGCGGCCGTCGCCGGACGACAGGCGGGCATCCGTTAGGCTTTCACATCTAAATGAGCGAGCCAATTAACTGGGCTAATAGCTCTCTCCTGTTTAATCTGCTAGACAATGGGAGCTTTTTACAATATCCTCTTTCTCAGTCGCTGTTTTCACTTCAATTAGCCTCCTCCTCCTTCGCTGCCGCTCGCTGTGATTAAGCGCCAATCATTATTCTTCAATTAGGTCTTTGATCGTCCGTGTGTACTGTATACTGTACTCAAACTAAGAATGCCCGTGAAACCATCAATTTGTTCTCTTGTGTCTTATGTGTGAGACTTCGTCGCTAGCCGCTAAAGGCTAAATAAATACACATTGTAACTTAAATGTAGCATACAGTTTTTTTTTGTTTTTTTTTTAATACTAACGTCTGATGTCCCCCACAAAATATCAGTTGTGTAGATTATCCATAAATTAAGCAACTAAGCAACCAACCAACTGCATTACTAACTAACTAACTTCATGGCTCGATGCAAGTGGATCGGAACTGCATAGGTTAATCGGCTTCGTTTTCTTGAACCATTGAACTTAACTGACTGACGCATTTCGTCAATGACTAACAAGCCAACCAGGCAGCAGTGCAACGAGACGCGAGCAGACCTCCGCCAAGGCCAAAACAGCTCTCCGCCGGGCACAGCGTGACACACAAATCCACCGAGAGGCCTGCAATTAACTCCTGGGTTGTAATTACAACTCCGTCGTCTCTTAAGGCCGACTGACGCCTAATGAGTTGTGACTTCATTTTTATCCCCCCTTTCGTCTCTGCAACGCTTGCATGCTGGGGAAAAAGCGCAAAGGTATGTCGGGGAGGGACGACGGGGCGCTCTCATTTGCCCGACACAGCGGAAATAATGAAACATCAGGGCTTTTGTGGAGAATAGAAATATAAAAAACTTGTGAGGATGGGGAGGTGTAAGGTATTGAGGGGTGTGTGTGTGTGTGTGCATGGGGGGGGGGGGCATTTTGTATGACCTCCTCCTCAGCCCATCCATCAGGCAGGCTGGCTCATTATTCTAACTAGTCCGGCCTCTTTTCTTCCGTGGCGGGACGCCATCAGCCGCAATCTGCATGCCAATTATCGGCCAGACCCCCTGATACCCCTGTGTGGAAAATGATCTGTCAAGGAAAAAAAAAAAAAAAAAAAGCCCCAATCTTCCAACCTCATTCCCCCGCCACCCCAAACCAGCACCGGCACCAGCGCCCTGTCTACGACAGCAGGCCTTCTTGGAAAATTAATCTATGGGCACACAGAGAGAAAAAAAAAATGATTATAAATGTAGCCATTCTCCAATTCTGGCTCGGAGGGCAGCGCGAGTGGAGTGTGTGATAATTGCCATGCGGGAGGAAGAAGAAGAAGACCGGGGGGGGGGGGGGGGGGGGGGGGGACAAAGGCACGCTCTGCCGACTGCAGTGTTACGCTAAGGGTCACGAGGCGAGCGCTCGCTTTTTTTTTTTCTGTTCACATTACAGACGAGCGGCGCTTGAAAGATGGCGGGATGGGACATTTGACGGAGCGATAGGCTTGAGGATAATCACTTAAAAAAGGAACGTGAACTTCACCGCCCTACCCCGAAAGTCAAGGAGCTGACTGTTCATTAATCCTCAACGCCGCCACACAGCGGGCATGTCAAGCATTGAACGATCAAATGGCTGATTTATTTCAACACACCCGGCCGGGCCATTTCCGAGCATTTTCAGCACGATTGTATTTGGAGTTTTTGGGGGGGGGTCATTTCTTTTTTTCCCTCATATTTGTAGCGTGTTTAAGCGGTACTTTAATTTATGGGCCCCTCCTAGGACAGGACAGACCAAGATTGAACCTCTACCAAAGTTTATAGAAAATGTGTGAAGAACGAAAGGATCTCCTTATGATCCACCACAACTTGTGGAGCAAATTCATGGAGCAAATAGAAGACACCCCCCCCCCCCACCAAAAAAAGAAAGATTCTGTTTGGCAGCAACTGGCTACAAACGGATGGACCAGAGTGAAAGAGAGAAGAAACGGCGCACAATTAAAGTTTGTATGGCAGGTGAGTCGGTCTTCCTGTTTGGCTCCAAAACTTTTTCAGAAATTCGGCATCCCACCAAAAAAAACATCATCTTCATGATAAAATTCAAGAGGATTGAGGCCGTCTACCAATTTTTTTTGAGATACTTTTTTATTATTTTTGCTCCAAAACTTGGTTTAAGAGTACAAATTAAAGTTTTAACAGAGGTTTCAATTGAATCCATATTATTATTCCAAAGTTAGATGCAACCAAATTTGTACTTGATCTCCTTTTAAAATTCAACCTTCTTCCGGAATGTTTTCGTTCCGCCAAGCGCCAGGATCGAAAAGTTCCCGAAATATAAAATTGTCAAGTCAAGTCAAGTCAGCAGTATTTATCGAGCACTTTCGAACAGCCATCGCTGCATACAAAGTGCTGTACATGGAGCAATTTAACATACACAATAAACAGTAAGACGAATCGGTAATAAAGGCGGTAGAAAGCACCAAGCAGTAAAAATCAAGAACAAATCTAACTCATGCTGAGTCGAACGCCAAAGAATACAAGTACATACAAAATAGAAAACATTCGGCCACTTTTTGCCAAACGAAAACGGCTTCATGGGAGGAGGGATGAAAAAAAGGGACGTCGTCTGCCTCGCGATGGATCGGTTCTGAGTTCGAATCCCAGTGTGTGGAAGAAGTCATGTCGTGCTCTTTGGAAGGAGTCATTCATTCATTCATTCATCTTCCGTACCGCTTGATCCTCACTAGGGTCGCGGGGGGTGCTGGTGCCCATCCCAGCCGTCTCCGGGCAGTAGGCGGGGGACACCCTGAATCGGTTGCCAGCCAATCGCAGGGCACACAGAAACGAACAACCATCCACGCTCACACTCACACCTAGGGACAATTTAGAGTGTTCAATCAGCCTGCCACGCATGTTTTTGGAATGTGGGAGGAAACCGGAGCACCCGGAGAAAACCCACGCAGACCCGGGGAGAACATGCAAACTCCACACAGGGAGGCCGGAGCTGGAATCGAACCCGGTACCTCTGTACTGTGAAGCCGACGTGCTAACCACTGGTCCACCGGGCCGCCCTGGAAGGAGTCATGACAAAACCAAACAAAGGCATCTCTAATCTGTAGAACACAAGCTTCGTGTCCAGTGCTCAAGGCCCGAATCGCGACAACAAACCACCGCCGTGAGCCGGCATCCTCGCTTTTGTGCCGGCATGTGTGCGAGCTTTTGATTAAAGACACAAGGTTCTTTAAGCACGTTAGGGGCCATTTTGTGCAATTGTCTGCCCGCCCTCGTCCGTATCCGCCCGCGCCCGAGCGCCGGGCGGTATCGCGGCCGCTCAGACGGGAAGCGTAGGAATTACGCCGCGCTTGTACGCTACGGCGAACGCCGCCTGACGTCTTATCATGCTCGGGGCAGGCGGGGACGGGCAAGGAAAACAAAAAAAGTGTTTTTATGCACGGCGTTAATGGAGAAAAGAAGGGACGGACCGTTTCGTCGTTGGAAGGATTATCGATACAGCCGAGTTTGATATCGATACCGCTGGTCGGCCCGCGTCCGGGGGTTGTGCGCCTAAATAAAGTAAAATATAATGTGTCCTAATGTTAGCATTAGCATGTATTAGCATGGCAGCGCTGTTAGATAGTAACGTGTTAATACTGTACTGTGACTGTGAAAATACAAATATTGACATGAAATTTATACTACATTCATTCATTCATTCATTCATCTTCCGAGCCGCTTGATCCTCACTAGGGTCGCGGGGGGTGCTGGAGCCTATCCCAGCTGTCTCCGGGCAGTAGGCGGGGGACACCCTGAATCGGTTGCCAGCCAATCGCAGGGAACACAGAGACAAACAACCATTCATGCTCACACTCACACCTAGGGACAATTTACAGCGTCCAATCAGCCTGCCACGCATGTTTTTGGAATGTGGGAGGAAACCAGAGCACCCGGAGAAAACCCACGCAGGCCTGGGGAGAGGGCACACAGAAACGAACGACCATTCACACTCACACTCACACGTAGGGACAATTTAGAGTGTTCAATCAGCCTGCCACGCATATTTTTGGAATGTGGGAGGAAACCGGAGCACCCGGAGAAAACCCACGCAGGCCTGGGGAGAGGGCACACAGAAACGAACGACCATTCACACTCACACTCACACTTAGGGAAAATTTAGAGTGTTCAATCAGCCTGCCACGCATGTTTTTGGAATGTGGGAGGAAACCGGAGCACCCGGAGAAAACCCACGCAGGCCCGGGGAGAACATGCAAACTCCACACAGGGAGGCCGGAGCTGGAATCGAACCCGGTACCTCTGCACTGTGAAGCCGACGTGCTAACCACTGGACTACCGGGCCGCCCATTTATACTACATATAATCGATATTTCATAATAGCTTTAGCAGTTAGCATATTTGTATTGCGCGCTTGGCTTGCGCTTTGTATTATCCTCGCCTTGCAGCGTTTTCATTTGTTATCTTGATTCAAATGATCGTCATCAAAGTCTGAGGAGCAGCGAACAAAACCGCATTTCAATCCACTCCGAGTAAAACGAGGACGTTAGCCGGAGTGCTAAGGGAGCCGAACCAACGCCGGGCAGTCGCCCCCCCCCCCCAAGTCATAATTAAGAGCGGTTGTAGTCAATTACAACTCCCGCTCGATGTGACCATGAGCGCCGCAAAGACACCGCCGCCGCCGTCTTCATCGGAAATGGGAAAGAAAAATATCATCAATCCGGAATGCGACTTAAAATGTAGATGACGTCCGAGCGGGGGATAGCGAGCGTGAACGTCAGTGACCGGGCGCCCTCCCAAACATCAAACCATTATCCCTCCATTACGACAGAAGGGAGACGACGGCGCCGTGTTAATTGAAGCTTTGGCCGCTGGGCTCTCTGCAATTACTTTTCCACTCGCCCTACAGTGAAAGCGGACACAAAATGCGCGCTGGAAAACGCGCCGCGTGCCGCCTTTAAAATCATTACGCCGTCTCTTGTCATTGTGGAGGACAAAACACACGCGAGAATATATATATATTTTTTTTAAGAAGCACATTTTGATTGTTCTACTCCTGATATGGCAACGGCTAAAAAAAAAAATCCTTTGCGATTGAATGTCAGCGATCTGTCTGTGATCGCGAAGATACCCGAATTCCTTATCAGGGTCATGCCAAAGTATGAGATCTGGAATTTTTGTTCAAACTGACCGCCTCACGCCAAAATGGCCGACTCCATGTTGAGTTTTGGGCATTTTTTGTCTTTTTTTGGTGCGTCCTGCCATGATAGATGCGTCCAATCAATTTCGGGTCGGAGGGTGGAACTGGTATGTGGGGCAGATTTTTTTTCAAACTTCCAAGTAATAGAATTCATCCCCTTCAATTTTGAGCCAGGTCTTTGAGACTTTTTTGCGCGACCGATCGCGATAGACATGACCACCCGATTTCTTGTTTTTCGGTGAAACTTGTACTTGGGCCATTTCAAACTCAAATAGTGGAACTCGTGGTTATTTTCGGGATTGGGTCCTTGAGACTTTTTCGTACATCCTTGAAATGATTAACATCCATCCATCCATCCATCCATCTTCTACCGCTTATCCGGGGCCGGGTCGCGGGGGCAACAGCTTTAGCAGGGAAGCCCAGACTTCCCTCTCCCTAGCTACTTCTTCCAGCTCTCCCCGGGGGATCCCGAGGCGTTCCCAGGCCAGCTGGGTGACATAGTCTCTCCAGCGTGTCCTGGGTCTTCCTCGGGGTCTCCTCCCGGTGGGACATGCCCGGAACACCTCACCAGGGAGGCGTTCAGGAGGCATCCGAATCAGATGCCCAAGCCACCTCATCTGGCTCCTCTCGATGTGGAGGAGAAGCGGCTCGACTCCGAGCCCCTCCCGGATGACCGAGCTTCTCACCTTATCTCTAAGGGAGACCCCGGACACCCTGCGGAGAAAACTCATTTCGGCCGCTTGTATCCGGGATCTCGTTCTTTCGGTCACGACCCATAGCTCGTGACCATAGATGAGGGTTGGAACGTAGATCGACCGGTAAATTGAGAGCTTCGCCCTTTGGCTCAGCTCCTTCTTCACCACGACAGACCGATACATGATTAACATGTCCACTCAATTTTATGTCGATTTGTAAAATTAGTATCAAGGGGGTAAGGGCTGGTCCTTATATTGTAGACAATAATCAATGTCTTTAAATTATTGTTGTTTGTTTTAAATGATCAATTTATCATATCATATCAATAATCAATTATCATTAAATTGCGTTCTCACAAACAGGTGAGCCGTAACAAAGCACTTTACATTTGATCGAAAAAGTATATCATAATGTACGATGTTTCATATCGGTACATAAATTTTCACAGAGGACTGGCTGGAACGACGTTCAAGCGGAAAATATCAAACTTTGAACAGCAAAATGAAAAATGGACTCTGAGGAGAGAATCTACTGTCTCGACGGAACCAGAAGCCAAAATAAACACGGCGCCATACCTCAGCTCACTCAGGCGGGAAAAAGTGGCCTTTAAAGTTAAAGATATATTCATAGTGTATGATAAATCGTTTGTTTGTTTTCATAATCGAGTGCCGAGTTTTGATTTTGACGTTTGAGTTCTGCACAAGAAAAGTTCTCAAGAATTACATGACGGGATATCAAATCCTTTAAAAAGAAAAAATTGCTTCTCTTTTAGACAAGATAGTTTGTTGCTGCACACAGTGAGAATTGAAGAGATAAAAACTGTTGATGATATAAGAAGAAAAAAAAATAATTTAAAATAAAAAAAATAAAAATAAATAAAAAAATAAATTTAATTTAAATTAAAAAAGAATTAATTTGTCAAATTTTTTTAGTTGAAAAAAACCCCCTTGCTTTCATGTCACAGGGATTAACCTGGGGGGGGGGGAGCTCCATAAAATTGGAACAGTGCTGCTCAGTTGAAGTTACTGGTTCACAAAACTGCTCTGTGAAGCAAAAAAAAAAAAAAAAAAAAAAAAATTTGAGCCTTGCATATTGCATATCAGGATGTAAATAGTCAAGCGAATCCGATGTCGGCGCTCAATGCGACATTTGGACTGGCGGCGTGACTCGGAGTCGGCGACACGCCCTCTTCGGCATGGCCTAGATTCCAGCACGCGCTGATTGTTATCGTCGTCTGAATTAAAGCGGCACATCGTGTCCACTCAGCACCTGCGCTTGAGCGCGGACGGCCCATCTATGCAAAAAGTCGTCAGCCGACCCCCCCCCCCCCTCCTCCTCCACCCCCACTCTTGTGATTGCTTCAAAATTGCAATAAGGGGTCTTGACACTGATGTGTAATTATTTATTACATTTCCTCTCATATTCAAACCTCGGCGGTTTCAAAGCGTCTCTGTGGATCGCGAGAGGAGGGGGCGGGGGTGGAGAAGAGAGAGAGTGAGAGAGAGAAAAAAAAAAGAAGACAAAATTAAAATCCATCAGCTAATGTGTCGCCTGGTAATGAAATAAGAATCTGACACCCTCTCTCTTTTCTCACTGTGTGTCGCATTGAAATGCAAAAGAGGTGTCCCGGCGTTACCCTGGCAATTCATCATAAAAAGCGCCGCTTTGCGTTCTACTTAACATACATGAGGGCCCCGGCTGAATTATTACATTCTAACAAACTTCTCAGGGTGCGCAGACAAAAGGGTCAAGTATATTATTTCCGCTCGCGTCAGGCCGATGGATGAGCTAAATGGCTTTCTGAAGTTGGAGAAGTCCACACTTTCTTGGGAATCTATTTTACACTTTGTCCCATTTCGCACAAAGCACAAACTCTTTAGCCTTTGCCCCCCCCCCCCCCAGCCCCCACCCCTCTTCTTTCACGTCACCTGCAAGTTCACCCCGGCGCTTTTCCTTCCCTAATTCATCTCTGCCGGCCTTTTTTTTTTTTTTTGATGTATAGCACGGCAATATATTCTCCGTGACTCTAGACAACCCCGGAAAACACCGCGAGTTTTATTTCTAGTTTATTCCTCACAAGAATGAGGAGAGAGCAACGTCTTTTCGTCGGGCGAACTGTGCGAGGTTGCGTTGATCAGACCCCCCCCCAAAAGACCCAAAATAAACAACCCAATATGATTGTTTAGCATGAGCAGGAAAAACAAAATGAACCCGAACAAAGAGTTGGCACAGAACAGACACCGATTGCGCTACGTGAGAAGCTTCCGGCAAACGCAGAAGCTAATTGCCCAACTTGTTTGAAAGAAGAGCCTGTTTGTGATTACAAACATCCATCCATCCATTTTATGAACCGTGTTTATCCTCAAAAGAGTCGTGGGAGGGGGGGGGGGGTGTTGGAACCTATCCTAATGGTCTTCGGGCAATAGGCGGGGGGGACACCCTGAACTTGTTGACAGCCAATCGCAGGGCACACTCAGACAAACAACCATCCGCGCTCACACCAACACCTTGGGACAATTTGGTGTGTTCCGTTAACCTGCCATGCATGCATTTTGGAAGGTGGGAGGAAATCGTAGTACCCGGAGAAAAGCCACAAGGGAGGAAATCGGACTACCCGGAGAAAAGCCACATGGGAGGAAATCGTAGTACCCGGAGAAAAGCCACATGGGAGGAAATCGGACTACCTGGAGAAAAGCCACATGGGAGGAAATCGGACTACCCGGAGAAAAGCCACATGGGAGGAAATCGGACTACCCGGAGAACAGCCACATGGGAGGAAATCGGACTACCCAGAGAAAAGCCACATGGGAAGAAATTGGACTACCCGGAGAAAAGCCACATGGGAGGAAATCGGAATACCCGGAGAAAACCCAAGCAGGCACGGGGAAAACACTTTTACTGACATCCCATCGTACTGTTGGCGTTTCCGTGAGCGTAGCTCCATCTAGTGGATGCAATGTAGATTGCTTTTTAAAATGCGGCACGCCTGACGTATGAAAAATAATAATAAATGATGAAATAGGCCATTCATTGAAGCTGCGGAAAATATGGTACTTGGAAAAGGGAGTATAAAATAAATTGTGCGTTTAGCGAGAGGTTGCACACAGCGGACGCACGTCCACGAGGTCTCCCGAATAATATTTTGACAAAACATTGAGGGAACAATCCTGCTCTTGTCTGGATCGGATGTATATTGTGTGCCTAATCAAGTGTCCGATGCGTCTTCTTCATTCACGCCGCATGTTTGATGTCGTGCGTGAAGCGGCGTCTATGAATAAATATGAAGCGCGCCGATGATTTCCCGACGAGTAGGGGATAAGGAGCCGAGGGAACGGCGGCAAGTCATCGGGAGTGACACGTGCCAGAGCCGCGCTGGTAACGCATCATTTAGACGTTTAGATGAGACGCGTTCGCACTCGCGCCGCCGTAATGCCATTATCATATCGGAATGTATTTGATTTATTTATTTTTATTTTTTTTTGCTCTTGTCCCTCGGGACGTGTGGACAATTGCCACGCGCGGTCAAAAGATTAATGATAAACATGACAAGGACAAATTAGAATATGCGCAAGTTAGCGCGCGGCGGCGGCGGCGGCTACGTCCCGCGTCCCCTGCGGCTAAATAAACAGACTGCTCCCACTTGAATTTACATTCTAATTTGGGAAATAGTTTATTGCTTTTTCCAAGTGTCACATTTCATTTTGATGCAGACGCACAAAGAAGGAGAGCCTAAAATGCGACGCGAAATATTGTAATGACGTTCCAAAAAAAAAAAAGTAAATTCGATATCATCAATAACTCGCAACAGAGGTTTTAAAAAAATAAGGGATTTTGAACAAAATTTACGCTCCGTTTTTGAATCACAGCAAGCCGCTGTCGCCCAAAACACGGAGGCATCTTGTGACCTGTAATTGCGTCATGTGACTCGGGACGGGTTGGACAGAAAACGAAATCCGACTTTGAGCAAAATGGCGGACTCAAATGGCATAGAACCACAGGAGCTGCCATCTCTTTGAAGTAATCGGCTGCCATTTCAAGACAATTATTATTATTATTAGACAAATATTATTACAAAAAAAAGACTTGGGTCAAGACCACACAAACACAACCTTTACATGTCCATCATTCCGAATAGGGGGGAAAAAAAATATCAGGCAGTAGCTTCTCTCCCTTCGAGTGCGGCACACCGAAGACGGTGATTATTTTGGAAGGGTAACATGAATCTCAATCAGAGGAGCGCGCCGCCTCCCGAAAAGCGAGTGTCGCGGCCAACGGGGATGACAAGGATGAACAACGGGCAAACCGCCTGTCTGGTCAAGTGCTCCAGCGCATTCGTCACATCAACCCGTGTGTCATCTCCTGCCACATTTTAGTCATTCAAGGCAACACAAACACACACACGCACAAATAATTGGACTAATTGAAAGAAATGAATTTCTAGATAGGTACAGACAACTGAGTAGAGATAAGTAGAGATAATTAGAGATAAGTAGAGTAGAGATAAGCTAGAGTAGAGATAAGTAGAGTAGAGATAAGCTAGGTAGCTAGCTAGCTAGCTAGCTACCTAGCTACCTAGCTAGCTACCTAGACAAAACATTGAGGGAAGATTAGTTAGTTAAGATTTCTTAAATAGCTAGATTGCTTATCTAGCCAGCTATCTCGGGAGCTAGCTAACTAGCTGGCTAGGTACTTATCTCTACTCAGTTGTCTGTACCTAGCCAGCTAGTTAGCTAGCTCCCGAGATAGCTGGCTAGATAAGAAATCTAGCTAGTTAAGAAATCTTATCAAGCTAGCTAGGCAAGATAAATCCTTCTCCAGCTTCCTAACATTAAGATTAAGATTAAGATATCCTTTATTTGTCCCGCTATGTGGAAATTACAATCAGAATTCAGAAAGGAAAAATGCTGGGTAGGGAGAGGGAAAAAAAAAACACGCTCAAACTATCCTCTTCCGAGGATAATTTAAGTACAGGATAAAAAAAAGACCCTAGCACATGAATAAGCATATGACAGTTACAACAAGTCACAAGACATAACGTGTATAAGGAGGAGGATGAATGGGAAGAGGGGGTGGGGGGCATTAAGACCTGACAGAAATCCAAAGCGTCATCACAGGTTCATGCGATTTGGGATGAATTTGTTTTTGTTTATTGCTCTGGTGGTAGTTCCATTCATCCCTTTTCTACCATTTATCACGGGGGCAGGTTACGGGGGCAAGAGCTTTAGCAGGGAAGCCCAGACTTCCCTTTCCCCAGCCACTTGTTCAAACTCGTCCCAGGCCAGCCGGGAGACATGGTCTCTCCAACGTGTCCACGGGGGCCTCCTATCGGTGGGACATGCCCGGAACGCCTCACCCAGGAAGCATCCAGGTGGCATCCTAACCAGATGCCCGAGCCAGGTTATACCCGAGCCACTTCACCTAGTATCCGGAATTTTGCTCTTTTGGTCACAATTCACAGCTACTGACCCAAAACGAGGGTGGGAACGTAGATCGATCGGTAAATCGGTAGCTTTGCACTTCGGCTCAACAAGACCCCAAGATACTTCAACTCCTCCGCTTGAGTGAAGCTCCACCCCCCTCTTCCAAATTCGGTTTGAAGCTCACAGTTGTGCCCGAAAGCGGGCGCACCCGTCCGCAGCAAATCGCATCCGCAAAAGCTGGATGCATACGGAGGCGTGAAGGTCTTAGCCGGTGTCACGAACGGTGTCGAGTGAGCCACTTTCTTCCGGCGGAACGGCTAAAAACTTGTCTGTGTCTCTTTGTGCATTGTGCTCTGAAAAAGAAAAAAAGGCGCTTTTGAATCGCTTTCCGGCGACACGCTCGCCGAAGAAAAGGCAGCGGCGCCGATTTAAAAACGCCGCGGAATCAAATAAATAAAAGGAGCAAATAAACAGAATCGGGATGAAAATGTTGCGCGAGGGGAGAAAAAAAAAAAAGTTCTCGTCCTGCCTTTCTTCTTCCCTTTTCTTTCCCAACCGTGGCAAATTTTGTTTTCAGTCTTGGCAAAAGCGCAAAAAAAAAAAACCCAACAAAAAAAAAAAAGAACCTTTTCTTATTGCAAATCTCTCACATAATGTATCCTTAAAAGCACATTACTGCGCCGGGAGTTAAGAACACACTTCATATTTACACTAAAAAAGGGAAAAGGATTTAAGAAAGAAAAAAAATATATTCTCCCCCCCACCACCCCCCGCCCCCACCCACGTCTCCGCACTCACTCCTTGAACAATTGCTCGGCACAATCCTATCCTTAATGCCTAAGACCGGCATAAAAGAGGGGAGTTTAAGAATATAGGGATAAGCCCCTTTCAGCTTCCCCCCCCCCCTTCTTCTTCTTCTTCTTTTCCTCCCTCTGAATTTTAAAGGCGCGCTTGGTTTACGCTCCGTGAATAACCCAAGCGTCAGGCATCCACTCTAAATAGATATTACAATGATTTGGGAACAATGCCCTCGCCGCTTGATTCGCCTTCTCGCGCGCGCACAAAAAAAAAAAAAAAAACCACAACCCGTGTGTGTACGGCAGAAGAGGCCGAGCGAGATTAATGTCTGCGCAGATTCTTTTGGGGTGGGGTGGAGAGGGGGGGGGGCGCTTGTTGTGAAGATGCTTTTTTTTCTCTTTTTCAGAGAGGCTCAATCCCTCCCCTCCAGTACAATGCAGGGGCTGCTGATACAAGCGACAGACACGGGGTCACCCCCCCCCCTACTCCGCGCCCCCCGGGTACGCAACAGAGGCAGAGCGCCGCCGAGCCAGACACAAAGGCAAAAACGCTGCCATTGTCGCCTTCTGATGGGAATTTAGGAGCAAACTCAATGGAATTTGACTGCTTTATAATGCGCCTAAGATTGGGCGTGGAGGGTGTAGGGGGGGGGGGGGCACGTGGGTAGAGCGGCCTTACTTGCGCCTCGCGGGATTATTAGTCGTAATAATCGCCGGAAATTTAACCCAAATTTGACTGCTTGACGACACTCATCGATGAATTTTGTTGAAAGGTTTTTGCACACAAAATGGTGACCGTTAGCTTGGACAATTTTACAAATTTTTGTGGAACGGAGAACAAAACACAAGGAAATGACACAAAAGTGGACGCTCGACAGTTTTGGCGAACCCCGAGGCCAAAAGCACTCACAAAATGTATCAAGAGTGACCCGTCTGTAGAAACTTAACGGACATTTGACCGCTTTCTGACCAAACGATTCCAAAATGGCTCCCAATAACTCGTCAGTCGGAAACCGTACCCCCCAAAAAAGTGACTTTGCTTGATAATTTGTCCAAGCAGAGTACAAAACAACACTTTTCAGAATTCCCGAAAAAATGCTTGTGGCGAAACGGTACAAAGACCCCACCCCCCCTCCCCTCCCCTCGGCAAATGTCCATTCAGTCAGAAACGGAAACTGAAAATCGTCTTATTTGTTCATGTAAACTCCTGACAATGCTTTCTGCCGACTTTGCGGCGACGGCGTTGACGCTTTCAAACCAAAGTGATCCGTCTTACACTTAACGTCGTCACTTTTTCCCGCAGACTTAGCGTGACGACACCCGGCCGCGTATAATGTGCTCAAAGACGCCGCCATTTTAAATTTGTACTTTTTTTTCTCCCCCCCCCCCACCCCCCTTGCCTTTCCTTCCTCAGCACAAGACAAGTACGGATAAACCCCCGGCATCTTTTCTTCTTCTTTAAGCTTTTCCCAACGGCCCCGGGGGCTCGGCAACAACTCCGACCCCTTGTGTCTCCTCTCCCAATCCGAGATTAGCCCCCGTCTTCTTGTCTTAATCCAGCAGAAACGCCGCATCCTGACTTCCCCAACACCTCGCCACAATTACCGCACTAACCGTAATCCTCCATTCCGAGCCCCCTCCTCCCTCCCTTCTCCGGCTTTTAAGAGGGGTGTAAAGATCAGGGGGGGGTGAGCACTCATCCCTGCCAGTTGAGTGTCTGTAGAAAAAGGCAGAATGAGTAAGCCCGGTGACAGTTTATTAATGCTCAGGCTTGAGCACTGGTCACTCCTTAAGTGTACTGTACTGGATTAGAAGGATTTGCTTGTCGCGGCTCAGGTCGGGAAAGTTCCCCTCCCGCTACGTGCCTTCTCGCGCCGAGGGGTCCGGCGGGGCCTTGTGCCGCCGCTGCTCGATGCTCACCCGGATACGTTGAAAAAGGTCACGTGATACTTTTAGACAAAAATGACAAAAATTCAGCTAGACTCGCGTTAAAGTCTGGCGACCAGCAAAAAACAAAACAAAACAAAAAAAGAAGCAGAGCTAAGTTAGCGCGATGCTATCGCTAGTTTCCAGCGCAGACCTTCCGGTCGAGTGATGCAAGAACAAGAATTGCCCAGGTAGATTTTAAAACACTTGTTTTATGATGTTGATCGGTTTTAAAGTCTCGTAAATGGCTAAAAAATACAAAAACAAAAAAAAAAGCAGACAGTTAGCGCGATGCTATCGCTAGTTTCCAGCGCAGCCCTTCCGGTCGAGTGATGCAAGAACAAGAATTGCCCAGGTAGATAATCGATATTTAAAACACTTGTTTTATGATGTTGATTTGTTTTAAAGTCTCGTAAATAGCTAAAAAAAAAACAAACAAAAAAAAAAAAGCAGACAGTTAGCTAGATGCTATCGCTAGTTTCCAGCGCAGCCCTTCCGGTCGAGTGATGCAAGAACAAGAATTGCCCAGGCAGATAATCGATATTTTAAAACACTTTTTTTATGATGTTGATCGGTTTTAAAGTCTCGTAAATGGCTAAAAAAAACAAAACAAAACAAAAAAAGCAGACAGTTAGCTAGATGCTATTGCTAGGCTAGGCTAGGGCGACGAACAGACCTTTTATTATTATTATCGTTACATTTATGAAATTACAGTGGTCCCTCCCTGGAGTATTATGTGAAGAAAAAGAGAAATAATAATTTGTGAATTTTAAATTTATCTTAGAATTACTTTTATTTTATTTATTTAAGAACATTTTAATTGCTAAATCAGGGACCGGTTCGTCATTCTTTACATTTGCACTGCCATTGCAATTTTCTACAAGCCCCCCCTTCCACCCCCAATTAAAAATGCAATTTTCAAAAATGTTTTTGTTTGAACGAACCAATTGAAATTCCATTTAAAGCCTTGTTTTTTTTTTTTGGGACATTTTATTTTCCGATACCTTAAACCCCGTTACGCAGTGGTCATCAGAAAAATGCTTTGTCCCCTTTTGATGCGGAAGGAAAAAAAAAAAAGAAGAAAGGCGCTTCCGGCATCAAAAGCCTTCATCGCATTGCCGACTTTCAACATTAAAGACATTCATTCATTTTTTAATTTTTTTTACTTTCCAGATATGTCACGTCAGTGCTTTTCTTTATTGGGGGAAATCGGGAGCGGGCGGGACGTTTGGAGATTTGATACGTTGGCTTCAGATGATCTCCTTTCCTTGATTTTTCTAACTGATGGGACTTTTAAAAAAATTATGATTGTTATTATTATTATCGTTATTATTCCTTCATGGGGCGGCCCGGTATTCCAGTGGTTAGCACGTCGGCTTCACAGTGCAGAGGTACCGGGTTGGATTCCAGCTCCGGCCTCCCTGTGTGGAGTTTGCATGTTCTCCCCGGGCCTGCGTGGGTTTTCTCCGGGTGCTCCGGTTTCCTCCCACATTCCAAAAACATGCGTGGCAGGCTGATTGAACGCTCTAAATTGTCCCTAGGTGTGAGCGTGAGTGCGAATGGTTGTTCGTTTCTGTGTGCCCTGCGATTGGCTGGCAGACGGTTCAGGGTGTCCCCCGCCTCCTGCCCGAAGACAGCTGGGATAGGCTCCAGCACCCCCCGCGACCCCAAGCGGCTCGGAAGATGAATGAATGAATGAATGAATATTCCTTCATGTGCTTCTGTACCGCTTTGAATGAAACTCGTTTCTACCGCTGCGATGACGATCCAAATCGGAACTCGGAGGAGAAAAGCGGCCATTTTGGATCAATTTACTCACTGACTTTTAACGGCAACTCACTTGGTCGCTGACTCATCTTCAAAATTTTCGTCAAAATCATTCTATACATTTTACTGGGATGTCACGTTTTTTTTTTTTTTTTTTTTTTGTCACCAGAGTCTTTGGCTTGAAGAATGTGCCGATACAATACGGGAAAACAGAGCGCATTGTTGCACAAAATAGATTTCCTTGAGATGGACCATTCCACAATTCCACCAAATCAAGCGCCAAATGCTTTTTTTCAAAATAAAATCCAGTTCTCTATTTCTGATTTGATTTTTTTTTTTTTTGTGTGTGCTCAGGCTAAATGTGATGCTCCACATATTGAATGACTCAATGTGCTCCAAACTACGAGTGGGTCCGGAGCATAAAATCAGCAAATACCGTGTACGATTTGTGTCGACGTTGACGCTAACTGAACGTGAACTTTAAAGACAATACGTGTCAATGTGTAGGACGCTTCATCAAAAAAAAAAAAAAAAAAAAAAAAAAGCCTTTTCATTTGCCGGCCCGGGCACCAATTTGGTGGAGCCTGACCCCGAAATGAGAGATTTGACACGTTTGATTCATCTCACGGTAAACAATACGTTTCTGTCGTTATGTGTCGGCTTTTTACGTGCGTGACATCGCTCGTCTAGAAACGACGGCGTTGATTGATGGCGGTGGTTAAATGCAACCAGAGGGGGGGGGGACAAGCTCGCTTGTCGGCAAATAATTTGCGCTGGTTAAACTCGTATTTGGAGTTGCTCGTTTGAACGCCACCCGTCTGTCGCAGCGGCGGCTCCCTCAAGTCTTTGACGAGGCGGACTCGTTTGGGAGAACCGTTCAGCTTGCCTCTCCCTGTAAAAACGAGTGTGCGGGCGTGTTCGTGTCGCACTTACTGGATCGTGACTTAAAAAAAAAAAAAAAAAACGTATCACTCGTGTAGATTATTTTGGAGATTGGTGACCTTGAAGCTTTCAGAAAATATAAGCGATGGCGAATCCGTTTTCACTCTTGTCATGTACAAAAATTTGTGGAGGAGAACACGATGGGCAAAAAAAAAAAACAAAGCGAGGACGCTTCCCCCCCCGCCATCTTGCCGAGAAAGCCGACTGAAATCAATTGAAGGCCGCCTTTGAAAGTGCTTTGGTTATGGCCGCTGTGCGCGGAAGGGGTGAGGGGGGGGGGCAGAATGAAAAGGAAATCGGGAATTGTAACATCTGTGGCGTTTGCTTGCGCTGCCGTCATCGTCACGCGCGCACAATGAGCTGATCGATTGGAGAAAAAAAACACCAAACAAACAAATAAACAAAAAAGATCCGCGGCGGCTAGAAGGCGAAGAAAATCTCAAGGCCCGCAGGCACACAAAGACAGCGAAGGCATCCATGGCAGAGTGAAAGCCAAAACTGAGCCAAAGTGCAGGGGGGGGGGGGAGGAAGGGGGGGGGTCTTTTTCTTGGGTAGGAATTGTAACCGATCAATACCTGCAAGGTTTGGGGATTTTGTTATGCCACTTTTAAGGTCATGTGACTCATCACAAAGGTTTTCGCAGAAATCACTTTGGAAACTGTGTTGTGTCATCTGATCTGATAGCGAATTGACATTTTGTAAAAAGCCGAATGCCCCCCCCCCGACACCCCCTCCCAGAAGAAATCAGTTCTGTATTTTATTCCATCCATTATCTGATCCGCTTCTCCTCAGGAGGGTTTCGCCAGCGTGCCCAAGTCTCTGCCAAGGTTGACGGAACGCTCTCAATCAAGGGTCACCAGTGTGCCGCCCGGCGACGGGGATCCCCTGCGATTGGCTGGCAACGGGTTCAGGGTGTGCCCCACCCGAAAAAAAAAAACGTCTGGGAGAGACCTCTCCTGAGGATAAACGGATCAGATAATGGATAGATTCATTCATTCATCTTAAATATATTCATTAATTCATTAATATATTCATTCATCTAAAATATAATGTGTCCTAATGTTAGCAATAGCATGTATTAGCATGGCAGCGCTGTTAGATAGTAACGTGTTAATACTGTACTGTGACTGTGAAAATACAAATATTGACATGAAATTTATACTACATTCATTCATTCATTCATCTTCCGAGCCGCTTGATCCTCACTAGGGTCGCGGGGGGTGCTGGAGCCTATCCCAGCTGTCTTCGGGCAGTAGGCGGGGCACACCCTGAATCGGTTGCCAGCCAATCACAGGGCACACATAGACGAACAACCATCCACGCTCACGCTCACACCTAGGGACAATTTAGAGTGTTCAATCAGCCTGCCACGCATGTTTTTGGAATGTGGGAGGAAACCGGAGCACCCGGAGAAAACCCACGCAGGCCCGGGGAGGACATGCAAACTCCACACAGGGAGGCCGGAGCTGGAATCGAACCCGGTACCTCTGCACTGTGAAGCCCACGTGCTAACCACTGGACTACCGGGCCGCCCCTAGATGATAATATATACAGAAAATAATTGAGAAGCGCCGACTTATTACATCATCACTGGATGCGCAAAAATTTCTTGTTAGCTTTGACAAGTCCGAGTTCACCTCCGGCGACGGACTCGCATTTGTCTAGCTCACAGCTTTGCTTCACGGGTAGCATCGATGCTCCACTGGTGTGACCTTAGTCGCCACTAGAGGGCATTCACAGCCCATGTTTTGTCCCCCCCCCCCCCCCCCCCCCCCACACACACGCGCTACACGTTTGTTCTACTGGCGCGGGGCCTCCCACGGTGGCATCAGATCAAGACAACAGATTGTCGCACGCTTTCATTAGGACGCTTTGATTGCTAAACGCGCGGCGCAGCAAATCCTCTCCCCCTCTGCTCCGCCGTCGCTCGCGTCTTGTTGTGTCGACAAACTTTGACAACGAGGAGAAAGAAAACTCGAGACTTGGGACAACCGATGTTGCGCGAAGGAAGCTCAACCGAAAGGCCGCAAAATGACTCTGAGGGTCCAAATGTGCAATGGGAGACTCGATGGCTTTTGAATCGGTCCAGAAAGGAGCGAGAAAAAGCTCAAGTGTCTCCTCGTTTGGGAAGGAAGATTGATGTGAAAATGGGGGAAACTTCAGGAACGTGACCAAGAGCTTCCAAGATGTCCCTGAACGGGATGAACATTTAGACCTGGTGTCCAAATTACAGCCCGGGGGTCATTTGCGGCCAGCCATCCATTTTTTTGTGGCCCGCGGCATATATTGGACTTGGCCCACAAGGCCAGTTTTAAAAAACAAAAAACAAAAAAAAAAACGAGGACAGAGACGGGGAGATGAGAAACTATTAAGAAATTGATTCACATTCCAAATTAATAATAATAATAATAATAAATGTCATTTATAAGCGCGCGGCCCGGTAGTCCAGTGGTTAGCACGTCGGCTTCACAGTGCAGAGGTACCGGGTTCGATTCCAGCTCCGGCCTCCCTGTGTGGAGTTTGCATGTTCTCCCCGGGCCTGTGTGGGTTTTCTCCGGGTGCTCCGGTTTCCTCCCACATTCCAAAAACATGCATGGCAGGCTGATTGAACACTCAAAATTGTCCCTAGGTGTGAGTGTGAGTGCGAATGGTTGTTCGTCTCTGTGTGCCCTGCGATTGGCTGGCAACCGATTCAGGGTGCCCCCCGCCTACTGCCCGGAGACAGCTGGGATAGGCTCCAGCACCCCCCGCGACCCTAGTGAGGATCAAGCGGTTAGGAAGATGAATGAATGAATGAATGAATTTATAAGCGCCTTTCAAAACACCCAAGGCCACTTTACAATCAAGACAAGAACAAAAAAACAAAACAAAATTATAAATAATTTTTAATTATAATAATAATAATATTTTAATAATAAATGAATAATAAATAATAATTTTATTATTTATAAAAGGAAAGATGAATTTGAACTGAATATAGCGACTCGAAATAGTTTTCACTCAGCTGTTTTCAAAAGGGGGGCAGCTTGGCAAAGTTTGCTCTCGTTTCGGTTAAGAATGCGGAGATGGCATTCGGCTTCTGTTCACTGCAGGGGCGGTTCTAGTCGAGTGAGATGGAGGGCCGTTGGCCACCCGAAAGTGTTGGGAAAAAAATCCCAAACAATTTGTTTGGGATTTTCCAACGCTTTTAAGAGAAGTGAACGTTTTCCAGAGCGACTCGAAAACGCCAACAATAAAACACGGCTTGCCATTCGTGCATTTTTAGGAACGCGGCCCTCAAATGAAAACGTTTGGACACCCCCGGAGTTAGACGCTGGAACGGTTTGAATTGACTGGGACGTAGTGGGGGAAATGTGGGGGTGGGGGGATTTTCAGAACGGGAAAAATTTGGTGAAGATTCGGACGTTTGAACGCATCAATGGTGGAACAAAACAAGCGCCAGATTAATGGCAATGCATAATAAGAGAATTTTGGTGGCGAAAAAAAAAATATATACGTTGAGCGCGCCGGAGAGGTAAAAAGGAGCAAAAGGAGTTCATGCCGGCCGGTGTTTGGCACCGGCATGGGATGAACGAGTTTTCCCGTCAGTCACCTTTTCGCCCGACAATTAAGAACGTGGAGAACAGACAAGTAATTGTGTGCTAATTGTGGGAAGGACACCGCCCGGCCAAAATGTCAACGTCTGCCTTCTGCCGCTTCTCATGTGTGCCGACTCGATGAGCAAACAAGATCCGCTTGCTTTTCTTTTGTTTTTTGTTTTTGTTTTTTTTTTCTTTCCCTTTTCTGATGTGGATGAGGCCTCATGACTTGCGATGACTTTCAGTTTGCAGCTTTGCATTGTCAGGAGACAAAAGCTTGAATTTCTTGACCTCTTCATGTGTTTCCAGCCCACCTTTTGAGCGGTGCTGCGGATTGTCAATCATTTCCTTCAAAGGAAAAAAAATTTATCTAATTTCAGACAATGGGAATCCATTGGACCAAGCGGAATGTATGACTTATTGCTCTGAAAACAAAAAAATATATCAATAAATGTAAAAACTGGATTTATTCACTGCAAGTAATGGAAGCAAAAATTTACATTTGAATTCATCTTGATTGACCCCCACCAAAAATTCTGCCAAGAAGGTAGATTTTAATTCATTTTCCAGTTTCATTCTACTGGCACAAAAGCCGATATGTATTTATCCCCCCCCCCCAGCCCAAAATACGCACACACAAAACAACCTATAAGTCAAATTTTCCAATTTCACTGGTTTGATTTAGTTTTAGTTTTTTTTAAATTCAGAAAATATTTCCACTGATTCACTTTCAGGGAATTTGTTTCGGAATTAATTTGACTTCAATGTATTTTTTAATACAAAATTCAAATGAGAAATGATCTGGTTTCAATGAACGGATCTAAAAAATCAATATTTATTGTTTTCAAATAATGTTTCCATGTTTTTTCTTCCTCTAATTAAAAATAGTAATTGATTATTATATTAATTAATTACTAATTAATTTAAAAAAAAACAAGACCAAAGATGCTTGTCGTCTTCAGGTGGTTCCTTCTGTTTAG
Source organism: Hippocampus zosterae (assembly GCF_025434085.1). Lineage (NCBI taxonomy): Eukaryota > Metazoa > Chordata > Actinopteri > Syngnathiformes > Syngnathidae > Hippocampus > Hippocampus zosterae. Next base: position 23,431,984 of record NC_067458.1, read on the forward strand.
TGGCGCATATTTTTTATTTTTATTTTTTGCTACAATTTCTCAAGAAATTGTTTTTTTTTTTTTTGTTCTGCGTGTTCAAAGTAAATTGAAACAAACAAATTGAAGTTGGTGGTCCCAAGGTGGCTTCGCGTTTTGTATGTTTTGGTAATTCATTCTGTCGCCTCTCTCCAACCTCTTCTCCGTCTCTCAGGACGAATCATGAGTGTACCTAATGTTTTGTCTCTGTCCTGTTTTGGCCGCGTTAGGTCCCCGATGGAAGAAGGTTGAGCATCAGATGAATAGTTTATCCGGTCAACACTGTCTGTATGCACTGATAAATAATACCTGATGCTAGATAACGCACACACACACACACACATACACACGCAAGCAGGGTTTAGCTACCGGGAGAGAAGAAAGCCGAGGGCCCGGCCCGGCTCAGGCCAGCAGGGATGAAAAGACGACGCAAAGACAATCAAGATGAGGTGAGCAGATAAGCTGCGTCCTCTGTCTTCTGGTTTGTGCGCACTCGGCGTTCATGTGAGCAAGGCCCCCGGGCTTCAAGGGATCGAGAACAGAGCTCAGGGGAGAAAACTTGCGTTAGGTTTTCAAGTTAAGGTTTCAAAGTCTGATTCAAAGCATGTTTATTCTTCATAGTATGGCTGGAAACATGGATTTGGGTTTCAAAATAAGGTTCCAACCGGTATCGGGCTTTGAAAGAGTCTCAATGTCAGCAGCAAAGGTTTCAAATGAGGGTTTCAAGCTGAACAGCAACAGTCTCGAGACATTGGCAGCCGGCGTATTACACACATCGCAACCCGAGCAAAAAGAACAAAACTGCTGCGCTCAGCGGAATTGTTTTTTAAATGTCTTTCTTTCTTTCGGGGACCTGACCTTCACCCATCCGAGCACATAAAAAAACTGAATGTCACCTTTTGGAACAACATCAATAGAGTCACCACATTGCCGTTCTTGGTATGATAATGTCTTTCATCTCAACACAAAGTTGAGCGTCCATTCTTCCCGGTGACAACTTGTCATTAAAGCTGCCAGCCAAACCGCAGCGTTTGCCCTGCCAAGACCGACGAGTCACAAACGTGGATGCGGGCCAGATGGTTTACAAAAGCTCCGCTCCGGGGTTAAAAAGCCAGCGGGTGATTCGGCATTCTGTTTCGACACCGCCTTCCGAATGATCGGATATTTAACGTTCAACTTCAGTGCTGGAGGGGCCGCAATTTTTGATCGGCGCGACTCGGGGAGCGCGCGCTTGCTAACCTTTCCTTCCAGATGTACGACAAAAATGATATTTTACGTAAGGAAAAAAAATATGTGCATCGGGGGAGAAATATGTGCTTTTAATATATTTCATGTTTTATTGTACATTTCTCAAGATTTGTCTAAAACAGGTGTCAAACTCAAGGCCGGTGTGCCAAATCTGGCCCGCCACATCATTTCATGTGGCCCGCGAAAGCAAATCAAACATGTCAACTGTCGTGACGCTTGCTAAAATGTCTTCCAAATTTTTAGGCGCAGGCGCAACTAAGCCGTTTCTGCCATCTAGTGACAGTCCCTAAATTAGCTTCCAATGTTAGCTTGTTAAGAGAGCGTCCTAACCTACTGACATAGTTAGCTTTCAATGTTAGCTTCCAACCTTGGCTCGCTAGGCTGTTGAATGTCAGCTTCTCACGTTAGCTCCAATCGCGGAGGAAGTCCCACGACGCAACTCTAAATCGGCTACGCGACGCGACGTTCGTCGGCTCAAAATCGGGCTTTCACTCTTGTCGTCTGACACGAACCAAAGATCCTTGTTGTCTTCAGATGGTTCCTTCCGTTTAGTGGCGCATGTTTTTTATTTTTTCTGCCATCTAGTGACAGTCCCTAAATTAGCTTCCAATGTTAGCTTCAATGACTTTAAATGTTAGCTTGTTAAGAGAGCGTCCTACCCTACTGACATAGTTAGCTTTCAATGTTAGCTTCCAACCTTAGCTCGCTAGGCTGTTAAATGTCAGCTTCTCACGTTAGCTCCAATCGCGGAGGAAGTCCCACGACGCAACTCCAAATCGGCTATGCGACGCGACGTTCGTCGGCTCAAAATCGGGCTTTCACTCTTGTCGTCTGACACGAACCAAAGATCCTTGTTGTCTTCAGATGGTTCCTTCCGTTTAGTGGCGCATGTTTTTTATTTTTATTTTTTCTGCCATCTAGTGACAGTCCCTAAATTAGCTTCCAATGTTAGCTTCAATGACTTTAAATGTTAGCTTGTTAAGAGAGCGTCATACCCTACTGACATACTGTAGTTAGCTTTCAATGTTAGCTTCCAACCTTAGCTCGCTAGGCTGTTAAATGTCAGCTTCTCACGTTAGCTCCAATCGCGGAGGAAGTCCCACGACGCAACTCTAAATCGGCTATGCGACGCGACGTTCGTCGGCTCAAAATCGGGCTTTCGCTCTTGTCGTCTGACACAGACCAAAGATCCTTGTTGTCTTCAGATGGTTCCTTCCGTTTAGTGGCGCATGTTTTTTATTTTTTCTGCCATCTAGTGACAGTCCCTAAATTAGCTTCCAATGTTAGCTTCAATGACTTTAAATGTTAGCTTGTTAAGAGAGCGTCCTAACCTACTGACATAGTTAGCTTTCAATGTTAGCTTCCAACCTTGGCTCGCTAGGCTGTTAAATGCCAGCTTCTCACGTTAGCTCCAATCGCGGAGGAAGTCCCACAACGCAACTCTAAATCGGCTATGTGATGCGACGTTCGTCGGCTCAAAATCGGGCTTTCGCTCTTGTCGTCTGACGTCGGCTTAGGTTCGCTTCCGATAGTTAGTTTCAATGTTTTGTCTTCCGCTTCTTCAAAGAGCTTCCAATGCGAGCTACGATGTTAGCTCATGAAATTAGCTCTCGTAATACTCTCATGCGAGAAGAAACGCAAGTTATAAATAGCAAATAGGTTTAGGCAGCCTTGCGCGAAATGCTCAATCGTGGTCCAGTTAGCCATCAAGGTGAATAAATAATGGCAGCGCTGATGGGGTCAAGCGGAGAATCCCGTTTGTCCGTTTATCCGAGGTCATCCATTATTGATACACCTTTAAACTGGTCGCCCGGCAGGTTAATTGTGGTGAAAGCGCCACGTGGCCACAGAGGCACCACACAGCTGAGACGCTCCAGATCCGACATGGACACGAGATTGGTTTCGCACGGCAGACTTTTCCTTTGCCTCATTTGCGGGGTCAACGCAGGGTTTCAAGCCGGAGATAGGTTTTGAAGTAGGGTTTGTGGCGAAAGTTAGTCTTTCTAAGTAGTACGGTTAAATACATGTCGGGTTTAAAGGTAGGGTTGTGGTTTTAAGCCGGGTAAGGTGTTCAAAGTAGGATTCATTTTGCTTGAAACCTTGAACTGGGTTTGGAACAGACATTTGAAACCCGAACCCAGGATTGAAACCCTACTTTAAGACCTCAGTTTATGTTTGGGAGCCCAATATGAAACACCCACATATTGATCTGAAACACTAAAACAGGCTTGAAAACATCGACTGAAGCCCTAAAAATGTTTTTCAAAACCTTATTTTGAAATCCTCGCCCGGCTTGAAACCTTCCCCATCAAAAACATCAAACAGGGTTCAAAAGACTCATTTGAAACCCGAACTCAGACTTGACACTTTCTTTAAACCTTGTAATTTGAAACTTCACTCTGAAACAATCATCTTTGTTTGAAGCCCTAATGTAGGCTTCAAACTGTCATTTGGAACCCTACCTACTGTCACCCGTCCGTCTTAGCAGTCTTCAATTCATAATTCCACAATGTTCACCAGCCAAAGTGAAGCAGTGGCGACGCGCATGCACCCCACCCTCGCGCCACCCAAAAAAAACCCCAAACCCAGACGCATTTAAGGAGCGGCTCACCTCCTCACCTCTCGCACTTGAATCGTAAAAAAGTGTGTTATCTTTGAGTACACACACAAACGCGCACGTACGGGAAGAAGTGGGCGCCCAAATGACATTCGGCTGCAACAATGGGATGGACTTGAAGCACTTCTCCGAAAAAGGGAAGATCTCGTCTTTACAGCCACTGATCGTAATCACAAGTGTGTGTAGAAGTGTTTCGTGTACGTGTGGTGTGGAGGATTGTTTGTATGTGTCCAGGTGAGTGTGTGAGTCTTAGCGTAGGTGTGTGTGTGCGAGTGTGTTACATGTGGGGGGGTGGGGGGGGGGTGACCTTGAGCCGGTGGCGAGCACGCCATCGGGGTTGTGCTTGGCTGAGTACTTCCTGAAGCGCGACACTCCCACCCCGGTGGGGGATTTGCACACCCCAGTGGCTGAGTCGTCCTCTGGGCCTCCATTGCTAACCATTAGTGGCGGATTAGGAGAGCTGCTACGGTAGATGGAGGAAGCGGGGTGGGGGCTGTTTTTCTGTCTGTCTGTCTGGTGCCTTTCAAAAAAAAAACAAAATGGCGTCCAAAACGGACTGGCACCGGAGGCCAACTGAAATGCTAACTGGACAAAAACCGTTTCAGTCCAGTTAGCATTAGCAACTCTCTGTTTACAGTCTGATGAAAAGTAGAAAAGTTTCTTACAAAGACGGCAAAGTTTCCGATAGAAATGACACAAAAGCACTTCTGAACTTCCACGAGCCTACAGACCACACACCAAACACAGGCACCGACACAACCCTTCCGTATTGAGCGCCGTTATGCTTTGATGCTATTAGGGTGAACAGTGGTTGTGCTATTTTATGAAGGCTTGGGTTAGGGTTGAGGTTTTGGGGTCGGGGTGGTCTGGGTGTTCGTATACATCCAAAACCATTTCTATAAATCTTTACAAGTGCTGACATTTTTCACTGATAAATTGTACAATGTCCCGTCATTGGTTAGCTTCTTTTAGAACACGCCAGCGGGCTACTCATCAGATCCTGCTCTTGTTGTATTGCGAATCGCATAACGTAATTAGAAATATTTTTTATGACTTTTTTCCAGCACCCCATCATGATGTCACAGTCTCATAAAATCCCCATTTGTCTACTTTTTGATGAGTTTGAAGATTGTTCAGCAGAGTTGCGAATCAAGCTAGGCTACGTGTGCGATGCTAATAGCATTTAATGATTTTTTTTTTTTTTGGACCTGGTTCAGAGTGCTAACGTGATGTTGCTGTCGCAAAAAAACAAAAAACAAACAAAAAACAACAACAACCCCGCCCCAAAAAAACCTGTACATCCACTTTGTGTCAATTTTTACGAGTGCGCATTGCAATGTGGCTAGTTTGGCTATTGCTGTTATATGAAAAGCAGCATTCGCGTTCAATAACGTCGTTAGCATTTGCTCAGAGCGCCGACAGCCCAGTGAAAAACCTTGGATCTCCTATTCGCGACCACTTTTAAGACTTTTCAAAGCAGTTACGCGATGCGAGAGGCAGTTAATGAATGAAAGCCCTCCAAAACATCTTTCGCGCACATTATCATGCATGTTCGGCACAGTAATGCCACCGACGCTACGCTACTGATATTCATTGAGTAGTAATTAAAAATTTCAACCGTCTTACAAACCTTATACACTATTTCGACATGATGACCATTTTGAAAATATATTACAAAAGAAAGAATACTAATGGTAGGGCACTGTCAAGAATATCTAATTATCTAATGAACTAAATAAATAAGTAACACTTCCATTTCATTGGCGTAATAAGATGTAGTTGTTCACCTCGGCAGGAAATATCCATGCGCTAAAAAACATGTCACCTCTGAACTCTCGAAAAAAAAAAAAGCCCTCAAAAGAAAAGCCGTCATACAGAAAGCCGCGGCGGTTTCTCGCGGCCTCGCGAAGACGCTCAACCAAGCGAATCCGAAGGAGACAAAAGCTGCACTTTTCTCTCTGAGGGAGGGTGAAGAAACGGTCAGGTAAATAGTAAGCCATTGTTTGGCCACAAAGGTGTCGTCTAAACCTCATCAGCTTTGTGGGAGACTCGTCTCGATTCTCCTCCAGTCGCCAGATGAGCAGTGTTTCAAATAATATCATTGAAGTCAAAGTAAAATGTAGTCGTCCAAGTCGTTACTTGAGTAAAAACCTGAATCACAAAAGAGTTTCAAAATAAGACTTTGGCCTGTATTTTGTGTAGCTTGAATATTGTCACGCGGCAAAAAGGAGCATTTCTTTTTACGACCAAAATAACCACGTAAAAGTCACAAGCGTGTTGCATACAAACGAGGCTGCCGGCAAGTCAAGCAAAAGCAAATGAAAGCGGCGCGTTACGCCGAAAGCGGCCCGGGGCCCTCGCACGTACTTGCAGAACTTGATGGTGCAGACGGCAGCCGCAACCACGGCGACGTTGGGGCGTTGGTGTCTAAACAGGCTTTGCGAAGGCAAACGCCAAAATCCCTGACGGTCCCCTTCGTGACCTTTCCGAGAAGCGCAGGTGCGGGAAGGTGGTGGTCACGCGGACGCTTTCAACCTTGAACATCGTTGGTGCGCTCAGGGCAGGTCGAGATTCCCGCTATTAACGCCATTTTCTCTGATTGAACATTCGTGGTACTTCTAAAATCCATTTGACAGCGTGCATATAGTGGCAAGATATTTTTGGTTGGATCGAGATCATATTTAATCAACACAGTTCTCAATAATTTCGGGTCAATAAATCACTCCATAAATCTGAAAAACGTAACCAAGCGGATTTCGCTTTGAATGAAACTTGCTCTACATGTCGATAGTGATGTCGTCTCACTAAATTTGAAATCTTAGGTCAATCGGCGCAGAGGTTCGGGAGTTACGGCCCGCCCCGAATTTTAGTGGGCGTGACCGCCTTCCTTCTTTCTGCAGATTGGTGTAGCTTTTGACCTTCAAATTTGACCTTGAAAGCGACCTTGTGGACCTTCACATTTGGAATCCTTGTTGAAATTCCCTTTTCAACGATACCTCTTCTGGGGGAAATGGACTCAGCACTTCTTGATGTGAGGGCTCAAAGGAAGGCGGCCACGCCCCCTTTTTGTCAAACAAATCCAAATTTGGTGGGCCGTCGCTCACGAAGCCTTGCTCCGATGGATGTCAAAATTGAGATCTAGCATTGCGGCGTCACTATAAAGAAATTCATCAACTTTCATGACGAGCAAAATCCGTTTGGTGAAACCCACTGGGTTGAAGATAAGATAAGAAAAACCTTTATTAGTCTCACAATGGAGAAATTCCCAATTCACAGCAGCAAAGTTATGAAAGTAAGAAGTAGAACAACAAAATATAGGAGCTGCTGGAAAGGCAGCCACTCTCGCGGCGCCATTTTGAAGTCAAAATAACAAAAATAATACAAGACAAAAAATAGGACACAGACAATCGTTCAATCTTCACCAATTTTCTGCATACACCTTGTTGTCTGAAGCAGTTCTAGATGAAAGAGGAGAGGATCAAAGTGTCCTTTCTCCAGTGGATCAGAGACGTCATGCTGAAAATGTGCACACGTCTGCTACAAGCTAAGTTTTGAAAGCAAACACAAAGCTGTAGCATCCATTGACGAAAAGAGATTAGTTCACTTCTCCTGTCCCACGTAATCCGCTTCAAACTCCAAGCCGCGACTCCCAGCTCCAAATCCGCATCGGCACTCCGCGCCAACGCTCCTTTCTTCTCATCGTCGGCTCCTCAAGACCTCCATCCATCCAGCCGCAGACCGTTCAACAGCACCGATCTCTCAGCTGAACAAAGCGGGGCTGTGAAAAATGCTGCCCATTACAGCTATCTAGCAGCTGACATCTAATGACCCCCTGGGGTGAAACTTCAGGATGAACCAAAAACGCTCGATGACCTTTACAGGTGAACTTCTGGTCACCTTATGGAAACTTTTGAATGCACATGACCAACTTTTGAATGTTTTCCTACTTTTTGCACTATAGTGAAAGGTTAAAAAAAAACAAAAAAAACAACTTCCAATGACGGCCACTTCTTTGCCTTTCTGTGACTCTTCCAGTCACAACCCATTGATGACATTCTTAGCTCGCTAGCCGCTTTCCTCTGAGTGACATCCTGTCTTGTGTGTCACGATGGCCGCCAAGTGGCCATTCAGCAGGTTGCAACAGAGAGACCGGAAGAGTCACAGAAAGGCATAGAAGTAGATAACCCTTGAACATTTTTTTTCCAATCAAGTCCTTGTCAGAGAGCAGTTGTGCAAAAAAAATAAAATAAATCACAGAAACACCAAAGAGTTATTTGTATTCCATTTTCCGACTGCTGTCAGGCTGATGAATAAAAAATTCATTCATTCATTCATCTTCCGAGCCGCTTGATCCTCACTAGGGTCGCGGGGGGTGCTGGAGCCTATCCCAGCTGTCTCCGGGCAGTAGGCGGGGGACACCCTGAATCGGTTGCCAGCCAATCGCAGGGCACACAGAGACAAACAATCATCCACGCTCACACTCACACCTAGGGACAATTTAGAGTGTTCAATCAGCCTGCTACGCATGTTTTTGGAATGTGGGAGGAAACCGGAGCACCCGGAAAAAAGCCACGCAGGCCCGGGGAGAACATGCAAACTCCACACAGGGAGGCCGGAGCTGGAATCGAACCCGGTACCTCTGCACTGTGAAGCCGACGTGCTAACCACTGGACTACCGGGCCGACTTGAATAAAAAATAACAATCATAATAATAATAATAATTAAATGATGTGAAGGAAAGTTGTAAATAGTACTGCGATTTATCCATTTTGTGTTCATATTGCATTTAATTGAAAGACGTTTGTTGTTTTTTTTCTTCTTTCTTCTTTCTACATACATTCTTGCTGCTGGAGGCTGTAAATTTCCCCAGTGTGGGACGAATAAAGGATATCTTATCTTATCTTATCTTATTTCCTGATGCATGTTTTGGCACAGTCCGATAGTGGGCAGCATTTGGGCTACAAAAACATTTCTGTTTTCCGGTGGAGATTTTAACGAAGAACGCCGACACTTAAGAGATGAAGACGACCCGATGTGGCTGACCCAAATTTGCGGGTAAGGAGACGTCGCCGGCGCTCATCCGAGCGGCGTTGGCACTTGAAAGCGAAGGCAACTCAATCTCCGAGGTTTTGAAAAAAAAGGCTTTCTTTTCTCCTCGCCTCCCCTTCTGACAGCCCGCAGCCAAATGGCACTTGTGTTCCGCCACGGCACATAAACACGCACAAAAGAAGTTAATAGCGTAGATGCAAATCAAATTACCAAAGCGCTGTAAACTGCCATTCCTCCCTTGCACTCGGGCCTGTAATTACTCTGGCTTATGGGACTGTAATGAATGCTAATGACACGCCGCGGTGAGGCCACCGAGCCCCCGTGCGATTTTCACTCACGTTCCCGAGATCCCGCGTCACCCCGTTTGTCGTCGCATACGACGGTAAAAGTCTTGAGAAACGTCATTCGAAGGTCTTTTTATTAAACGGAGGATGACATTTTGAAGCCGTTGAAGTTTCGGGCGCCGGAAAGAAGCCGTCGCGATTCGGTGTCGCCGCTTGTTAGACAACGGAGCCCAAAATGTCTGCTTCAAACAAAATGGCCGACTTTGGATTTTTATTTTCTGTAAATTTATGCCTTATCTCAACAAAGACATTCTTATTTGGCAAGATCTTTTTTTTTTGACGGTAAAAGTCTTGAGAAACGTCATTCGGAGGATGACATTTTGAAGCCGTTGAAGTTTTCGGGCACCTTCGAGGGCGCCGGAGAGAAGCCGTCGCGATTCGGTGTCGCCGCTTGTTAGACAACGGAGCCCAAAATGTCTGCTTCAAACAAAATGGCCGACTTTGGATTTTTTATTTTCTGTAAATTTATGCCTTATCTCAACAAAGACATTCTTATTTGGCAAGATCTTTTTCTTTTTGAGGAAAAAGATCATTTTTGTAAAATGTCAAACCCCCCCCCCCCCCCTCTCTCTCTCTATGAAGTAAATATTTGATGTTGAATTGGCATCCTCAAAAAGTTTGTCAGCTCCCGAGCTGACGAAAGTTGCGGGGTCAGTCCACCTCCTTGAATAAACACGCGAGCATCGTATCGCTCAGCATGTTTTCAGGCATGAGCCCATCTCTCAGCGGCGCTAAAAAGATGCTTATTGGCGACATTAGCGACTTAGCTCCCCGACTTGCGGCACAAAGCCATCAGGACCCGAAGGCTAAGGCGACTGAATAAGGACTTTGCGGCGACCCGAGCTGAGGAAACGCTGCCGTCGCGGCTCCTGCGGGAGATAAGGACAGCGGGGACGCGCCGGTGGGGGGGGGTTTGGGGGACAAGCTGCTGGGTGGGTATCGCGGAAATCTAGCATGTCGCGGCACAAGGAAATACTGGGGAGCAAAACATTCAAACAAGTTATTGACTCAAGTTGCTTTGCTGCGTTTCATCTGATCAGGCTGACGGGTTGAGAAAAAAAAAAAATGAAAAGAAACCCGATGATACGCGGTCATGCCTCCACCTCATTCCGGTTAGCCAAAAAGTTTAGCATCGCAACACCTCGTCCATGTCAATTCATTCGCCAGTCCCTCAATGATGATGTAACTACATTCGGATTTCTACCGGGTCTTTTTTGGGGATTTCAATTACGTCTCCTTTCCGAGCATCGCCCACCTGAAATTTTAACAAACTCCAATGAGGTTAAAAAAAAACAACAAAAAAACGGCTACGATCTGCGGCTTGCTAGCTAGCGCGGATAAACGTCATTGTTCGATGGTGCAAAGTTGCTCGTCTAACTCTCGCCGGAACATACGAAGGACGAGGAGTAAGTAAGTGGCTTTTTTTTTAGATATGTCATTCTTACATATCACAGTTTTTGGCGTCCACTCTGTTTTGAGGGTTCGACAAAATGGCTCATGGAACGTCGTTGTTATTTGTCTTTTCACGGGTTGTCAAGCTGCAACATACCACGGAATCATCATGGATGATTTCTCCGTTACACATTATTTGAAAGCATTTACTTGAATGGGCATCGTCATAAAATGAAGCGGAAAGTAGCTAAAAATTTTGAGATCATATTTTGGGGGGGATATGGAGGGTTCAAACCGTTTCTGAACATTTTGTGTGTTATCCATCCTTGACGACATTTTGATGTTCGCGTCAGGGCTTGTTTCACTGTTTGCCGTTTTATGTCTGACACAAAGAAACGATTGAGTTGCGAAACGGTTGTTTTGGGAGTTCAATGAGTACGACTTCCTGTTGCTACTGACTCTTCCCGTCTTTTTTTTTTCCTTTGTTTGGCAGCCAAGGGTAACCACGCAGCGGTATGTTTTTATGTCGATTTATGACCGTTTTTGTTTTAGGTGACATCCAAAACTGTTGTCAATTATAAATAATTGACGATAGGCGAGAACTTGAAGGCTAAAAATAGACCATCAAAGCAGAACATAGAGCGATAGCAGCCTGCGCTTAACTGTTTTTGTGGCGTTCCTCTTTAAAACTTTGATGTTTGCCGATTTCGGATTATCAACAGAGCAAGTTTATTGTTCGCATGATCCGTTGTTTTGTTATCTCGCTACAACGATCCTACGCATGCGCCGGGTAGCATTTGGCACCCGCTAAAATATTTCCCCGCAGAAATATCGTCAACCGCCGAGCTTGCGTTTGATTGATGTCTCATCCGGCATGAGTGTTCATCATGACAGGCCTATCAAATGCGAACCGGATACAAGAGACAGATCAGCGATGCAAAGTTGTACATGCTAAATGGTTTTTTCTCAGCTAGCTTGAAAGTAAACTTTGGTGAGTTAGCATAACATTTCAAATGCCTCCCCAGAGTGTCCCCCACACACCCCCAAAAAAGAAAAATGGCAGCATCCAGGACGAGAGTGTCTGATTTACACAAAATCTGGCATGCATAAGTATCAGGAAAAGATGCACAAAAATCTGGCAAGGCTGTGAAATATGAAGGAAGTCAGCCATTTTTGCTTAAGGGTTCCATTTTGGGGTATTTTCGGACCATTTACCTGAATGAACTCATTCTAAGGACTTTTTCTGGTTGCCAGCAGAAGTGAACTGAGTGTACAGTACGAGCTAGAAGGGTGACACAATTTTTTTTTTTTTAAGGACCTATGTTGTTAAAAAAAACACAAAAAGTCTGCAGTCTCAGTTTGAAAAATTCCCACCAAATGTGAACTCGATTCACTCGAGAGCTTCGGTAAGTTAAATTGTGAAAATCATGAGAATGGCATGTGTGGTGGCAAAAACACATTTATGGCTAATAAACTCGGTCGCAAATGAATGCCATCCACCCAAAACCCGGTCCAACCATTTTCAGCTGTGCTAGAAAAAGAAAAAAAAAAAACAGAAGATGAAGAAGAAGAAGAGTGGCATGAGAAAGGTCAACGAGAAGCGCAATCGCACGAGCCGGAAGATAAAGAGCCCCCCGCGGAGAAATATCAATTACACCGTGACATTTTCCACCTGGAGACAAAAGACGCCCCAAGAAAGGAACCAAAATGGTGAGGACCTGAGGCCAAAGCGGCCGCCCCCCCCCAAAAAAAAATTCGTAGCACTTTTTGCTCACCTGTGGAGTTACGATGCATAACATTAGTTAACATCGGTAGAATTTATCGCTTTCGTTTTGGAGGTTCCCTGGAAATAGACAACATGGCCGCTTTCTACCCAAAATGGCCGACTCCCTGTACATCTGCGGGCTGGGCTTTGTGAATGGAGCTACGGGGGCGGGGGTGGGGGGTCTGAATTAACACCTGCGCTCGGTGAATCTCGCGGCGCAGCGTATCTCGCTCCCCATCGTCTTCCGCCGCCGCGCTTCATCAAGTACGCGACGATGTAATTAGCCTTCATAATCAACGCTGTACTGCTTTGTGGTGATAACAATGTTGCTCGCGCTCCGGCGCCACGTGGAAAAGTGGGTGGGGGGGGGGGGTGAAGGTGAATCAAGACAAACCAAGCCAAGGATTTCTGCCTTGTCTTTTCGGCTTGCCGGTGATCTCCAATGAAGGCAGGTGAAGCCTTGTTACAAGTCAAGTCAAATCAGGACGTTTTGGGCTTCGCGGCGCACTGCTTTGGATCCTTCATTTAGCCAAAAAAAAAACATGCTTGTATTTAATGCGCAATACATGGATAAAATCCATCCAAATTCTTCACGTGAATGAACTTATTTAGTTTCCCCATCTGTGTCATAGACAACCCCCCCTCCCACCTCACCCCTTGGAATCACAACGGCTTCCTAGCTTCCTAGCTTCCTAGCTAACAAACAAGCTAACAAAAAAATACAAAGTACCACGCCTTGCTGTTTTTTTTTTTTTTTGGCGGAACTTTGTGACTTCTAAACAGATGCCGTTTTTCGCCTCATTTTCAAAAGGCACAACAGTTTGGGGGTTGGGGGGGGGTGGGGATGACTGTATGTGGTGAAACAAGCGGTCGTTTGAAAGCGAGCGGAGGGTCCGCGGCGGCGGCGTGAAGAAACAGATTAGTGGCAAAGTAATCGCGAGTGTGAAAGTGTGTGTTATCTCGCTGAGGGCCTGTCTGCGCCACTGGTAAATATTCATAAATATACCTTTCCCACCCCCGGAGGTCAGGGGGGGGGGGGCTCTTACTATCAAAGTGGTTTAAAGTAATATAGTATTTGTCCTTGTAACTGCAGTAAGTTACTGTTCGAGTGGATTTTTGCGCAGCTGTACTGCAGTTGGGCACAGTCTTACATAACAGTCCAATGTACCAGTTTTTCAGAGTACAAGGTGGTGCCTGACCCTTATTATTATTATTATTATTAAGATTAAAATATCCTTTATTTGTCCCACAATAAAGGATAACTTATTATTATTATTGGCTTTAAGAGCAAACCTCTGACATACAACAAGCGGCTCCAATAATGATTGAAATCATTATTGGAGCTTCTGGCGTGAAAGAAATTCAATATACGGATGAGAAATTTGTTCTGTATCATTAGCTGATTTGGCTTTTTTTGGGGCGGGGGGGGGGGAGGGCAGTCCAAAAACATTCCAACAGCGATGGGAACGCGTTTTGTGTTCAATGTGTCCTTTTACCAGAGTCATATTCTCTGTCAATAGACAGTACTGGGGCAATATTTTTTTTACTGCAAAATATGGATAAGAAAATGTAAAAAATGTGAAATTTATGTGTTTTTTTTTCCTTTTCAGATAAGCAGGATATATAGCGATAACGTTAATGAGTGAAGTTGCTTCTCTCAGTCATATTGCACTGTACTTCCTGTCTAGGGGTCAAAACGTGCGCAGCAGTACTTCAAAGCAACATATGGGGCCAATGTGGGGGCGCTGCAGTTGGCCAATGATCACATCGTCAGAGTCCATTGCTGAAATGATTTAATCTTACGTCTCGTCAAACATGGGTCGCGACCTACGTGCAATTTTGAAGGTAAGTTAGCGAGAGTGGAGGTAACCGCACGTCTAAGTGCAAAGCGTGATTACCTTGAAAAGAGAGGCGACCATATCGATAATTTAAATAAAAATAAAAAATAAAAAAAGACAATGATGAGGAAAGATCAAAGCTGGGAAAATCACGCAAACATTTCTGTAGGCTGCGTTCAGGAGCATCGTGTTGGGTTGCCAGATAAAATGGTCGCTGCGTCGCCCCCAGCTGCTGCTTCCTGATTAGTCTAATCCACTGAGAGCTTCTGATTGAGGACCCCGAGGTATGTGCGTGTGTGTGTGTGTGTGTGTGTGTGGTGGGGGGGTCAGGAGGATGCTCCTCATCCTCCTCTTCCTGATAAGTGACTTTACCTTTCACCTCCAGAACCCGGCACACATCTCTGCGACATCTCCCCATCGAGCTAATCTCTTCTAGCACGGTTAGCTTGGACCAACCAGTCAGGAGTGTGTGTGCGCGTGAGAAAGGACTCAAATTCGAGGCTCGCACGCATAATGTGCTGCCAAAACCCTCACGCCGTAATGACATCATGGGCAGAACAATCAACAGTCATCATAACAACGGCCTTTGATTTGGGTTCTTGACACGCCTTGTGACCTTCTGAACTCTGAACGGAATTTGGGAGGTCCGAAAGTGGATCGAAATGGATTTGGCCTCGCAGCCTCCCGTTTGCGATCGAGATTTGGATCCTCAAAGTCGATCGTCTTTGCGGCGATCCACTATTTTCCCTTGACCGCCGCACACATGTTTATTAATTATTTTAAGTTGAATTGATTAAACTTAATTAATTAAATTGATTAATTTTAATTAATTAAATAATTTAAGTTTAATAAATTACTTTTTTGCAATATTTTTTGCGAATTTAAATTACTTATATAAAATTAAGTTACTAAAAATAATTATTTAATTAATTTAAGTTTATTAAATTACTTTTTTGCAATATTTGTTTGCGAATTTAAATGACTTATATTAATTTAAATTACTTATATAAAATTAAGTTACTAAAATTAATTATTTAATTAATTTAAGTTTATTGTTAATTAAACTAAATATGTCTTTTTTTTTTTTTAAACCACATCCATTTTGATCAAAGTACACAAAGTAGTTTGTGCTTTCCAGTCGCTTTTTCCCCGACGGTCCAATTGAGTTCGCGGGCCTTTGTGATTCGTGTGCAAGATCAATCCGACGCCGTTTGACGCTTTCACCGTTTTGAAAGTCCCACACGACTCGGGTCAACGTTCGGCAGAGATTACTCACGAGTCTTTCAAGCTCTTTGAACACTGTTCCCATTGTCCCATGAAACGCGCACGCATTTGTGGAATGTCGAGTTTCACACGTTTGAGATTCCCACCATTTTATTTTTAAGATCAGTCAACAGCGTTTGCCTTGATTTGACACACACGGATAAATCTAAAAAAACTTTTTTTTTTTGGTTTGTTTTTTTGACCGTGAAAAATGGCTTCTTTTTGTTTTGCCGAATGCACAAATGCAAATGATCAGGTTAGATTTTTTTTTAATTTAATTTAATTCTTAATTTAGAACTTAAGACGTAAAATGTGGAACATACGGCGTTAAAACGTGAAACCAACGTATAGCGTGAACTTCACCACATGAAAACGTGAACTCCATCGTGAACATGATACAGAACTTCCCACATCGCAATCGGGAAATTTATAACGTGATACGACGTCGCCGATTTTACATTATTAATGTGACGAGTTATGACGCTAGAATGGGAAAACTGAGTACAGTGGTATCTCTACTTACAAAATGAATTGGTTCTGGAAGAAATTTCTTAACTCGAAAATTTGGTGAGGAGATCCCAAAATCCAGACATCAATGTTTCCTAAAGCATAAAAATATGTAACAACTTACAATTCATCGCGTTCTAATGTGACCGTTTTATTAAAACCATTGCAGCATTCTGTATAGCCAAGTAGACTTGTTCTCGATCCTCTTGGGAAGCGGAATCACCGAGTTGCACTTCCGGCCAGCTCTATGGTTACCGTCACATATTGCCTCTCTTTGAATGAAACCAACAAAAATAAGCCCTGATGTAATGGCAACCAAGTTGAGTCTAATTTCTTTATTTACACTTCCTCAACAATACATAAATAATCAAACGTCAAGCTTTGAACTATTCCAATTTTTTTTTTTAACCGCTATTGATATCATCATAGTTGTACTTATTATTTCTACCGAGCCGCTTTTCATTGTTTGCACATCTCTTTTACTGACAATGACATAAGGGTGCACAAACACAAAAAAAATATTTCCGAGTCATAATTACTTTTCATAATGATTATAATCAAAAGGCCTCTCGGGTTAAAAGTTGACGGGGAGGGAGTTCCGCACAATATGACTTGTGCACGCGCGCAGGTGGTATGACAAAATCTGACGCCGCCCACGTGAATGAGCGAAATATGCTTTGATGTGATGACACATTTTGAAAATGAGAGAACAATCGAAGTTAGTGTTTAAGAAGCGACGAACGTGCGCTTCGGTGTGCGGATGCGTACCGTACATCCGGTCATCATCGTCGACATTATAGCGATTGGCACAATCCAGCCGGACGGAGAATTCTGGAGCGTTGATGTGGATTGATTCACAAAATATCAGTGGCTTGTGTACCACAAGAATCAAGTCTGAAATCAAAATCTTGATCTGTTTGATACTTGAAGTCTGTCCAAAAACAAACCAAAAATATTTTGGGGACAGATGGCACTCTACAATACTGTCGCCTACTTCTTAAATATATTCCGCCATAACATCATGTCATAGAATGTCAAGGGAATTGAACCGATTTCCAAACACTTTTTGTTGCATTTCATTGGGCATCGGGCAAGCAACCCCCCCCCCCCCCCCCCCCACCCCCCCAAAAGAAAATGTGTCCGGAGAACACACCATTCCAGCTGGGCCTCCGTTCAAAGTGAACGGTCCAATCAAATTTGTTTACTTGCTGCGACGGATCCTTCGTGCTCAACTTGTTCAAAATGGCGCACGGGACGCCGATAGTTCTTGGCAGAAGATCAAGAATATAAGCCTGCGATTATCGCCATACCGTGGACCCTTGCATACCCAGTTTCACCTATTTACCTGTTTTTTTCCCCCAACATATTTATTTTTTTGTAAACCAATCCGTTTTCTTTTTTTTGGGGGGGGGGGGGAATATATTGGACTTTTTTTTTTAATGGATTTTTTCCAAGAATTTTGTGGATATGTTTAAGGGTTATATTAGTTAGCGTTTTTTGGGTTTTTTTTTTGGGGGGGGGGGGTATATTGGACTTTTTTTTTAATGGATTTTTTCCAAGAATTTTGTGGATATGTGAATGAATGAATGAATGAATGTTTAAGGGTTATATTAGCATTTTTTTTTCTTCCCATTACGTGTTAGCATTAAGCTAGCAGAGGCCACGGAAGCTACGCAATAAATCTCTTCTCATCTGTCTAATAATAATGACCTTTACAGTTTGAATGAAGTTGTAATTGGAAAACTGCCGTGAGTTGCGTCACTGCCACCATACAGCGCTCGCTTCACAAGTTTGCGCTGACAAGTCAAAGCAAAAAATAAAAAATAAAGAAATAATTCCTAAAAGCTTGCGTCTGAAAGTATCGCCATAAATGAACAACAGCAACACAGTGGCACGGAGCTGAAGGATCCAGTGCGAACCCAAATGCTACGCAATCGGCAGGAACTACTTTTTCATCCGCCCGGGAACGTCAGCGCATCGGCACGCTGCTCCCGTAAGTACGTCCGTCACTCAGTTTCGGTCTGCGGGGAAGAGCCAAGAAGCGCATTGCGATGGCGGTGGGAAAAACAAAAAAGGGGATGTGGCAACGCCTTGCGTTGCGAAACACTCGGGTTCAACTGCAACGCACAATGCGATGCGTTTACGACGTGGCGGACGGACAACCGGACAGACCTCGCTGGCGGGGTCTTACACTCCTGTTGTCGTCGTTGGGCTTGCCCAAATAAATCCAGAGGGAAGTGACATCAAGCACCAAAATAAATTTGTGCCGTCAACAAAGATAATAACATCGTGTATAATGTCATCGTTTTATGACGAGCGATTCCAGACGCACGTGACAAGTATTTGCACAGAGTATCGGCGTCACCGATACCGGTTGAAATGTGACCGCGCGCTCGACCTTTCAACGGTAGCTTTTCCGGAAAAGGCAATTCCAAGTCGATGCATGACTCCGCATGTGGACTCGTGACTGCAGTTGCGCACACTCGGATGATAGAAGATGAAAACTCTTGGAAACAAACAATTTAACTATGATTTGACGGCGTATTCAATCAAACATGGACTCCTGACACGTTTCTGGCTGTCCTGATCCCTCAGTGACATTCAAATTCCAACCATGAATATTTGTCATATCAATGAAATTTTGGGGGTTTGCCTGGACAGTTTTGCCCCCCGCCCCCTCCTAAAAAAACCCAAAAAACCTGTTCAGTTAAATAAGATGATGCCAAAAAAAAAAAAAAAAAGTCGGGTCATAACTTAAAAAATAAATGAATAAAATACATTTCATCTAGAATCCAGGAATGAATTTTGAGGACATTTGAGGACATTTTTGAATGCGTGCAAATATTGTGATATGTCAATTATTCAAGCCCCGAAATGTCACAGCATATATTAGATTTAAAAAAAAATGTCTTGGATCTTACCACTGTTATCGAATGTGTATATATTATATATATGTACACACAGATATACTGCTCAAAAAAATAAAAGGAGCACTTTTTTGTTTTTACTTTTTTTTCAGTGATCCTTCAGAGTGATGGGACATAATTTTGTCATCAAGAGCAAGTTTCTGAAAAATTGTACTGCTCAAAAAAAATATAGGGAGCACTTTTTTTTGAGCAGTACAATTTTTCAGTCCCATCACTCTGAAGGATCACTGAAAAAAAAGTAAAAACAAAAAAGTGCTCCCTTTATTTTTTTTGAGCAGTATATCTTGTACTGCTCAAAAAAATAAAGGGAGCACTTTTTTTTGAGCAGTACAATTTTTCAGAAACGTGCTCTTGATGACAAAATTATGTCCCATCACTTCTGAAGGATCACTGAAAAAAAAAAGTAAAAACAAAAAAGACAAAAAGTTAAGTGACAATATATAAGACAACATAGCGGGCACGTTTCAAAATTGCCCCCCTGATGACATTCATCAACTTTTGCATTTGACCTTGCATTTCAGCTGACTGTCACGTTGTTTTATAATTGCATAAAAAATAAGAACATGCCTGTCAAGGTCATCAGCTACTCTTGTTTGTTGAATTTAAATTGCGCGTGTGTGTGTGTGTGGCTTATTTTGAAAAACTAAAAAACAAAAAAGGACAATTTCAATGTAGACTTGTGCAATTATGCCATTACGTTAATGATATAATGAGAAAAATACACAAAAGAACAAGGTATTCCAAAACATCTTTCCTGACTTGAACTTTGCGTTTCAGTCCAGGATGACTTTGATCTGATTGACGATCGCAAAACCGTTTTCATGCCATCGATGGAATCCGAGAAACATCAAAGAAAAGCTAATAAAAAAAAAAAGAAAAAAAGCAAACAAAGCAACCACATCATGGATGCAACTTTGCATTTTGGGGCAAAAGATGACTTTGATCTTATTGACAGCAAATGTGATTGACGATACGACAAACATTACAGATCAAAAGAAAAAAATTCTCCCGTTGACGACAACAATTTCTTTTTTTTGGGAAGAATGATCTATGACGTGCACCAGGACAAACTACGAAAGGTAGTTCTGAATATTAAACATAATTTTTTTTTTTAAAAGGAGGGCATCCCGAGTCTTTGGAAATAAAGTCTGGATACAAATCACATCTATTTTTTTTTTTAAAACCTTCAAACAAGCGTTGCAACGTGATTCCCTTTTCCCTAAGCTTTAAATGTATAATTGTATTTTTTTTTTACACATTTTATCCTTTCTTTGCCTTTCAAAAAAAAAAAAAAGCCTCCTGCTTCAAATAACAACAACACACACAGTGGGTGAGTGTATCCGTATCTGTGTGTGTGTGTGTGTTTTTCTTTTCTCGCTTTCCACGTGCAAATGCTATCCCAGATTCAATTTCAGATAGCGACGAGGGTGCTTTTCATCCTTTTTGGGAGACAATATTTAATATGGCGAAATGAGATCAGCTTTATCCTCGCCCCTGTTTTGCGCCCACACAACCATTCCGCCGTCGCAATTATTTCTTGCCTGCCGTGTCTTGATCACATCCGTCGCTTTTAAAACGCACCATCGAAAATCTCGTCGAACTACGTCGGCATCTATATACAGACATACGTACATCTTATATGTATATCGTGATATGTAAAGTAATAATTGTCTTTTATTTTGAAGGGATCTTGCATGGAAAAGTAAGCCGCCCTCCCTTGTCTCTCCCCTGTGGACTCTTTTTCTTTTTTCTTTTTTTTTGTTTTTCTTTATCAGCAAATGAAGCGTATAAATGACCGGGGAAAGGCGTCTGCCTGTGAATGAAGTCAAATGAAGAACAATTGGTCCCTCCATAGCCTGTTATGAGGATGATGCGGCGCTGCCGAGGAGATAAGAGCGTTGAGCACTGTTGGAGTCCACGCAGGGATTCAAACAGACAGGAGGAGGTGTGGGGGGGGGGGGGGGAAGAATATCAAACACTGCATTATTTACAACCATTTTTTTTTTCTGCAGTCTCTTAAACATGTCCCGTACAAAGCTACTTTTTTTTTGCAGTGTCATGTCCTGAACACGCCATTAAAAAGGATAAATATGAATTACAAATGAGTAATACTGAGGACACTGTGTCAATATCATATTTTAAAAAAAATTATGTATGAATGCAAAACAAATAAGGTTGGTGTGATGGGTAAAAACTGGGTGTCCCGGAATACTCATTAAAAGTATGACAAAATAAGACTAATAATGCAAAGGAGTGGTTAACATTATCTATTTATATGTAAAAAAAAAAAGGATGTGATGAGACCAACAATAAGCTACCAGAAAAGAAAACAAAAATAAAAATGTTGCACGTCAAGCTATTTTTTTATTTGAAGTGTCACTTGAGAAAATACAATATAATTTTTTTTTAAAAATCCAGATATTGCCTTTAAAAATCGGTGCCACTAAAAAAGAAAGCTAATAAATAGCCAGAAAATGATCATGCATGTCCTGATTAATAACTGCGTGTCATGAAAGCGTCATGGAGAATGGTGGGAATAATGATGAGTGTGAAAAAAAAAAACTAACATGCAGATTTCATAAATACAAAAGACAATTGATGAGAAAGTTTACAAAAATAAAATGATTTTTTTTTAAATCCAGTGCATGAAAACGTTTGCGTCTTAAAAATGGGGTGACAGGTCCATTAACATTGGAAAGTAAAATCTAAAAAAAAAACAAGAAAAAAAACACACACACACACACACACCATTGTCATGAATGTAAACATTAACGTTGCATAAAAATATATTATATATGAATCCAAACTGAGCATGCCAATAAGAGCCTCAACAATAAATTACGTCTGACAGTTGGCGTTATAAAAACTAAAAATAAAACCACACTGCAACAAATCCCGAATGTACGTCATTAAAATAACCTGAAATAATGTTACTTCATAATATATATTTTTTTAAAAACGACCCACGCCCCCCCAAAAGAAAAAAAACGATGCCACGCAACCCTGCATGCAGAATAAAAGTAACCCCCGCCCCCCAAAAAATCAATAATGCCACAAAAATAAGGCAACGATTGTGCTCATAAATGTCGACAAATAGCGCTTCATGAAAACGACTGCATAGAAACACAACCAAAAATTCCAGCTTCGCACAACTCAACCCCCCCCCCCCACCACCACCACCCTCTCCAATTTTTGGAGGTGTCCAACTTCAAGTATCCTCATTTACAAGCTGTGTGTGGCAAAATGCCCCCCCCCCTTCCCACCCCCTCCAGGCAGGGCTAGATTGCACCTCCACTCGTGTGCAGCACATGTTCTGGCCAGATAAAGTCAACAATTTGCACGTGCAAAATGAAATTCTTAATTAGAAAAGACGCGCACGCGCACACACACACACACACACACGCTTCCAAGCCTCCCGGTTGATACGCGCACGCGCGCACACACAAGAAGTAAATTCCTGCGTGCGTCTTTTGTCTTAAGGCAGCGCGCGTGTTCAAACACGTGATCGCTTCTTTTCTTCTTTTTTTTGAGGGTGCCACTTTTTTTTCTTTTCTTTTTGGAGTTGTCAAAGTTGCAGACAAGTAAGCGCAAGACGATGTTTTGATGTTTGGATTTGCGTTTGAGGTTTGGATTTTTTTTTTTTTAATCCAGCTCCAGATCGCTCCGGGGCTCGGCTCCCCCCCTTGCGAGGCCACGAAGCCGTTAAACGGGTCCGACGGGCGGCTTCAATCCCGGGAGGCCTCGGCTCGTCCCGGTTCTCCAGAAAGTTCCAAATTGAAAAAAAAAATTGAAGAAGAAGAAAAAGAAAGAAACAAGCAAGAAAAAAAACGTGGAGAGGGGTGGGGGGGGGAGCAGCTTCCGAGCTTGTTTTAAATTTCGCGCCTTGGTTGAAGAATTGTGCGCTAAAAGCATGAAATGAGACAGATTGTCTTTTTTTTTATTGGCTTCTTCTCTTTGCCGGTGTTAACAAAGAGGCGTCAATCTTCTATAGATACATGACATTAGATCTTTTGGTGACTTTTTTTTTGTTGTTCCTTCATTAGAAAATACACATTGAAATTAAATTCGAAAATACAAGGGAATCAAATGCGAAGCGAAAGCATTTCGCCTTTCGAGACGTCGCGGATAGAACCCGTATGCGCCAATCGAGGGGGTAGGTGGGGGGGTTGGGGGGGTGAGAACAATAAGAACAGTTGATCAGTAACAAATCAGCATTGAAATGCACACAATAAATAAAGTTAAAGGCCTCCTTATTGTGTTCTCTTCGTTTTTCTTCTCGCGGGGGGGGGGGGGGCTGCCGTATAAACATTTACATTTTCTTACAATCCTCGCGCAAGCGGGAAAAAAAGTCCTTTCTCTTCTGTACATGCAAAAGGAGTCAAGTCTTGCTTTTCGTTGCCGCCGCCGCCGCCGCCCCCGCCGCGGTTTTGAACCTCGAACACGCGCGCGCTCACATGGCAGCGGCGTGCGCGGACGAGTAGGGGTCAATCCCAGTCTTGCTCATACCTGGAAAGAGGATGTAGGCCACGGGCGGCTGCAAGCTGGACGCGGACCAGGCGCTGCAGTTACACGGCACCACGTAGCCCGGGTTCGTGGGCGACGGGTGGGTGTGCGTGTGCGGGTGCTGCGGGTGCTGCGCGGGCCCGCAGCCGCCCAGCGCCCCGAAGGCGCCCGCGCCCTGGTAGCCCAGCGACGAGTAGGGCACGCCGGCGGCGGCGGCGGCGGCCAGGGCGTGCGGCACGTCGCCCATCTTCTGGCCGAAGCCCGCCGCCGCCGCGTCCAGGAAGGACGAGTAGGGCGACACGGAGGTCGGCGGCAGGAAGGCGCGCGCGGCCGCCGCGGCCGCAGCCGCCGCCGCCGCCGACTTCTCCGTGGGGCCCAGCAGCGCGTCCGACGGCAGCGGCAAGCCCTTCAGCTGCTCCGTGTCGCCCAGGTAGGGCAGCGGGAACACGTAGCGGTCCTTCTTGAGCAGGTTCTTGGGCTTGCGCCGCGGCCGGTACTTGTAGTCCGGGTGCTCCTTCATGTGCTGCGCCCGCAGCCGCTTGGCCTCGTCGATGTACGGCCGCTTCTCGGCCTCGGACAGCAGCTTCCACTCGGCGCCCAGACGCTTGCTGATCTCCGAGTTGTGCATTTTGGGGTTCTCCTGGGCCATCTTCCGACGCTGGCCCCGGGACCACACCATGAAGGCGTTCATGGGTCTCTTGATATGGTCGGCCGGCTTGGACATGGCTGCCTGGCGCGAGTGCCGGCGGGAGCCAAAGTTACGGGAGGGGGAAGGGGGGCGGAAGCGCCGGCGGGCGGATGAGGGAGGGCGAGGACGAAGGGGCAAAAGAAAAAAAAAGAAAAAAGAAAAAGTTGCTATGTGGAGTTCACCTGCTGCTGGGAAAATGCGAGGCAGCTGCAGGCATGCCGCGCGTCTCGCTCGGCTGGCGAACAAAAAGGGGGCAAAAGTGCAAAAAAGGCAGTCGACATCCAAGGAGAGGAGCGCGCGCGCACAAAAAGTCCACCGACGCGAGCATGCACGTGGGAAGAAAAGAAGCAGAATCCACAAGAAAAGGGCAACGCAACAAAGTCTCCTTCCTCCCTTCTGTCCTTCTTTCTCTCTAACTCTCTCCCCTCTCTCGCTCTTCCTCTTCTTCCGAGTCTTCTTCTTCTTCTTCTTTTTTTTGGTTGTTGTTGTTTGCCGCTCGTCGGTGCGCTTGGTGGCTTTCTCCGTCGAGCTGCACCACCTGGCGCGCCTTGCAAATGAGCGCGCGAAGCGCCGCGGATCGCGCCAAAAGCGGCCGAGTTCAAAGGCAGGGCTTGCTGCCGCGTCCTCGCACGCAACGTGACGTCACGCGCGGACGAGAGGTGCGGCGCGGCGAGGCACGCGTCGCGGGGGGGGGGGGGGGGGGGGGGGGGGGGACGCTGCCCGCCCTCAACTTCGTCGGGGCGGCGTGCGCCACGTGCGCGCGCGCGTGCAGCTTAATTGCGGGCAAAGTCAAAAGCAGGAAAAAAACGCGGAACGAGAAAAATTGCTCATAGGTCGAACGAAACAAAACAAACAACAACCAAAACAAGAATATCGATCGGAAGCGTTGGCAATAATCACAAGAAAGAAAAAAAAAATCACCAACCCACAAAGAACTAATCGATACTAAAATTGTAAACATTAATAATGTGATGTATTATTATTATTATTATTATTATTGCCACCCAAAAATGGCAAAAACGCTCCAAAAAAATCCATGTAAACGAGACCAATTCTCATCAATTTTTTTTCATTCTGGCAAAAACGTTAAAGGATTTTTCTTAAACAAAAACAAAATAATCGCATTTAAAAAAAAATATTTAAAAATCGTATTTTCAAAAATGTTCAAGAATCCTACCAAAACATTTGATCGAACCAAAAATAGTCACCAAAAAGACAACGATGCAAAGAAAAATCGTGTTTAAAAAAAATAACAAAAACAAAACATGAACTGAGATGTAATAATCCAAGTGTTTTGCTGGTCTACTAAAAAAAAAAATCTACCTTTCACAAAAATTTTATATTAAAATTATAAAAAAATTAATTGAAAAACAATTACTGTTCTTGTTTATTAAATAACAAATAAATAAATAAAGATCGAATAGATTTTTTTCTAAACCACCTAAAAGGACAAACCCACCCAAAACTCGAACAGGTCTACTTCTAAACAAAATAAGACACCCTGAAAGAAAATGGTTCTGTTAAAAACGAAATTTTACACACACACACAAACATATATATATATATATATATATATATAATATATGCATAAAAATAAATGTCGATATTTTACAGGCAATTCCTGGGGTTTTTCCTTTTGCAATTAAAAAAAAAACATTGTTGACTTCTCGAACGAAACTCAAAACAAGCGTCCCAACTGCCAACCAAAAGGTCCACTCGCGTGCTTCAGCTCCAAACAAATTCAAAAGAGTACACGCCAAGTCCAAAGAAGTCATTAGACTCATTTGTGCGCTTGAAGACGTTAACCTTTCTTTTTGTAATTGAGTGCAACATGTGCGTGATGACACGCCATTACATCCTTTTCAAGGCGACCTATTCAAAGCAGTTTCGGATCACAAGTGCAACCATGACGACAGCAATTAGACGCGCCCAACACATGCAAATGAGGTGCTTTGGAAAGACTCCGTCGAAGCACACTGGCTTGCTAAAAATACAAAATAGAAGAATAAGAAGAAGAATAGGAGTGACAATAGTAAGAATCAGAGAGAAATGGGCTGCAGGATGCCCTCGGGGCCCCCACCGTGTGAAAAAAATGATGCAAGACAGTTACATCAAGAGCTGCTGAAGCAAAAGATTCAAGGTGGAGGGGGGCGGGGGGGGGGGAAATCAAGCAAACGTCATCATCATCGGAATATTTGTCAGGAAAACTAAGTTTGACTTTTGGGATGAATCGGGTCAGGATCATTTTTAGGTGCTTTTTTTCTCCCTCTCGCTCGCTCGCTCTCTACGCGCATGCGTCAATAAGCAGGAAGATTTCTGGCGTTTAATCGGTGGGAATTTTAATTCAGGGGAGGGGGGAGGGGGAAGAAGTGGAAGATGAAGAAGGCAAAAGTGGGGACGGGACGATCGGGCAGCGAGCGAGCGAACGAGAGGCGACTTCGATGACGTTGAAAGGCTCGCTGGGTTTTTATCGGCGCACGAGGTATTTTTTTTTCTTCGAATATGTGTTCCGTGTTTTGCAAGTTGAGGTTAAAAAAAAAAAGAAAAAAGAGGCAGCCATGACGTGGGCTGGGACGATTGCGTTATTATTCTCATGATTGATAACTTCTAATCGGATGGTGAGTTCGAGATTGAAGATATTGAAATGTAATTTATCCACCAAAAAAATTTGGTTTGATTTTTATTTGGTGATGTGCACGATTTTGTTGTCATCGAACACGCTTGAAACGCGCGAGTTGAATGACTCCCGTTTCCAAATGAAAGACACGTCGACATTTTCTTTTTAACATCAGGCAATTGTCCCCCCCCCCCCCCCCCCCCCCCTCCTCCGCTTTAAATTATGTTACACGTGCTCTTGTGCTTTTGCTGGGATGATCATTTGATACACACACACACACACACAGACACACACCAAATTAAAAACAAAAAAAGAAGTACTTCAAAAAATAAATTGAAGAGAAATACACGAGCCACTCGATTGTTCCGATCTCTCCGTGCCAACAAAAAGCGCGGCCGCCGCGCGAGCGCGCGCGCTCGGAGGTTGCGCGCGTCCGCTGCCGAGCCCAGCGTCGCTGTCCGCGGTGCTGAAGCTCAGCACGTTGGCGAGACAAGCCCTTCGATTTGAAGCCCCGCCCCCGCCCCGCCCCCCAGCAGCCGTCCAAACTCCCAGCAGTTTGCAACGTTTGCCTCCGTCTTAGCGCCTCACTTCAAAATAACACGAAAAGCCTCTTGCGCTTGCGCAGAATCGCTCCAATGACGCAGCTTATTTTACGCAGCTGCAGGAGAGAGATGAAATATGACCACGTGACTTGCACTCTCCATATTATGCGCGTCAGCAACAAGCGTGATTATTGGACAGGAGATATACAAAGTCTACACACCCCTGTTTGGATTGCAGGACCAAAAAAAAAAAAAAAAAGAATCATTTCCAAACGTTTTCCACCATCAGTGGGACCTGTAAGCGGTACAATTTCACTGAAAATCATGTGGTTGCAAAAGTGTGCACACCCTCATCCCGGGCAAGTCATGTGTTCAGAATAAGCCAGTCCTATGATTAAAAAAAAAAAAATAATAATAAAAATGTCGGTCCACATCTGGCGCCATCTCAAGGGCCTCTGATTAACCTCGAATAATTCTTTGCTGTTCTAGTAGGCTTTTCCTGCCCTTTTTTTTCCATTTCCAACAGAAGCCTGACATTGACACATTTTTTGTATTAATGCAAATTAGTGCAATTAAAGTGCATATAACTGAATTATTCTCGTGTGTATACATATATTCTCATGTGTATATATATTATATATATATATATATAATATATATATATATATATAATATATATATACAGAGAGAGAGAGAGAGAGAGAGAGAGAGAGAGAGAGAGAGAGAAAGCTCAAGAGCAACCCCGCAGGTAGCACTGGGACACTGCGGTTTCCTACAACACAAGGTACAATTCAATTCATTCATCGTAATTCCACAAATGTTCAATTCATCGCTACACCCCAGCCAGCGCAAAACTTAACTAATGGCAAGTTTATATGAGAGTTCATGCATATATATGAAAAAAATGTCAGGGGTTGTCAGGGGAGCGAGGGATGAGGAGAAGCAAAACGATGATAAGAGAAGAACATCAAAGAGCGCGCGGGTCCGCACGGCCCACATTCTACTATACAATTAGGATTAAAGGGGCCCAGCGGAGATCGGGTCTGATAAATGATCACAAAAGCCGAGACGATGTGACTCACCGCTGACCTTCATTAACAGGGAAGAAAATTCATTGGAGGGAAAACAAGGCAAGAAGCAGCAGCTACATCGCGCTAGCACGTTAGCGCTCTTCATCTGCGCCCGCGACAATTCCATGTTTTCAAAGAAGGTCCGACGTTAAGCATGAGTACAGTTGCAACTTTATTTTACATTTGCTTTAACAGTCGAGAACGTTCAACTGTCAGGTGCAAACCATTGTTTCATTGAACAATGAACGGGCAATGAAGCGCAACGGCACAATTGTGGCCTTTTGCTAGATTGAATGCTGGTGATTTATGAGTCTGCCACGTTTGACCTCGGCTCGTGATACAAACGTAAGGTGACTTAGTGTGTGTGTTTTTTTTTTGTTTTAATTAAAAAAAGGAGAAGAGTGTAGGTCATCTGTTAAAAAATGTTCTTTTACTTTTTGAGGTTCATTAATCCGGATGGCAGGTTTTGGCATGCTAAAACGAATATGCTATGCTAATAATGCTAACAAGCTGGAATTCTTGTCGCAAAAATTGTCCGGCAGTGATTTCCTTTGTCATGATGTCATATCAAAGGACACTCTGCCCACAATTTGATGACAATTTTATCCGCCCGGCTGTTTGCACTTAGCAGCGTGAAATTTGAAAGACAAAAAAGGAGAAAGGCTCACAAATTTTGCCCCGCTGGTTCGAAGTGGCGAGTTTAGGGTCATTTTAGCCATTACGGTGCGGGGGTCTTTTTTTTTTTTAGAGATTTGAGGCCTCACGGCCTTATTCATTTAGCAACATGACATTTTTTCATCCTAAACAGACCCACAAAAAAAAGCCTGAAAAATTAATGTATGATCTTGATTTGAACATTTTAGCGTCGCGCTAAGCCTTCCCAAGTCCCAAAAGTTGCGGCCAAATTCGAAAATCCATTTCAAATTCCCATAGCGGCAATTCATGAATGAAATGATACAGGAAAACTGCCATGTTGGTTTGAAGCGGCCATTTTAAGACCACTTTAAACATCAGGTTCTTTGAAAGTTGTGGCCTGTGTTGCTAGTTCAACACCCGCAGTTAATTTTTTTTCCGTTGCATGGGGACATTGGTTAGATATCATGAGCAAACCCACAAAAAAAAAGGTCTCAAGAAGAAATTCCCAAAAAAGACATGGGGAGCCAGCCATTTTGGTTTGAAGCGGCCATCTTGGGCTAATTTTGACCATTTTCCAGGTCCTGAAGAGTTTCGGCCCGTTTCGAAAATTCAGCCGCCGCAGTCGCTTTTCACTTTGCGACACGCCCGACGCGACGCACGAAATCTGCCGTGTTGATTTTCAAGCGGCCGGCGTTGGCTCCATTTTCAAAGGTGAACTTGTCTTCCAGATTTTGTCCCGATTGCCGCAAAAAAAATTTTAACCGCAAACGCAAGACAAACGAGCGAGGCGGATCTGTGGCGAATGATACTTTTACGTCAATGCGCACAGCCGCCAAGTCAAAACCGAGCCGTTCGTTATCGAGCTGGCGACCAAACGCCACGCAAAAATGTCCATCTTCTCAAATTAAGCGGGCGCGTTATGCCGCATGCGCATCCGTCATCGCCGTTTATTCACACGGCTGAAAAGAGGAAATGAAGCCCGAGTCAGAAAAGTGGAGGGGTGGACTGAGATGGAAAGTCTTTCTTGTAGGATGTCAAACAATGGGATCCCCCCCCCCCTCCCCCTCGACATACAATGTGCACGCACACACACACCGGGGGGCCACCAACTCGTGCGGGTGCGCGTTGCGTGCGAGTGGAAATCGGCCGGGCAACAATTAATTTGCGAGTGAATTGAGGCAGGATCTATTACCTCTCTCTCTGCTTCTATTGCTCTAATGGAAAATCTATTTGGCTTGCCTTTTGTGTCCAATATAATTTAATGCCCCCCTTTTTATTAATGGCCTGAAATAATTATGGCGGCGGGGTGGGGGGGGGTCCCTTTTGTGATTCTTGAGTATGTTTCATTTAATTGTGCAATAAATGTCTAATCGGCGGCGCCATCTGAAGCCATTATGGCCGCTAAAATTAACAATTACGCCACAAATGTCTCGGTGAATGCATTGTTGGGGTCGGGGGGTGGGGGGTAGGGGTGGGGGGGGGGGTCTATAGAAATGGCTGCTGATAACAAGACACGTATAAATCATTCATGAGAATTTTTCTCACAGAGAGTGAGAGATAGTGGATAGAAGGAAGAAAAGAGGAGAAGAAAGAGTCCATTCAGAGAAGGGGGATGGACTCGGGAGTCTTTCTTTCTTGCTATCGTTTGCCCCCTTAATTTTTTTTTTTTTAGGGGAGGGGTAGGGGGAACTTAAGTGATAGCTTTCACCGCAGCATGATACAAACACCTGGCAGGGCCTCCGCCGAGCCCCCCCCCCCGGCTCCTCCCCCCGGGCTGCCTCTAAGCCGCGTGGCGGCTGACCCCGAGGCAATTAAAGAGGCGTCACACTCGCTCGGCCTGCAGGACTTGTTTTCTTTGGACTCATTTCATGGTGGGCCTGCCGCCGCCGCCGTCTTCATCATCATCATCATCATCATCGCCGCCGCCCCCTCCCTCTGCTCTTCCCTCTCTCTCGCTAATGTGCCGCCATTGGTCGCGGCGAATCTATTTGATTTTCAAAGTTCTTACGCCGTCGCCAGGAATGAAAAGGAAGGCGGTGCTGACGGGCAATGTGGGCGGTGTTACACTCTCGGGAAAATGTTGAATGGTTATGAGAGGGGTGGGGGGGGGGGGGGTTGGAGGAAAATATTGTGATTTTTTTTTGGGGTGGGGGGGTGAGACAGAATTGTTTAAGAGAAAAGTTGCCTGTTTTAGCAAAAGAGTCACAACTTTGACAAACTGCACAAATTGTACAGAAGAGAGA
Source organism: Hippocampus zosterae (assembly GCF_025434085.1). NCBI lineage: Eukaryota > Metazoa > Chordata > Actinopteri > Syngnathiformes > Syngnathidae > Hippocampus > Hippocampus zosterae. The sequence goes on from NC_067458.1 coordinate 23,463,248, forward strand.
CGGTCACTCAAAATTTTTTCTTTTTATAAAACCGCCAGACTTTATTCAAAAGAGGACAAAAAAGCTTTTACAGGAAAAGCTTGTCAAAATAAAATCATATAGCATACAGTAACATCCAAAAAAAAAATGGATGACCGTATAAAAAAAGAGAAAATATACATTCATAAGGTTGCACTTTTAAAAAAAGTGACTTATTACTCGAAAATGTACACAAAAAATATTTTCCAGAAATAGTTGTGTGTATTTTAAAGACTTTTTCAAGTGCCTTTTTGATGATCGAAAATGTACAAAAGATTTCCGGATGAAGGAAGACCGCATGCTTGAAATTTTTTTTTCTGAAAATGTAGCCAACTTTTCAACTCAAGTACAGCAAACTTTTTTTTTTTCACCCACACTCAAAGTCTCTTCCTCAACAATAAACGAATTGTCTGAAAAAATCTTTTTTCCTCCCTGAAAATCTGCAACGTTGACACCAAATGACTCAAACAGCGCTCGGAAGTACAAACAAAAGCCTCGCCTTCTTCACTCATGGCCGTCGGCCGCTTTGAATAAACGTCATGATGTGATTTCACGCCGGCAAGAAAAGCAGACACGACCGCTTGTGAAGAATTGATGACGGCTTCTTTCATGGAGGACGGCGGTAAAATTGGCCGTGAAATCCGGCGCGTGGAATTGAATTTGTTGGAAGCGCAAGGCGGAAGGAGAAGGTGTGAGGTGGCGCTGACAAAGACACTTTTGTCTTGTGCCACTTGTGGGGGGAAAACACATGCGTCCATTTTTCAAATTATTATTATTTTTACTCTTATGTGTCATTCGGCATCAGACTGGAAAGTTTTTGCCGCCCAAAATATTGTTCTCTCTCAAAATCTCTCAAAAATGAGTATTTCTGTCAGTGATATTTTTTCCCCAAAAAGTTACATGAGCTGTTTTTAAAAACGTCAGTGAGTTGTATTTTCAGCAATATCTATTTTTCGTTCAAAAAAATGCCACAAAATTTTACTTTTTTCCTCTTTTAAAAAAAACAAAAACATGTTTTTGGTGTAGTTTTTTTTCCAGAATTTTTTTTGGGAAATTTTCAAATGAAAACCTGATCAAGCTTTAGAACATAAGACTCCCTAACAACACAAATTTTCTCATAAATAAATGAAAATTTCGGAGGGTCATTTTTGGCCATTGCTGCGGGTTCTCCCCCAAAAAAAGAATTTTTGCAATGACATGGAACGTACGCATCGCGTTGGTTGAACGCAATCAAGTTGCTTCACCCGTCTCCTCCTTCTCACGGGTCGTAGCGTCGCGACGGGCGCGTGCGCGATAACGGCACTCCGGTCGGTATCTTTATGACATTTAGTCACACGGCGTTGCTCTTTGTCTTGCAGGAGAGCAAAAAGGCTATAATTGGAGCCATCATCTGCGGCTGAGAGGCTAAATGAGGGATCCCTCGACTCCGGGATTACCCCCGCCCAACCTCCTCCAATTTCTTTTTTTTTTTTTTTTTTATATCGGGAAGACGTACCCCAGCGCTAAGCTCCCGCCAGCGACACGTACTCCTCCGGCGCGGCCCTCTTTCACGTCCAAATGTGTCCTGTCAGGGAGGCTTAGCGCAAATCTACATAATCCCCTTTCATCGCAATTAAAGATAGCAGTGAACAATAAAATTGCTTGCTCTCTGGTTTGTTTCGCGCGGCTTTGAGGCGGCCAAAGGTGACACGCGGCTGCCAATATATCCAACTTTTCCAGACACACATGACAAATGAGTGCAAACGAGAGCAAAAAGCGCACCAACCGGCCGCCCGTAGCACGTCAAAAACAACTCCAAAATGAACGGGGAGAGTTGCGCTAATGTGCTCAATCCAAATAAATATTAAATATTAAATATATATGTAAATATTGATACTTTGTCATTCGAGGGTACCGGTGTCAATACTTCTATTCTTACAGAAAACAACGCTTTACAATCTCAACAGAATTCATCTGAAAAATGAACTGCAAATGTTGAATGAAATGTTAGCTAACTACTAGCCTGTAGCTAATAGCTCGCCGGTGAACTAAATGTTTACCAAACTGCTTTTTTTTGTTTTTGTTTGTTTGTTTAGTTTTAATTTGATTCGATATCAAATTAAATTCGAATTAATTTGATTTGATTATCGATTTGGTCGATAATCAGGCGACAAACGCGAGTGACTTGGAGTTGCCTACCTGGCAAAATGGCCGCCCCGTGACGACTTCCTGCCAGCACACCCTCCTGTGTCTTTTTGTTTGACTTTGACTCGGTGAAGACCAAGATGAAGGTTTACGGCCGTGATCCCAAAGATCCCTTGGCATCTTCCGACAGGACAAACAAATGGGAAGACGGCGGAGGACCATGTCACGCCGGGGCCTCAAGCTTCAGCGCTTTCCTGCCAAAAGTTGGAAATCAACATTTACCACACTGCACATTTTTTGACAATGAGTAACAACTTAAGTTGTGTTTAGCCACACGCAAATAACACAATTGTTCTAAAAAAGTATGGTTTGCCAAAGCCGTTCTTCAGTTCCTGTACCTATGTTTGGCTGAGTTTGGTTGCTCCAATCAGGCAAAAGGCCTCATCTTGGCAAGCAAGAGATTCAAATACAGGAAGTCCTACCCGGGTCGTACCAAGTTATTCAAAGGGGCGGGGGTGTTTTGTGTTTACTTTTTTTGTTTGTTTGCTCATATTCTTCATTTTATTGGACCGCTGTCATTTTTAGGAGGTCATTGGATTTCAAATGAATGGGAGTAGACTTCAAACTTTTTATCAACTGCACTTTAGCGTGTTTTACTTTTGTCTTAATTTTCTGAATTGACCCCTTCTGCCGCCAACGCTGGTACAACCCGTTAGTTTCAATATCCTTCTCAAACTGCTTTCAAGTGCTTTTGTTTGACCTTTTAATACATTTTGATCAAATGATTTATTTTGGCTGCCCAAAGTCTATTTTGTCTCTTCTCGTCATGTGCGTTCTCATTGCGTTTTGTGATTTTTTTTTTTTTTTTTTTTTACTAGCAATCGACTTTGCTGTGGTTCAAAGCTATCAAGCGGTCGCCCGAGATGGAAATGCAGACAAAAACGCGCCCGCTCGCCACTTTGCTCCTGTTCCAACTCGCCTCACCGTCACATCTGGAAAAGTATGCAGAGACGTGCAAGCCCTCGGCAAGCCAGGCGGCGCGCACAATTATGAGCGTTATTATAAATACCAATTTGAACGCGGCCAGACTGGAGCCCGCGAGGCAAAATGGAAGGGAAACGGCGCAGTCATAATCATTCCTGTCTGATCCAAAAACATGACATTGATGATTTTGTTTCTGATAACACGGAAAATAAAATCGCTTCACTCTTTTCCTTCTTGTTTGTGTCAAATTGGACTCTTGGTGATATTGAACAGCAATAAAAGTAACCTAAATGTCATTTCTTACAGCAAATATATGTTTTTGTATTTGTACCCTGTTGAAAAAAAATGACAATTGGATGGATGGATGGATATTATTGTTGGAATTGTTTTAGAAAAGCCAAAGCAAAATGAAAGCGGAATGCCCGGCGAATTGACGTCCGGACCTCGTGTGAGCATAAATAAATAAAAACAACAACAATTCAACCCTGCAAAATGAATCCTTTGCAGATTCCCCATCGGCCGCTGCCAGTTAACCAAAGCGAGCGATGACTTCTGACCTGGATAAAAGGCACTCCCGCCTCTCTTCAGCTTTGCGTTGGCGATAGCGCCTTAGCTTAGCATCTAATTATTGTTTAATAAGCTCCCCCTGGCTTGTTTGTCAACAGTGTGTCTTTTCTAATCTGCCCGGCGCCTGCAGGGCGGCGATAGCATCTTAAGCCTCTTGTTCCAGCAGCCTCACCGAACCCGCCGGCCACTACACCGGCCACTCGCTCATTTACAAGCGGCAGATAAACGCCCCGCCGTCCTTTTTTTAATCTGCTTGCTGCAACGCAATGCAACAACAGTGCGGGCGTGGCCTTTGAACGCACCCGGCGGCCTTTTGGCTGAACGTACCCTACGGGGGATTCGACAGCACCATCGACTGCCTCGGCCTCTGTCGGCTGTCACTCACAGGCGGAATGATGGACGGTGAGCATCCACTTCGAGTGCCTGGGGGGGGGGGGGGGGGGTAATGTTACTCTCTGTATATAAATCAGCATATGTATTGTATTGTATTGTTTACATTGTACAGTCATTCCAACGCATTGGGCGACTGTCAGTTAGCATCGTAAGCAGGCATTTCATTCGTATTTTGCTTTTGCCGACAAGTCGATTATTTTGCGGATAACACAAGCAACATGACGGAACTTGGAGCAGGCTACGGTTGACTTTTGAGCTTAGCTTTGAGGTCTCGAATCAGGAGCACCGTGTCAGATTTAAAGTTGGGAGATTATTTTAATTTGAAAATTAAAGTTGACATCTTTCCTCGTCCATCTGCAATTTAATAACGTTTTTTAGGGTTACAGCAACAAACGACGGTAGTTTTAGTGTAAAGAAACAAAAAAAGCTAGCGACCAAGCTAGCAAAGGTTAGCACAGAAGAGCGCTTCGAGAGGCTAACGCTAAATCTTTTTTCAAATCGTGCTCCAGTAGAGAAGCATTATGCTAGCCTCTAGATCTTAGCATAGCGGCGAAGCCTAATCTTAGTAGCATAATTGTCGCCTCACGCTAGCATCGCATTAGCATTTTGCTTATCAATAAGTACTTGACTTACCTCGAAGCAGACCAAAGATGAATTTTTGACTGATTTGACAGACTCTGCGGGCCACTAGAGAGCTTTTAGGCCTCACGTTCGTCGTTTTGACGTCGTTCGTCGTTTTTCTTTACACGGTCGTTTTAGTGTAAAGAAACAACGAAGGCTAGCGACCAAGCTAGCAAAGGTTAGCTCAGAAGAGCCCTTCGAGAGGCTAACGCTAAATCTTTTTTTCAAATTGTGCTCCAGTAGAGAAGCATTATGCTAGCCTCATGATCTTAGCATAGCGGGCGAGGCCTCATCTTAGTAGCATAATTGTCGCCTCACGATAGCACCGCATTAGCATTTTGCTTATCAATAAGTACTTGACTTACCTCGAAGTAGACCAAAGATGAATTTTTGACTGATTTGACAAGACTCTGCAGGCCACTAGAGAGCTTTTAGGCCTCACGTTCGTCGTTTTGACTGGAGATTATTTTAGCTTCATCCTTAACTCACATTGTAGAACGGCTATGCTATCAAAGCGTTGCGCTCGCCTCATGATGTTAGCATATAAGGACGAGACTTCATGTTGGTAGCGTTTTAATTATTTTACATGAACGCAGCCGACCTTGGAGCGGACCGACGTTGATTTCTGACATATTTAACAGACATTAGTGCCACAACGTCAGTCTATGAGTTTGCAGCGTTAGCCTCAAGCAACAAAAACGCAACAAGAACAAACCCCAAAACATTTCCATTCATCCTCTCCACGCTCAGACATTGTCAATACGCGAACCCGTTGGAGGAAGCCCGCGTCGCTCTTGACATCTGGCGAAACATGTTGCGCTTGTTATTCATTTTAAAAACAAATAGCATCGGCGTTTGTTCTCCTGTGTGGTCGCGGCGCAGAAGGGCGGGGACAAGCCAATGATGTATCGCGCTCCCCGAAACAGATTGTCGTCGCGCCCCGGCACAGATTAGTCACATGTGGCCTCTGAAGGAGGCTGCAAATTGCGGCCTCTCTTTAACACCGCCGATAAGGCGTTAAATGAAGGCAGGCGCCTTATCAGCATGCCCGCTCCCCATAAATCACCTCCCGCCCGCCAAGCCACCGCCGCTTTCTATCAGCGTCCCGGGGGCCCCGGCAAACAACCCGCCGCCGCATCTCCCGACAATCGCGCGCACATTTTCCCTCCTCAGCCACACTTGGGCGCTTCGTTAGAAGCACCGTTTGGATGCGTGCGCGCGCACCCGCTATCTCCGCATTTAATCCGCACTAAAAACAAAAAGACACTTCACAGTCAATGAGAAGAAGCACAAGTGGCCCTTAATGGCAAAAATCCCCATGAAAGCAAAAGCGGCAGTGCGCTTTAATGAGCTGCTCTAAGTGCCTTAATTGTTTCTTAATGGCACCCTTCGCGTTCACAAAAACATCAAGAAGAGGACTCGTGCAAATAAGAATAACTCATGTTTGGCGTAAAAGTGACGCTTTAGGCTCTGGTCTTCCCACATCTTTCTCCATCCTTCCCGTGTTCCTCCGACATCCTTTCGACCTCCTTACAGTGGATAGCAAAAAGTCTACACACCCCTTGTTTAAAAGCCATTTTTTTGGTGATATATATTAAAGAATTGTTTTTTTCACCATTAATGAGACCTATAATTTGTATAACTCAAAAGTGTATTTCTTGAAAATACCTGAGATGATGTGTTTGCAAAAGTGTGCACACCCCCCCTCATTAACTGGGGATGTGTTCGGAATCAGCCAATCGCATTGAAACTCATGTTTAATGGGCACCATTTAAATTGACCTTGAATAAAGTTCAGCCGTTCCAGCGGAATTTTCCAGATTTTATTTATTTTTGCTTTCTATCAGAAGCCAGAAGCTTCTGTGCTGACACTGACATTAGTTCCAACTGGATACAACCAGGGGCGGCCCGGTAGTCCAGTGGTTAGCACGTCAGCTTCACAGTGCAGAGGTACCGGGTTCAATTCCAGCTCCGGCCTCCCTGTGTGGAGTTTGCATGTTCTCCCCGGGCCTGCGTGGGTTTTCTCCGGGTGCTCCGGTTTCCTCCCACATTCCAAAAACATGCGTGGCAGGCTGATTGAACACTCTAAAAATTGTCCCTAGGTGTGAGTGTGAGCGTGGATGGTTGTTCGTCTCTGTGTGCCCTGCGATTGGCTGGCAACCGATTCAGGGTGTCCCCCGCCTACTGCCCGAAGACAGCTGGCATAGGCTCCAACACCCCCCGCGACCCTAGTGAAGATCAAGCGGCTCGGAAGATGAATGAATGAATGAATGTGACCTATAATTTGTATGACTCAAAAGTGTATTTCTTGAAAATACCTGAGATGATGTGCTTGCAAAAGTGTGTACACCCCCCCCTCATAACCGGGGATGTGTTCGGAATCAGCCAATCGCATTGAAACTCATGTTAAATGGGAGTCCACACCCACCATTTAAATTGACCTTGAATAAAGTTCAGCTGTTCCAGCGGAATTTTATTTATTTATTTTTGCTTTCTATCAGAAGCCGGAAGCTTCTGTGCTGACACCGACATTAGTTCCAACTGGATACAACCAGCCCCTAAGCATGACACTGCCTTCACCAGCCTAACACATTTCGGGTCAAGTGTTTTGGGTCAAATTTGAAACCAAGGTTGAACTTTTTGGCCAATAATTCCAAAAGAAATGCTTTTTTGCATAAACACGACCCTGCTCACCGACCAAAAGAATACCATACCTGCAGATATACTAGATATATAACCATACTAGAGCCTTACACAAGGTGGAAGGAGTTGTAAACATTTGCAAACGGAAGGTGGACAGAATAAAAATGTCAGGAAGGAAATGTCATATCAATATGGGGGTGTGTAGACTTTCGCTATCCACTGCAACGTACTTTCTGCATCCTCCCAACCTCTTTCCTACGCCCTTCATACACCCTCCTTACGTCTGCCCTACGCCCTTCCCGTGTCCTTCGTCTTCCTCCCAACATCCTTAATACATATTTTCGACATCCACCCCCCCCCCACCCCCCCAACCAGCTCCTTTCACCAGCCTCCCTTAATCTGCGTACCAACATTCCTACGGATGTCGCCCCTTTCTACAATACATCCCATTTTTTTCGTCCTTTCTCCATTCCTCTCATATTTTACCTCCCTTGCTCGTGTCCAATCAAGAAAAAAAAATAAAACAAGACAGACAGTGTCCACCAAGCGAACGAGCTGTGTGCAAAAGCAGCTTTTTGTAGATGTGATTGCAAGCTAAGGAATGGATGTGGTTTTAAATCGGGCGGGTGAGGAATGAAATCACGCACGCACACGCGCGCGCAGAGTAATAAAAACGGACAGTTGCCACACTGGAAGCGGTGATCAATATTAATCACGACCGTAATTATTCACTGGGGCTTAAGGTAGCCATTGATTTTTCAAGCTGGTTGTTTGCATTACTCTCATATCTCATCCTATTCATCTAAAATGTTTCCCCCCCCCCCCCACTTCAACAAGTGAAAGTGTAAAATGTATGAATGTCACCGCAAGGTCTCGTCAGTGCGGCATACTTTGAGGCATTGAAAAGATGATTTTTTTATTCGGGAAAGCAGGTGAATATTGTCACTTTGTGTTTTTGGGTGGGGGGGGGGCAAGAGACACGACAAAGACGGGACGGACGGCGCGGTACGTTCTGCTCGCGGACTTGCATGCATTTATTTATGCGGCGCCGGTGTAATTAGTCCCACAAACACTCGATTGGTTCTTAAGTATTCATGAAAGCCAGTGAGCTGACAAATGGAATTTTCCCGGCGCGGCGGCGGCGGCATCTCACATCTCACCTAACATATTCCCCGCAGATAATCCCGCCTAAACGGCCTGCCCGCTTGAGCGCGGAAGGTGCGGGTATATCGCAAACGGGTGCTCGTACGCTCGTGCGTTAATGCCTGGCTCGTGTGGCCGCATGCTGAATGCACGACGCCGTTGCGCGCGTTTGCTCAATCTGGTGTAGTTTTGGACCAACCTTTGCTTTTTGGGAACAATCGAATCGATCAAAAAACGGCGTTGTGAATAATATCGCAATGATGGAATAAGAATTGAGCGGATGAATCCATCCATGTCAAAGTGCTGCCATTCTGTTCTGTAGCGCCCTCTGCTGGCAACCGAAATGGAAAATCCAAGAGCGCCGCGAAGGTCACGTGACCCGACCCTGAAAACAGGCGAGCCCGAAGGCACTTTGCGATGCGAGCCCGAAGGCACTTTGATGATCAATTTCAATCGACGGCGTCGGGCAATGTCATGCCAAAGTGGGGGGCGGGGGGGGCGGGGGGGTGTCACGCTATAGCAGCGATTCACTGCAGGTGAATTTGTGACTAGTGAGCCACCAGCACACATTCATCACCAGCACCAGCGAGGTGCGTCACATGATGAAGCGGCGGTGGGGGGGGCGGGTCAGGGCGGATAAAGCCGGTCCCAACTCCATCCGACCCGGATTTGTCGCCGCTCGCCTGTTGACTTCACGCTCCGCCGGGATCGCATCCTGCCGGTGTGGTTTGAATCCAACCCCCCCCAACCCCCTCGGCTGACAGACGCGGACGCTATCGGCGGCGAGCATCTCCAGCTCAGGGCTTCCTCCCTCTATCGCCTGGGCGCGAGGGCCCCCCCCCCCCACAAATTTGGCCTCGCCGCCGATAAGGTGCGATATCAGTGACAGCACATATTTTATGTACGGAAAGGTGGCGGCGGGTTTGTTGAAATGGACGATGCCTATCGCGCACTTGAGTCCGTTTGTCTCCATTTGCATCGTGCTGTTCCGTTGCCCGCTCGTTGGCTTTTTGAAAGAAGCTCCCGTCCCAAAAAATAATTTTAATGATGGTATGTGTGTGCGTGTGCATCCGGCACAAATTATTTGGTAAGGATTTCATGCATCGCGACGCCCCCACCCCCTCCCACCCCTCCGAAAAGGAGAGAGAGAGAGCATACAAGTAGCAGTCAAAATAAATGACGCATCAGCACCAACGAGTGAAAGAACAGTAAGAAATCATCAGAACTACAGCAACAAGGAATATGAGTAGGAATATGAAAGAGTAAGAAAAATCAAAAGAATAGCAGAAGCATCTTCCATCTTCCAAGCCGCTCAATCCTCACTAGGGTCGCGGGGGGTGCTGGAGCCCATCCCAGCCGTCTTCGGGCAGGAGGCGGGGGACACCCTGAATCGGTTGCCAGCCAATCACAGGGCACACAGAAACGAACAACCATTCGTACTCACGCTCACACCTAGGGACAATTTAGAGTGTTCAATCAGCCTGCCACGCATGTTTTTGGAATGTGGGAGGAAACCGGAGCACCCGGAGAAAACCCACGCAGGCCCGGGGAGAACATGCAAACTCCACACAGGGAGGCCGGAGCTGGAATCGAACCCGGTACATCTGCACTGTGAAGCCCACGTGCTAACCACTGGACTACCGGGCCGCCCCTAGCAGAAGCAGGAAAGAGAATAAGAAAAGAAGCACGTGCGAGAAAAGATGCAAGAACAATCGTAAGGATGACATTCATAACTTTGCTCAACGCCAAATGTTAATCAGAGATGGCCTTGTATGTTCTTAAACATACATTGGAAAGAATAAAAGCAAGACAAAGCAAAGGAATAAGAGTAACAGCAAAAACAAAACAAAAAAAAGAATGCAAAGCATAAAGAATAAACAGCCGGCAAGGGAAAATAAGACTAAAAATAACACCAAATAGGATTCATGAGAGTAACAAAGAACAACAACAACAACAACAGCAAACACAAAATCAAGAGCAAAGACCATCGCGTTGTAATACGAAAGGCTAACGTTAAAACCGCGGCAGTGCGAGACGATCGTTTGAGTGAGAAGAGCCCGAGAAGGAATGAGAGCGTCGATACGCGTCGGACGGCGTAAGAATGAGCGTACGACCGATTAACGGTGAGAAAAAAAGAAAAAGAAAAAAGAGTCGGCGTAAGATTGGAAAGAGTGCGAAAGAGCATGAAAAGAAGAGCAAGAGCACAAATCACGTGGGGTGATGCCATTGTGTCATCCCAATAGGTCATTTTAATTATTCTGTGTGTGTGTGTGTGTGTGTGTGTGTGTGTGTGTGTGTGTGTGTGTGTGTGTGTGTGTGTGTGTGTTTGTCCATCCAGTTCAGATTATTTCCCGGGGATTTCTGCCGTCACTTTTCCTTTGCCGCCCGACTGTAGTTGGCATCAGATAGCGGCTGATTTCCATTTTAGCGCCGCGCCGGTTATGCTTGTCAGCTCGCGGGCCGCCATTTTTCTTTTTTTTTTTTTTTGCTCCGCGCCCGTTTGTGTGTGTGTGTGTGTGTGTGTTATGATGGAAATAAGATCTTAAATATGCCACCCGTCTGGCTGACATAATAGTTTGCTTTGTGCGTGTGTGTGTGTGTTTGGGTGTGTGTGTGTGTGCGTGTGTGTGCGCGTGTGACGTCTTCTCGGTAGACACACAGAAGTTTGAATGAAATGTGTTTGTAAGAGCAAAAATGTCATGATGAACATTTTAACTATCCCGTAAAAAAAAAAAAATACTGGAAGTGGATGGTGGCGGGGGGGGGGGGGCGGGGGGGGTTGTGCATGCTGTTCATTAGCATAACAAGCTGGCATGTTTTTGCAGATACATTTGTTCAGGACAGACAAGGGGGCTACGAGTCGGGTGGGGAGGAAGGTTGCAGCACCAGCCGGGGAGGTGGTGTGTGCAGGCGGGGGGTGGGGGGGAGGGGGGTTGCTTGATTTCAATAACAAGAGGCCGACATGCGGCGTATCTGCGGCGTTGTTGAATGAAACACTTGGCCTCCGATGGAGCGATAGCATGCCGTAAATGCTGTGGGGGTTTGTGTGTGTGTGTATGGGGGTAGGGGGGGGTGGCGAAAGGGTGCGCTACGAGGAATGTTGCCAAACGGCCACTCATGAACGCTTTTTTTTTTTTTAAATACTTGAACTATCTATTGCCTTGTAATGTTTGCCCTTGTATGTCGATGCTGACAAATGATGTCAGCATTCCGGGGGGGGGGGGGGGGGGGGCTGTTGGTGGTTAACGGCGGGACAAGAATGACGAAGGAGTAAATCACGGCAAAAGCATATTGAGATCTCCATACCCGACCGAGCGTGATCGCAGTCCTAAAAAGGGGCGAGCGTAAGAACACGAGTCACAATAACAGTCAGGAGGAGCACAATGGGGACAGAAAGAATTACACTAAGTAAAAAAAAAGAAAATAAAAAGAATAACAGTTTCCAAAAATATATATATATATATATATATATCGACCGGGATTAAAAACAAGAGTATGAAAAAAAAAATAGGACGGGTGAGAAAGATTAAGAGAAAGAATAAGAGTAAATCCGTCCTAAGAATTCCCCTCTGTGATTAATTAGAATGAATACTTCTCATTTTAACGGCTGGCTCGCAGTATTATGGCGCGATATGGTGGCGGATACTTATCATAGGCGAAAAAATAATAATAATAATCGTGGAATTTGAAGGCTTTTTGTCAGTCAGTACACAAACCCTTCAGTGACTTCAGTGTTTATTGTGGGGACCGCTGATCCATCCCTGGGGAACACCGTGTCAAGTGTGTGTTGTCCCAGGTAATCCTTGCGGTGGAGGCGACCCCCCCCCCCCCCCCACCCGCGCTTCTTCCTGAGATTTGGCTGGAGATGTCCTAAATCTCAGCTTGATTTGCGATGTTAAGCGAGGCTTAGTTTAGCTTGGCGGCGTCCGGGCTCGACGCATGCAGGAGGAGAAGAGCCCGTTGAGAGTTAGCTGCGTACTTGTAAATATGTGCTAACACTTTGGCGGGTAATCCTCCCGCACAAAGACTCGCCGGAGATTACGCCGGGCTCGCCTGACAGCGGGAGAATCCTCCGGCACAATCAAATTCCGACGGCTGCCGCGATTTGGAAGAGGGCCCCTCTCGCACGCTCGCTCGCTCGCTCGGTCGCACCGAATCGCCGCGGCCCCGTCGCTTACCAGGCTAGCAAATACACCGTGAAGCGTGTTTTATGCGTTAAGCTACTCGTATGTGTCAGCGTTATTATTATTATTTTTTTTTGAAAAAGCAGTTTTACACCATCCGAGGTCAAGAAAGGCAGCAGAACATCTTTGTCTCTCCCGGTGAAATGATGCAGTGCGATGCTATGCCACAGGTGGCGCTCAAACATCTCCCGACAATGGTGATGTGTGATTCCACGAGAAGTAGAAAAAAAGACAGAAGCACTGCAATAATGACCAGAACAAGAAAAAAAAAAAAAAGAAATGGAAGACGTGCAACAGGACGAACCACAAAAAGTACCAGAGGAAGTCCTGCAGAACAAGAAGAAGAACCAAAGGAAGAAGTGGAGCAAGGCCAATCAGAACTGGACCCAAAAGAACGAGAACAAGAATCACAATAAGATGAAGAACCACAAGAAAACCTTGGACACATTTTCCGTGATTTATTTTTGCCCTTAAAATGCTAGCTAAAACAAAAAAAAAAAACAATCTTGAGGCCTCCAGTCCAGTAGGTGGCGACAATGAGCATCACAATGTGCATAGGTGACGCTTAGCCCTTTTGGGGGTGGGGATAGTCGCCAATGGAAAGCACTTGTCAAAGATTAGCAGCCTTCCCCGTCCGTCCTTTGGTTGTCGAACGGCCCCTGGGGCAATCACTTCCTGTGCCCCCCCCCACCTCCCCACCTCACCCTGCCCCCATGCGGCCGTGTTTGCGGTACTCGGCGGCGTGACTACTCAGAAGCCGTCTCATCACCAAGCGAACGGCGATAATTGCGAGGCGTCAGCGCTTGAAATGGCGGCTTACGTTGCCGGCACTTTAACTGATATTTAATATTTGCCCGCTTTTCTCTCGCTCTTCTTCTCGCCTTTTGTCCGCGTGGAAAGAAAGAAACGCACTTCAAAAAGAATTCCAATAAAGCGGAAATTAAAAGGAGGCGTCGATCGGGCTCGGGGAAAAAAAAGAGAGAGGCCCTCTAATCCCGCTATCTCTTAATAATTCAAAGTGGCTTTTATTTTGAGAATAAAAAGCGGGAATTAATCTGTCGCTTGTGAAGCCGTCCTCTCTTCTCGCCGGTTAAATAAATCCCCGCTCGTACATCGGAGGCCCTGCGCTGGCTGCTCTCCAAGCTGGCTGTCAATTCCCACTCCCCCCCCCCCCCCCATCCTTTTTTCTCCTTTTTAAATTCCCCTTCTCCCACCTCGCCGCGCGGGGAGGAAGGGAGAGTCGCCGGAGAGCCGCTATCGCCGCAACCTGACGGCTAAGAGCACTTAGCTAAAAGGCGGCGGCGGCGTGAAACTTTGGCGGCCTATTAGCGCGCGTCGCATACGTGACAAAAGGCATTGTGGGAAGCGACGACCGTTTATAGTCAGCCTGTAATGTCGGCGCGAGCAGGCGGGGGGGGGACCTTCCAACCGAGTCAAGAGGGTAGGAAGTGTGTGATTTTGATACCTTTTCGTGCGGCGGCGTACAAACCGACGACAAAGCAAGGGCAAACCAACTCGAGCTAGCAAACCTAATCAAGCTAACCACAAATGAGGCCTCGAACAGACAAACAACTAGCAAAAAAAAAAAAAAAAAAGCAAGAACTACTGGCCCGGCCGTCATCAAACCACAAAAAAAGGTACAAATGAAGCAACGAACGAAGGACAAGTGAAGCTCAAAACAAATGAAGGATGAATGAAACAAACTGATGGCAAACAAACACCAAGCTAATGACAACAACTCACGAGCTGATAAACACACGAGTGATGCGCGAAGCTAAAAAAAATAAAATAAAAAGGCCTCATCGTGAATGAAAGATGACAAAATGAAAGCGAAGAACAGATCACAAGTAAGGGCAAACCAAAGACAACGTGGCATCGAATGAGCTAACGGATGAATAAAGGTACGACAACCGAACGAGCAACGAAGCAACTCAAGAACAGCAAAAGAAGAGCGTACAAATTAGCCGCCTATTGACAAAGGACGGATGAACGGGGACAAAGTGATGACGAATAAGAACCAAACCGAGCGCAAATTAACTAACCGCGTACAGACGACGAACGAATGAAAAGCCGACAAACTCGACGCGTACAAACTAGCTAGCTAGCAAGGAACAACCGAGAACACACTAAGGGCAAATGAAACACTGAACGAACACACAAACGGCAAAAAACGGGGGAAAAAAAATCTTCTCATGAACCAACTAGCAAACTAACCACCAAAAATGAAGGACGAGCAAACTAATCACAAACACACAAAAAGGACAAACTCAATGACTATCAACCAACAAGCTAACCATAAACAAACAACTATTGCGCAAGCTAACAGCTAACAAAGAAACAAACGTCTACTAATGCGAACCAGAACAAACAAGAGGAACGAATGGCAAATCAGCAAAGCAACCCGCTTCGCAAATTCGCCAACGTCTTTGGTAAAACTCATCTCAAAGTTGTCCGAGAGGGTCCGAGGATCGACCTCATGCGGCCGAAGACGTATCAGCTCGTCTCCTGGGAGGCGGCGGCTTTAGCCGGAAGACAAACAACTGTTTTCTCCCGCCGCCAACTATCAATGTCTTGTAAAGGCTGAGAGCCTTGAACCCCTGCACCGCGCACACACACACACACACACGCACACACACACACACGTTCCTGCACTTGTGGCACAGTGAGGACCGAGTAAAAAGGCCTACAAACCGAGGACCACCCTTTCTGCTTGACAAAGGAATGAAAAAGACACATTTCTAGGGCTGAGCCTTGAACCCCTGCACCGCACACACACACACACACACACACACACACACACACACACACATTCCTGCACTTGTGGCACAGTGAGGACCGAGTAAAAAGGCCTACAAAGCGAGGACCACCCTTTCTGCTTGACAAAGGAATGAAAAAGACACATTTCTAGGGCTGAGCCTTGAACCCCTGCACACACACACACACACTCGTCTTGTTTTTATTTTATTTTTTTTGTCACTTTGTGTGGTTGTTGCGAGGCTGCGGGAAATGAGATTGACACGTCTGGTCTGCCAGGCCAAGTCTTTCTCCCCAAAAAGAAATAAATAAACGTTTTTTTTTTAAGGCGATGAGAATTATGGGGTGGAAAAAAAAATCTCTATTTTATGTTATCAAATGATGAAAAAAAATATATCAAGAGGGACTAAGAGGAGGAGGCCCCGAAGGGAAGAGTGTTCAAGGAAGGTGGCGACTTGAGTTCCGCCCGAAGGCGGCAAAAAAGTCATTTTCCGCTGAGGTGTGTGTGTGTGTGTGTGTGTGTGTGTTTATTTATACACTTGGTCTGCTCTGTTTCTTCATACATACACTTTGGAGGGCTATCATTATAGCAGGCGTGGGGGTCTGGTGGCGGTGGCGGGTGGGGGGGTACAAACCATTTGCATTAGCATCAGTGTCTGACTCCAGGCACTGAGCAATGATACTCTCCATTCAGAGAGCCATTATCACCACGGACCCCCTTCGGTCCACAGTGGAGAGAAAAAAAAGGGGGGGGGCGGGGGGCGGACGTGTGCCTCGTCGCACAATTACAGGACGGGCCTGTATCATGGCCCAACATCTCTCGCAATGCTGGCACAGAACGGGACATTCCCTTCAGGGTTTTTTTTTTTTGAAAGGGGGGGGGGGGGTGGAGAGAGAGCTGGGGTCCTGGCATGTAATTGTCCTGGTGAACGCTCAATAGCACCTTTAAGCGAGCAGGCAATCTACAAAGCGTAAGATAGACGCCCGTGGCTACAGGGAGCCTAATAGGAACTTCTCTCTCTCTCCGGCATAGATAAAAAAAAAAATGGAGAAAGTTCCTTTTATTTATGGCGAGCGGCTGTTTGGGACTGAGGCTATCAAAGCGCACCACCGCTATTTATCCCGGCAAAAAGGATTGGTCCGACAGAGGGCTGAGGGCGCAAAGGAAGAGAGGAGGCTAAGAGGGGGAAAAAAAAGAGGGTGGAAATTGGCAGAAACACAAGGTCAAACTCTTTATCTTTTGCAGTCATTCCCTCACGGCTGCCTTCTTCTTCTTGCAAGTGTCCTCTCGCCACTCACCTGGCAACTCTTCCGGAAGCGCTTCTCATATCGATAAAAGGAGTCCGACGTGAGGAGTCAGTCACGCTTTGGTTCACGCCATCGTTTAAAGGTCTTAATCATCACATGAGTTTTTTTTCTTGGCCGACGTGATCACTTCCTGGTTTACATCCTTACTTCCTGGTTTACATCCTTACTTCCTGGTTTACATCCTTACTTCCTGGTCTCCAGCATGATTTCCTGGTTACTGGCGAATATATGGACTGTCATGACTTCCTACTTCCTGGTTGAACTGCATTTTATGGCCATCACTTCCAGTTCATCACGTCTATGGAATATTTTTTTTCCGATCTGATACCAATTCTCGGTCCTCAGTTTGCGCTCGTTGTTTTTGCTGGTCCGAAATATTTCCAAGTCAATTTTGGCAGGTCCTGATCAAAGTCATCAATTCTGAGGTTAGCAAGCGCTGGTCATCATTTACTGCTCGAGGTCCTCACTCCCTCGTCTGTTGTCTCACTTCCTGAACAGGTCATGACTTGTAGGTCTATATCACATGTGTTCAAACTCAAGGCCCGTGGGCCAGATGCGGCCCCGCTGGGTCATTTTATGTGGCCCGCGAAAGCAAGTCATGTGTGTCAACTTGCTCAAATCTGTACAGAAATGTCAAATTAGGCATGTGCAATAAATACCGTTGACATTTTGCAATCATTTTGTTACCCTGTTTATCCCCACTTGAACATAGTATTTTCATCGACTTGACTGATTTCAAAAGTAGTAAGTAATCTATTTATTTGTTGTGTCAAAATTTTGTCGTTACACTGTCATAACGGAAATACAAGACATAACTCCAAATTGGCCCGTGACTAAAATGAGTTCGACACCCCCGGTCCAACATCATTCACTGCCTCACTTGACGGTCTTGGTCATCCCGCCCCCGCCCCTAATCACATCTTGGTCGAGATCCTCATTTTGCGGTCACTGTTTTCCGGGTCTACGTCAACACTTCCTGGACATCACAAAGTTGACGTCATTTCGCTTTGGCCGTGACCCGTTTCTTTTTGTAGATTTCCCGGCGTTTGTTTCCGGTCGCCGACATCACTTTGTGCTCCCTATCGGAAGTGAAAGAAGGTTCTTGAAGGTCCCTTTGAAGCTCAGCGTCGGTTTAGAAGGTGACTGTGGGTCGGATGAGGAATGATCCATTAGCATCTATTTCAGTGCCATAAATCCAAGTGGGAATGCTGACATCAAAGCCAGACTGCTCCTTGAGAGGAATTCCCCTCATACTTGGGCATGTAAATGAGCCTGCCCCCCCCTCCAACCCCGCCACACCTGATTGAGGCGTTCAAGGCCATTGCCAGCGTGGGAATTACATAGCGAGGGACGCCGTCCAATTGGACCGACGTCTGCCTGAGCAATTTGCCTTGGCTTGGCTCGCTGGCGTCGGCGGCGGCCATTTTTTTTTATCCGGCGGGATTCCTGGCTGGACCAGGCGGCAACGTGGTGGCTGAGCTTCGGAAGGAAAGAAGGGATTTGGGTTGGAAGGGGGAAGAATGGCGCCGAGATGAGTGTGTCGGTGTTTGCACTTGTTGTTACTTGTTCTCTTCCTGTTCTTGATCCTATTGCGGCGAGACAATGAACGCTCGCAGCCAAAGCAAGTTTGCACCTCCCAAAGACACGAGGGAGCGAGTATACGCGGATGATAATCTACCGCGACCACAACTATGCTAATTGTTTTTGTGCGCACGTGCCCATTGTTGCGCAAAACGTGTAGAATCAGACGTGATTCAATGTATAGCGCTAGCTTGTAGTTTCGGAGGTAACGGTAATCAGGTGATGCGATCAAAGCAAACGCTTGCAAAAATATTCATCATGAGCTACGCTTCAACGCGCGCCGCAGCCGTTTGTCGTATCCCAGCAAGTATTAAGTACGTCGGTAGTCATAGCGTTTGTTATTCTATGACGAATAAAGTTGTCGCTAGCGCACAATGGTTGTCGACGCTTTTATCGGACACGATAATGTGATGATAAAAATGTCCCTTTGCGCCGCCGCCGCCATTTTTTTTTTTGCCAATGTGATTTGTCTATGAGGGGCTAGCAGTGATTGGAGTTAGCCGCGCGACGTTAGCTTTCAACAAAATGTCAAGACTTATCCGCTGGCTTCCACCGTCACTGACTGAATAACGTCCAAACCATCGCGGCGAGCCGTTTGCAACCTGTTTGTGACTTTTTTGTTTGTTTGTTTGTTTGTTTGTTTGAAATGGCGGCCCGGTATACAGTGGTTAGCACGTGGGCTTCACAGTGCAGAGGTACCGGGTTCGATTCCAGCTCCGGCCTCCCTGTGTGGAGTTTGCATGTTCTCCCCGGGCCTGCGTGGGTTTTCTCCGGGTGCTCCGGTTTCCTCCCACATTCTAAAAACATGCGTGGCAGGCTGATTGAACACTCTAAATTGTCCCGAGGTGTGAGTGTGAGTGCGAATGGTTGTTCGTTTCTGTGTGCCCTGCGATTGGCTGGCGACCGATTCAGGGTGTCCCCCGCCTGCTGCCCGAAGACAGCTGGGATAGGCTCCAGCACCCCCCGCGACCCTAGTGAGGATCAGGCGGCTCGGAAGATGAATGAATGAATGAATGAATGAATGTTTGTTTGAAATATCCGTAACAATCGACGAGCTAAAATTCAGCGATCTCTATAACCAAATATCGACAATCCCAAACAGTTGTCAGCTCTGACATCATCACTTTCAACCTTCAAACGGCTTCGCCTGGACGTGTGTAGCTATTTTTGATTTCTTTTTTTAACAATCGTAACCATCATAAGGCAGTGATACGCTATATTCCCGATTTCCCCTTTGATGATTGGCAAGGTGACATCACACGAAGACATCACATTGTTATGTTTCCATAATACAGCGGGATGTAAAATCCCTTTGGCTGGGTCAAACGGGCTCCCCCCCCCCCGAGACCATTCCCGATTGTAATCCTATTCCTGTGTTGATCAAAAGGCGGGCACCGAGAGCGAGAGAGAAATGGGGGCAGGGGGGGGGGGGCATTGAGCTGACAGCTTGATTGTGATGCTCCTCTATGATAACTTGGCTAACCTTATCCATCTATTTCACCTCAACCTTGCAGCCATGTCCCCTCACACCCCCTTTTCACACCTGCACCCTCACACACACACCACACACACACACAAAAATAATCAGCGCACACCTCTGACCCCTTTATCGAGTGTCGGTGTTAATCCTCATCTCGGCGCTCAATGCAGAGCACAATCACACACACACACACACACAGCGGCGGGACCCGCAGGACCTGCAGTTAGCGCCGCGCTTAAGTAGCCCACGGTGAGGAAGTCCGTGTGATAAAAGGTGCCACAAAGGGTCAGGAGACGTCCGCCTTGGAGCGCGGATGGGGCGGGTGGCTGAGGGAAGAGGGGGGGGGGGGGGTATGAGGGCGAGTCTTACGGCCTTGAGACGGGACAAAAAAAAAAGGCGGGGTCGGCGAGGACGGGGCAGAGAGGAACACGGCGGCGGATAAAGGACGTGAATGCAAGGCGGGCCAGAGGTGAGGCGAACACGCTAGCTCGTCGAGTGTGTCGGCGAGGATTACATTTTTTTTTTTTTTAAATGACATTTACACTGAACCCGCTGAGTTTGGCGCAGATTAGGTAGAGAGCCCATACATGTGTGAAATGTAAGGATTAACCATCGTAATTCCCATTCGGCGAATGCAATATTATGACGGAGAAGCGCAAATCAAAGCGCAGGCAAAGAATGCACGCTGACTCGAAGCAAAAAGAAAAATGAGGATGTAAAATGTAAAATGCCCTCCAAAAAGAGGCCGTTTCTGCAAGTCTTGAACAGAATCGCTTGGGGATTGATTGACGCCTTGAGCGAGTCCGAGTCACGTGACTGGCTGGCGACTCACTTCCTGTTTCTCAAGGCTCGGAGCAGGAAAGAAATCGTTTGGGTCCTTTTTGCAAGGAAGTACCTCCGCGACGTCTCTCGGGGGCTGCGGTGTCACCCGTCATTTATCTCTGACGTTGAAGCTGTCTGAAGCAAATTCCAAGGACGAGCCCCGCCCCCCCCCAGCTAGAAGACGGATGTTTTCCCAACATTGAGGAAAACATCGCCCCCCCCTCCCCTCCCCCTCCCTCCATTGATGGATGCTCTGAACGTCTGTGGCGGGATGTTAACATAAAAGCCACATTTCAATACGTTTCTTATCAACACTTTGCAGTTCATCAACGGTGAGAACTTGATTTATTTGCTCCTTTATCAGCGCGGAGTAATTACATGTTAATAGCAAAACATTTGCAGGCCGGCGTTTGATTGATGGAGCGCTGAAAGCGCACCCTCTCGTTGCTTTTTCAGGAATGGGTGACTCGGATTTTAAAACGGTCCTCCGTGTTAGATTTGGAGCCTGAGTGAGATTTGACGCAGCGACAAAGTCGGAAACGTGCGGAAGAAAGATGCGAGGGAAATGCGTAAAAAAATTATTATTTTTTAAATAGAGCCAAAATGTCAATCGGTATAACACCAAGGATAAGTCGGTCATGTGACTCACTTGAAGACATCGTGACGGGACGCGAGACGGGAACAAGAACGCAAATTAACTCTTTCACTCCCAAAGACGTATTTAAACGTCTTTTCAGACTTGGTCCAGAAGTGGCTGCTACTGAACGAGTTAAGAAACGGCTCCCGTCTTCATTGGTGCGTCCACCTGTCAATCATTCTAAGCACGAACACAATGGCAGACCTCACGCCGGGATCCATCGAGGAGGTCTCCCGTACAACACAACGCGCACCTTCATGAATATTCCATGACGCCCGGTCGCCGTTGTCTTTTGACAACGACGTCCACAAAGAGTGAGTTCAAGTGGATGCGGCGCACTTCCGAGGCGGCGTCTGTCTATTGTGGCGACGAACAATGCCGGCTGTAGCTCGAGGGGGGGGGGGGGGGGTCCCGCGACGCCCCGCAATGTTTCCGACACTTCCCCATCCCCTCCAGGACCACGGCCCGCCCCGTCAGGGGGATCCCTTTGCGGGATCCTGGGGTCAAGGGTCACGCCAGTCAGATGAGACACAACGGAGGGGAAAGTGTTGAGTGATTGTGCGGCACAATGTTCAAGCCTGCGTCGCGTCGCTTTTATCTCAAAGAGAAAAGCGGAGGATGGAAATTTGCGCAGAGTGCTGCTTGTCAATATGAAAGGCAACGGAGGGAACAAAAAGCAAACAATTGCCGATATTTAGATGAACACAGAAAAGCAAATTAAACTGGTCAATCCATTTTTACTGGATATATATTTTTTTTATTAAAGATGCAAGTAAAATTTTCTTTACTATTTTTTTTTTGCGGTGAATCCGAATCCGCCTCATTTTTTTCCCCCTCCATCACATCAGGTTTTCTTAATAATAATAATAAAATATGATCATAAGCTAGCAAGCTACACCCCAAAAATCTTCCCTTCGGCTAGCCCGCCGCTACGGTCGTCTCAGAGCAACTTGTCGGCGACGAGTGTGCGTGCACACCTCACGCGGAGGAAGGACAAAAAGAGCAAGAAGATGAACGAAAAAGGAAGAAAGTCTGACGTGAGTCCGCCAGTGAGTCGAAAAAGGGGGCTTTGGGCCGGCATGGCCGCTTGAGAACGCCTCATTGTTGGCCACGAGCGCACACAAGAACTGTGGAAAAGCCACGAGATAAGACAATTTTCACAACTGTCGGGACAGTATGTCCAAAGATGCTGCCCCACCACGGCATTGGACCCCCCCCCCCCCAATCAAAAATGGTACAGTCCCCTTGTGATTTTGTACCGGTGGCGCTGATAGAAATAGAAGCAGAGGAGGAGGGGGAAGAAGTATAAATAAAAAAAAAAAACAAATAATTTAAAAAGACAAGTTTGAGGAGAAAGAGGCCGCAAAGGGAAAAGGGAGAAAATATTTACTCTGGGAATTAGTTCAGGATCATTGTGCGTACGTGTGTGTGTGTGTGTGTGTGTGTGCGTGCCGGGCTCCATTTCAAGGCCCGAGTGGCTCAAGTGGAGCTCCCTCTGGGGCAGGCCTAATTATCACAGGGCGAGGGCCATTAAAATGCTTAACTAACCTCGTTTCTCCAGAAAGGCGCACAGATTAGTGGCAGCCTGCAGCAAAGTGTGGCGAGTAACCCCCGCTTGCCTAAAACCCGCTTTGATTCGCTCGCTCTCTCTCTCTCTCTCTCTCGATCTCTCTGCAGGCTGATGTCTGGCCTGACCGTGGAAGCTGGGAGTGAACGGCAGCCTTTGGGGGGGGAAGCGGCTTCCGGAAGCATCGGGCGGCACCGTGACCACCATTTTTAATACCCGCCCCCCCCCCCCTGCCCGCTCCCCCGATTGAATTGTCAATCAATTAACTGTCAAAAATGTCGGCATCGCTACAACTTGAGCCCATTCAAAGAAGCGGGGGTTGTTTTTGGTCTCGGCGGGGGCATAATCAGCGAGAAACCATGAAAATATCTTTGTCAACATGTCAACAACTGCTTGTAAAGCGATTGGTCATCCGCATCACTGACCCCCCCCCCCCCCCGGTCTCAACTGTGGCGCCGTCGATGGGTGATGGAGCGGCATCGCCCCCCCCCCCCCCCCCCACTGACGCAAGACGGATGATCGGGCGCTGATGAAAAGGACTTGTTTGGTCATTCGCCCACGCCCGCCAAGATGGATGAACGGCACCGGATAAATGTCTTCCCGACCCCTCCCTCTGCCGACCGATTGTTTCATGCCGCCATCCGAACGGGAAGTGGCGGAGGATTTCAAAGAAATGAAAAAGTTCTGGGCCCCCGATGTCGTTTATCGCTGTCAATCCATACATTTTACGGTGAGTCGCTGCGACCAGTCCGCCCCGTTGACTGGTGACCAGGCTATAATTTCCACTGGATTGACAGACAAACGCTGGACTGGTTAACCAATCTGAAAACGAGCAAATTCAACAAAACCCGATATTGAAAAAGCATTTTTGGTCGTGATATCAAATAAATTCACTTCATAGGAGTAGGAGAGAGCGCTCGCGTGGCAATCGAGGCCTGAAATGCGGAACTAATTTGCATGAAACAACAAAACATTTGTCGTTTTGGTTGCGCTCTCCACCGGGAACACCAGCGCGGCCTTTCTCCATTACCGCTATCTTGTTTTTGTTCGCAGGCTCCTCTGATGGTCTGATAGTGAGCGACGTCTTGAGGTGGCGACCTCTCTAATTGTAAAAAAAAAAACTAAAACCAAACCAAAAAAAAAAAAGGCTGCTGCCAGAAATCCTCCAGTGGCTCCGAGACTACCCCGCGGAAACAAAGATGTCATAAGCTAGCTTAGCCGCTATCGCGCCTTTGCACTACATCTCCCCTGACGCCTCTTTCACAACGCCCTCCCCATTTATGTATTCAGTTATTTATTTATTAAGCATTTTCTAAGCCTAAAAAAAAAGAAAAAAAAGAACCACGAAAAAGGATTATTTGGGGAAGACAATTAGCCTCGGACACTAATTCATGCAGATTGAGTTAGCATGCTGCCATTTTAGCTGAGTGGTGAGGCGTACAAATTGACAAAAGGGCACAAGAGGACGCACTCAGACAAAAGCAATAGAAGCAAGCTGGAAAAAAAAAACAAAAAACGTGGCAACATCCAGGCCCCATCATCTTCATATTTTATGACGAAGAGGTTAAACTGCGATATCTCCATTCAACCTAAAACACACACACACACACACACACTCACACACCCTTTGATTTAACATGTTAAACTGTCCCCTGTAGTAACCTTTGTCCCCGAAAGGGTGAAACACAAATAAAGTTCTGATGTTCTGCTCATTTTTTTGTCTCACACGTACTCCAAATGACTATAATTGTCATTCATCTCAATTTCAATTAGGGATGGGTGACTACAGGTCCCAGTATTGTATTATTTGAAGGTATCGACTAGTCATGGAAGTGACCGATACCGGTCGTCGATGCTTAAAACAACCCGACATTGAGTCACACTACGACTACGCTACGGCAGTTTGACACGTTGGCGAATCATGTCAATCGGGTTCGGCTGATCTAAAGTCAATTAATCTACTTCCCAGTGCACTTTTTGTCTCTGTTACCTGCAAGTGGATTGACAAGCGACCAGTCCGTTGGGTCAGTCTATTGTCGTGCGCTGATTTGATCCGACGGCAAGTGTATTGTTGTTTTTCCAAGCACAAAAACTGCGAAATTGACATCGGTCCGATCCTTCGCCTGCTTAGTATTCTCGTCGGCGAAACAGTTTGAACCGGCGACCCATCATCTCGTCTATCGACGAGATGAGATAACTTGGGCTCCCCCCGCTCTCCACAACAGGCGCTATTAAGTGGCCGTCTATTATCTGTCCGCTCGGCATCCCATTCCAATCCCCCCACCCCCGGCCCCCCCCCCTGCAGGTCACAAAGTGTAGGCGGCTCTCGTCCCGCCCGTCGCCGCAGCCCAATCACTTTGCCGCTCACAATGGCTGAATGGACGCCGCCCGCTTTGTCATTTAAAGTGCATAAAAGGGGGCAGAAATTGATTTTGATTGTCGATCTTCATATGTAATAAAGCTCGGAGGAGCTCCCTTTCTTCATCGTCTGAATGGTCGCTGAATGCTTTTCAATGGCTTGCTCTGTGTGGGTTTCATGGAGAGCGACTCTTCCTGCCTGGTGTGTGTGTGTGTGTGTGTGTGTGGGGGGGGGGGGTCCGAAATATATTATTTTCTATTATTCCCCATTTTTCCACATTGAGGAGGTCCTGCCAGAAGCCGACGTCGTGTTGAAAGCCGGAATCAAAATATAAGCAGCAGCTCTCATGACTGCTCATGAAAAAGAAGAAAATAATGAATCTAAAATTGTTTGTTTCTATTTGTATTGAAATAAATTTTTAAAAAAGTAAAAACATGCAGTCCAGTTGTACACCCATAACACAATACATTTTTGGATTTTTTTTTAAATTTAAATCAAATTGAAAAATTTGAACGCAATATAAATATATTTTTTTAATAGTGGCTAACGATATAAACAACAGCCACGTTACTTAATTCTTTTTAAATTCAATAATTAAATTTTTTTTTTTTTAAATCAGTACAGCTTCAATTTTAAAAAAAATTGCACGCTAGAACGGAACACAACTTCAAACTACACCCCAATATATCTTTCAATTTGACATTAATATAGGGAAAGCTCGCTTTTCGTTATTAATCTGTTCAAAAGAGTTGAGCCGAATTGTACAAAACCAAAGCATAACGTAAGTCTGATTCTAATGAACAATTTGTGATATTTTGCGCTTTTAATGCGGGAAGTCAAGTCTGGAGCAAAATCAAAGTCGACTCAAATGTTGTTTGCGGGAAAAAAAAACATTTGCCCTGAGATGCCATAACAACAAGTCGCACATCTGAGAGAATCAAATTAATGACTCTTGCCTTTAAGACATAAAATAATCGAGATAAAAAAAAGCAAGATGTCACTCGAGTGAAAAATGAAATGATGTTCCTGCTTGTTTATTAATGTAAACGGTATGCAGATGCGACGCTCACCTTCATCCTCTTGCTCTCTTTTGGTGGGGGGGGGGGGTGTCAAGGGCGTAAAAAAAAAAAAAAACAACACGTAAACAAAAATTTCTTTTCACGCGAATGTGATTAATTATTGCACGAGTAATCCGTGCGCACTTGTAAAGACGTTTCAGGCGAGATTAGGCGCTTCAAAGTGACAAGCGTGATAGATGGCGACGTTCTGAGAGCGCTAGATTAAAAGGTCGCCGGGAAAAAAAAAATGGTAAAGTTGGGGGCGAGATGCAATCAACGCGCATCTACATCTACCACCCCCCGCCCCTCCGCCCTCACCTCACCCTCCGACGCCCCGATGATTATGGAAATCAACATATGGCGGCCACGTAAACACGAGGGGCCGCGTGTAATCAAACTTCAACAATTACAAGACGCACAAATGATATGCAGAAAAAACAAACAAACAAAGTGCGACGGGGAAAACGAGCCGGATTGTTATTAATGATAGCGAGTGTCGCTAATTCTCGAGGTTTCCTTTTCACAGATAAGAGCGAACGCCCGCTTGCAACGCCTTCAAAACCCGAATAAACGAGCCGTACGGCAATAGAACGGCGTCGCAAACAAACGGAGCAGGTTTGCAAGGAGTCAAAGGTCATCCGTGATTCTAACGATTGGGTTTCAAGCGACCATTTTATGGGGTCCTTCTAAGTCCTCCGACCTTGAGCCGCCTACCCGACATTTATACAATACATGCTGATTTCTATAGCGCTTTCACAACAGCGGCAGCTGTAACAAAGCGCTTTACAAAACAGTTAACATAAAGTAAAATAATAAACACAACACATAACATAAAACACGGACAGTCGTGCAGTCTTAACCACTTTTCCGTCACACGCTTTGTTGTTTGAAGCAGTTTGAGATGCAAGAGGAGAGAATCAAAGTGTCCTTTAACCAGTCATGCTCAAAATGTGCACACGTCGGCTACAAGCTAAGTTTCAAAGTCAACAAGAAGCTGTAGCATCCATTGATGAAAAAAAGAGATTGGTTCACTTCTCCTGTCCCATGGAAATCCGCTTCAATTCCAAGCGGCGACTTTATGTTTTTTGTCATTGGACGCTTTTGTTGTTTTAGAACTTAATGGCAACGTTTGATGACATAATGAATGTCGTAATGAAAACGGAAAATTGATCACTCCACGGTTTGTTTCAAGAAGTCTGAAAATAATCCGAAAGTCTTTTTTGGCTCTTTTGGACTATTTTGCCTGCTTAAGGTTCTCCAGGTATGCATTGACCTGCGCATTACGTTCCAAGTGGATGCACGAGGTCCTTCGGGCACACATCCGGTTCTACAAAGCACGCGTAAAGGATGCCTCGTATTCCAAAATGATACACAAGAACGCGTTCAACAAAGATGAGATTGTATCACGATACATAAGACTTGACAGCGATGCGGAGGAATATATGACGCGTCGAGATACGGCCGATCATGCGAGGCTTCAAGCAAGATGTCCTGTTTGCTGTTGGTTTATTTTTGGTCAGCCATTTTGTTTTTTTTTGTTGTTGTTGCATTGGGATGTTTTAATGACACGTGACACCATGCGGGTGTCTGCCTCCATATCTGCACTGATGTCACTATTACTTGCACACACACAGACGCACACACACACACACACACACACACACGCTATCATGCTCAATCATGCCTCCCTGAATAAACATCTGCGGCGAGAGTTTGGTTCACAAGCCAAAATCCATTTATAAACTTGCAAGAAAAAAAATATATATAATGCAATAGTATATTGTATTTTTAATGCCATTCGCTCACCCCCCCCCCCCCTTCCCCCCCGCACACACTTTTTGGTCACATGGGTTAAGTGAAAAATACGGCAGGGGAATATATTAGCTCATGGAATCTCTTTACACTGCCAACAATAGTATAAATATGAAAAATGCGAAAGATGGAATATTTAGAAAAAGATTTGAATAATAATGACAATAATAAGTGCGAGTCCTCAACATGGCTGCCATGACTTATCACATTTATGATGGAGTCTTTTCCCCGCTCAACGAATGCTCCTTTTTGATGAATGCTTCATGCTAATGGTGCGGCGCGTGAATCCAAAGTAGGGTTTTAAGGCAGGGTTAGCTCTTGGGCGAGAGTTTCGCAAGCTTCTGTTTGGGTTTGAATCATGGCTAAGGGTTTCAAGGAAGGGTTAGGGTATCAAAAACAGGACCGGGAGTCACTGTTATCGTTTCTTGTTTGTACTTCAAGTCGTCGTTAGCCTTTCAAATGAGGATTTTGAAACTTGGATTCGGTTTTTAGGTGCCCAAATTAAAAGGTTTGGGTTTCAAATTAGTGTTTGGGTTTTGAAGTAGGGCGTCAAGCCTGGGTTGGGTGTTCAAAAAAGTTTTCACACAAGCGACAGGGTTTCAAATGAGCATTTCAAAATGTAGGTTACGATCTTGAATGAATGGTTCAAACCTGGGTTAGGGCTTCCAATGAAGCTTTCAAGCCATGTCAAGGTTTTCCAATGACGGTTTCAAGGCTGAGTATTTCCCTATATTGAGGCACACTTATATGTGGTAGGTTTTTTTTTTTGTCGTTTGTTTTTTTTGATTGCTGCGTACCCATGTGATCGCTTTTCTTTATGTTGTCCAGTCAGGAAGGAAAGTTGCCGCAGGGGGAGGAGTCACACGTTAAGGCGGTGATGCTTAAAGTCAGACATCACATCAGGGGCATGAAATGAGGCTAAGCAAAGCCCCTCCAGGTTAACCAGCCCTGGCCTGGTGGAGACCCCCGGCAGACCCCCCCCCCCCCACCATCCTCCTCTTTCATGTTAGCCTCTTGCCTGAGAGTGAGAATGAAACTAGCTCGTATCATCATCATCATCAGTGGGAACCTGAATGAGGAAGGGGTCTAACAATTGGAAGGCTCGGCGCGGGCAAGAGAGTCATGTGACTTTTTCCAGCCAATCAGCACACAACAGACACTGGTACACGTTTAACTGCGAGTGCAAATGTGAGGAGGATTCACAGTACGCTTCGATTCAAGAACGGAATTCGCTAAATGTGAGGTCAGGGTTTTAAATCAGGGCTGACGGGTTTTTTTTAACTAGCGTTAGGGTTTCCATTCATGCTAACGGGTTTTAGCTTTGAAGTTAAGGGTCAAAAGTAGGCTGTTAGTTGACGTTCAGGAAAAAAAAAAAAAGAAAAAGAATAATCCACATTTAAAAGAAGACGCCAGTAGTGTGAAGGACTTGAAATCCTTTTCGTCCTGACTTGATTGTGGGTGAAGCCCCCAATAAACTTCCCCCCCCCCCCACCTTTTCTTAAAGTTATTTCCTATCCCGGCTTTGAGCAATCTGTTTGTTTGAGGGCAGCATTAGATGTGACCAGCGTTTTATTGTGACATAAAACCTGCATTTCTTCCAGTGGCAGATTAAAAAAAAAAAAAAAAAAAACACTTAATAAGAAAAGCTGTCAGCGTTGCAAAATGGCTGACATAATCCGTTTATCCTCCCAGCAATAAAGATATTTGGTCCTTGGGAGTCTATCTCTCCTCTCGTGTTATTTGGCCCAAAAAACATTATCGGCCGCGCATTCACACGGATTAACAAGTCATACGGGAGATAGAAAAGGAAATGACAGTTACGGGGGGGTGAAATGGGCTGCTGTCACGTGTTGGCACGTGCGTGATCAGCACCTCATGAACGGACGGACGGGTAGATGGATGGATGGATGGGGGGGGAGTGGTCGCCACAGGTGGACGAAAAAGGATGGACGGCGGAGAGATGCGGCGACTGGAACCGGTGAAGCACGAAGAGAATCGGATTACATAGGGTTAGGGTTTCAAATCAGGGAACGGGTCTCACATTTTGGTTTCAAGCTGTGTTAGGGTTCCAAACGGTTTTCAAATTCGGAGTTGGGCTTCAAATGAAAGTTTCAGGACTGGGGTGGGGAGCAAATCCAAGTTTTCAAGGCTGAATTGGGGATTTTGAAGTGGGTAGCGTTTTGATTTCGTGTCTCGAGCCGGAGTAGGGTATCAAATTTGGGTTTTTAAACAAGGGTTGGTGTTTCAAAAAGGGTTCCATTTTCTGATTGGGGTTAAGGTTTGAAATGAGGGTTGCAAAGCAGGGATAGAGTCTTAATTCTTTGTTGGAAGACTGGCTTAGGGCTTTAAATAAGGGTTTCCAACAAGTTTTATGATTTCAAATGAGAACCAGACCTTGTATCCCAAATGTTGATATCAAGGCTGGGTTTGAGTTTCAAATTTGAGTTTCGAGATAAAATGAGGGTTTAAAGTTAGGGTTGCAAATGAAGGTTACATTTTCAAATTAGAAGAAGGGGTTTCAAATTCGGGCCTCAAGGACTCAAGGTCGGACTTTGCTTTAAGCCTGGGTTAGGGTTTCAACTGATATTTGAAATCACGGTGAACCTTTTAAATTTGGGCTGGATTTCAACTTTTGGGTTCCCGCCAAAGTTAGGGTTTCCAGCCTGGTTTAAGGTTTCAAACCAAGTTTGGGGTTTCAAGTTAGGATTTTAAACCACGTCAAACAAAAGGGTTAGGTCTTTGTAATGTAATCATCCGTGGCGCGGCTTGGAGAGCGATGAGGGGGGCGGAGTCCCGTTTGAGTGGCGGCCCGTGAACTGGCACGGCGCGACGTTTAATCACGGCGCTTTTGGCCGCTAATGAAATGTGATTATGTCGGCCAAGGTGGCCAGGGTTGGATATTAATATCTGCCCAGATTATGCATGAAAGTGCGGTGTGTAATTTAAACCCCCACCACCACCACCACCACCACACCCCATGCCCACGTTGGCATGCTAACCGCGGTTCATCATGAGCGCGCAACGTTAGCATCTCCATTCGTCTACGGGCGGCGGCGCGATGATGAATGCGCCGCTTGATTCATGAGTTTATCATCAAGGTGCGTTTAAGTCATCGCGGAAGATCCATCACGCAACGCGCCGTTAGCGGCCAGCCGCCATTGGCGGGTGGCGGTTTGGTGGTTGCGCCTCACTTATACGGAGTCGTCATCCGCGCACGATAACTAGCAAAAGATCAAAATTGGCGGGAATGTGGAACGAATTGACACTAAAGCTGTCATGACCGCACGTCATCGATAAAAATGCAGAATGAAATCCATCCGCGTCTTCCTTCGTGGAATGAGGGCTCATCACACGACGCTTACAGTTCAACCATTGTATCGGAACGGCTCCCATTTTGTTCGATATTTCAAGGAGGGAAATCTGCGCATTGAAAAATTCTTCGTTTTTCAAATACTGCCAGATAGTCGAAAAATCGGAAGATTTTTCTTTGACGTATGGATCATATCCCTCTCATTTTTGTGACGCTTTAGTTTGATCTAAAACAGGAAACGAAGCATGTTTTGCGCCCGTTTTTCTCGGGTACACGTTAGATGCTAATTTTATGTGCTAATGTTGTTAGCTAGGTGCGAAAGTAGGAATCATGAATCTCCAAATGATATTTTTAGGTTTTTTTTTTGTGTTTTTGTTTTTTTTTTTGTCTGTTTTATGCCAAACAATAAAATACTGTAGAGTTGTTGTACTTCTTGCGAAAAAAAAAACAAAAAAACTTTGGAATCTGGAATGGGTTAAATGACATTTCAATTCATCTCATATATCTGTTTGCCGTTTGTTCGCGCGAACCCCCGATCCCGTCGCGAATCCGAGCATCAGCAAAAGCGCCGGTTGTGTGATTCATCAGGCTGCCATCGCTATTCATGGCCGCCGCATCGCCCCCCCCCCCCCGCCCAAAAAGCGGCAACCGGCGAGGCCGAGGCCGACGTGAGTTATGCGCGTTGATTGTCGCCGGATGCCTTCGTCGGGGAGCTAAGCGCTCGCAAAGTGCTCCCCTTGCAAAGCCCCCCCCCCATCGTAAACAACTCTGGAAGTAAGCGCGGCGCTGCTTAGCCGGCACCTTTGCAGCGGGAGCGGCTCCTAATTTAGCGGCGTTTAAATCTCGGCCACAAGTGTTGTTGTGAGAAATGCCTGCTTGCAAATGTCTTTTTATTGAATGCTGACTCGGTGCTATTACGTCCCGGGTGAGATATGCGGGGGGGGGGGGGGGGGGGCCGTAATACGTCCCTGTAGCTTTATCTTGTAATAGTAAAGTGCATTCATGTTGGCGCGGCGGAGGAGGCTGTGAAAGGGGTGAGAATTGACTCGATTTGGGATTGCGGCCGACTCCAAACGCGGGGTTTTTCACGCAAAAGATGAAGGGGGGGGGGGGGTCGGGGGGGGGAGAAAATACGTGTAAGCCTGCCGCTTTATCGCAATCCATCGTAAGAAGCGCCATGGTGGTCATTAAGGACTTTTCCGGCAATGGCATGCTGGGAATTGGGAGTGCGGTCAAGGTGTGGGTTTGCTTTTAAGACGCACAATGCGCAAGCTTGTGTGTATGTGAGAGTTAAAAAAAAAAAAAAAAAAGTTAAAAAGCGGCACACTTAACGGGATTTCCTACCTTTCGCCAGGCCTCTCCTTGTGCAAATCGAAGCCGAGGTGGCAGAGCCCAGAATAAACTCTCCAAAAGTTTCTTTGTTAGCCGCTCTCGCTGTCATCTGTGAATATATAAAAAAAAAAAAACATGGCCGCTGAATTTGGATGTTTACGCCGAGGCTTTGATCCCCAAACATATCTTTGACACATTAGATATTTGACCCTTTCAACGGGGGGCGCTCCATGAAACTAAATCCACGCTGTCAGGAACACGCTTGCCGTTTGAACCGTCCCGTTTCGGAGTTGGCTCGACAAACCCGATTTGGTTGGCGGTCAACGCGGAGCAAAGGCATCAACCATTTTGGGTTGGAACGTGGTCCCATTTTAGAAATCTGGAGTCTCCCCAGAAGTCTGGGGGCAGAGATGGGCATGATTATGAGTTCGGTGAACCATTTATTCCTGAAATCTTTAGTGCGAGAAGATGCGTCGGCAATTAAAAAATAAATAAATAAAAGGAATCGATTTGAAGACTTTTGACGTATCTTAGCCAGTAGCGGCAATAAAATATGTTGGGCACTTGACTTTTATTCATTCATTCATACATCTTCCGAGCCGCTTGATCCTCACTAGGGTCGCGGGGGTTGCTGGAGCCTATCCCAGGTGTCTTCGGGCAGTAGGCAGGGGACACCCTGAATCGGTTGCCAGCCAATCGCAGGGCACACAGAAACGAACAACCATTCGCACTCACACTCACACCTGGGGACAATTTAGAGTGTTCAATCAGCCTGCCATGCATGTTTTTGGAATGTGGGAGGAAACCGGAGCACCCGGAGAAAACCCACGCAGGCCCGGGGAGAACATGCAAACTCCACACAGGGAGGCCGGAGCTGGAATCGAACCCGGTACCTCTGCACTGCGAAGCCGACGTGCTAACCACTGGACTACCGGGCCGCCCACTTTACTTTTACTATGACTGAAATGTGACAGAGGCGATGTTCATATTTAACCTTCATTTTGTGAAACGAAAAAGTCAATCTAAAAATCGGTATCCCCACTACTTTTAATCTGGCACCGCAGTTTGTCAATCTTCGCTCCGCAGTTTGGGCAGCTTTTGGCGCTATACTCGCTGACACTCCCCTCCTCACTTTTTGCAACACGGCATAAGAAGTGGAGAGTGCGTTTGAAACAATCCAGAGCATATAAAAAAAAAAAAAACACAAAAGCTAAAGAGTCATTGTCCCAGACAAAAAAAAGAAAGAGCCCAAATTGTCTGGCGGTCTTTGAGGCGAGACAAACGTTCGCGGCTCCCTCGCCGCCTCTCTCCTCTCGCCAGCCGTCTAATGCGTCCTAATCCGCGCTCAAGACAGACGCCGGCTGCGCGTGTGAAAGAAATATCTCTTTGCTTCTTGCTGCCTCACTTCATTATTTTTCTTTCTTGTCACTTAGCGTGATGGGTCGCACACAGGCGCCCGGATGAGCGGCCAAGACACAGTCGCCGGGGCCTTAATCTCGTCTTTAATGCGCGACTTCAGAGATGTCATTTATCTTGTGACTGCAGCAGGCGTCCGCCAAACTTTATCTCTAATAATATATTGATGGATTAAAGGGGTCAGGCAGGAGAGCAGGCAGGAAAAATTGCTTATTGACATCAAAATACAGTGCACCCCCCCGCAACCAACCCCCCCCCCCCCCCCCCCCACCGCACCTCTAAACCTTGATAAACATAGGGAGGGCCCGCAGAGGAGGTGAGAAGGAGGAAAAATTGAGTTGCGGCCATTGTGAGGCCTTCAGAAGGAAGAAGGATCACCCCCCCCCAAAAAAATAATAGTCATCATCATAAATAAAGAACAGCATCTCTGCGAGGAAGGTGGCCCGGTAGTCCAGTGGTTAGCACGTCGGCTTCACAGTGCAGAGGTACCGGGTTCGATTCCTGCTCCGGCCTCCCTGTGTGGAGTTTGCATGTTCTCCCTGGGCGTGCGTGGGTTTTCTCCGGGTGCAGGCCCGGGGAGAACATGCAAACTCCACACAGGGAGGCCGGAGCTGGAATCGAACCCGGAACCTCTGCACTGTGAAGCCGACGTGCTAACCATTGGACTACCGGGCCGCCCACCTTGAATTTGATGCATCAAATTTGAATCTCATCTCAATATTTTTGCATATTACACAATATTTTCATCTGAACATGTAACGTGTGGGGGGGGGGGGGGGTAATAGACATCTCTGCAGTTCAAAGGCCGTCCAAATGTTGATTCGCTAATAAAGTCGCGTGGCGCGTGAACATGTTTTAATTTGTCTGCCGCGACAAGTGGACCCCCTAAAACCTCTGACTAATCGACGGGATTACAGCAGGAAAATGACATTTTTATAGCTTAAACTCCCGACTACCTGGACCAGCAGATATTAGCAGCACTATCTGTGCGCTAAGTGCTTATTAGCGTCCTGATGCTGTAAGTCGCTTGAAGCCGCCGCTGATAGGAGGCGGCTAGGGCCGGCCGGGGCGACATGAACGCGGGCGGATTAGCGCCGGACTTAAGCGCAGTTTATTGAGAGTTAATGTGACGCCGGGGTCGCTCCGTCCTCTGACTCCCGCCGCAAATGGCCGTCGCTGGAATTAGCCGACCGACCACTCGAACGGGCTTCGGGGAAGCCGCAAACTTGACGCCCCCCTCCGTTCACGAGGCAATTTACGAGCGATCGATTTGGAGCAAAAACTCGCTCCGATCACGATCTGACTTTTGTTAAAAACGGTCGTTAGCAATCACTGACGCGGTTTTGGGGAGTTGACCCGATGGCCACCTCGCGCCGACGTCACTGAAATTCTGAAATTCGTGCCGTCTGTGCCGCCGTGAACTTGACACGGCGCGGGACCGCCGCATAGCGCCTTTCCTTTCACCGGACAATTAGGAATAAAGTGAGGGCAGAGCATTCTGAACATCCGCCTTGTAAAAAAATCAATTAAATCCTTTCTGGAGATAAAAGGCGGCGCGCTGAATAGAGGCCATTCATTTGGGCCCGCCATTCAGAAACAAAATAGCCAAGGTCTCTGTGTGACGCGCAATTCTATTAGATCTTCCTCATTCTCGCCTCGTTTATCTTTACTTGGGAGCCCCCCCAGTGCACTCGCACATTAGCGCTTTCATTCGTCCTTTAAGAAGAAAACATCCAAGCTTATTTAATTTCACATCGGGGCCCACCTCAAGCGAGGTGAGATCGGCGCATTCTGAAGGTTTCGTCCTTTTCTCCCCCGCCGCCGATTGTTCGCCGGACGCGTCGCGCCGAGCCTGAATGTGAGCGATGAGCTGCGTGAATGGCAAAATAGCGCCTCGTTCAACGGCTCCGCGGCTTCTGTCAAAGAGCTCCGGCGCCGATTTCAACGCAATTGAACTGCGCCGCGACACCTAAAATACAGTCGTCACTTTGAATTCCAGTGTCCAAATTAAACGGACAGTTTTAGTCGCGATGGTGCCGTTTTAGGGAGAGGGGGGTAGGGGGGGGGGGGCCGAAGATTGCGCTTCCTCCTTCATCGGTTGAACGACCTGGTTGAAATACACAAAATCTGTTACGCTTGGATAAAAGATTGCAAAAGGTGATTTCAATTCTCTTCTTGACTGGCTTTTCTACCAAAATTTGAGCGGACACTTAAAATATGTCCGTGTAGAAAAATCGGGATAGGGGATTACGATTTCGGGAAGGGGTTCGGGTCTGGTTTAAAGTGGTTAGGGTGGGGTTTATTTTCGGAGTTCGAGTACTTATGGTACACTTGAGGGCTGTGGGTTTGCCGTCGGGAACTAAGGTTAGCTTCAAAGTGGTTCAGGTTGTGAATGTTAGTGTGGTTCGGGGACGTGTTTTACTTTTAGGCCTTCAGGGTCTTAGGTCGGGTTAGGGTAGGGGGTTTGGGTTCGGCCCTCTCGTAAGGTTAGGGATGAAGTTGAGGACCTCAGCTCAGAGGGTTGGGTTTTTGGGTTGGTGTTTGGGTCTTAGGTTAGAGTAGGTGTTGAGAGTTAAGGTTTGGTTTTTGGTGAGGTGGTTAAGGCAGGGTTGAGGTTTTCCAGGCTTGGGTGTTTAGGAGTCAAGGCCAAGTTTGGGGCTTCATGTTTTGGTGTGGTTAGTGGTTGTAGAACTGGTTGGTTAGGGTTTGGATCAATGTCGCATGAAGGTAATTTAGAGTTGCGACGATTACACGTAGAGATTAGGGCGGGGCGATGGAGATTATGGCGGGGCCATATATCTTGAACCAAACTAATCCCAAAGCGCTTATTGTGTTGCTTCTGAAAGTAGAGGATAGTTGTTGTTCTTAAAAAAAAATTTGGCTCATTCGTCACTGCAGAAAGGCGGCCATAAAGCGCCATGCGGGCGACCAGTCACCTGAAGGACGCACGCCACTCATCGCCCCCCACAGGACAAAAAAAAAAAAAAAACAGACCGGAAGGGTTGTAAAGCAGCTTTACAAGCAATTTTTCCCGCAAACAAACTCGGCTGGTAAATCTGTCCGGCGAGCTTCAAGGTTGCGTTGCGAGTGTTTTCCCCACGTTTACTCAAAAAGGTAGACAAAGTCATTGTGCGACCCATCCCGAGACGCTCGTGTCTTTATCGCCGCCATCAGTCAGCCTCCACGCCCTCAAAAAAAAGGCGGCCCAAACCAGACCGAGATGATGCCGCCATTACGTCTCCAATGACCCACTTCAATCAAAACAAACACAACGGCCGGATGGTGCTCGCATGCCGCCCGGGAGTCGTAAAAACAACAATTTTCCAAGGCGGATAAAAGCCGCCAGTGTTTGAGAACGCGAGGCGGGTTGCCGCCAAATCACCGTCGCGCGCTTACGTCCACTGTGTCGGGGGGCTGAAACGATTTTAATCGGCCCTCGCAAGATTTCCATTTTTCCTCAACGGAATCAAACCACTTCACGGTCAAATTATTTAACTCCGATGGGAAACGCGGGCGGCATTTCGCAAATTCAAACTTTCCGAACATGTTTTACGTTTCCTAATCATCAACCGATTCAAAGCAACTCCAACTTTGAACTGTTGTGATCGTGAAGGATTTCTCCAGGAATTGTACCCTCGGATTCCGCATTCGGATTCATATCCACCCTGCCACCGGATTAGAGAGGCGGTCCAGGCTGCTGTGAGGCCTGAGCATGTAAGCGCTCAAGACCTGAATATGGTTAGCATAGGATGGGCGTAAGATACCAAGTCAGTCACAATATCCTGATCATGAGGCGGGGGGGGTGGGAGGGTGGGGTGACAAAACAAATGTTAGCGTATGTCATATGTAAGCGCTCAAGACCTGAATATGGTTAGCATAGGATGCGCGTAAGATGCCAAGTCATTCACAATATCCTGATCATGAGGCGGGGGGGGGGGGGGGGTGGACAAAACAAATGTTAGCGTATGTCATATGTAAGCGCTCAAGACCTGAATATGGTTAGCATAGGATGCGTGTTAAGATGCCAAGTCATTCACAATATCCTGATCATGAGGCGGGGGGGGGGGAATATGGTTAGCATAGGATGGGCGTAAGATGCCAAGTCATTCACAATATCCTGATCATGAGGCGGGGGGGTGGGGGGTGGGGGGGGACAAAACAAATGCTAGCGTATGTCATATGTAAGCGCTCAAGACCTGAATATGGTTAGCATAGGATGGGCGTAAGATGCCAAGTAATTCACAATATTCTGATCATGAGGCGGTGGGGGGAAACAAAACTCCATGATTAAAAATTATCATCAAAATAATTAACCTAAGATAACCTTTTCCGTTTATGGAAATCACAAAAAAATTCACGATATTAAAGCCATCGTTACTCAAGCAAAGTCTATGTTTTTCAACATGATGTTAGCAAAGCGCTACCTTTTGATTGTTTACGATTAAGATCATTTGTCAACAAGAATATTGTGACATAACAGTGACTGAGGAATTGCAAATTGTCAAAATTCCCAAACAGGTGCCGAAATGACGGGGACGGACGGACGAGTGGGGTTCGTGAATCGGGTTAAGGTGGAGCGCAAGGGTTAGGGAGTTATGGTTAGCGCTAAAGTTAAAAAAATGGATGAAAAGTGTAAATAAATGTTTCTATATTACAGTATATGTATTGTAACATGTATTTCTATGGCTAGTTGTGTAATCCTGCTCGGTAACAAAGAGGACAATCACAACAAAACATCTTGCCTGTGTGCTTTTGCACTTGGCGGAGGTAAAAAAAAAAAAAAAAGCAAAAAAACAAAAAAAAAAAGCAAAGCCGGCAAGAGTTGAATTGGCTTTGACGAGATTTCCGTGTAATTATTTGTGTGGCGGAACAATACAGACAAGAACAACAGGAGAAGACTTAATCCGCCGGCTTTCTGGTGACAGTGACGCCGGCGTCTAAGCTTTGTACGCCAACGCACACTTTTTACTCGCATTGTAGTCCGACACAATCCACCATCTTGTATCTGACGATGACATTCAGCGGCAAGTCGTCACACTGGAGGGTCAGTTCAGTCTTCCAAACACTTCCTTTTTAAATCAATCCAACATTTTCGCACTGTAAAACACACAACTCACGCAATGGCCACACAAAGTCAGTAGGTGGCACCGGTGTGGCGCAACACTTTCGCATGGCCGTCGGGCAACTTCCGAGGCGGTGAGTAGTTTGATTTTATTTTAGCTTTAAAAAAAATAAAATAATGCTAGCACTGCTTTAAATGACACCATTTTAAATTCATTTTTTAAAATTTTTAAATTTTATTTTTTTTTTCAATTTTAAAATTCAACAATGTAAATTCATTCCAAAATTATAATTAAGCAATACATGTTCATGTTTTGTTTTTAATACCTATCGTCTTCATTTAAAAACACACACACACAAAAATTTTGGTATTCTCTATTATGTTAAGGTTTTTGTTTTTTGTGTAAGCTAATTAAAAGCATTTAAATATATGTGTGAGGTGCTGGAATTATTTTGTCCACCTGGATCACTATCCTCACGTTCTCCACTACAGAAAATAATATTGCAATATTAAAATTGCTGTAAAAGGTTCATCATTTTTACATTGTATTTTCTTATTGTCTGTACAGTGTCCTTGGGTGGTATGAAAGGCGCTTTTAAATAAAATGCATTATTATTATTATTATTATTTCATGACTGCCGCGTGTTTCGTGTCAACACTTTTGAGTGGCCACCTCAAGCCGCCGCCACCTGCTGGTGCGGAGGCTCACTGGTACACATTTTGCTTTCGTTCAAGCATGACCCCGACGCCGGTGACACGAAAAGCGTGCGCACTTGAGCTCCTTTTTCTTCTGCTTTTTGAATTAACTCCACTTTCTGCGCAACGGGAGAAGCCAATCACCTTCGGGGGAGACCAAGATGGACGGCAAAGATTTCCCAATGGGA
Organism: Hippocampus zosterae; assembly: GCF_025434085.1. Taxonomy (NCBI): domain Eukaryota; kingdom Metazoa; phylum Chordata; class Actinopteri; order Syngnathiformes; family Syngnathidae; genus Hippocampus; species Hippocampus zosterae. Next base: position 23,503,306 of record NC_067458.1, read on the forward strand.
ATATTTTTCATTCCTTAAAAAAAATAATAATAATAAAATAATAATAATCTTTTTGTGTCTCAAACATCTTGCTTACACCAGCAGGGTCTGATCCCGGCATTATGTGTGAATACATCAGTTGTCGCACGCACACGCACACACACACACACACACACACACACACTTTCCTTGCTGCTTCTGCCACAGAAGTAAATTATCAAAAGTGTGTTTGAAAGTGAATGAAGGGTGACTCTCTCTCGCTCTCTTTCTCCCTCTCTCTCTCTCACACACACACACACATCCTCTGCCTCTCTCGCCCGCTTTGACATCTTAGTTTTTTTTTTTTTCCTCCTCCTTCTTCTTCCTTTCCCCTCACGTTTCTGGGCGAGGTGATAACTGGCGGTAATAGGATTAACATTGATTTCTTCGCGCGAGAACAGAGATGTGCCGGTTGCAGTTATTTATTGAACTGCCAGCTTTGAACTATGAAAAGTGACTGCGAGGAAAAAAAGACCTAATGCAGCATTTTCAAGAGAGAAAGAAAGGGAGGTGTGTGTGTGTGGGGGGGGGGAGCTTGGTGCAATATTCTCTCCTTTTTTGTTATTTCTTCTTCCTCCTCCTCCTCTGTCGTCTTCCTCCTTTTTTTTCTCTTGTGGCAGGATAAAAGAGCAAATCGGCGCCTGTGTTCTATAAGCTGTGGTAATGACTTTATTTATTGGCTTTGTTGACGTGGCTGCCATTTTTGTGAAATAAATAAAGTCAACACATTTGCGGTTTCATCTATAATCTGCTCGCTTCCATTTCACCTTGAAATAAAGATGAAGAAAAAGGCGCCCGCTTCACACAGAGGATGAGTTCAAAGAGAGCCTTGGCAAACGCAGATATTGCAATAATAATAATAATAATAACTGTCATCGTAAGACGCGACATAATTTCATGGTTTTTGCATCAAATTTAGGACATTTTGTATTTTGAACACAATGCAATTGATGAAAAGCGATTTGTTTCAAATGCTGTACTCTATCAGAAGGAGACAACTTCAAAATTGACCTCCATTATTTTTTTAGATGCAAAATTGTAATTTATATTCATTTTAAATATTGATTACAAAATTAGTAGCTGAATTTTGTAAACTGTTCTAATTGAATAACACCGTCAATAAAAAATATCACATTTTATTTTGTGTCGTTATCTGACACAAAATGCAATTTTCAGTCATTCAATATCTTAAAGTGTATATTTTTAAAGCAATTTAAATACGTTGAAATGAATTCCATCGAATTTTTTTGAAAGATGATCTACTTTCAAATGAAGATCAATAAAAGATATGCAACTTAATACATTTGTGAGGAAAAAAAATAATATAACTGTAAGGCATTTCATTGAGTCAAAATAATTTAGCATTAAATTTAATTTAATTAATTTTTAATTTTAAAAAAATTAATGTAATTTTCATCATCACAGTAATAAATAGATAAATAAGTATAAAACTACGACATGTTCATTGAAACTTTTTGAAAAGTAAAAAAATAGATTTCGATTTGATCTCTAATCAGTCCTCTTCTATTGAACAACAGATGTAGACGTGGCGTTTACAGAAACACGTTTGCATATTGTATGGCCGCCAACAACAAGAACAACGGGCTTTTATCGCTCTTTTCCTTTGACTAACCGAGTATCCTAATTAGACGTGAATGGCTCCATTGATTAGCGGTCGATTGACAAGGGCCAGTGTTCCCCAACCTTTGTTGAGCCAAGGCACACATTTCACAGAAAAAAAAAAGAAAAATCTCACAGGAAACCACCATTTATCGAAAGTAATCACAAAATAGGTGACATGGGGTCATTTCCTGCGGCACATGTGAAAATCTGTCACGACACACTGGTTGGGAATTACCGGACGAAGCTGAAGGTTATTTGCCGTTTAGCGCATACCGTGTAAGAGCACGTAGCATTGGTTCAAGCAAAATCGAAAAAATCGTATTGAAAATATTTGTTTTTGTTGTTTTGCTTTGTTTTTTGCAAATATAAATCTGACTCGACTGTTGCAGAATTAAAAGCAAAACACTTTTTTTTTTAAACACAGAAACCCTGCCACTTGACTCATACAACTTATTTGACATGCAATGTTCATTATATTGAATCAACAAAAAAATATATTGAATCAAAAAAATAATAATAAAAAACTAATAAATTTTGCAAGACAAAATTTATGACATATTCGCCATTATTCTAATTGATGAATGACATTTAGGGCATTATAGATGATGACACATCAAGCATGCATGACCCCCCCCCCCCGCCCTCTCCCTCGTGTGTTTGACAATCAGCACGGACGTAACCACAAAAAAAAACCCACTGGCAGCGTCAATGACCCCCATACTGCCATCACCCAGACCTTTAATCTCCCCTGACAAAACACATTGTGTGCAAACTCATCTGCCTCACCCGCACACATAGACTCAATGCCCCCCCCCCCCAAATCCCTCAAGACAGCACGAGGGGTCGGGGGGGGGGGGTTAACAAAACACCCATTAGCAACTGGTGCTTGATGCTAAAGAGAGATTTATGTGTTTATTTATTCAAGCGGAGGCGGTGAGATCATTAACCTCCGCCGAGTCCCCAGAGAGAGACATCTTCAACCCTCCCCCTGACGCCGATCAGACAAAGAAAAAATAAAATATAATTTTAAAAAAGAGCCCCCCCCCAACACACACTCACAATTCGGGCAAAAGTATGTCGGCCATCTTGGTTGGAAGAACCGCTACTTGGGAATTCATCCAAAAGACCCTTAATCAGAGGCAGGTACCCCCCCGACAGATGGACGATGCTAAATGGCCATGAAAAAAAAAAAAAAGTGGGGGTGTGGGGGGGGGGGGCGTTCAGCGCTGATGACTGCTTTAATTTCATTTGACGTGCCGGTTCACTGCATTGGTGATGGGTCGTATTGAGGGGTGGTGGTGGGGGGGGGGGGGGTGTCAGTATTGGGCGTGGGGTAAGCAACGGCGGCGTTCCAACCTGATCAAGCAAAACACTTGAGAGCACAACAAATCACGGCTTTTATTGAGGGTAATAAACTTGAGCTTGCAATTGGAGATGAAGAGTTCAGATTTACGAGCGTGTCGCAGATGGCCGTTTATATTCGCATCTAAATGTGCGCTTACAACTATTTTAGCGCGCGCGTTGCGATGAACATCGGCGTTCAGCGGCCAAAATTCGGCAGTCTTCTCGAACTAACTCGAGCGGCAAAGACGTCCGCCGAGCCTCGGGTTGGGCATCGACTTGTGCGAATGTGATATGGGTAACACTCGTTTGGTTTGTAATGCGGCAGTTAATCGGCAAATATGTTGAGCCTCGTTTTCCAAAGTAAAAGCAGATGTTGGAAAAGGTCTTATTTTGATGAACCAACCGGTCTGCTTTCGTGGAGAGTGACCGAAATCCGACAAGTCTTGTTGAGAGGCTGAAATTCCAAGCGTTTGGAGGATTTCAAGTTCGGCCATTTTTTGGTACGAAGTGACGAAACTTGCTTTTTAAAACCGTTGTGGGCTCATTTGACAATCGATTAATCGTTATTCATTCATTCATTCATCATCCGTACCGCTTGATCCTCACTAGGGTCGCGGGGGGTGCTGGAGCCCATCCCAGCCGTCTCCGGGCAGTAGGCGGGGGACACCCTGAACCGAACAACCATCCACGCTCACACTCACACCTAGGGACAATTCAGAGTGTTCAATCAGCCTGCCATTTTGGAATGTGGGAGGAAACCGGAGCACCCGGAGAAAACCCACGCAGGCACGGGGAGAACATGCAAGCTCCACACAGGGAGGCCAGAGCTGGAATCGAACCCGGTACCTCTGCACGGTGAAGCCGACGTGCTAACCACTGGACTACCGGGCCGCCCCCGATTAATCGTTAAATTCGATTAATCGTTAATTAATCGAATTGTCAAAAGGTGCGAAGGGACGTGACTGAACTTCCCTCAATCAAAAAAAAACAAAAAGTCACTGAAGAGAAGACGATGACTTGGGAGCGACGCCACCTGTTGGCCGACAAAAAGGCCTTTTTCAATCCAGACGAGTGGTCTCCCGCCCAGAAGCGCAACGTTTCTCCCGCCTTTTTTTTACAGAAAGCCGCGACTCTTCCAATTGAGCCGTTGTTGCCGTTTGGCTTCCGCCGTGCCGAGCGAGGTTATCGCAGCGCAGAGGAGAAATTGCCTGGGCTCTGCGGCGGCCCTGATTGCGCTATCGGAGGCGTCAGGGAGGCACTTCATAAAAGCGAGGGGACTGAGGGGGTGGGATGGGGGGGGGGGGGTGGTCACTGAGGGGTACCGGGTAGCACGAGGCAGCGGTTGCCATCGCCCCCCCCCCCCCCCCCCCCCCCGCCGCAACCCCTTGATAAATCACGGCATGCTGGCAGCTGGGTAACGCCGCCGCAGTTCAGGGTCGCCACTTGGCAAGCTGCCTCCTCTCTCCAACTGGGGGTGGATCGTAGGGGGGGGGGGGCGCAGGGAGAGGTCGGGGGGGGGGGGGGGGGGCACAGACAGCACCGCCGCTCCGATGGCCGAATACCGTGTGTTCATCCTCCCTCCCCTTGTCAAGATTTGTTTGTTTATCCTCGACCCTGCCCCCCCCCCCCGTCCCCCCCTTCCGCCCCCGACTGCTGTGCCCTCGCCACGCCATACTGCTCGCACGTCGTGCCAAGCGGCTCAGACTGTGCCCCAACTTCATTTAGGAAATTACAAAACTGTTTGGCTGTGACACGCACTCACATTCTGTGCTTTGAACGGCGGCTAGCAAGCGTTAATTTGTAATTGTAATCTGCCATCTACAGGACAGCGGTGGAAATGTCTGTCAAAGGGAGATTTTGGGAAATGTGCTCGTCACGTTGTCGTAGCGCACGGTGGATAAGCGGGGCGGTGGCTCGCTACGTCCGTGAGAGACTCGCAATCATTGCTTTGTACTGTACATCACCCCCAGCTAAAGGACCGGAGTCCTTAGAACTTGGATTCGAGGACGTTGGAAATGACTTTTGAACGGAACACTAGAAACAGTTCAGGAGAATTCAACTTCCACTCTCTCGGTTTTTAAGGTCCAATGATACGACAATGATTTATTTTTTTTATTCCGTCTAAAACGCAAAAGGCGACGAAACGGCAGCAACGATGTGCAACTTTTGCAGGATCTCCGTGTGAAAGTGTCTCTCTCATGTGGTTTCCGGGCGCTTCCGAGGGAATGATTCCCGGCCGGTCCTACTGATCCTCGGGGATTCCTCGGGTCTCTGTGAACCGGCGGCTTTGATCACCTTTGGCGACCTCAAGGTCGCGGCACAATGCGATACCGAGGCGAAAATCCCCGGGTGTTATCGGTTGTGACCTTCAGGTCCTGCTGATAAGTTTGTGGCGCTACAATTGCGACAATCCTTCCTCTCCGCTGCCGCCATTTGTTGGAATTGTTCGAAACGCGCGCCTGTTTGTGTCCTTTGCTAGTTGTTGTATTTTGGAATTATTTTAGGGGGGATGGAAAGCTCGTTGCATCTGTCGGAGTTTTGACGACTGAAGTTGAGTTCCTATTTTTCAGCTGCTTTGCTGTCGTTCTCTTCTTGTATTGTTTTTAAGCTTTGATGTGATTTTTGTTCGCCCAGATTAATTAAGACTGATGCAGTCTTTTTTTTATTATACTTTTATATCGGGGCGGCCCCGTAGTCCAGTGGTTAGCACGTCGGCTTCACGGTGCAGAGGTACCGGGTTCGATTCCAGCTCCGGCCTCCCTGTGTGAAGTTTGCATGTTCTCCCCGGGCTTGGGTTTTCTCCGGGTGCTCCGGTTTCCTCCCACATTCCAAAAACATGCGTGGTAGGCTGATTGAACACTCTAAATTGTCCCCCCCCCCCCCCCCCCCCCCCGCGACCCTAGTGAGGATCAAGCGGCTCGGAAGATGACTGACTGACTGACTTTTATATCGCTGTTGACTACTCAATAACTCCACCGCAATTCCTTTTTTTTAAAACTGTGAATCATGCTTTTTGTCTCCCATTTTGCATTCTTAAATACACGACTAATTCTCTTTACATTTAGTTTGACCCGAAACACAGCTCACATCATTTTTTGCTCACAAGTCAAAGCAAACACTCCCGCTTGTGTCTCAAAGCACTTGTACATCAAGGTTACTCATATCTCAAGGCAGCAGTGTCCTGCACTGTCCTGCACTGTCCTGCATTGCTCGTCAAGAATGATAATGGCCACTTTGCCCAACAGAAAAAATAAAAATAAAAATAAAAAATACGATGACAGGAAGTAATCCACAAAGTGAGTAAAGTTGCTTGTTATAGCTTTGGCTCAACTTGCTGGAATGAGCAAGTAATTGATGAGCCTCTTAAAAAGTCATTCTGGCATCTGATTTTGAACGAGGCTGACGGTACTCACACTGTGAGTGTAGAGGGGTGGGCGGTGGTGGGGGGGGGCTCGCCTTTCCGGAACGCCCCGAGAACGGGCCTGCATGGGCGATATGTATCCCGGGGCCTATTTTTCTCCCTCGTCTTTTATTTTTTTTTTTTTGCTTTTGTATCATTAGTGGCGGCGAGGCATCGTGAATCACCGGGCGAATGAGCGACACCCTCCCTCCGCCCTGTCACTGGGGTGGGGGGTGGGTAGCGCTAGCTAAAACGGCGTAACGGTACAGGGGGGGGGGGGGGGGGGCTCGTAGGGCCGGATCGACTCGGCGAGGGAGCGGCTGCCAGCTCCCGGCGTGATGGATGGGCTCATTTCGCGGCCGGCAGCGAGTCTGGGCGAAGCATCCGTGTCATTTGTAATGTCAGCCAACAAAATGTAATCAAACATTCCAGCGGTTTAATCACACAGGGCTGCTGGAGAGATGATTGTAGTGTCAATATAATGCCGTTTCATTATCTGTTTGTGTTTTATATTGACACTGTCAGATAAACAGTGTGGAAAATTAAGATTAAAAATATGGTAATTTCATTTCAATCAAGCCGGGCGCCCTACAGTCGCTCGGCCCCCCATTATGCGATTGATTACTTCTGAATTAAATTTGGGGCTGAATGTAAAAGTTTAATCTTCTTTCTTCGCCGTCGCCATTCAGCTCCCCAAAGGCCTCTTAGTAAGTAAGTACCCATTGCATTTGATCTTTAATGAAAAGTAATGGCCCAAATGAATTGTATAAATCAGCTGTCAACGTCGCACCTCCTTGACATTCTGCTCAGCGAACCCCCCCCCCCCACCCCCCACTTCCTCCCACCAGTACACTCACACGTGCCCGCACCACTCCTCCTTTCATTTTTAATCCAACGCTTACATGCATGCTATTGGGACCTCCGAACGCAGCTATTTATTTGACGTCCTGTTAGGTGGGGGGGTGAGGGGGGGGTCATGGTTTCAGTTTGAATTGGAAGTGAATGTTTGCCGCTGGCCCCCTTAATTACATGGTCAATTTCACTTCAGTGAAGATTTGGCATCCAGTGATACGGGAGCCAAAAATGGGGAAGTGGGGGGGGGGGGGGGTTCATAATCACACCAATATTTTTTGAGGAAAACTATTGCGCTCTCATGCAAAACGTGCTGCTTTATTTGTGGTGTTCCAAACACATGACAGTCCGAACATGCTTTCCAGTGACGTGGGAGCAAAACATGGGCTTCCCTTAATAAGATAAGATAAGATAAGATAAGATAAGATAAGATATCCTTTATTCGTCCCACAATGGGGATTTAATCATGTCAACAATGCTTGAATAGGAATTTGGTGTCAGAAGCACGATTCCAGTTAGCAACATGTAGATGACATGTCAGTCTAATATGCGTGGTCGACATTTTGTTTTTGTTTTTTTTGCAGAAAAGACGTCATGTTTTCTAACTCTTATTTTGAAGATGCAAAATGTATTATTCCAAGGCTACAGTGCTTCAGTACAGATTTGGGATTGGGAGCCGTAGTGGGGTGGAGGGGACTCTTAATCATGTCAACATTCATTTTTGTCCACCACTTCCACCAAAACCTGCCATTAGTCATGTGTAAGAGCTTAATTGTGCGGGGAGTGTTGTTTTATTTTTTTTTCAGTTTCAAAACTCTCCAAGAAAGAAAGCAAAGAAGAAGTAGAAGAAGGCATATCTTCTTTGTGAGCCCCATTCAGTGCCATTTGTCGTCCTTTTGTCATCCTAATTATGCGCCCGGGTAGGATAACACAAGTTCTTCATTCGGCCATTATGCCGCTGCACAAAAAAGAATAAAAAAAGGGAGGGGGGGGCCGAGCGGCATGCACACAAGGAAGCTGATCACTTTGGAATTAGCAAACATGATACCGACGAGGAAGAAGAAGAAGAAGCAGAGGAGGAAGAGGCTGGCAAAGAAAAAAAAATCATTAATACCGTCAGGGATTAGAGGCGGTGATTAAAAGGGAGCTTCCACCGTATGCAAATGAGCGATAGGAATTTATCAGCGGCGGGCCGAGCTGTCTTTGCATGCGTGCGTTTTGCCTGATTACAAACTGCTTCAACTTGCTGCCTTTTTCTCAACAGGCATGTTGGGAGGCAGCCGTGAGGGCTTCCTTCCTTTTATTAGCCGCCGCCGTACCTTCTTCGTCGTTTCCTGGCAGTACAGTGCGAAAACAATTCTCCCGTGTTGCAGTTTTTTAAGCGGGGATGGTTTTTGAATGAGGTTTTTCATGAGATACATTGTATTTTTTAAAAAATTAAAAAATTGCGGGGGACACCCTGAATCGGTTGCCAGCCAATCGCAGGGCACACAGAACCGAACAACCATTCGCACTCACACTCACACCTAGGGACAATTTAGAGTGTTCAATCAGCCTGCCACGCATGTTTTTGGAATGTGGGAGGAAACCGGAACACCCGGAGAAAACCCACGCAGGCCCGGGGAGAACATGCAAACTCCACACGGGGAGGCCGGAGCTGGAATCGAACCCGGTACCTCTGCACTGTGAAGCCGACGTGCTAACCACTGGACTATTCAGTTTGTTTTTATTTGTAAAGAAAAAAGAAGAAATGGAAGAAAAAATTTAAACAACATGGCAAAAGTAGTAGTAGTAGTCATGGCAACTAATGTGTGTTGTTAGTTTGCTGCCATCACAAGAATTTACTATTTACGGCACCAAAATGGTACAATAACCGACCAGGATTCAACCGATTGCCGTCCAACTGGAGACGATTACTTGTTATGGCTGTCACTCTATGCCGCTAGCATCAATAGAAAAACTAACGTATTTGTATAATACAACAACAATACAAGTAATTAATAATAATGCAGTGAACGTATACATTCCCTTTTAGCCTAACTTACAAGACATATTTGATTAAGAGCGAGAGAGCGAGAGCGAGAGAGAGAGAGTAGCCAGGAAGGGGGGTTGGGGTTCAGGGGTGGTGGTGGTGGTCTTTGTTATTCTTTGTTGAGGAGGTGACCCCTTTGTGTTAACAAAGAACACAAGGATGAAACCGAGCCCTGATAAAGCCTCTTTCCCTCCTCCTCGCCCTGGGGGAACACTTTGAATGTATGCTTAGCGTCTGCTAACGTGCTAACATGCTAACTAGGAGCATGAGGGGGGGCCTCAGTGCAGCCATGACAAAGTTGTTCACACACGCGCGCAAACATGCTTGACATGTGCCTGATATGTAAAGTGCACGTGTCTGCGTGTGTGAGCGTGTGTGTGTGTGTGTGTGTGCGTGTGCGTGCGCATATATCTGTGTGTGCACGCGTAATGCAATTCAGGCTAGCACTAAGTTTTTTTTAGACATATAGATATTTCGTTGGCCAGTGTTTTGTTCATATATGGTTTATTTCTGCCGTGAATGGTTAAAAAAAAAAAGTAGCGAAAATATTTTATATTGTTGGCCATTTCATTAGGTACACCCTGCACCAAACCCTGTGATTGACATTCATGTCAAATATTACTGCCCTATGATGTTAATTTTGATGTTATTTGCATTTGATTGCATTAAAGATGCGGTGCAGGTGTACCTGACTAATATCATATATTACATGCCAATGGTTAATGTTATTATCAACATTATTATAATTGTAATGATCATCAGCATTATTATTCTCATCATTATTATTTGATTAATTAATGTATTCACTTTATTTTTATATTATTGTTCATTAGCAATCAGTTATTGTTATACTTTGTTGTACCAAAAATACAATTTTGGGCGTCTGCCTGGTTCTTGAAATTCCATGTACATTCAAATCTGCACATGCAATATTTGTGTTGTGTATTTATTTTTTGTCCCTCAGATTCATATTCATACACATTACATTATTTCTTGCACTTTTTGATGTCTTTGTATCTCTAAAATAGACTTCCATTTAATTCAATAGTTAAGTGCTCGAATATGTTTAGAATAGCATGTGTCCACGTAGTCGAAAATTTTGTAAAGAGCAGACAGAGTCCCGGATGGCAGCGTGGGTTGTTATGAGTGGTGGTGGTGGTGGGAGGGGGGGTGCACGACCATTAGTGATCCAAAGCGCCGATTGAATAGAGCGCATTGTGCTAAAGAAAGCATGTAATTGAAATATCCACAGAGAGATAACATTGACTCTAAACGATAAAAAAAAAAAAAAAGTAGAAGAGGAGCCAGCAGTCGGTTGCCTTGAACGGTCTTTTGGAGTGGGGGCAGGAAAAAAAAAAGGCCTGAATAGACGAGCCAGAGAAGCATGATGAAAAGATCTATTGTTGCTTGCCGAGGCGACCTATCTCTCAAGGACATCTAATTAATAGACAACAGCTGAGGCCAACGCTCATGTTTGTCTCTTGAACTTCAACAGACGCTGCGTGGTTTATTTACGAAAAGGAAGTCTGTTTTTTGGGGGTTTTTTTTTGGTCATGGCCCGGTTGGGATTCGCCTTTCTGTTTCGTGCCCCGCCCCTTTCCTCATCATAGTCAGTGAGCTCCCAGCAGGCCTGAAAGTCTTGCGGTCCCGTTCGGGAAAATGCTTGTAGTTCTGTCCACGTACTGGCGGTCCGTCAATACGCGAGTTTTAGCAAGAACAAAAGTCGTAGATGAATGTGAATTCGAGATCGAAAAATAACGGTCAGTTTACCGGAAGCCAAAAGCAAAATATCTTAAGGTAAGGCGCATGACTGAACAACAAAAGTCCAAGTTAACTTGAAGTTCATATTTCGGAGAGAAAGTTTCATGTAACGCAAGCGCTAAACACAAAAGTCGTAAGTTGAAGTCACGTCAAGACTCGTGTGCAAAAGTCATCATAAAAATCATACGTGATGAACGTTGATGGGAAGTCAAGACTTAAGTTCGAAAAGTACATGCAAGTGATTCAGAAGTCAAGTGTTCCGAGTCGTGAAGCAGTTCAGTTCGTCGCATTGTCTCAACATACGAATTTTGAACCGAGCTTCAAAGGTGAACTTGAACTCTTTCTCGTCGAGTGTGACAAACAAAACTAACGTTAACTAGCCCGCGCGAGAAAAAAAAAAAAACAGTTTTTGTTCAGAAACTAAAAGCGAGTTTTATCTTCATGTGAAGTCAAGAGTAGAAATCATTTTTTTATCGTTTTTTTTTTAAAGTCTGACTATTACAACTTTTTTTCTTGGAAAAAAAAAATTAACGCCCCATCTTACGCCTCCTTATATGATTAAACTTTATTCCCGTAATATGATGAGACTCCTAGCCCGACTTTAATCTCCAGTATGTTTTCGTACTTAACTTTGTTGTTAATATCCCTTCATAGAGATTCCTTCCGATCGATGCGGAGGGTCGACACATTGACGAGCAAAAGCAATAATAGCCACATTTAGCGACTGATGCTCCGAGTGGGAGAATGCCAAATCGATTGCGACGTTTAAATATGTCACATCTGCGCTCCCCTCTTGTCTTCATCTGCCCGCCTCTCCGTGGGTCTCCTTCACCCCCGAAACACACACCCTCACACTCCCCTCCCTCTTAACGAGCCACAAATTGGTGATGTCCTCAGGTTAAGTCTTTGGATTTCCGGCATCGTCCCGGGAGTCGTTTTGCCTCGCCTTTTTTGGAATCAATGAAGAGGCGCACTGGGGAGGAGGGGAAGGGGGGGGGGCGTGGCCACGGTAGTGGTGCACTGGTGTGTTGTGTAGCAGAAAATGGCAGTGGAGTTAATGACCATGCGGGTCCCACAGGGGCAGTCCATATTAAAGCTATTTGAGTGCTGACAGCACTCAGCATATGACCCCGCTGATTAATAACTAAACGCTGCTCAACTATGAATAACAATAAGTGTCAGTCAAAAGTCATTTTGTTCATGCGGGCGCACAACTAGACGTCACAACTGAGGATTGTTTTGCACGACTTTATTAAAAAAATATGTTTAAAAATATTTGCGCTGCACCTATTTTGGTTTGCAAGCACATGTGTAGGTAGGGATGAATTATGTATAAAATGTGTGTAATTATCAAAAAACAAGCATCTTTTGGTAGACGTGACTAATATATTATCATGAATATTTTGGTGTGAGAGAGAAAGAAAAATCAAGTATTGCTTAAAATGTGCTATATAAACTTTGTTGTGGTTTAATTCTAATTTCACTTTAAAACTAAATGAATTAGAGTGAAAACAATTTCAACCGAACGAATGTCAATCTAAAATACTGCAATCTTATTTTAATTGCACGAGATTGACATATTTGAACAGTTATGTCAATTTAATTGTGAAGCAACACTAATTTAATAATTCATTCATTCATTCATCTTCCGAGCCGCTTGATCCTCACTAGGGTCGCGGGGGTGCTGGAGCCTATCCCAGCTGTCTTCGGGCAGTAGGCGGGGGACACCCTGAATCGGTCGCCAGCCAATCGCAGGGCACACAAAAACGAACAACCATCCACACCCACACTCACACCTAGGGACAATTTCGAGCGTCCAATCAGCCTGCCATGCATGTTTTTGGAATGTGGGAGGAAACCGGAGCACCCGGAGAAAACCCACGCAGGCCCGGGGAGAACATGCAAACTCCACACAGGGAGGCCGGAGCTGGAATCGAACCCGGTACCTCTGCACTGTGAAGCCCACGTGCTAACCACTGGACTACCGTGCCGCCCTTAATTTAATAATATAATCTACAAAGAAAAAAGTTATTTATATTAATAATTATTAATAATTATTAGTAATTAATGATTAATATTGCGTGTGGGACACCACATCGAAGGATTCTATTCAAGTAATAATAAATAATGGACTAAAAGTGTAAAAAAAATATATATGTATTCAGAATCAGATGTGTTGTCTTTCAAATCAAATTTTTAAAAAATAAGATGAGCGTTGTTCAGATGCACCTGTGACTACAGATCAACTTGATCAACTGCCGGGTTTGTGGAGCCGAGGCGCGGTAAATCACCCAGGATTGTTTTTCTTTTTTCATTATAGTAAAATACTCATGCGGCAAAAGCGGTACGATGATGTCAAATGAATGTTGAGGAGAGGCGGGGGGTGGGGGGAAAGGAATTCTCAATAAGGTGACAAGGCCATGTCCCGAGTGTGCGTCGGCACGGCAGATTAAAGGTCGGGGAAAGGCCCAAAGTGTCGCCCTCAATGAGAGCAATCATGGCACGGACGTGGCCTTGTCTTTACGACAGCAACAACTCTCCGGGGACCAATCGCTTTCCCCCCCCCCCCCCCCGGGGCGTGACAAGAGGGACGATGTATGGAGTGTTTACGACGCTCACCATTAAACAAACTTTGCCCTTTTGTTGTCATTTTTACGAGGCCAACGTTTCACACCACTCCGACAAACGTGACGGATTGAAACGGAATTAGGAGAGGACCCGTAAAACTGCCGTGCGGCACGCCTCAGACACTTTATAAGAGCACACCAAAAAAAAAAAAAAAAAACATTCATACATGTACGCAATAAAATGTAAACCCCGATGTAATAACATACAGGCATGGTTTTAATACACTTTTTAGAAACATTTTAATAATTGACACAACTAGATGACTGAATACTAAAAATAATGTTACTTGCATCAAAATAACGTTATTAGCTGTACGAGTACACTGATTTTTATGTGCCTAAAATTATCTAAGAGACCATTTCCATCGTGCGGTGTGGAATCGTTGACGGGGCAAAAAAAGGAATCGTCAGGATGCTGCACCGGGAAAAACTCCATTGGGCTGATGAATGGCCCGAAGCCTCAGGAATTACAAAATGCTCTCCGACACCCTCGACTCTCCCCTCCTACAGCTCGCTCATTTTTTTTTTTCCTCCCAAAGCGTGTCGGAATCTTCTTAAAGTGCTCTCATAATCTGATCTGCTCAATGCGAGAGGGTGAAAGGATTTCCGGGGCTAAGAAAGCATTCATTCCTGTTTTTTCCCCCCATGTTGCGTTTTGCATTTTTCGACTTGCTGGCTCAGGAGTAACACAAACTTGCTGCTTTGGCCTTTCCTGTATTTTAGGTCATATTTTATCAGCGTTTACGTACGAGTGATGGTGGCCAACGCGTACACAAGACATGTTGTCGGTCCGCAAATGATCAGGTTCAAATCGGTTCGCAATCTGTGAGGATCCTGGAAACTGGCCAAAAAAAAAGGGCCTAAAATGGCCGCTTCAAAACAAAATGGCTGACTTCCCGTGTCTTTTCACGTATGGCTTCCTGATACTTTTTGTTTCTTTTTTAGTCTACTTGTGCTAGACATTCCGACCAAATTTCATGATGCCATGTGGAAATGGCTTTCATGGCTGAATTAAAATATTTGCGCAGAGTTTTCACGAATGATTCACGATTTTGAGACATCTGAATCTTCACGGTTATACTCCACCTACGCGTAAAAATGTATATATATTTTTTTTAAAAGTAATAACAGGACAAAATCTGGAAGAAAACTGTCTAGTTTTATTTTTGTGTTAGAGCTGATAGCTATAGCGCGGCAGTTCTCTTTCCTCCGCTGTCGATAAAGTAACAACCATTTAAACCGTAAAAAATTGTGCTTTCTCAAATCGGGATTACATTGCAGATGCAATTAATTGTACAGCGCAAGACCATCGCGTCAAATAAACGAAAAACAAAAGAACACCTGGAGGGTGGGCAATAAGTTATTTGCGAACTCGTGTTTCTGTTTGGAGAAACGGAGTCATGTTTAGTGCTCGATGCTAACAATGCTAAGCTATATGTCAATGTGCCGGCTGGCATGTCAGAAAAAAAAAAACAAAAACAAAAGGCTAGCAGGAGGATAAACACATTCTTCGCCAACGATTGTTCCTGTTCAGAGGAACCGAGTCATGTTTGGTGCCGGAAGCTAACATCGCTAAGCTACGTGTCAGGAAAAAAAACAAACAAACAAAAAACAAAGGCAAAGGAGGATAAATCAGCGATAAATAAAGTAGTCCTATCCTCATTGTCCCGCAGCTCTGTGTTGTAAAGAGGACGAGCGGCGTCGGGGCATTCCGATTGTGCCGCTTTCTCTTTTGTACCGTCTGATTTACAGCGCCGTCCCGGCTGTGTAATAAGAGTTTGTCTTTGGAGCTCGCGGAGTAATGCGGGCGGGCCTTTTGTTTGCCGGCTTGATGGCGCGAAAGCCTGCGAGCTGTCATCGTGATAATAATAATAAAAAAGAAAAAGCTGCTGCGAGCGAGAGCCAATCAGGAGCGGCGCAAAACAGATTGAGTTCAGCGCGCCTGCTGTTGTGCCGCCGCCGCCGCCACCGCCGCTTCTTCTTCTACTTCTTCTTCTTCTTTGCGGGGCCACGCATTAATGGGAATCTAAATATTGCGGCATTACCAGCGGATGATAATGTAAATTCAAGTTAATATTGCCACAATGCGCATGTGACAGCTCGCCATAATGCGCTCTGGCGGGATTAGTCATTCATTAAACAGGTTTGCCATGCAAAGCCACTGTCAGATTTTTGTCAGGCACAAAAACAAGAAGCCGAGCCAGCCGCTCGCTTCTTCTCGCTTACAATTAAAATCTGCCGGGTTGATTAGGCGAGGAAGAGCGCTTTAATCTGACTTCCTTCTTCTTCGGCGCCGGCCGATAATGGAGGAGAAGGAGGCAGACAAAGAGCTGCCATCAAAGTGCCACGTTTTGCTTGGCATTGTGGGGAGAAAGAAATCGCACGTGGCCGTGGAAGGCGGAAGGAGAATAACAAGGCCTATGAATAAACTCTTCAATGGGGGGAGTCCATTTGCGGGGCGAGCGCTATTGTGGTTGAGCCGTGGGCAGCTTTGTCTTGATTAGACGCAAACGCTATTCAACTGCAACATCTAATGAGGTCCAATGCACACCCGCTCGCTTGACAAAAGACAAAAACATCGGATCTTGAAGACGGCTAAGGTTTCAAGGAAGGCGTTCAAGACAAGGTGATGGAACAGGGTCGGGGTTTCAAGAAAGTGTTTTAAAACTTGGGTTTTAAAGTTTCAAAGTAGGGGCTCAAACTGGGTGGATGGGTTTCCCAGTAGGGTTTCAAGTTGGAATTCCAAACCAGGGTTGGGATTTCAAAAGAGGGTTATGGTTTCAAGTTTGGGCTTCAAGACAGGGTTAGTGTTTCGAGAGGGTTTTGAAGTTGAAAGGTTTTAGAACAGATTCAGGGTTTCAAGTCAGGGTTTCAAAACAGGGTTATGGTTTCAAGTTTGGGCTTCAAGACAGGGTTAGTGTTTCGAGAAGGGTTTTGAAGTTGAAAGGTTTTAGGACAGATTCAGGGTTTCAAGTTAGGGTTTCAAAACAGGGTTAGGGTTTCAAATGGGATTTTCAAAACAGGGTTAGGGTTTCAAGTTTGGGCTTCAAGACAGGGTTAGTGTTTCGAGGCGGTTTTGAAGTTGAAAGGTTTTAGGACAGATTCAGGGTTTCAAGTTAGGGTTTCAAAACAGGGTTATGGTGTCAAGTTTGGGCTTCAAGACAGGGTTAGTGTTTCGAGGCGGTTTTGAAGTTGAAAGGTTTTAGGACAGATTCAGGGTTTCAAGTTAGGGTTTCAAAACAGGGTTAGGGTTTCAAGTTTGGGCTTCAAGACAGGGTTAGTGTTTCGAGAGGTTTTTGAAGTTGAAAGGTTTTAGGACAGATTCAGGGTTTCAAGTTAGGGTTTCAAAAGAGGGTTATGGTTTCAAGTTTGGGCTTCAAGACAGGGTTAGTGTTTCAAGAGGGTTTTGAAGTTGAAAGGTTTTAGGACAGATTGAGGGTTTCAAGTTAGGGTTTCAAAACAGGGTTAGGGTTTCAAGTTTGGGCTTCAAGACAGGGTTAGTGTTTCGAGAGGGTTTTGAAGTTGAAAGGTTTTAGGACAGATTCAGGGTTTCAAGTTAGGGTTTCAAAACAGGGTTAGGGTTTCAAGTTTGGGCTTCAAGACAGGGTTAGTGTTTCGAGAGGGTTTTGAAGTTGAAAGGTTTTAGGACAGATTCAGGGTTTCAAGTTAGGGTTTCAAAACAGGGTTATGGTTTCAAGTTTGGGCTTCAAGACAGGGTTAGTGTTTCGAGAGGGTTTTGAAGTTGAAAGGTTTTAGGACAGATTCAGGGTTTCAAGTTAGGGTTTCAAAACAGGGTTATGGTTTCAAGTTTGGGCTTCAAGACAGGGTTAGTGTTTCGAGAGGGTTTTGAAATTGAAAGGTTTTAGGACAGATTCAGGGTTTCAAGTTAGGGTTTCAAAACAGGGTTATGGTTTCAAGTTTGGGCTTCAAGACAGGGTTAGTGTTTCGAGGCGGTTTTGAAGTTGAAAGGTTTTAGGACAGATTCAGGGTTTCAAGTTAGGGTTTCAAAACAGGGTTAGGGTTTCAAGTTTGGGCTTCAAGACAGGGTTAGAATTTTGAGGCGGTTTTGAAGTTGAAAGGTTTTAGGACAGATTCAGGGTTTCAAGTTAGGGTTTCAAAACAGGGTTATGGTTTCAAGTTTGGGCTTCAAGACAGGGTTAGTGTTTCGAGGCGGTTTTGAAGTTGAAAGGTTTTAGGACAGATTCAGGGTTTCAAGTTAGGGTTTCAAAACAGGGTTATGGTTTCAAGTTTGGGCTTCAAGACAGGGTTAGTGTTTCGAGGCGGTTTTGAAGTTGAAAGGTTTTAGGACAGATTCGGGGTTTCAAGTTAGGGTTTCAAAACAGGGTTATGGTTTCAAGTTTGGGCTTCAAGACAGGGTTAGTGTTTCGAGGCGGTTTTGAAGTTGAAAGGTTTTAGGACAGATTCAGGGTTTCAAGTTAGGGTTTCAAAACAGGGTTAGGGTTTCAAGTTTGGGCTTCAAGACAGGGTTAGGGTTTCAAATGGGATTTTCAAAATGAGGGTTAGGTTTTAAACAAGGTTATGGTTTAGCGTCACGGAAGAGGTTTGAAGGCAGGTTTGGGGTTTTCAGATGACGTTAAGCATCTCAGGATAGGGTTTCAATACAGGGTTAGGTTTTTCAAATTAGGGCTTCTCTGCATTTCAAATCTATGGGCGTGGTTTCAAAGTAGTGTCTCGGCCAGTTCTGGGTTTCAAAGTAGGGTTTCGAATCGGGGTTATGGTTTTAAATTAGAGTTTCGGATTAAGATCTCAGGCGTGGTGGTTTAGGGTTTCGAATCAGGAATACATGTCAGAGTTAAGTTTTCAAATTAGAGTCTCTGGCCTGGTTACGGGTCGGGTTTAATGTCAGTCGGATCTTGGTCTTCCGTGCGTCCACCTTGAGGTAGAAGCTGGGCGGTCACCTGCGCCACAGTGAAAGGTCGCCGGTCCGTCCTAATCGGAGCGCGTTGGCGGTTTTCATAGCGGGACGTGCTAATCCTCTCGGAGCACAATGACGATAATGATCGTTATTACGGCAGGCGAGCCGGGTGGGGGCCGCCGAAGCGCCTGGAACGGAGACTTTGACGCATAATCCTTCTGATTTGAAAGGTTAAAGACGGATTTGAATATTATGATCCTCCACTCGGAAAACGATAGTGCCGCCTTTCAAAGGCGCTTTCAGCGCGCTGCACGCACCCTCTGCCGGAGAAGGCCCCTCAACTCTCCAAGACAACAACAGCACATTTTAAAACTGCATTTGCGGTTGAGGTCAAAATCTCCACCCAATAAGGACGGCCGACTTCCTGTAACGTTCCGGGCAAGACTTCCTGACCCCACTTTCAAACCAGAACCTTGGCTTGGACACCTATTTGGTAACCCTAACCCATGCTTGACACCCTAAATCAATTTTTATTTTTTTTTTTGGGATGAAAGCCCTAACCTGAAACTCAACCCTGGCTCGAAACTCCACTTTGAAACACCAAGTCTGGCTTGAAACCCGACTTGCAAAGCATAACCCCCAACCCCGCTTGCCTTGACTTTTGCCGCCTTAATCACGTGCCGTGTGCGCACGTATGATTTCAGCGGTCATGCGCCCGTCGCGTTATGCCACCGGTCCTCGTGTCCGGTGTCTTCTTCAACACACAGGGCTCCCTTAATTAAATCACAGCCTGGACCGCTTCTTCCCGCCAGCAAGGTCGCCAACATATTAAAGGCGGAACGCGTTGAAGGTACGAGAGGTTAATTAAACGCCTGCTGCCTCTTCCTTTCCCCCCCAGCAGGGCAGTATTCTTCCGCCCCGCATGGGCTTCACAATGCGACGCTGCTTTTTGGATTTCTTCTACTTCTTCTATCCACGCAATGCCGCTTCATTACAAGAATCGTAAGGGGATATACAGTATACAAATAATAATAATAATAAACGGCACTGGCCTTATGTGAACCCCGGAAACAAAGCACCGCCGCTTGGAAGGACAAAGCGTCAAACCGTTCAAGGTGCCCGCATGAAGTCCATTTCCTTTCTGAGATCTCCCACTTTTTTCACAGCGAGTGGATGTTTTCCCCATGCGTGTGTTATTGAGGAGACGGCGGATCGCTCGCCTACTCGCAGTATGTCACGGTCATGACACGACATGAAAACTGTTGATATTTTTTACGTTCGTTTAATATCCAGAAGAAAAATAAAAGATTTTTTTTTATGAAAGGAATGCGACACCACATCAGCCCCACCAAAAAAATGGTGGCATTTTGTGAGGAGTGGGTTCAAGAAGGCTCGGTTCCATTTGCAAAAAAGATAAATAGCTGACTTTTATTTTATTTTATTTTATTTAGTTACTGTGTTTGGGTTCGATTTGAGTTTTACTGTAATGGTCAGGGCATTCGGGGGTTAAGTAGTTATGGCTAAGTTTGTGATTAAAAATTTTGATTTTGTGTCACGGTAAGAGTTTGGGTGTATGGTCTGGGATGAGGGTTAAATTTAGAGGAGGGGTTATAGGTCAAGTACAAGGTTGGGGGCGTTAGTGTCAGTGTCAAGGTTATCCTGAGGGTCATTCAAAAATTACGTTTCTACAAGTCAAGAGCTCATTCGTGTGCGGGTAAGCGCGAATCGACGCCTCCTTCCAACTCCAGTCAAGTCAATCCAGGTTCCAATATTCCAAGTGACCCACCCTAACTCTACCTCCACGCTAACTCTCATTCAGTCACCGCCGTCGCAGTGTTGGACCCTTCGCCTGTTTTGGCAAATGCTTCACCTTCCTCGTCCTGTGGAGATGACGAGGGGAGATGAAGAGGCCCAGATGGCATCTGTATTGTGGCTACAATCATCCAGCTCTTTTGTGGCCGCCCACGCGTCAGACGACGCAGCCACCCAACAGCTGCGAGTGAAACTTGAAACATCCTGGAAGTGGCGAGAAGGCTCCTGTTTTGTCTGCAGCCTTCATCAAAAAGCTTCGTCAGCAACGGTCCGACACCGCGCACGCGCGCGCATACCGAACCTGCTCTCGTACCGAGATGGCAAGAATTGTTCCCACATTTTTCCTTTTGTGATCCATAACCGTGAAATTCCAAGGGAGAAAAGCCGATAACGGCATGTTCATAGCTAGCACATGAGCCGAGCGTTTTGGATCATTTGAGATTTTTTTTCCCCCCATTTCTTAGTGAATTGAAAAGGTTTAGGCTGAATGGTAATTGTAAATATCTTAGATACAAAATCGCATGATGTTACACCAAAATACAAGTTGACAATATCCATCCATTATCCAAACGGCTTATCCTTACATTGCAGGAAGTAATATGTTATGCCGCTTATTAATAACACAATGCAAGAGACGATTTTAAAAATAATATATTTAAAATATATATAGTATAAGGGCGGCCCGGTAGTCCAGTGGTTAGTACATCGGCTTCACAGTGCAGAGGTACCGGGTTCGATTCCAGCTCCGGGCTCCCCGTGTGGAGTTTGCATGTTCTCCCCGGGCCTGCGTGGGTTTTCTCCGGGTGCTCCGGTTTCCTCCCACATTCCAAAAGTATGCATGGCAGGCTGATTGAACACTCTAAATTGTCCCTAGGTGTGAGTGTGAGTGCGAATGGTTGTTCGTCTCTGTGTGCCCTGCGATTGGCTGGCAACCAATTCAGGGTGTGCCCCGCCTACTGCCCGGAGACAGCTGGGATAGGCTCCAGCACCCCCTAGTGATCCTAGTGAGGATCAAGCGGCTCGGAAGATGAATGAATGAATATATATAGTATAGTATCAGACGGTTCTACTCAATGTGATACGACGCACTTGACATGTCGTCCAAAAATCTGTCAGTGCCCTGATCCACTGTATCAGTCGATGTGAATTGAGGTGTGCGGTGAATACCAGTCGAAACCGTACCGTTGTTACAGTCCAGTACAACCCTGGCGACAGTTGGGTAGAGTACACTACAATACGGTATGACGCAGTAGCAAGTGATTTAAAAGGGTATCAAACAATTTCGTACTGTAACATCCTCCGTTTTATCGTATGGGTAGTGGTGAAAACATGTATGCTACAGTTCATACAAGGTAGTACTTTAAAATGAATGTTGTATGGTATCCTCCAACTAATGTCTCCATTTGCTTCGAAATGCTGCTTGCCTCTTAACAGGAACACGTATGAGGGAGCACAGAACACGAAACAACACAACACGATAGTTTGACACGATACCACAGGCATCAAAATGATAACGATTCATTCATTCATTCATCTTCCAAGCCGCTTGATCCTCACTAGGGTCGCGGGGGGTGCTGGAGCCTATCCCAGCTGTCTTTGGGCAGTAGGCGGGGGACACCCTGAATCGGTTGCCAGCCAATCGCAGGGCACATAGAAACGATCAACCATTCGCACTCACACTCACACCTAGGGACAATTTAGAGTGTTCAATCAGCCTGCCATGCATAGTTTTGGAATGTGGGAGGAAACCGGAGCACCCGGAGAAAACCCACGCAGGCCCGGGGAGAACATGCAAACTCCACACAGGGAGGCCGGAGCCGGAATCGAACCCGGTACCTCTGCACTGTGAAGCCCACGTGCTAACCACTGGACTACCGGGCCGCCCGATAACGATTCAATGCAACAAAATGTGACACCGCAGTCCATTGTGCGTCCATGTTAGTTTACTGCTAACTTTCAGCCTTGGCTGGAGCGCCAGCGAATGCAAAGAGGTGTGGAAGTGACAGGCAGAAATACAGAATAAGCGCCAACCAATCCCCACCCCCCCGTCAGAGCCTCTGGAAATCAGGAGTTCCGAGACAGGCCTAGCCTTGGACCGAGATTGTCACTTGGGCAATTGAGCTATTGGTAACCGAGGAGGAGGAGGAGACGGAAGGTGGGGAGGGAAAAAAAAAAACTGTCAACTGGATACAAAGCTTCTTTTATCATCCATCTGAGGTGAGGCCTCCATAAGCAGCTTGTTTGTGAGCCGCAGGCCAGCCAGCCATGAAGAAAATATAATTTCAGCCGAGCGTCAGGTAGCACGGCTCGGCCCCCTCCATTGTGAAGCCGGCAAAACACTCAACGCGCTCACTGGCCGTCGCGATAAACATCTGCTTCGGCCAATCGCGCACTAGCAACGTATTTACTGGGCTCGACCAAGAGTCGGACACCACAAAACACTTTTTTCAATGTACTGTCCACGAGCTCCCATGTGGAAAGGCAGCACCCCAAAAAGTGGTTATTGTTACGATAGGTATGGTCAACATACACTGTAATTATTCCTTTTATTACATATTGTTTTAAATAACATGATCTGCATACTGGGGGGCCTTGATGGCCCGTTCTTAAGTCTTCATTTTGGCCGCTGAGACAACACACTTCACTATTGAATGCACAGGTAGCAAGTGCTCTTCAAGAGCCTTGCTTTTTTTGTTCTTTGTGTTCAAGGTGGTGTGATGACATCATTTCCAAAGACAGTGGTCTCATCTTCATTCATTCATTCGTTCATTCATTCATCTTCCGAGCCGCTTGATCCTCACTAGGGTCGCGGGGGTGCTGGAGCCTATCCCAGCTATCTTCGGGCAGTAGGCGGGGGACACCCTGAATCGGTTGCCAGCCAATCGCAGGGCACACAGAGACGAACAACCATTCACACTCACACTCACACCTAGGGACAATTTAGAGTGTTCAATCAGCCTGCCACGCATGTTTTTGGAATGTGGGAGGAAACCGGAGCACCCGGAGAAAACCCACGCAGGCCCCGGGGAGAACATGCAAACTCCACACGGGGAGGCCGGAGCTGGAATCGAACCCGGTACCTCTGCACTGTGAAGCCGACGTGCTAACCACTGGACTACCGGGCCCCCTGGTCTCATCTTCTTGCTGCAAAACATCACCGATGGGGTGAGGTGAGAGAAGTTAAAATATTTTCTTGCACGCTATACTGTCACCTGAACAATATACCAGTTCTCCAACAAATACATACGTTTAAAACCGCAAGCAGCAGTTACGGGACAATGTGATACGATTCGGTGGAGTACATGTGGCACAATATAATATGGCATGATAGGATTCCATAAAATACGGTATGGAACAGCTTCTAAATAAATTTGATTCTGAATGTGTTGACATGATGGGGAACAGTTCATTATTGGGCGGGTACCATATGATACAAGAAAGCGCATTGTGATACAATACATTATGATACTGTATGACACAACACAGTACGACACAGTCAAGTACGAAGGGATACAATACGAGACAGTATGGCACAATGTGACGCTATGCGGTCCATTCTACCTGGCTTTTTGCAAAGTGTCATCTCCTCTTGTCCTCCCCGTTGTGCATCGACTGTGATGTGCGCACTAGGAATGCAATGTGTCACATTTTTCTCAACGCTCCGAGATAAAACAAGAATAAAAAGCGATGTCCCCCGATAGCCGCCAGGCCCTCATGTGGGGCCTCGTGCGCGCAGGAGTTGATAAACACTATTTACCCCGGCCCCTTTTCCTTTAGATACGCATCAGCTCCCATTCATTATGCCGCGTGAAGCTTCCCTCATTTAGCGGGGGATAGCATCTCCTTTATCCTGCCTCCAAATACCCGCATCGGCGTTTGCTCGGTTTCTAATGCCAGATGGTGGCAAAATAAGACCTCCTCCAGGGCTCGGTGACAGACTGGGAAAGAACCTGGAAGTCACAAAGAGCGCAAATCTAACTTAGCTGGGATTTTTTTTTTTTCCCCCAGAAGACTTTGAAAGTTTAGTTTGTCATTCGATGTTGTTTTTATGTCGGGCCGCTGACAAAGTAGTTTACGGACGGTAACATTGTGGCCATAGTTTTGAATATCCATCCATCCATCCATCTTCTACCGCTTATCCGGGGCCGGGTCGCGGGGGCAACAGCTTTAGCAGGGAAGCCCAGACTTCCCTCTCCCTAGCTACTTCTTCCAGCTCTCCCCGAGGGATCCCGAGTCGTTCCCAGGCCAGCTGGGTGACATAGTCTCTCCAGCGTGTCCTGGGTCTTCCTCGGGGTCTCCTCCCGGTGGGACATGCCCGGAACACCTCACCAGGGAGGCGTTCAGGAGGCATCCGAATCAGATGCCCAAGCCACCTCATCTGGCTCCTCTCGATGTGGAGGAGAAGCGGCTCGACTCGGAGCCCCTCCCGGATGACCGAGCTTCTCACCTTATCTCTAAGGGAAAGCCCGGACACCCTGCGGAGAAAACTCATTTCGGCCGCTTGTATCCGGTAGTTTTGAATATTTCAGCTTTTTTTGCTGAAAGTTTTTTTTTCTTTCTAATATATTGCTGACTGACGAAAGAATAACATACTATGGATCCCTTTACCGCATGTCAACAGCAGTCGAGTAAGTCAGCAGTCTACTGTACATTGGCGACGTTTTTCCTCCCCGCCGCTAGCGGTCCTGCCGCATTGTGTCGTTTGCGCGAAACGACACCTCTCGCTTCCCGCGACACTGTTGACATGTTTGGCCCCCCGAGAAAGGTGGCGCATAAACACGGATGACGGTGAGATGGGAGCCCGCTTCCCTATCAAGATTCCCGTCATATTTCCCCGGCTGACTAGACTAAGCACGGGGCAGAGGCATGAGCCGATAAAGGGTGTCTTTCACACAGCAACAACACGTAGCGCTGCGCTTATCGCCGCCCAAGGAGGACAGGGCCCAGATTGTTACATTTGCTGGTTTGTTGTTTTCTTCTTTGGAGCTGCGATAACGGCTCAGGAATCTGAGCACGAGGGTGGGGGTGGGGCTGGTCCATCTGTGCGGGTCGGCGGCGCAAATGGCAGGTAGACAGGCCCGCATTAAAAGAAGGAGAAAAAACAACATCAACCATCCCGATCAACGCATGGCCATGTTTGGAGAGAAAAATCCTTCAACTAAAGGAATTAACTGGTCAGCAAATTTGCTAATTTGTCTGAATGTTTTTTTTTAAACCCTACACTATTTATAGAAAAAAAACAGCCAAGTCAGAAATAACAATATTGCTGTTTTATATGGTGCCAAAGAACTATGTTGAAGTGAGTGAGGAGTTTCAATTAGTCAAGGGGTTCCCAGCCATTTGTGTGTGTGTTATTGTCATCAGTTTCATTCATTCATTCATTCATTCATCTTCCGAGCCGCTTGATCCTCACTAGGGTTAGCGGGGGGTGCTGGAGCCTATCCCAGCCGTCTTCGGGCAGTAGGCGGGGGACACCCTGAATCGGTTGCCAGCCAATCACAGGGCACACAGAGACAAACAACCATCCACGCTCACACTCACACCTAGAGACAATTTAGAGTGTTCAATCAGCCTGCCACGCATGTTTTTGGAATGTGGGAGGAAACCGGAGCACCCGGAGAAAACCCACGCAGGCCCGGGGAGAACATGCAAACTCCACAGAGGGAGGCCGGAGCTGGAATCGAACCCGGTACCTCTGCACTGTGAAGCCGACGTGCTAACCACTGGACTACCGGGCCGCCGAATTTATTCATTTGTTTTTAATATCGCAAATACCCAACATTTTCCAAATCTGGCCATTCAAAAGCTTGACCTAAAAACATTCTCGCAACAATAATGACGACAATGAATCGAGGTAGGCACGCCCTGTCTAAACAAGTGGGCCGAACAAAGTGAAAGTGATCCTCCCCCCCGCCTCACCCCAGCCCCTTCTGCCCCCCCCTGCCTCGTCTCTTTTGAGCACGCCGGCTCTTCTTTAATTGTGACAGTAAACTGCTGGCTGTTACGGGCTGTTAAGCGGGATTTAAAACTTGTCAGACAAGACATGTTTGAAATTGCTTTAAATAAGTGCACTGTGTTGCTGTCAAGCGCGAGGCTTAGAAGGGGGAAATATCCCCACAATTGAAGCACTCATCGGGGCTCAGCCTGCTGCTGATGCTGCCGCTGCTGCCTACCGCTACCACCTTGGCAACACATGCAAAAAAAAACAAAAAAAACAGGGGGCCTTGTGAGGCAGTAGCACCCCCTACTGCATGCCATAGGTACCACAAAAAAATAAACGCAAAAGACAACGCGCTTTGCTCCTTCACGGCATGCAAATGTGCAGAACTGGGTTGTGTTTCTTGGGATTCTTTGAGAGCAGAACTGGCATTGCGCAATATCATGACAGAAATTCTACACCTCGTGTATTAAAACAAAAAAGTTGTCAATATTGGCAATATTTTTTTCAGAGAGATTCTAACACGCGTGCAGAGCTTTGAACACTTGGGGGGGAGAAATGCGAAATTACTGAGAATTGCTAGTGACAGTCATGTAATATTATAAATACGTATCTAAATTGTGTTTAATAAGTTAAAAATGCTCACAATTTTGTACCAAAAAAAAAAACGAAGGCACATTGATTTGTTGAATACTCGATTAGTCAATGGATGCAACGTCATCTCATAGATAATACACGTATCAATGTCTATTTTATCATTTACGATTCTCTTTTCAACAAGTTCATTTCATAATTGACACATTTTATTGAGCAGATATAAAAAATTGCTATTACATCTAAAACTACAAAAAAATATTTTACTGAATTGAAATCAAGTAAGAAAAAAATTCATAGTCTAAAATAGAATACACATACAAAGACACGAGCATTTGTAAAAATGAGAATTAGAAGTTTATCAAATTGAAAAACGGGATACTATAAAACAAATAGTCGGCCATTGCTGTTTAATAAGATTAGAATTTGTTAGAAAAATAATAATAATACAGATTCTCAACTAAAAATAATTACAGATCAGCAGACTAAGTCCAATGAATAAAAAGGAGTAAGATGTTGATTCTCGATTTCCTGCACACATACTTGACAAGAAGTTCAACTGCAATTCTCGGAAGACGGATTACAACAATTCGAAAAAGAGGAGTCATGGTCTTTTTTTTGGGGGGGGCTGGGGGGTGGCAGTCTTGTGTACCCCTCCCTCCTTCCCCCACCACATGGAGGAGCGCTTATCGGGATTAGATGGTCCAGTGTGTGAGGGGGCCTTGCAGTTATTAGCACCTTCTTACAGCCAGCCAGCACAACAGCAGCAAAAAGGCAGCGAGACAGAGCGAGAGAAGACTTCCAATATGATTTGCTTATAGCTATTAATATGTATGCCTTAAATAGAAGCACACCGCTAAGCAGCTTATGATATTATGAAGAGAATGTTCCCTCAGGGGCATAATGTGGCAGCGGTGACAGCGAGGAGAGATTCCTATTTAGCCAGATGGGCTGTACTTACGTTGAGCATCTTCGCGAGGAAAAAAAAAAAACGCTTGTAGGAGGGAAGATGGCGTTGGGTGGGTGGGGGGTTAGCGTGGTGAGAGGGGATGGGGGGGGGGGGGTGTCTACTTTGATAAGCTCTCATGCAGACCGTGAATGAAAGACAAGCATGAAAGTGAGCTTTAGCCTCTTTTCCCAGATTTTGCCTGGCAAATGGAGAGGCAGATAGGGCAGGTGCCGTCGCTTGGCCCGTCTGATTAAGCCACTGTTCCCACAAGAAGCCAGACACGGCGGAGACATTGTCCAACCTTGTCCAGGTGGGGGACCTGTCAGCGCAAAACGCCAAGCTTAAGCCAGTGCGCGCCGCTCCCAGCGAAAAGATTAGGACCCGGGAAGACATATTTGTGGCTTTTTTTCTTCCCCCCCCGGTCCCCCCACCTCCTGACTCGATCTCTTTTCTTCATTTGAATGCTTAATTCCAAACAGTTCCTCCTCATTCTTGCCGTGTGCCTGCCATCACTTTTCATTAGTGACGCCACGCACTTCCTTACCGATACTATACAAAGGCTGTGACGAATCCACGGCAAACTGGCGTACAATGACTGAAATGCAGACGGTAGTTATTTGGTGTCACACATCCGTACAATAGGTATGGTTCAAATTGGGAAATAACTATACAAAATGTCAGAACAAGTTCATCTTTAAAAGACCCTGAAAAAAAAAGGATCGGAAAATGCTCACTTCCCAGCAAAATGACTGACTTGGTATCTTTTCAGCCATTGACTCTTGAGACTTTTTTTTGTGGGTCGACTCATGACAGACCTGTCTACCAAACTGTGTGTTGGTTAGCAAGTGAGACGGCTTCGGGGGATTAATTTTCCCAAAATATTCCAGGGAGCAGGGATCGCTGGAACTGACCTTTAAAATTGTTGCCTGAAACCAAAATGGCTGAATTTCTGGGGCATGGATTTTGGAGATTTTCTGGGGGGTGAATTGACTCATGATAGATGTGCCTACCAAATTTTATGTTGCTACGAGGGTTGAAGTTTCAAAAAATACTCAAGGGAGAGAGAAATTCTTAGAAATGACTTTTTAAATTATTTCAAATCTAAACGGCTGCTTTCCTGAGTCTTTTCAGTCACAGTTTCTTGGAGCTTTTATGTGGGTCTACACACGATAGACATGTCTACTGAATTTTACGTTGCCAAGCGGCACAGGCCTTGGGGGGCTGAATTTTCAATAACGAAAAAAAAAAAAAAAAAAAAAACATTCCAGGGGAAGGGATTCTTGGATCCTTTACAGGCAAGGCTTCTTGGAGCTTTTTTGTGGGGCGACTCATGATAGATGTGTCTACCAAAATTCATGTTGCTAAATTTGGGGTACACATTTTTAAACGTGCGGTGTTGGAATGAATTAGTTTATGGCGATTCATCAAACTTCACTGTAATGCTCGGCCGGGACACGGTGACAAAAAACTAAAAAATGTTTTTGCAATTGGGAAAATTGAATGTAAAATTGTATAAAAAAACAAAACATTAACACATTGGATGAAAAATATATAAATGTTTACCAAAGGAAACAAAATTAAGCTATTTGTAAAAATAACTGAATATAAAATATGGTAAATAAAGTAGTTGATGGAATATATATCTAAAACGTCAGCCGAATGAGAGTGTTTGTCAAGTTATTTCCCCCC
Organism: Hippocampus zosterae; assembly: GCF_025434085.1. NCBI lineage: Eukaryota > Metazoa > Chordata > Actinopteri > Syngnathiformes > Syngnathidae > Hippocampus > Hippocampus zosterae. The sequence continues at coordinate 23,532,821 of NC_067458.1, forward strand.
CCCCCTCCCCCATTGGCAACAGTCAAAGTAGCGAGTTCCACCCAACCTCCACATGGCCAATTTCTCACCAGACTTTGGGCAAATGCTACAAACAGAATGATATCAGGAGCGAAACATTTCATGTAAAACATCTAAATAAATTACGCAACATGCTGGCAGAGCGTGACCCCCCCCCCCCCCCCCCCCCAAAAGAAGAAGCGGCACAATAACATTTGGCAAAGGTGGCCTGACGGGTCAATTCCCGCAGTTCCGGCGAATAAGACGAATATGCAGATTTGCGTAAGAAGGCGTCGTCTGAGGAAGGCGCCCCCGAATGCCCATCTGGCCATGACCTGCATGTTTACGGAACCAATTATCTTGCCGCCTGCCAGATGAAAGCGGCGGCGAGAGTCGGGGAGGGAGTCAAAGAGTTCCATCGGGGGAGAGGCGGAGAGGCATGATGAGCACATTTCTCCCAAATTGGGAACTAATGAAGAAAGATTAAAGCCCCGCGCTGCAAATGGACAAGCAGTGCCACACCGACAATGATTATTGTGACTATTACGCCGGGCGCACGCGTGAAAAAGCCTCTCGTGTCCGTGTCACGCATTTGACAAGACAAGAGGTGAAGTGCTTTGAATGAGGCCCGAGAGAGGCTTTTAACGTGCACGTTTCATAAGGCCATTAGTGGGCGGGACCAGCCTGGTGGGTCGCGACCTCCACTTGAATGTAAAGCACGTCAGTGAGTGAGTGAGTGAATGACGGACGGCGTGAAAGACTGACAGAGACGATGCGTGTGTGCGTACCATTTGATTTATAACATAAGATGAGCTCAAATAACAATCATGCTCCCCCCAAAAAATTACAAGATGCGGTATATACAGTGTACTGCTGCATTTTTGGGTCAGATGTCAGTAAAATGACTGGACGTGAAGTGTTGGTTATTTATTCCTTTGTTGTGTATTCACAAATGAGGAAATCACAAAATAAACTGAACTGAACCAACAGCAAGTTATAACATTGACTTGTTAACGTTGAACTCTCTTGCCGCTATTCTATTTAAGATAAGATAAGATATCCTTTATTCGTCCCACGCTGGGGAAATTTACAGCCTCCAGCAGCAAGAATGTGGGTAAAAATAAGAAAGAACAAACAAACACCATTCAATTAAGTGCAATATAAATACAAAATGGATAAAGCGCAGTGCTATTTACAATTGTTTTTCACATATTACATATTTCCGTGTTCTATTGCATGTCTCCAGCAAGAAGCCATTTTGGGGTGGACATATTACCGTAATGACCATACACAAGGCGCATCGGATTTTAAGTGAGCTTTTAAGAAAATGGCAGACTTTTAGGTGCGGCTTTTAGTGCGGAAAATACGGTATTTGAGACATCTACCTGAATACCATAACCAAGCATTTGTTGTTCTTTACCTCCCGTCCATGGCGGCCCGGTAGTCCAGTGGTTAGCGCGTCGGCTTCACAGTGCAGAGGTACCGGGTTCGATTCCAGCTCCGGCCTCCCTGTGTGGAGTTTGCATGTTCTCCCCGGGCCTGCGTGGGTTTTCTCCGGGTGCTCCGGTTTCCTCCCACATTCCAAAAATATGCATGGCAGGCTGATTGAACACTCTGAATTGTCCCTAGGTGTGAGTGTGAGCGTGGATGGTTGTTCGTCTCTGTGTGCCCTGCGATTGGCTGGCAACCGGATTCAGGGTGTCCCCCGCCTACTGCCCGGAGACAACTGGGATAGGCTCCAGCACCCCCCGCGACCCTAGTGAGGATCAAGCGGTACGGAAGATGAATGAATGAATGAATGAAATGAATACCTCCCGTCCACGAGTCACTGTTCGCACCCATCGCTGGTTTTGCAGCGTTAAACACGATCGCGTGTATTTGCGAGTACTGTACGGAAAAAAGAAACACATACGAGGCTTGTCCATATCGGGGAATACTTTCCCCCCCCGTCTACTTTTACGTACACGAGAGGTTACAGAATACGGGTCGTATGGTACAGCCTCCCATCATCTGCACCTAAGCTGAGGGAATACAAACAAGCGCCCGCATGGCGGAATTCCTGTCACAAGTTATTGGGCAGCTAAGAGGGCGGGAAATCCTCGACTGCAATATTCTCACCCGGGTGAATCTCAAACGCTGAATAACACAAGCCAAGCAATTTAAGCGGGAAGGTCAAAGCAAAGTAAAAGCGGGCGGGTGGTGGTGGGGGGGTTTGCGAGAAAAATAAATACAACAAAATAAATAAATAAATAAATAAAATGTGCTTTTCTGAGAGAGATGAGATATGACAGGGGATGACAAAAAGTAATGAATATAACCGTGCGGCGTACCGCGACTTTGAGGAAACTGTCAGTTTGATCAAAATTATATTTCAGACGGATGATAACTAAAAAAAATATATAGATAGATAAAAAAAAAAGGGGGGGGGGGAGTGGGGGGCGCACAAAAGCAAGAAAGGACACATGTCTGCCTGATGTTGCCCTTAATCCCGGACGAGGCCTGACAGCCGTCAAACGTCAAAAGCTCGAGCAAACAAACAAAAACCGTTGCGCCGAGAAAAAGCTTTCTTTCCGAGGAGACATATTGTGGAAACTTGACTTTTTCGCGTTTGGAATACAAATTCTTGTGTGACTGGAATCACCCGTCCACCCATCAAGTGTGAAATTAAAGGGAGTTAGCTGCGTTCAAACTGCTAGCTAGATTTGAATGTAGCCTCAATCACTTAACGTGCAAGAGGGCCGCGTTCGGGTGGAGATTTCAAACGGTTTCTCCTAAGTAGGCGCTCGGTTTGGGGTTGGGATGTTCGGATTATGGGTAAGGCAGCTAATATTATTGAGTTAAGGTTACTAAGGTGACAAATGAGAGTCAGGAGGGTAGGGTCAGGAATAACATTCAGCTTCATGTTACAAAAGAAACTTTAGAATGTGAGAATCTGAAGAACATTTTCCAAAGTCATTTCCGTGTAATGTGAATATAAATGAAGTTGAAGTGAATGTATGAATCGAAACTTACTCTTTCAACGCATCAATGGACTTTCTTTTGTGCGCACACAATCACCTGAGCGGCCGCAAATGTATTCTGCCTTGCGTGGTGGAAAAATGAAGCGTCCTTGGCCAAAAATACGCCGCTGCGTCTCACTGCAAAGTCTCAACGCCTCTTCCTTGAAGAAATCACCCGCGTGTGTTGCGACAACACCGGGCCACCATTCAGTGCCGGAACCCGTCAAAGACTTCGGAGTTGAAGTTGGTGCCGGTAATTAAGGAGCGTTTGCTAATATTTCGGATCAAAAACAGTGAGGAGAAAAATCGCCATTTTCAATTCTACCTGGCCAGGGGGAATAAAGCCACAATGGAGATCCAACAATGCGCCTATTCAGGTCTACTCGAGGGACCTTGGAGCGCTCGCAACAAAGACGAGACGAGCCACCTGAAAGCGGTTGATTCGCGCCTAGTATTCACCGCGCTTTTGTGACAAACAAAGGAGTTGCTCTTGTAAAAAGTTGTTTTTTTTTTTTTAATGCAAGAAATAGAAAAAGTTGCCTTCACAAAATGCTGCCAAGGGTGAGGATATCAAAGATAAACGCAACAGCATGACTTTTAAAAATAGGGGTTTCTAACTTTTGTGGATGCAGGGCAGCCATTTTTTTTCTCGAAGGACCTCCACAGAATCCGAGCATCAATTAAACATAACGGCAACACTAAATGGCCATTCTCAGCCACAACCAGTCTCAAGCCCGGATAACTGAGTGGACCGCGTAAGGACGGGGATCAGATGAAAAAACTGTGTGAAGCCTGTAATTCATTTCCCTACCTGTATTACAGGTAGGAAAATGAAAAAAAACTTGAATTAATTCTCAAATAAAGTACACTAAGAAAAATTTTAAATTTAGAAAATATAAACCTTCGATGTATTTTCAAATAAAAATAAGTTTAAGGATTTTTATTGATTTTAGAAGCTTTCCCTGATAATAATAACTTCACAACTTCTTTTTGATGGATTTTTATGAATTTTAAGGACCCTGTTTGTAAGTACCTACAGTAAGTACCGTCTCATCCATGCTAATATTAATTAGCCATGGAGTGATAGAAAGTGAAAGAATAGTATGGATAGTGGGGTAAAATCCAAGAAAAAGTTACAGATATTGTCCACCAGAGAGCGCCAACGAGCTGCTCCAGTCCCCGCAACCCTCGGAAACCCTGCCGTGTCTATGTGTGTGTGAGAAGTCACGGGGGCGTGTGCACTCTCACCTGAGTGACATTCGTCTTCTCTCTGTAGAGCCTCCGACAGCAGATAAGACTTATCGCCGCCCACGCTGGAGATTTGCTCTCAATCCGGCCCGGGCAACCAAAGCTCCGTCTCCGAAACTGAGCGGCGGCCCACAATGCCACAAATGCGGCGGGCTCGCCTCGCATGACAGCCCACCACCAAAGGGCGACGTGTCATCCGCCAAGCCACCGCTGTCACATGATGCCACCCCGTGACAAAGGTCAAGAACGACGCTCACGGCTTACGATTGGCACCACTTTTTTCCCCTTTCGAAGTCATCGTGTGGCTAACATTGGGGAAAAAAAGAAAACAAATGAGCAAATCTATTACATGTCTTCAATGAATAAATAAGCAGTACATTTGCAATTACTGTATATCCGACAAATACTGTCTCAAAATCTTTCTAACGCATTTTTCAAGAATATTTTTTAAATACTTTATCTTGTAAGGAAACGCGTAATACTTTTTTAAAAATATTGTCATGAGCAGCAGAGCAAACACTATTTCCCGATTTCCCTTGTTGACAACTGCTTGAAAATCTTCATTTTTCAAGTTTTTGGATAGCAAAGACACACACACACACACACATACAAATACATACACATATGCGGACGCACACACCGGTATGACAATACTATTTTTTTTTAAAGGTCTGTCTGCGATGATGATAATACACGCAATATGAAAAACAGGCATTTTGATTGACAATGGCCTATTTGAGCATTGGGCTCCATTAGTTTTTCAATGGCAGACTTCTCAAGTGGCTCTTGGAATGACAATAAATTCACTCGTGCTAATCATTCCCTCTGTGGAATCAAAAGCCGCTGAAATTGTGTCAGAGAAAGCAGCCCCGCAAAAAAGAAAGAGTTCAGCAATTGCTGAAGTGTGTCAGTGCCATCTAGTGGACATTATAGTCAAGTCAATATAATGACTGACGTCAAAATGTCATGACTTAAAGATGTCCTATTTATGATTTACTTATTTATTAATGCATAAAATAAAAACAGAAAATATTCGTGAATGTTTCTAGTTAGTTGTCCAATTAAAAATGTCAAACTCGGAAAGACATTTTGTGACTGCAAAATTAAGCACAGTACTTTTTTTGCTTTTTTTCTAGAAAAAAAATTGATAAAATATTTATGCTACATTAAATATTTAAATTTTGGAATAAAATAGCTATCTTCTAAGTTTCTGCTTTTCTGAAGGATTGTGTATCTTTCCCACTAGAATGTTTCTGTGACAAATCATCTTTTTGTATTTTTTTAAGAATCTGTCTAACATTTTTGTCCACTATTTGTTGTTTTGTTCCATGTAGTGCTTTTTTTACATCTGCAGTATTTGTACATGTTTTCATCGAACGCTGTGATATTTATTTATATGGTTGTCCATCAATGTTTTGTATCATTTTCTAATAGTTTGGCAAATATTTGGTATGTTTTCAGATATCAACTCTGTTTGACTATCAACCATTTTCCAATTTATATATTGTGTGTTATACCAAATTGTTTTGTGTTGGTCTAACTTTTATTTTTTTCGTAATATCTTTACCATTATTTATTTTCCAATTTCTGCTTGTAATAATAATCATTTTAGTATGTTTTAATTGTAAAATGATGATAGATGTGATGCTCGGATGTCATGTGTGCGCATTAATGTCCTTAACATGGACATTAAGACATCTACAGGAAGATATGTAATCAGAAGTTTAAAAAATAAATAAAATCAAAAACTGAAGTGGATCGAAAGTGTACAAGCTCAGGGAGACCAAAAGCGCACCCTCGAGGGACCCCCGATGTCTCTCCAAACAGTTAGTTAACTGAGACAATTGGGCCGCAATCATCTGTTTTATCTTCATCTGACAGCTCTGTGTTTACATTACAAATTACAGGCGACCAAATTGCTTTTCTTGCCACCAGCCGTTGCGGGCAAATTATCTTAATTGTGTCGTGATAACGCCTGACAGCGAGAGCTCAAAAATTTGAAAATGCACATGCGCGCGCGAGCGCACACACAACTGGTGTGTCAATGGGAACATTGGGGCTCTTTGGCACCCTCTTGTGGCAACAGCTGTACCTGTGCATTCGTTATCCGTCCATTACAGTACAGCAGTAGTGTCAAACTCATTTATGGCACGGGCCAAATTTTAATTACCGTTTCACTTGGAGGGCCGATATGACTGAAACCATATAAAGAAGTCAATAAAAACTGTTGGTTCAACTCTTGTTTAAGTTACTATTATGAGGGGTTTGGTAACAAGAAAATGTTTCGGATATATGTCTTATTTATTACATACGATAAATGAACATTTTGGTAGACATTTTAGAAAGGATGATGGAAGTTGACATGTTTGAGCTGCGTTTGCAGGCCACATAAAATGATGGGGCGGGCCAGATTTGGCCCCCGGCACTTGAGTTTGACACCTGTGCAGTACAGTATATCGATCGATAGATAGATAGGCAGAGCGATAGAGACGGAGGGAGAGGAAAAATACCATATTACGAAGGCAATTAATATGGTTCAAGAGTCATCTTAAATTCATTCATTCATTCACCTTCCAAACCGCTTGATCCTCCCTAGGGTCGCGGGGGGGGGGGGGGGGGGGGGGGGCTGGAGCCTATTCCACTTGTCTCCGGGCACATTCAATCAACTCTAAACTTCTACAATACAGTTCCCAATCAACAGTTATTTAAGAGAGTAACGAAACATAATAACTACAAATAAAACGCTTTGTACTCACCAGTGACGCTTTTTTTCCAGACAAAATATCTTCTTGGTTTGCTCGCGGTGAATGCTAGTTCAAGCTAGCTCGTCGTTGCTGAGCTGGGAGTGGCGAATTAAACCTTAGACAAGTGGAAATACGCCAGCCAGCTATTGTTTCGTCCGACCAATCGTGACAATGTTCGGTTTTCTTTAAAAGTTCGGCTTGAAAATGAACTTTAAAAAATGTCCAACACATTCGTCCCCTCCTGAGAAGTTACCTGCACTTAATTGTGAATCGCATTGCAACTCGGTCAACCAATCAGAGGATGGGAAAAATCCTGACGTCACTCTCTGCCCATACGAAAAGCGGAATTTTGAATCTAAAAGTCTGATTGGTTAAAATAATAAGTAGATACAGTATTTACATGGCAACATATAGAAGCCGAAATCTGACAATAGTCAACAACAACAACAATAATAATAAGCAATAAATCGCCGGACGTTGTACAGCCAAGACGCACATTATGCAATTAAATTAATTGTCCCTTGGTAGAAAATGAATAGCATTAACGTTACGGTAACGATATATTTTTACAACTGCTAGTTCTTCAATATTAATGCGATGTAAACAAATGACACAGCGGCTTGGAATTGTGACGTCATGTTTTAATGAACATGTCCAATGTAACATTTCAATGGCCACAGTGATGTAAAGTTGTATACTACAGCAGTGCCTTTCAGTTTAAAGTAAGAATATACTGTACTGTATATATGTATTCAAAAAAAAAAAAGCTAAAGAAACTCTTTGGTTCTGTTAATACTTATTTCCCTTTTTACATACACTACATATTCATTCCAGTGGATGTGCCAGCTTTGGTTATGCATGTAAACTGTCTCCTCGATAATTGTCAAGAATTGCATATAAAAGAGCGCTACATCATTTTAGAAAAAAACCAAACAAACATATTGTTGCTGGGAAAATGTCAAGTTATGCTGAAGGGGGTGTGTCTTGTGCATGTGAAATGTTGTTTTTGTTTTATGTCAGTCCTATTTCCTCCAGAACGCTGCGCGGTGTCTCTCCGTCCTGCAAAAACAAACACTATACAGTATGTAGAGGACAAACATGCAAACTTAGCCCGACGCGATGATTATAAACCCGTGTATAATTAAGAAATATGTATTTATATTTAATAGTATAGTCTAAACTATGATATGAAATATAGTATCTGTTTAAAGTAAATTACAAAACTGTTTAACATTTTACAATTAACACATTTTGGCCAATGCCATTTAAATGAAAATAGGTAAGACAAAATATTCTGTTAATATTTGAGATGCACCGGTTAACTAGTACCAAAAATGTTTAAAATTTTGGCAAAATATTATTAAAAAATTAAAAATACTTTATTTAAAAAATGTACAGTCAAATATTAAATGTATATAAGGTATTAACACAGATTAAAGATGGAACTATTATAATGAAAATGTTTTTTTTCCCCCTGCATAGCAAAATATGATATGTACCTTTTGGGCCAATAAAAACAAATGTTTTTTTTTGTTTTTGTTAAAGTACCTACTTCTTTTCACTATACATTTCCAAGGTACTGTACCCCAAAAATATGAAAACTAAAGCAATTATAAGCAATACAATTTTGTATCCCATTTAAGCTTTTCACTCGATGCACGGCAGCAGAACATAGCGGTTAAGTAGCATTTTATCAAAAGTAGCAGCACTTACTTTTACATCCTAACAGCAGCGTTGGCACAAAGTCAGGACAACAACACATTCGATCAGAGTCACATAAACTTAAAGCCAACAAAATCAACAAAAAGGAAATTTGAGTCCATTAAAAAAAAAAAAACACCAGCGCAGAATAAGAACTAAACATTTATTATTCATTTACCTACATATCAAACTCTTGCACTATAAGTGTTGATTTGTCAGACTGCAAATACAGCTCGTGTGTCTATCAGCTCAAGCTTTGTTTTAATATTACTCATGTGGAAGGCCAAGGAGGCCTTTGATTAATCATCGGTGCAAAAACAGCAAATACTCTTTGTCATTTTAATACCACACTAAAAAGACGAATGGAAAGCGATTCTTCTCGCGTCATGCTGGCTCGTGAAGAACGTGCTTATCAATACAAATCATTAAAAAAATTACAAACAGACAAGATACACGAACAGGTAACACATGCATGTGTGACATACAAGAAAAAGACGAAATACTTCATGTCCAGAAATTGAAGAAAAAAAAAATTAGCAAAGCGGACAAAACAACAAGTACATTCAGGTACTAGCTTAGCCCAAGCTCAAAAGTCAAGGTACTACGGTACAAGTAGATTGAGTTGCGAGCTTGGTCACGTGACGAATGAAACTCGTGAGTGAAGGTCCCACTGGATGGACAACAATTGTAACATTTGTGAGTCTATCGTGTGTGTACAGTTGGCGTAGCGACGACAACGGCACAAGGACAGGGTGCAGAGCAAAAAAGGGTCTGGGCATGCATGGCGCAGGCATGGTGGGCAGCGGCGGCAGCAGCGGCGGCGGCGAATCAGTACACAGGCACATTAAAGAACTCATGACGGGGCTGAGGGAGAGAGAGAAGGCTTTTAGAACATGACGGCACGCAGCCATGATGAGGTCTCACTGTCTCTTTCGAACGACACCATGGCCTTGGGCTTTACAGATGCCACCTCTGCTCTGTAGGCGGCGTGTTGTAAAGAGGTGCTTTGCAGTCAACAAAGACAGTTGTACCTTGCTGTGCGAGTGGCGAAAATGTGGTCAAAGTGGGGGATTTTTTTTTTTTTATTTTATTATTTATTTTGGGGGGACTTTTCCATTCATTTGAACCCTTTCAGGGACAGCGGTCACGGCAGTGGACAGCTGATCATCTTATCAGGTTACAGCAGGCATGTCCAAAGTCCGGCCCGGGGGCCAAATCCGGCCCGCGGTCGAATTTCATCCGGCTCTCGGCCCCTGTCATAAAATCAGTGCCGTCTGGCCCGCAGTTTGGGCGCAATGGAACACGTGTTGCATTGACTGAGGTCTCGTAGACTGGTGAGTGATGTTTCATAGAGTACTGCTTCCCTCTAGTGGCTAAATGAGTAATAGCATTCACTAAATGAGTAATAGCATTTAGACACTAGAGGGCATCACTCACGAGTTAACAAGACATCACTCCGTGTTTATATTGACTGATATGTCATATTTCAAATTCCTGTTTCAAATGAACCAAAAAAAATTCTTAAGATTGTTGAAATTAAAATAAAAATGGAAATGTGAAACAGACTGGCTTACTAAAATTTGTTGAACAATATTGTTGTTCAATGTAAAGAATGTCAGCCAAGGTCGGCCCCCCGACATTTTACCACATAAAACCTGGCTCCCTTGGCAAAAAGTTTGGACACCCCTGGGTTACAGGATGCATGAAAGGGTTAATAGGGTACGTTGATTTGAGGGCCAATTGATTTAAGTTACAAGCCTCGTCCCAAAACAAATTCGACTCTTAAGTCAAGGTACCACCGTATGTAGTCAACGTGACCGAAACAAAGACAATGAACGCACAGTGGAACACACAACACTTTAAAATGTGCTCGTCTAGACACAAAGTTGGAAAGGTGGAGGACCAAAAACTTGGAACAGGAACCGGAAGCCAGGGGAGTGGACAAGGAAAGGCCTCAAAAACCAGACCAAGGTGGCTCTTAGTCCATTTTTAGACCAGACCAGAAGCACTGGACCAGAACACCGAGACCCAAATTCAGACAAGGAGTACTGAGTCATGATACAAAATAGGAGATCGCTCCGGTCCAGAACTCCGCCCAGGAAAACTAACAGGATCCAGACCTGGGCCATTTGACTGGTACACTGTTCATGTCTGGAACCAGACAATGAGCACTAGACATGGAACCTGGCCAGGAATGCTTGACCCAAAACCACATCAGAAGTGCCACACACAGAAGCACACCATGAGTGTTGGACCAGCAGCACCGGTCTGACCAAATACCAGACAAAGGACCCGAATTCAGACAAGAATCTGTCGTCTTGATCTAAAACTCTAGACCTGGAAACAGAACAGGTGTACCGTACGCAGACAAAGACCAGAAGCACTAGAAATGAACCAGACAGGGAGCACTGGGAATTGAAGCATAACTCAAAAACCTGACCCGGACCAATACTTGGAACACTGAACCAAAAATCAGTCCACTCATACTGGAGTAGCAACCAAACCCAAAGCACTGGATCAATAAAACAGATCATGACAAGAACCAGATGGCACCAGACACTAGGTAGAATGGAAAAAAAACTAGACCGGAATAGGAACCACATGAGGAGTGTACAAGGAACTAGACAGCACTACACAGGAAGTAAACTGGAATCGCTAGACGGGAGAAACTAGACTGGCACAGGAACCACATGAGGAGCACTGAACCAAGAACCAGACAGCAGTAGACATGAAACCGGACAGACGAGATGTGATAAGGAACTAGACAGCACTACACAGGAAGTAAACTGGAATGGCTAGACGGGAGAAACTAGACTGGCACAGGAACCACAGGAGGAGCACTGAACCAAGAACCAGACAGCAGTAGACATGAAACCGGACAGACGAGATGTGATAAAAAGACTTGCTACGAAAGGACCGTACTAGCACGAGCATTGGTGACCCAGACGGTAAATCCACAGACAGTATTCACCTCAGCGTGTCAAGTTCTGAAATAGTCCAGAAGTCTCTGAGGTCACATTAGGGACCGTCATACCTGGGAGTCAAACAAGTTGATTATAAAAAATAAGCAAGACGATGCATCCGCTCACTACCGGTGGTCTCTGCGGGGAACCCTTCGGGGGTGGGGGTGGGGGTGGGGGGGTCATTATTCCAAACAGAGATCTGCTTGCCGGCACCAAACTAATGACCCCGCGGCCTGACAAATGTTCCGTTGAGGGCTTATTATGAAAAATAGCTTGGTCTAAATCCTCCGAGGTATGTTAGCGGTGTAATTACAAGCGCAGTGCGAAACATTAATGCTCACCTCAACTCAAGCTTGTGCAGAAAACATTTCGGGTATTAAGAACATTAGGAAGCAGCTTTTCAGTGCGACGCAGTCAAACGAAGCTTTTATTGGGCGTCTCTAGGAGCGTGCCTGCATTTTGGACGAAAAGCAAGAGTTTATATTTCGAAGCAAATGTCTGCATGTTTTATGTGCGAAGCGTAAATCGTTACTTGACACCTGACCAGTTCTTATGATAGACTTTTAACTTTATTGCACCATATTTTAGGACTTTATGTACCTCAGATGTCCCCAGACCGTTGTCTGGGACCTTCAAAATAAAATGTGTACTTTGGTTAGCATTTTTTTTTAGAGTTGTCTATATCCAACGGTATTGCACAATCATGATGCAAAATATAAGTTGTCCAGATCCTATTTCCACACTGGATCTCCCCTGTACCCCCCCCCCCCCCCCCCCCGACCAAGAAGACTTGTGCGATGGTGTCACAGAGTCATTGGAGTTCATTTGTTGGCCAGTTGAAAGCTACACTACCGTGACTACGACTGCGGGAGCTAGTCATCTAACACTAGCAGGACGAAACGACGCGTACCTGCAAACATGCGCGTCTGAGAGTCTATGTTCTGCAAATCACAAAAAGGCAAAAAGAATACACACAAGCAAAGAGAAAGGGCACATGATTAAGAATAAAACCAAAAAAAATGAATGAACAAGAAGGTGGAAGAAAGGAAGGAACGCGAGCATGCAGAGTGAAGATCTTTAAAATGCAGCGGTACCTTGATTTAGCCCAAATAATCTGTTTCAGCTCCCCAAAATCTTTTTTTGTGAAAGAAAAACATATTTGTGTATAAACGTAAAAACCTGCTCCTTTGCAGCTCGTAACTGGGGAAATTCGTAAATCAAGGTACCACTATACACGCGCAAGTGACAAAAGACGCGGCGTGAGGTTTGAAACGATCGATTTTTCTTCGCGTTGATAAAAATATAAAATACTTGTATCTCTAGGTCTTGTGCTCGAGGGCTCCCCCTACTGTACTGTAGTGACAATTCACAACGGTAATAGTAAAAAAAATCCCCTCCAGGGGAACTTAAGATGGGAAATCATGAGATAAGAAAAGTTATTGGACTGATCCAATCTGCTTTATTCCCATAAGGTTGCCACCTGTAAAAATTCCTGGCATTTTTTTAACTCCTACGTCAAAACAACACGTGGGTGTGTGCTTCTCACCTCTTGCAGCAGGTCGCCCTGCTCAATGGCCTTGAGCACGTTCTTCTTGGACGTCTCTTGGGCTTCGCCGCCTAGCAGGAACTCATCCAGGATGAAGTAGGCCTTCTCAAAGTTGAAGATGATGTCCAGCTCGCACACCTTAATGGTGGGGACACGGGATGGGTGGGTGAGGAGGTGTGGAAAAGTTACGTGAAGAACCGGGAGTCCCACTCACGCTGCCAAAGTATTTGTCCAGCAGCTCCACGTATCTGTGGATGATCTCCAGCGTGATCAGCTCGTTGTCCTGCTCCTCGATGGCGCAGCAGAAGTACAAGCTGGCGTATCTGCCGAGAGACAACGAACACGGTCATCGCACCGCTTTTGGGTTTACCCTTTCAAAAAGATTTTTTTTTTCCCCCCAGCCATGTGGCATGATCTTTCCAACCCCCCTTTTTTCCCAAAGGTCTTCGAGCCACAAGTCAAGCATTCAGGTGAGTTAAAAGATTTGTGAATAAATAAATAGGCCATGGGCGGCCCGGTAGTCAAGTGGTTAGCACGTCGGCTTCACAGTGCAGAGGTACCGGGTTCGATTCCAGCTACGGCCTCCCTGTGTGGAGTTTGCATTTTCTCCCCGGGCCTGCGTTGGTTTTCTCCGGGTGCTCCGGTTTCCTCCCACATTCCAAAAACATGCATGGCAGGCTGATTGGACGCTCTAAATTGTCCCTAGGTGTGAGTGTGGGCGTTGATGGTTGTTCGTCTCTGTGTGCCCTGCGATTGGCTGGCAACCGATTCAGGGTGTCCCCGCCTACTGCCCGAAGACGGCTGGGATAGGATCCAGCACCCCCCCCCCCCCCCGCCCCCCGCAACCCTAGTGAGAATCAAGCGGTTCGGAAAATGGATGGATGGATAAATAGGCCATACTTGGAGAAACAAGGTTTGTCATTTAGACAAGTGTACACGATGATAAAAAAAATTTTTGGGGTGGGGTGCATGTGCGGTTGAGTTTTGAGTGAAAGTAAAAGTCCATCAAACGGCACCTCCACATCATCACCACGGGAAAAACAACGAAAAAAAAACGCTCACCCGTCACTTTGTCCTCTCAGTTGTAATCAAGAGAGTCAAAGTCATGGTGCTGAAGCAAGCGCTTCTGCCTTATGAGAGGACTTGCAGGTGATCTGCTGGCCTGCACGTTCTAAAGTTAAGCCTCTTCCTGCCCCCCAGCGGGGGACTCATTTATCCAGGATAATCCCTCACGCGCTCTTAAAGCTTGTGACCACTGGGTGATGAAAACAGGAAGCCAAGAACGGGTATCACGCTTTGCTTTATAAAAGGGATACAGGACAACAGTGAATGGACTTCCCAGTTCCCTTGTACTGCACCACATTTTGCACTAAAAATCAACAATTGGACATTTCCCATTGCCTGTAAAAGCCGATTCCAACACAGTATGCTTGCACAAAGTCGACCAGACACAATTTTTCGTTTTTGGAGGTACAACCAAAGGCCCATTTTTATGTTGTGTGTAGAAACGGACATTTTGCGACTTTTTACACATATCGATGTTCCGTACAAACAACATCGACAGAAAGTGGTGACAAAAAAAGTCGATTTTAGAAAACTGTTTACACCGTCACAGAGAGACACGCACTCACCTCTTGTAGACAATCTTGAGGTCTCTCCACTCCAGGAAGCTGCACATTTTGGCCTTGCGGGCCAGGATGGTCTGCACCAGCTCCCTAGTGATCTTCTTCTTCTCCTTGTCCGACAGGGGCACGTACCACTTCTGCAGCCGTAGCTTGCCCTGTCTGCTGAACAGAAGCATGAACTGCATCTGAAACAAAAAAAGATCGCATCCGAATCATCAGACCGCAAGAGGAAATGGTGGCATGAGCTGGTCGCCAAAGTGTTTCAAATCACTCCAGTCAACACTTGCTTGTATAATGTCACATAGTAGTCGGACCAGCTACCAATATGAAACTTTTTCCCCCCATTAATTAGCTACAGCAAATCGAACTTTCTCCGCTACTACCACTTGTTCGGAAACCGCTAATCCAAATACAGTATTCAAAGTAGCATTAGGGGACAACACGAGCTAACGGGAAGTGCTCAGCAGTAGAGTACCGTTAACGCCGTTATTCCGCAGGTACTCATCATTAAAACAATACAACGCGTCCCTTGAACCGTCTAAAAAAACACACTTTGTCAATGAATTACCGTTAATTTGGACACAGTTCCGATGAAGAGGAATAAATGAGACACCCATCAGCAGCAGCAGCACTCAGTGAGAAGCTGCCGATGCCAATCGCAGTCAAATTTGTGATTGGTCAGAGGCGCCGGTAGCTCGGCGCTCATTGGTTTAAGGGTTTTCCTTCCGCCCCTTGCGCCTGCTATGAGACGCTTTCCTGACCCTTTATGGCTGAAGCAGCTGCCGATCAAACTACACAGAAGCTGATTGGACGATGAAAAAAAAGTGCCGAGAGCTCAAATTGAAACAATAATATTAATAAAAATGTCGACTCGGGTAAACTGAACATTTTTTGGTTCAAAATAAAACCAAATGTAGATAGTGTAATTAAAGTATTTGTTTACTCATACAGTACAGTGTAATAAATTAAAAATAACATGCTATTTTTAGAAAATATGAACAATTTAAAAATATACAAAAATCAATTTTTAACAGTGTGGAATGATAATGAAATACAAATATTTTATATATTGTATTTTACTTTATTATGTATTATTTACTGCGCAGTAATGAATAAAATAAAATAAATATAACTGCAAAAACAAAATAAGGAATATATCAGTCGTTGTTTAATTCTACAATCATTTCACAATTACATCAAAATAAAATAATTAAACGCTAATTTAAAAAAAATCTTTGATTTGAACAATATAAAAAATGTAAATGAGCATCAACACAGTACAGGTGACACAATATATGTGAAATGTATGCAGATTTTCGAGAAAATAACAGCTATTGCACAGTGACAAAGTAGAGAAAGCTCACCCGATGAGTGAGTGAGCCAATAATGCGTATTAGGTGAAGCCCTCACGCTTTGCTGCATTGGATTAGTGTAATCTCAATCCCAATCCGATGCACGGCTCGCATCCCATTTCCAGCACGGCCGAGCAGCAAGATGGTGGCCAGCGTTCGTTGGACCGCGCTCCTTTTCCTCCTCATCGTTTTGCAGGGTAAGTCCGCAAACGTCATCGATATCATTAACGGCATTACAAATCGTAATTTTTATTAAGGCATAATACACAGTGGAACCT
This sequence comes from Hippocampus zosterae, assembly GCF_025434085.1. Lineage (NCBI taxonomy): Eukaryota > Metazoa > Chordata > Actinopteri > Syngnathiformes > Syngnathidae > Hippocampus > Hippocampus zosterae. The sequence continues at coordinate 23,549,274 of NC_067458.1, forward strand.
CTGAAAGCGACGACACAAACTATTCGGTTCATCATTTTGGGTGGACACGTCTGGCATAACTGAGCATGTGAAAAAGTCGCATGGAATTATACCCGAAACTGAACAGGAGGTCAGCCATTTTGGTTTGTAGCAGTTTTGAGTGAGATCCAGGACTAAATTTATTTTTTTTAAAAATAAAGTCCCAACACCTCAAAATGTCCATCATAAGAGGGGCGCATGAAAAAGTCTCAAGACCCGTGACCGAAATCGAACAGGATGAGTGGCTTCTACTTCATCTTCGGGGTGAAAAGCCTGAGATCATCCAAACTGATCCATTTGCGTGTTCGTTGGATTTTGGCAGTTCCACTGTAGACTGAAACATGTTTAACTATTGTTTATAAAACAGTTATAAATGTCTTTTTACATTCCATGCATCCATGGATGTGGTACAGCCCTGACTGCTGTTCACTCTCAGGAGGTAAAAACATCTCTTTGAGTCTTTTAGACTTTTCTACCACGTCACACGTACTTCCGGGTGGCAAAAAAAAAAAAACCTTCAGTCAATCACTTTTGCGCCACCCGCAAGTACCCTGGCGCCTGCTGACTTCCAAAACTATAAAAGTTGAATCCCAACCGTTTTCCGTTTTTGGTCGGCGCAGGAAGAGGAAATCCTGCAGGTGGAGGAGGAGCTGCAGGAGGAGGATCAGCAGATCCAGGAGACGTGGACCGCCAGGAACGTGCAAGCGTGTACGTGCGACTGCGAGGCCGTGGCGCCCACCGGCCTCCGCGAAACTGCCACGCCCACCTCGCCGCCTGAGCCGTCTCAAGGCCGACCGCTGACTTGCATGCCGGGTGAGGTGACGTCACGCGATTTTTAGCTTCCATGCTTGTAGTGAAGAGGAGAAACACATTTGTAAAACAAAACAAACAAAAAAAAATAAGATGGCACTGTTCTAAAAATAAAACCTTTTTTTTTTTTCACCGATGAGAAGAAGTCAAGCGTTTTTGTGCTGGTCTCATCCACGCAGAGTGTCCATACCACATACCTCTGGGCTTCGAGTCCGGCTCGGTGACGTCGAACCAGATCAGCTGCTCCCATCAGGACCAGTACAGCAGCTGGTACTCCTCTTGGGTCCCCAACAAGGCCCGGCTCAACAACCAAGGCTTTGGGTACGACCCACACCTTGCAATGGGTTACCTGGTTGTTTCACAATTTAGAGCTCTTCATGAACCAAAGCCGATTTTTCTGTGGGGTACACCCGGAACTGGTAGTCGGCCAATCAAACGACAAACGAGCAACCTCACTTGCCTGTTCATGCCTGCGTGCGTCTCAGGTGCGCGTGGCTGTCCAAGTACAACGACCAGCACCAGTGGCTGCAAATCGACCTGCAGGAAGTGGGCGTGGTGTCGGGCATCCTGACGCAAGGTCGCTGCGACTCGGACGAGTGGATCACCAAGTACAGCGTCCAGTACCGCATGGTGGAAACGCTCAACTGGGTCTACTACAAAGACCAGACGGGAAACAACAGAGTATGTACGCACACAGAAACTAGATAGAGCTGTTTAGACCATGACCGACCGAGTCCAATGCTACTTCCAATATTTGGATGAATAAAATTCCGACTAACATTCCGAATTGGCATTAAATTCAACTGTGAAGAAGTCAGTCAATAAAACCCGGCTAGGCAGGGTATCAACGCCTTTCTTTACTCGCTGTTAGCCTCTCACGCCGTACTAGCAAGGCAAACGAAATATAAAATTACTCAGGTTAGCCTAGCACTAAGCTAGTAGCTGGTGCGACACAAGCGGATGGATTAAAAATTGGTCCAAAAGACCATCCTGGGTTCCGCCATTGGTCAGTACTGTATACAGCAAGGGAGGTTAAAGGAAGTCATTTTAAACTAAAAAGGTTAAAGTAAGTCATTTTAAACTAAAAAGGAAAATATATTCCATAGGTTTATGCTCCAGCGTAATATGTATATATAAATAATATATTGGGCCCTAATTATGATTACTTACAATCGATAATGTGTTGTCCGCCTTCCTCTCAGGTCTTCTACGGAAATTCGGACCGCTCGTCCACGGTGCAGAACCTTCTGCGCCCGCCCATCGTGGCACGCTACATCCGCCTGCTGCCTCTGGGCTGGCACACCCGCATCGCCGTACGCATGGAGCTGCTCATGTGCATGGGCAAGTGCACCTGAGGGAGCGGCCCGGGCAACACGCTCCCGAAACTCGACGTTTGCTCTTCTCAAGGGAGGAAGAAAAAAAAAATCATGCACTTTTAACATACAGCTAAGTAGCATTCAGATCATAAGAATGTTGAAATTGTGAATTTTTATGGCAAAATGTGACTTGTCCATGCCATGTTTGTGGGAAAACATTCAGTGTACCAAAATTAAATTGACAAATAATTATTAAACTTTTTGTGTCGTCATCTCTTTTGATTCAACACATCATTAGTTCCAGAAGCTTGTGACACACTTTTTTCCTAGAAAAAAAAAAGATAAATATTATTGGGGGAAAAAAATGACACAAATTCAAAATTTGAATATCACAAGATTTAAAAAAAGTTGCAATTTTGGAGAATGGTTTTAAATTTAGGAAGTCATAATGTTTCTACATTGAAGTATAATTTTTTGACAAAGTAAAAAATAAATAAAATAAAGTTGTCATCTTACCTGGAGTAAAAAAGTTGAAAAGTATTCAGTAGGATAATTTACACCTTTCTTGAAAAATCAAGAAAAAAATGTTATGTAAGAACAAAAATTAAAGTAAAGTCAAGTCACAATTTACAGTATATTTTCTAGATCTCACAGTCGTATCAATTTTCTTATATTCCTCCTTTTTGTTGAGAAAAAACAAATAACGTAATCATTTTCAAATGCTTCATATTCATGATAATGTGGCCCAAATATTCCCCCCAAAAATTACAATGTGCACACGTGTCAAATGTAACCAGTTTGCTATTTATTTGAGCTTTCGTGTTCCATATGTAAACATGAATATTCCACGTTTGTTTGTTGCAGGGGGAGGAAAAAACATGACGGACTAGCCTACAAATGTGTAACAAAATCCCAAATGTAACACTGTGTTTGCTTTGACCCGCCTGTAAACAAATGAGTGTGTGCGTGTGTGTGTGTGTGTGTGAGAAGAAAGAGCAGATGACAAAATCTCCCACTTTAGTAGTATTAATATAATACACATTCTTTCTCCAACACATCTTGTCGCCGGGTAGAATTTACAGAGAGGACACCTTCATGGCAACTTTGAGAGTTCCCGCTAAGCTATTTTGCAAACAATATTGTACTTTTTGAAAATAATCATAATACTAAAGAGCACAGTAACGCGTTAAAAATTAGGACAAATCCCTAAGTTGTTGAAACAGATTGTCAACCCAGCTGATGTTTGTGTGGGTGTCTTACATTTCAATGATGTCACGTGACGTTACCGTGCCGACGCGATTTGCCGTAAAAGAAATACCACGTCTGTCACGATTAAATATAATTCTCATACTCAATTCAAACTAAAAATACACTTGAGTTATATATCTATATATATTTTTTAAACTCAAATTGTCATCATTATATAATGTTCATCAAACATTGGAAGCCTTTAAAAAAAAACATGAAGTAAGACACAAGAAGGCTTTTGGCCTCCCGTTTGCAAGCGGTGCACTTTCCATCAGATCCACACTCCACTGCTCATTTTAAATGCATGTTTCGGTGTGCGTGTCCTAAGTATCTCACAAAAGTTTATGCGCCCTTCATATTTTATCATTTCATGGGACAATATCTACGAAATGTCACCGAATTTAACACAGCCTGCTCCTCATTCCGTCAATTGCAGACTACTTTGGAACACTAAAGAGTCAAATGATACAAGGGGTTGGGAAAATTGAAAATTGGGCCCAATGTGGACATTCTCACTTCAGGGTGTTCTCACTTTTCTCACAATCCTTTTTTTTTTTTTCCACAATTGTAACGTGTGTGTAACGTACATGTACGCATGTGTATGTGTATAGAAAGTGGATGTACTAGGTCTACGTATGGATAAAGTGTATATGTGCGGTGGAAGGTGTCGCGAAGTGTCGGGGAGTCCACCCTAGGGGGCGTGAGTGAGTTCAGTACTTCCTTTTCGACCTTGGTTCACAGCGCCGTCTCTTTCAGATCGTTGAGGTTGCCCATGCGGGACCTGGAGGGCCGCCCGAAGCCATGCCCGTTCTGGCCCCCTTTGACGGCCATCTGCTCGGGGTACGGGTTGCCGGCGTGCCAGCCCGGTTCCAGCTGCGGGTAGGCCGACTGCCTGCTCTTTACCTGCGGGGTGTTGACCCCCGAGTGGGCGCGGCCGTCGGAGAAGGCCCCCTGGGGTGCGGAGGCGGGGCTGGGCAGCGGCTGGTAGCGCATGTCGGACGCCGCCGTCTGATTGGATGAGGATGAGGAGAGGTGCAGGAGTTTGCGCAGCGACTTGAGCGGTTGGCTCTGGGAGGACAAAATAATTGGTGTGACACGGGGGATATTTTCAGAAATGTTTCAATTTTTTTTTTTTTAATAAAACTAGGGGCGACCCGGTAGTCCAGTGGTTAGCACGTCGGCTTCACAGTGCAGAGGTACCGGGTTCGATTCCAGCTCCGGCCTCCTTGTGTGGAGTTTGCATGTTCACCCCGGGCCTGCGTGGGTTTTCTCCGGGTGCTCCGGTTTACTCCCACATTCCAAAAATATGCATGGCAGGCTGATTGAACGCTCTAAATTGTCCCTAGGTGTGAGTGTGAGTGCGGATGGTTGTTCGTCTCTGTGTGCCCTGCGATTGGCTGGCAACCGATTCAGGGTGTCCCCCGCCTACTGCCCAAAGACAGCTGGGATAGGCTCCAGCAACCCCCGCGACCCTAGTGAGGATAAAGCGGTACGGAAGGTGAATGAATGAATGAATGAATGAATGAATGAAAAATGTAACTAAATAATATACGACAAAGTAATGACGTAATAAAATGTAAAGAAATTAAACCACTTGTCTCATAGAAAAAAAGTGGGCTGCGACAAGTTTTCCTCTGACCAACCAATCAAAAGCCAGCAAAATGATATTATTCCGAGCTGAATTTGAAATCTGAAGTTGATGTTTCATGGGTCAGCACGACTGACCGTGTTTGATGAAATCCAGGTCTGGATAGGACCGGACATACCGGTGAGTGTGAGTCGGCCATCTTGTCGGCCCACTCCTTGTCACGCTCGCGTTCGCGCTCTCGGCTCTTGTCGCGGGTGCGGTGGCGACCGCTCGGGTGGGAGCGCGACGTCTTCTGCAGGACCGCCTCCTCGCTGGGGACCTGCCAAAGACAAATACGAGAATTCTTTTGTCACCAATCTCAGGAAATCACATCAACTTTCCCCGTTGAAATGATTTCAACTGCCATTCATTCCTTCCAGCTCCCTCCACCACACCCCCTCCCCCTTACCCCTCAAAAATTATGGGGTTGCATTTTCAAAAAAAGAAAAATAGGACAGCATTGTATAAAAAGACAAGACAGCGTTGATAAGCTAGTTTTATAAAATCTCTTGACATGAATGTATTTCCAATGAGAACATGACAAGCATCCACAGCGTCACTCTCGCAGCTTTTCGCTCTGAGAAGTGTGTGTGTGCGTGTGTGTGTCACACTGGCAGAAAATGAGAAGCTAAAAATACACCGGGCTGCTTCCTGGAGGCCAGATTGCGTTTATTTGCCCACTCATCCTAACTTGACAACAAAGCAGCGGCCCCAAAAGAAAAACGAGTCCCCCCCAAACCCCTTTCTTGTGGCAATGACACGTTTCACTCCTCGCCTCCATCAAATCTTTCTGGCCGGGTGTCGACGACTCAGGGCATTTTGGCGATTCGCGTTAGAGCTTGGTCACGATCTCCTATGAAAAGCTGGGGTGCGCGGTTTATTTTTCAAATATTTGTTTTGTGGCATTTTCGTTTCGTGGTGTGTCGGACTTTGATTTTGCTGATCTAAAATATATACAGTATAAATAACAAATATTACAAAGAATGAAATTGTTGTGCTTCACTTCAATGGATGCAATGTTTGTTCTGGTGTGTGCGCCTTGGCCACCAGGGAGCAGTATACTACAGACGTATAGAAAAACTGAGACGGTTACAAAGCACTCCGTACGCCACAGCAATTCTTGCCGCTCTTTCTGTTAATCTTGTTTTATTTTCTGTCTCTGTGTGTTGCTCCACCGTTTATGTTTAAATATCCCTCGCCCAAAGGAGTAGAAAATGTAAAAGATGTGATTTTTATTAGCCCGTCTATGGCATTTTGCATTGCTTCTTAACATTTAGCTAAAAGGACTCGTTGCCGAAGATGAGGCTACGAAATTACTCACTCTTTGTATCATTCATTCATTCATTTCATTCATTCATCTTCCTAACGGCTTGATCCTCACGATGGTCGCGTGGGGGTGCTGGAGCCCATCCCAGCTGTCTTCGGGCAGTAGGCGGGGGACACCCTGAATCGGTTGCCAGCCAATTGCAGGGCACACAGAAACGAACAACCATTCGCGCACACACTCACACCTAGGGACAATTTAGAGTGTTCAATCAGCCTGCCACGCATGTTTTTGGAATGTGGGAGGAAACCGGAGCACCCGGAGAAAACCCACGCAGGCCCGGGGAGATCATGCAAACTCCACACAGGGAGGCCGGAGCTGGAATCGAACCCGGTACCTCCGCACTGTGAAGCCCACGTGCTAACCACTGGACTACCGGGCCGCCCTTCTTTGTATCATTTTTAGTTTAAAAAGTAAAAAATAAATAAATAAAAACATTGCTTAAAGTGTCCTGTTTTTTTCCTATCCTCTGGGCAGCCAAAAGATATTTCTTGATGGCAGGAGGTCTTCCGTCAACAACTAGCATCTGGGAAGGAGCTAACCCCGATCATACATCTCTCACAAATGCAGCAGTGAGGCACCAACTCACCATCTGAGGCTTTTTCTTCTTCTTCTTTATTGCTCTGAAGAAACCCTGCTTCTCTTTCTCCTTGGAAGGCTCGACCGGATTCAGCACCACCGTGTCAGGGCCCGTCCTCACAGTGGGGGGGGGGGGGGGGGGGGGGGAATTCAGCGCGTTAAGAGCAGAGACGCTACGACAGGGAAGTGCGGTTTGATGCACGGGACGGGGTGCTCACCAGGGGTCAAAGGCCGTCTGGCGTTTGGAGTGGGCGGCCAGGCCGCCGGCGTCGCCCGTCATGGCCGAGCCTCGGACCTGAGGGCGGCCGTCGTGGAAGGAATTGTCTGGCCGAGGAGAAGGGACTGTTCAACAAACACCACAGAGACCATCACTGGCCTTTTAGGCACCGACACAACACGGCATACCGCAACAGATACCCGGTATCTACCTGAACCATCCAAAGCACAACATACAGTCGGTCAAACAGAGTTTTCGAGGGAAAGAAGATTTTATGATCCAAAGCATACCACATCAGATGCCCAACATCAATCTATATATCGGAAAGCAACAACGCAAAGCATATCGCAGCCCAATACCAATACCGGCATTACCTATTCGTATATGGGAAAGATCATATCGTGATCCAACGCATACCACATCATTGGTTCAATATGTAAAGGCGCATGTGAGCATCCAAAGCAAATCTCATCTTAGGTCCAATATTTATCACCGGAAAGGAATGTTCCACGATCCAAAGCATAGCGCATCATCTGTCCAATAAAGCACATGTCACAATCCAAAGCATACCACATCACGTCGAATAAACTATCGAGGAAGGGAACACCTCGCGATCCAAAGCGCGCCACGTCATATGCTCAACATCTGGCAATCTATGTAGGAAAACGAACACGCCGCGATCCAAAGCATACCACACCGCATTTCCGATGGACCCACCTCTGTAGAAGCTTCCGACCTTGCGGGGCATGGACTCGCTGTAGATGTTGCGGTTCTCCTTGGAGGAGGCGGCGCCGCCGCCGCCGCCGTCGTCGGCCTGAGGCTCGTGGTAGAGGCCCACCTGAGACACAAACGCGGTCGATCACGCCATGGTCCTCGTGTAAGCCATTCGGAATAATAATCGGAAGAAAAATAGCGAGTGGTGACATTATCGACTGTAATGTACATGCACAATTCAAAATAAGGCGTTAGCCGTCACGTTAGCGCAGTAGCAAAGCTGGCAGAGGTGGATGGTAGAGCGAGCTATTACAACACCAAGAGTGACGGAGAGTGTGCAAGAGAGAGATAGAGAGAAAAAAAGGGATGAGAGGAGACAGGAGGGGGGGAGAGAGAGATGGACCTCGCTTTTTTGCCTCTGGTTGTGAAAGTTGTCCCTGGTGGAGTCCCTGATTGGGGGTCTGCCGAGTGGGGCCGCCTCAGTGGGGGCCTGATCACTCTGGACACAACACAACAGCCAACACGTTGAACAACAGGAAGCGCAACCACTCCACAAAGGCTCACGACACGATGCAAAAGCCCGCGGGGGGGGGGGGGGGGTCTCTCTCGGCTCGCGACGTACAACCCGCAGGGCGCTGCACATCTTTTTCTCGCGCGTTGACTCTCAACCGTCATCGCCACCTGGATTTCTCCGGAGTGGCAAGCCACTTTTATAAAAGTAAAGAACAATAAATGTATTGTTCAAAAATTTTCCTTTGAAAAGAGGTGTAACATGCGCCTTATTAAATGTGTTGACGATAATCAAAAACGAACATTTTGCACTGATCTCGTCGTTTCGGGGGAAACTTTGGATTCAGAGCAAAAGCACTCGCAACGGTTTTAAGCGTCTGAATTATTTGGCTCGAAAGGCAACATCCATCATCTACCGCTTATCCGGGGCCGGGTCGCGGGGGCAACAGCTTTAGCAGGGCAGCCCAGACTTCCCTCTCCCTAGCCACTTCCTCCAGCTCTCCCCGGGGGATCCCGAGACGTTCCCAGGCCAGCTGGGTGACATAGTCTCTCCAGCGTGTCCTGCGTCTTCCCCGGGGTCTCCTCCCCATGGGACATGCCCGGAACACCTCACCGGGGAGGCGCTCAGGAGGCATCCGAATCAGATGCCCAAGCCACCTCATCTGGCTCCTCTCGATGTGGAGGAGAAGCGGCTCGACTCTGAGCCCCTCCCGGATGACCGAGCTTCTCACCTTATCTCTAAGGGAGAGCCCGGACACCCTGCGGAGAAAACTCATTTCGGCCGCTTGTATCCGGTTGAGAATAATAAACAACAAAATGTGCGCCGATATGGTTTCTTACAATAGTTTCACTCTCTACTGGAGATTATAGTCAACCCAGTAAAAGGAAAAATAAATAACGTTTATTAATCTAGTGGGCAGCCCGGTAGTCCAGTGGTTAGCACGTCGGCTTCACAGTGCAGAGGTACCGGGTTCGATTCCAGCTCCGGCCTCCCTGTGTGGAGTTTGCATGTTCTCCCCGGGCCTGCGTGGGTTTTCTCCGGGTGCTCCGGTTTCCTCCCACATTCCAAAAAACATGTGTGGCAGGCTGATTGAACACTTTTTATCTTTTGAAGCGACTGTTATACAGCTCTCTGGATCAACTCCCACACTGATTGCCACTATTTACCGTCCACCAAAACCAAACAAGAATTTTATCACTGACATTACTACACTCCTCACTCATCTGTATACACTATCACCAAATGTGATTCTCTTAGGAGATTTTAATATACACATGGACAATATCAATGACTCACTTACCAAAGACTTTACCTCCTGTCTGGACAGTTTTGGTTTTCAACAGTATGTCAACTTTCCCACACACAGTAAAGGACATATTCTGGACTTGATCTGCTGTATTGGATTATCACCAACAAACTGTAAAACCGATCTCCTCCCATACACAGATCATCTATTGCTTTCATTCAATGTTAACCTGTCATTTTTCAAATCCAACCCACAACGCATTATACATTTCCGTAAAATCAAGGACATTAACCCGGACAATTTAGAATCACTTATCAACAACCTCCCCAGTACTGATTGTCTTTCTACAACAGATGAGTTTTTGACACACTACAATACAAATCTCCATAACATTCTCAATATCCTGGCCCCACTCAAAACCCGAACTGTCTCCTTCAACCAAACAGCACCCTGGTTTACCCCTACCCTCAGACAACTTAAATCAAAAGGCCGTCAACTTGAAAGATTATATAGAAAAACTGGACTCGCCATTCATAAAGAAATGTACACTACCCACTTTCTCCATTACAAGGACTCAATATCCAAAGCCAAATCAATCTTCTACTCTGGATTAATCAGTTCCAATGAAGGCAACCCCAGATCACTCTTTTCACTCATTTCTAAACTCACTAAACCTGCTGACACTCTTCCCTCACATCTCTATTCCACTGATTTTTGTAATACTCTGGCCTCATTTTTTACATCCAAAATCCAACTTATCCACCAGCAACTCACCCCTTCAGCTGCTCCTAACCCTCCTTCTCCATTCTCCCCGGTTCCTACCCACCTATTCTCTGCATTCACATCCCCATCTGTCCACCAAATCTCCATCTTAATCCAGAAGTCCAAATCCTCTACTTGTCAGCTTGACCCTCTCCCTACTGTTTTAGTCAAAGCTTCTATCCCGGCCCTCTCCCCTCTCATCACTAACATTATTCAAACTTCCCTCTCTACTGGCATTGTACCATCTCATCTCAAAACTGCTGCTGTCACTCCCATACTGAAGAAACCTGGCTCTGATCCCTGCGACTTGAACAACTTTCGTCCCATATCAAACCTTCCGTTCATCTCCAAACTTCTAGAGAAAACAGTAGCTGCTCAACTTCACACCCATCTTTCCTCCAATAAGCTATACGAACAATTTCAATCTGGCTTCCGTCCCCTCCATAGTACTGAAACTGCCCTCCTCAAAATATGCAATGACCTTCTTCTCTCTGCTGACTCCGGTTCACTCGCCATCCTCCTCCTGCTTGACCTCAGTGCAGCCTTTGACACCATCTCTCACTCCATCCTCCTCGACAGACTCTCCTCCATTGGCATCACCAGCATCCCCCTCTCCTGGTTCCGCTCCTATCTTTCTGACCGCACCCAGTTTATCCAGCTCAAACGTTTTAGATCTCACCCCTTTCCCCTCACTTCAGGTGTTCCTCAGGGTTCTGTCCTTGGCCCATTGCTATTTCTAATCTATCTTCTTCCCGTGGGTAATATCTTCAGGAAACATCACATTCATTTTCATTGCTACGCGGATGACACCCAGCTCTACATCTCTACCAAACCTAATACCGTACTTCCACCATCCTCCCTAACCAACTGCCTGCAGGAATTAAAATCTTGGTTCACCTCAAATTTCCTCAAACTGAATAGCAATAAAACTGAATTCCTCCTTATAGGCACTAAATCCAATCTAAACAAAATAAACAACTTCTCCATTCCCTTCGAAAGCTCTTCCATCTCCCCCTCCCCTCAGGTCAAGAGTCTGGGTGTCATCCTTGATAGCACCCTCTCCTTCACCTCACATATCAACCACATCACTCGTTCTGCATATTATCATCTTCGAAACATCCACCGGCTCCGCTCTTCTCTCACTCCTCAGTCCACTGCTATACTTGTACACACCCTCGTCACCTCGCGACTCGATTACTGTAATTCCCTTCTGTTTGGTCTCCCTCAAAAAACCCTCCATAAGCTTCAGCTGGTCCAAAATTCAGCCGCCCGCATTATCACACTCACGCCATACATAAACCATATTACACCTGTCCTCCAACATCTCCACTGGCTTCCCATTTTACACCGCATTCAATATAAAATCCTGCTACTCACATTCAAATCCATTCATGACCTAGCCCCTCCATACCTATCTGACCTCATCCATATTCCTACGCCTGTCCGCTCTCTTCGTTCCTCCTCCTCTGTCCTCCTCTCTGTCCCCCCTGCTCGCCTCGTCACCATGGGAAATAGAGCCTTCAGTCGCTCTGCTCCCCAGCTATGGAACTCACTCCCCGCTGACCTTCGTAATACAGCCTCATTAACACATTTCAAATCCCGCCTCAAAACACATCTGTTTCGACAAGCCTATTCACTCAGACCATAAAGCCATTGTTTTATTTATTTATTTTGTTGTATTTTTTCTTATCTTATTTGATGTAGTTTTTTAACATTGTACTCGTGATTTTAACTGCTTGTTGTAAGGTGTCCTTGAGTTTCTAGAAAGGCGCCCACAAATAAAATGTATTATTATTATTATTATTACTCTAAATTGTCCCTAGGTGTGAGTGTGAATGGTCATTCGTTTCTGTGTGCCCTCTCCCCAGGCCTGCGTGGGTTTTCTCCGGGTGCTCCGGTTTCCTCCCACATTCCAAAAACATGCGTGGCAGGCTGATTGAACACTCTAAATTGTCCCTAGGTGTGAGTGTGAGCGCGAATGGTTGTTCGTCTCTGTGTGCCCTGCGATTGGCTGGCAACCGATTCAGGGTGTCCCCCGCCTACTGCCCGGAGACGGCTGGGATGGGCTCCAGCACCCCCCGCGACCCTAGTGAGGATCAAGCGGTACAGAAGATGAATGAATTATTAATCTAGTCTGTCGTTCAGATTTTACCCCATCGCGAGAGGGTCCGGAACGTAGGCGGCGCGCAAAACGTGGGCGTCACCGGAGCGGATTTGACCGGCGAGGAGCGACTGACCCGGCTCATGTCCTCCTCCCGGGAGGCCGAGTGGCGAGGCAGCGTGCGGTGTTGCAGCTGCGGCGACAGCAGCTGCAGGCTGCTGGCCCGGGTGGGCACCCCCTGCCCCACCAGCAGCCCTTCGTCGCCCCCGTGAGTCCTCTGGTGATCCCGCCGCACGTACATGGAGTGGCGGTGAGGCCTCTGCTGCGACGAGAAGGGGCTGCTGTAGCCCTGAGCGTAGGGCTCGCGCGGAGCCGACAGGGAGTGGGCGTGGCTCCGCTCGCCGCCCTCGTTGGGGTCCGGGCCGTCGGGCGAGTCCTTGCGGCGGGCCGACGAGCGTCGGTAGGACGAGTCCAGCGTGTTGCTTTCGCGCTCGGCGCGCGTGCTCCCCCGTCGGTCCGAGCGCCGCACCGCCGGGCTGCTCGGCGCCGTGAGGTCCAGGCAGCTGGAGGGGAAGTAGCGGCCGGCCGGCTCGTCGGCGTACAGGTGCACGTCGTTCAGGTTGCCCACCGACTTGGCGTCGCTGAGCGTGCCGTAGCTCTTGGACAAGTTCAGGTAGGAGAACTTGGGCCCGGGGGCCTCCGTGTAGCCGTGGCGCCCGTGCTTCTCCGTTGACTGGAGGGTGCTGGTCTTGCCCTCCACGAAAGAGTGACGGTGCTGCTGCGAGCGGAAGTTGGATTTCAGGTACTTGGCTCCGGGGCCATCGGAGGCTTTGGGGCCCGGGCTGACGTCGAAGTCGCCCTTGTTGGCCTCGGCGGGGCTGAGCAGGTGGGGCAGGTCCACGCCGCAGGAGGCCGAGTGGTTGAACATCTGTGGCGGGTAGTTCTTGGGGTGCAGCGTAGGGCTCAGGTTGATCGGTGCCGGCAGGTTGCCGTTGAGGAAGCCGCCGCCGCCGCCGCCGCTCTCGCCGCTGTTGCTGTTGGGGTGGAGGTCCTCGTGGCGCGGCAAGCTGGAGCAGTCGCGTATGCTGGAGCGGTGGCTACCGGAGCTCTTCAGGCCGTGGCTCCTGGCAGGTGACCAAACACAGAAAGAAGTCGTAAAAGTCACTAGAAGTCGGTAAATTAGTCAGTCAAAGCAGGTCAGGAAGTCATTCAGGAAAAGTATGTAAGTGAGCCGGTCCAAATAATTTTGTCGTCTCGGTCAGTCAGTACGTAAAAGTCAGTCACTTACAGTTGTAAGTAAAATTATGGAAGGGAATAAGTACATACAGTACATAAAAGTAAGAAGTAGAAATGAGTAAAAGTCGGTCAATAAGTAAATAAAATAAAAGTAAGTCAACATAAAATGTCAGTCCGGCAATCAGTCAGTCAGTGGGGAAAGCAAGTAAACGAAAGGAGTCCGTTTGTGAAAGTAAGATAAATTAGGTCATTAACTAGTAGTAACTAGTTAGTAACTAAGTAACTAGTTAGTAACTAAGTAGATTAGTGCAATTTATTCAGAAAAGGGATGACTTTCCAGATTTGAAAAAAAAAATTTAAATGCATATTTTGTATACTGCATGTAAATTTTAAAACATCTTTTTTTAAAATCAATTTTCCATGTGGGCGGCCCAGTAGTCCAGTGGTTAGCACGTCGGCTTCACAGTGCAGAGGTACAGGGTTCGATTCCAGCTCCGGCCTCCCTGTGTGGAGTTTGCATGTTCCCCCCGGGCCTGCGTGGGTTTTCTCCGGGTGCTCCGGTTTCCTCCCACATTCCAAAAACATGCGTGGCAGGCTGATTGAACACTCTAAATTGTCCCGAGGTGTGAGTGCGAGTGCGAATGGTTGTTCGTTTCGGTGTGCCCTGCGATTGGCTGGTAACCGATTCAGGGTGTCCCCCGCCTACTGCCCGAAGACAGCTGGGATAGGCTCCAGCACCCCCCGCGACCCTAGTGAGGATCAAGCGGCTCGGAAGATGAATGAATGAATGAATGAATGAATGAATGAATTTTCCATGTATTTTTTTTTAATGCCCTGAAAATCCAACACCATCTACAAGTTGAGTGACTTCCACTTCCCTGCCAATGTTTTATTATTATTATTTTTACATTTATTTATTTATTTTTGGTGAGCGTTGGAGGGGGTGAGTGGGGGAAGGTCGGTTTTGAGACCGACCTGCTGGGTGTGGTGTCGCCATGGTGAGGCTTCCTCTTGGTCGAGCGCACAGGTGTTGGCGTGGGGGGCCCGGGCCGCTCCACCAGCCTCAGGGTCTGGAAGGCGTGGTGGTTGAGGCTCTGCTCTGTCAGGAAGCGCTCGGCGGGGTTGAGTAAAAGAAGACTCTGGAACGCACAAAGAAATCGTGGCGCTCTTCTGACTCACCGCCGTGATCAGACAAAGTACCTTCAACAGGTCCAGCAGGCCTCCGCCGACGATTCCCAGGTAGCGCCGCTCCAAAGTTTGTGGGTGGTTTACAGTAGGGAACTAGGAGAAAAATCAACAAGATACATCAGATACACACCAGTGTTGATAATGAGCCGCATCAGTAAAATGAAACCGTATCACGATACTGGCGCGTCAGAGGCACATTTGTTTGGCTTACTAAAAGAATTTGAGTGGGCCTGGTTTGTTAAGAAAAAAAAACAAACATTGGCTGTCAGCATAAAAAAAAAATCTGTGTGTGATTACGCTTTTGAAAAGCAGTCAGACGTCACTCAATGTTGGCCATTAACTGCAAATGCACTGTGACCAACGATTATGGGAGCTCGCTGTCAAAATAAGAGCCCAGCAAATGCAAAGCAATTGCATTGATGTCCATGTAATATTTGGAAGGCTTTTATTTTGAAGGAGGCATTTGCAAGTTGGCGGAGTTTCACCAAATGGACACGTGTTGTTGCACCCAGCTTGACTTGGCTTTCGGATGATGCAAATCAAATAAACGGTTACCCGAGGCAGGAAAGAATCCTCGAGCATTTTTTTTTTTTTTTAACGAGATACCCAAATCACTCAAGGACTCATTTCACCCCTCCAAAAAAAATTATGTCAGTAACAGAACAGGACCTATCGGGGATTGACAAAGGGGAGCAATTTGCAAAGTGATCATTATGCCCTCCCTTCACAGCGTGGGCATGTAAAAGGAAAAGGAAGGACGGCCAGGCTTCCAGGACACATAATACACTATGACTCAGTGCGATTCAATCAGTCATGGCACAGCCTGGGGAAGAGAGCTTTTTTTTTTTTAAATAAAACCAGCAAAGTACATGAGGAGCAAGACTTGGAGAAGAGGTGTTGGAAACTGAGGCGAGACGGCATTTTATTAATTCGTTTATTTTTACCCGCAGCCCATGGAAGCGAGGGTTGCTGTAGAAGAGCTTCATCTGCTCCGGAGGAAGTGGTCCCAGAACTTTCTGGATGGTGAAGAGCTGGTCGATCTCGCTCTCGCCCGGGAAGAGAGGCTGTCCATCGCTCAGCTCTCCCAGGATGCAGCCCACCGACCACATGTCCACCGCCTTGCCGTAAGGAGCCCTGGAAACACGACGCAGAAAGTGAAATTATTGTCATGGTATCGACGGTATCAGTCTGTGTTAGTATGATACTGGCCCTGGAATAATTGGTATTTTGTTTGACACCAAATCATGTAGTTGCAATAGCAATCGCATACTGCAAAGAGAGTGGCCATTTGTCGAGTCATCCATCTTCAATATTCAAAAATATCAGAAGTGGTATCGGCAATACTGTCCCCATATGTACTTGGTATTGGATTGAGGGATCAAAAATAAACCTTGCAGCATGGAGCACCTCTCTTTTAATGGCAATATGCCAATGCATGCTGTACTGTAATCAATTTAAAAAAAAATCTCTATTGGTATCAGCGATACCGGCCTTGTGTTGACTTGGTCTCAGAAAGACAGATCGGCAATAAACCCTGCATAAGATTAATGTCTTGACACCAAATCACTTTAATTAAAGGCCACCACGAGATGAGTGGCTATTTGAGAACGCATACACAATTATTATTTCAAAAATAGATCAGTACTGATGTCAGGCTATCAGCGATACTTGCTCTGTATTTACCAATATCAAAACGAAGCTAAATAAGTGCAATTTTCAGGATGCCTCCACCATAATTATCCATCCATCCATTTTCCGATCCGCTTATCCTCACAAAGGTCGCGGGCAGGGGGCCGGTGGGTGCTGGAGCCTATCCCAGCCGTCTTTGAGCAGTAGGCGGGGGACACCCTGAACCGGTTTGGCAGCCAATCGCTGAGCACACAGAGATGAACAAGCATCCAGGCTCCCACTCACACCTAGGGACAATTTAAAGTGTTCAACCAGCCTGCCAGGCATGTTTTCGGAACGTGGGAGGAGAAACCGGAGTACCCGGAGGAAACCCACACAGGCCCGGGGAGAACATGCAAACTCCACACGGGGAGTATCAAATCTTGTAATCTTGCCCACCAGTAATCGACAGTGGCTAAATGTTTTTGTTTTTTTCCTGAGCGATTCCTAACAGACATACCCAAGCAGGAGCTCCGGAGAGCGGTACCACCTCGTGGCCACGTACTCTGTGTAGTTGGCGTCCGTTCCCTCGGAAAGATTCCGTGCGAAGCCTGGCAAGACAAGACAAGATGAGGCGAGATTGCGGTGACCAGTCTGGAACACAGTGTCCTCATTAAAAGGAGAAAATGGGTCAGAGCAAAGGAGAAACACAGTGCGGGGCTGGGCGATTTGATCACAATGCTAAGCTAAGTTTCATTTGAAAAATGAAAATACAAAAAAAAAATGTTTCAGTGCTGGAGGAAAAAAGTGTTTTAAAATTTCTGATGAAAACAAAACGGAAGATTGGATTTCAAGCAGCCACACAAAACTGGCATCGGCTTAGCCACTATGCGTTCCGCGGCCAACGCGGCCGGCCTCCCGTCTCTCAAAGCAGATTGCCCGCATGATGTTTTCCGTCCCCCGTACCCCCCTCGCTCGTTTGCCAGATTGAATCCAAGCGCGACATTAGCCTGCCGCGTTGCAACATGCTGCACGAACTACAGCGCGCGGGTCACCGTTTGAGCATTTACAATATTTGATATGCAAAGAACCAGTGTGGGACGAATAAAGGATATCTTATCTTATCTTATCTTAATGCTCAAACGGTTAGAAGCAATGAGAAGAAGTGAGAGAAGTGGATGCGTTGCTTTCATCCAAATATAGCTTCAGAGCTAAAATAATATTCCGCTCGTATCGCGGCTTGACCGTCAGCTCACCAAAATCGCACAACTTGAGGATGTCGTCAGAGCTGATGAGAAGGTTCTCCGGCTTGATGTCTGAAGAACGAGCGGACAGGCATGTCAGGTTATGACATCATCACACGTCATTCAAACCAAAAGGTGGGTGCAAGAAAATGTTTAGCCGAGTGCTCCTCATCATACATTTCAGGAAGAGACATTTGTATGGTTACATGAATTCTTAAATGTTGCACAGGCAAAAGTGAATCACGCAAAACAAGTTGTCAAAATAAAAGAAACGTTTAAAAAAAAAGAATGAAAATTATTGGGTAGGCTAAAATAAAACTATTGCAAATCTCACAGGGTTAAAATCCCAATAATAAATATATTAAATAAGGCGATTGAAGGTCTGTAAAAAGTTGCAGTGATTAAACTAATATCCGCAGAACTTTCCTAATAGCGGCACGGATTCAAATGAGACTGTGGTAAACAAATGTTGCATACGGTGAAATAAAACCACCAAAAATCCCCCCCAAAAATGCGCAAGTTAAAAGAAGACAACCTTAAATCCCCCTGAATTGCGCAGATTAAATTAGGACTCATTTAAATCTCTCAAAACTTGTTCAGAAACCCTCCAAAAATTGTGCAAGATGAAATATGACTCCCACCCATCCCCTAATATTTATGCAGGTCAAATTACAAGTGTTTTTTTTTTTTAAATCAAATTAATTCAACAACAGGTCTGATTTTTTTTTTTAAAGCATCGCTCCACCATTTGTTGGCATGTGGAATGCCTGGCATTTATTTTCACAACTTCAGAGTGTCCAAATGCCCTGAGAGATAACAGCTAAAAGGATGCAGCAATTAAAGAAACATGAAATTTCACAGATTGTAACGCGGGGAAAAAGGCATGACTTATTTATAAAGGACAAACCCGAGGAAGCAGAAGGAGTCGTATGAAAGCGCGGGGAAGATCCCAGCGGCCATTTGGACAGCTCAGTGCCATCTGGCTTCCTGAATTGTCCACCAAAAGCTAAATGCAGTGGTGTGAAGTAACCACCAGTACATATAGTATTGAATTCTTATTATTATTATTAAGTACTTATTATTATTACTTGTATTCTTTGGCATTCGACTCAGCATGACTTGGATTTGTTCTTGGTTTTACTGTTTGGTGCTTTCTATCGCCTTTATTACCGATTTGTCTTACTGTTTATTGTGCATGTAAAATTGCTCCATGTACAGCACTTTGTATGCAGCGATGGCTGTTTGGAAGTGCTCTATAAATACTGTTGACTTGACTTGAATGGGTGTGGGATATCATTGATATCAAAATTCATTTTTTAACACATTTAAAAGTGGGGATTTAGTTATTTTTATTTAGCAACCAGAGTTGAATCAGTACAGATTCGTGTAAATCGCGCAGGTTAATGACTAGCTTAAATTCTCCAAAAGTTGCGCTGCTTGAAATTGGATGACCATATATCGCCGAAAAGTTGTGCAGGTTCAAACGAGACGAACAGAATCTTCAAAGAGTCATAAAAGTTAAAGTAAGGTTACCTCAAAATTTGCAGAGGTGAAAATAACAATACAATCTCCCAGAAGTTGCAGCGAATAAAATCGCACAAAGGCTAAACCGGTTGAAATTAGACGACCCTAGCATGCGTTAATTTAAAAAAAAAAAAAAAGATAAATCCAAAGGAAGTTGTGTCGGTTAAAATATGACTACTTTAACTGCCCCAGAAGTTGCAGAGGTTAAAATCAGACCACCTTAAAACCTTTTAAAAGGTCCCCTGGTGATAAGTGCATGGTACAATTTGTGTAAATTAGCAATGGAAAAAAAAATCTCCCATTGCACACATTAAAATATGGCTAGTAACCATATGGTAGTCTTATTTGAACCTTTTTGGCAGAATTATTGTAGCCATATTTTAATGTGTGCAATGGGAGATTTTTTTTCTTCATTGCTAATTTACACAAATTCCATATGGACGGATTAAATTAGGACTGGCAAAAATCCCCACAAAAGTGCACAGCTCAAAATAAAACGTTACTCTCCCGCCCCTCACCCCAACACAAAGATTAAAATAAACCTACCATAAAAAAAAAAAACCTGCATAGGTTAAATTACAACTGAAGTCAATCACTACAAAACTTCACAGTTAAGAAATGGGGGGGTGGGGGGGGGGGGATTTTTTTTTTTTACTCCTACTTTTACTGGAGTCAGATTTGGCTCACTTTTTTGCCACCGCTGACGAAATATGATCAAGCGGACCGTGCGAGACCCTTACCCCGGTGAACGATGTCATGCTTGTGGCACCAGTGGATGGCCTTGATCAGCTGATAGATGTAGCTGCGTGCCTTCTCGGCGGGCACGCCGTTGGGCAGCTCCTCCAGCAGCTCCAGCATGTTCTAGAGAGGAAACCGAAATTTTAAAAAATAATAATTTAAAAAAAAAACACAAATTGACCAACAGAAAAGGGATTTGAGATTCGCCGAGGCCCGGTGCGGAAGAAACGGCGGCTCACCTTCTCCACGTACTCAAAGACCAGGTAGAGCTTCCCTCGCCGCCGGAACGCCTCTTTGAGCTCCACGATGTTCTCCTGCTTGAGCGTGCGCAGCATCTTGAGCTCCCGCAGTGTCGTTTCTTTGACCTCCTCATTTTCTGAGTCAAATAAACTTCCCTCAAAAATTGAGCGGCTTCGAGTAGAACTACTGTAACTCCCAATGAGGTCGCTCAGGTTTAAAAAAACAAACAAAAAAAAACGAACGTCAATCCCACAGAAAGTCAAATCAGGTGCTAAAAAGTCACCTTACCTTCGCTGTCTTTGAATTTCTTTATCGCCACAATTTCGTTGGTGTCCTGCAAGAAAAACACAGCATACGCCAAACCGTTTATGTAAAGTCTCTTCAACAAGGAAACAAGGATAGGAAAAAAAATGTTTTTATTCAGCCGGCCCGGCTCCAGGACCCCCGCGACCCTAGTGAGGATCAAGCGGTTCGGAAGATGAATGAATGAATGAATGTTTTTATTCATCACAAGCTCATTCAAATTATGACAAAAAGTGGCACGAGTGTACTTGAATTGAATTGCTCCCGTGACCAAGCTTTTTAAATCAATTTATTTGTACATGAAATCCCATTGAAATTAATTGCAATCTCACGAATCAATTCAAGACGGAAAAAAATGAATTTGTGAGTTAATTATCATCCACTGAGACAAGCTGAAAGACAATATAAATCGCCAATTCTGTCCCTCCCCCCTCTCTCCCCACACCGCCCCCTCTTCTTTTCATGGCCTACTTGCGAAGCCCGCTGGCATTTGCGCTTGGAGCTGTGCTGAAGGCAGCACACATGGTGGAAAAGGAGAGAGGACAGCCTACAAACCCACCTGCGAAATAAATGGTCTCCACACCAATCGCCTCATGTCGCCAAAATATTTCTACCTCCTCCCGTCTCACTTCTCTGGTGATATCAAGTGACAATATTAGCCCCTGCAGGCATATTTGCTTCATTTAAGAGTGCGACATGTGACGCCATGGTTTTTTTTTTTTTTCAAGACGGTCTCTCAACGTTGTGCTTTGTATTTTGTAATGTAAATAAGGAAATCAAAAATCCAAAGTGGGCCTCACACTCTGCCGTGTGAACGTAGCCGATTACTGTTGGCTAAAGTGCGTCGACAGAGAGGAGAAGGGTAAACATAGCTGTGCTCACTATTGATTTAAGCGCAGAATGCAGGAATGCACCCCTGAATGGTCTTATCGCTCCACGTCTACACGGTAGTAAAACATTGACAGCGTCAAGGTTTTGATTCCTTTCACCCATCCTCGAAAGATCCAGAAAATGCCTCCATTTTTTAAAAAATTAGGTCACATTAGGCCATTTTATAATGTGAATCATCCGAGCAATGGAAAAGTCAAGTGAACATTTGTTCACTTGACATAGTTTACAGTTAGAAAAGGTCCCTAAATGATCCAAGCCGGCAAAGGGCCCCCGTGTCTGTATTTTTTGTTTACATAACAGGGTACAAACAAGTTTAAAGAGCCCACAGTTGCACAGAATGCAATTTGAAGAAATAACCAGTAGTGGTCGTAATCGAGACAAAGGATGGGCATCCTAATGCAATTCAAATCAACTGTCAGCGGTTCTGGTGCAAACAAAACCCAAAACAAAACTAAAGAAAAAAACTTGCAGACGACGGTGTACTTTTGTACAATTCCGTCTACTCTTCAGTTCCCTTTTCTGTCATAAGGTGATTAAAAATTATTGCATGTTTAAAGTAACATCCCGGTTAGTTCCACTGAATGTTGAAAGTGTCTCTATTAACTGGAGTGATACTAAAAAGACACAAAACCAATCCTGGCTGACATCACCTCTGTGTTCTTTTTCAATGAATATGAACAGACAGAAAAGCAACTAAGTGATATCTGCCATCTAGTGGTAAATGGTATGATTACAACTAAAAACTCACAAGGTGTGGTAAGGGAGGCATTTTTTAAAGTTGCCAAGACCTGACTTTGCAAATGTGTGTGTGTGTGTGTTACAATAGGTCAATAATTGATATCGACCTATCAACCTACTTAGTTGCTATCAACATGCTAAATCCTAAACTCCTGCTTCTGTGATGTGCTCATGTCCACAATGTACACCGTCGGAGAATCCATCAAGTGCACGCAACTACTTCCCAAAGTGTGAATTATAAAATTGCATAATGATTAAAAACTCCATTCAGCCGTTTCAGAAGATGACGCCCGCCACCGTGAAGTGACTCAGCGTGAACATCTGATGTTGATCAGAGACAGCTCCCGTCTTTTATTTTCGGACTCTTCTGGCTTGCGTAACGGCGACAATGCAATTCGTTTTCTTACCAATCCATTTTCGGAGCGGCTGTCGAGCTGTCGAGCGGCGAAGAACAAATGTATAATAATCTGCCCGCCCCCTTTCTGAAGGGAACGGTTATTTATGTAGGCCCGTGAGGGGAAAGTGGGACAGGAGAGGAAAAAGGGGGACTTAAATAGGTCACCTTGACGGGGAGCGCTCGAACGGAAATGCTCGACAAAGTTGGACTTTTCACGTCCATCTGTTAATGTGACCTCAATTTATCCCAAATATTAATGTTGACTGGAAAAAAAATACCCTGACATTTTGTGGCAATAGTTGCAATATTAATTCTAATAAACACTGGGAAGGACCAAGAGGTGTCTGTGTAGTTTATTCCCCGCAAGGAGCAGCTGAAATGAAAAGCAATGTACGAGGGTCTTCGGAGTGAAAGATTCACAAGCAACACAAATGACAAGGACAAAATTAGAAGTCATACTTAATTGCGAGTTGCGATGCGAATCCGCTGTGTCTATTTTGCTTAATCGCCGGCGTCGCCCGTACGAAACAATCATTCACCCGGGCTGCCATCCGTTCCCGCGTTCACGAGCGCTGGCTGTCAGCAGGATTTGTTAAGGCCTTAAAATAAACAATAAAAGGGCAGCTGTTGCACGGAGCCCACTCACCAGTCAACGGCTAAGGATCGCCAAATGTGACATAAAGCCCGTACATATAACCGTCATAACATTTGGTTTCGACCTGCTTTAAATAAACAAGCGTGTTATGTTCACAGATGAACGTGAACATGAGCGTGCATTTAATAATACAACGGCTCAAATTTGATTTGAAATACACTTTCCCCATTGAAATGAATGGAAATGCCATTAATCCGTTCCGGCCCCTTAAAAAAAGAAAGAAAATAGCCGCGTAAAATATACTAAGAGTAAACACTAACTACACAATGAAATATAATTTAACACATTTTTAATTGATTGTTTTGTTTTTTTTCTCAACTCACTTTTTGGGGCACTTTAAGCCACGCTATGACCGCATTTTGGCAACAAAATCTGGTCATGATTTCCAACAGCTAACAAACTTCAAAAGGTGCTGCTAAGGCCAGGTCAGACACACAAAAAAAAAATAAAAACAATTCTATAGGTCATGTTGCTTTCACGGGCGGCCCGGTAGTCCAGTGGTTAGCACGTGGGCTTCACAGTGCAGAGGTACCGGGTTCGATTCCAGCTCCGGCCTCCCTGTGTAGAGTTTGCATGTTCTCCCCGGGCCTGCGTGGGTTTTCTCCGGGTGCTCCGGTTTCCTCCCACATTCCAAAAATATGCATGGCAGTCTGATTGAACACTCTAAATTGTCCCTAGGTGTGAGTGTGAGCGTGGACGGTTGTTCGTCTCTGTGTGCCCTGCGATTGGCTGGCAACCGATTCAGGGTGTCCCCCGCCTACTGCCCGGAGACACCTGCGATAGGCTCCAGCACCCCCCGCGACCCTAGTGAGGATCAAGCGGTACGGAAGATGAATGAATGAATAAATGGACTGGCGGCGGCCCGGTAGTCCAGTGGTTAGCACGTGGGCTTCACAGTGCAGAGGTACCGGGTTCGATTCCAGCTCCGGCCTCCCTGTGTAGAGTTTGCATGTTCTCCCCGGGCCTGCGTGGGTTTTCTCCGGGTGCTACGGTTTCCTCACACATTCCAAAAATATGCATGGCAGTCTGATTGAACACTCTAAATTGTCCCTAGGTGTGAGTGTGAGCGTGGACGGTTGTTCGTCTCTGTGTGCCCTGCGATTGGCTGGCAACCGATTCAGGGTGTCCCCCGCCTACTGCCCGGAGACACCTGTGATAGGCTCCAGCACCCCCCGCGACCCTAGTGAGGATCAAGCGGTACGGAAGATGAATGAATGAATAAATGGACTGGCGGCGGCCCGGTAGTCCAGTGGTTAGCACGTCGGCTTCACAGTGCAGAGGTACCGGGTTCGATTCCAGCTCGGGCCTCCCTGTGTGGAGTTTGCATGTTCTCCCCGGGCCTGCGTGGGTTTTCTCCGGGTGCTCCGGTTTCCTCCCACATTCCAAAAATATGCATGGCAGGCTGATTGAACACTCTAAAAATTGTCCCTAGGTGTGAGTGTGAGTGCGAATGGTTGTTCGTTTCTGTGTGCCCTGCGATTGGTTGGCAACCGATTCAGTGTGTCCCCCGCCTACTGCCCGGAGACAGCTGGGATAGGCTCCAGCACCCCCCGCGACCCTAGTGAGGATCAAGTGGTTAGGAAGATGAATGAATGAATGAATGTTGCTTTCACACTGCCTGAAAACAAATTTTCTCCATGCTGCTGTCCTGTGCGAACAGCATCAACACCAATTTTTTATTTTTATCCAAACTGACACGGAACAAGGAAGGAAATGGTTTGGTGAGAGCACCATTCCCGCTAAAAGCCAACATTTACCGAACTTGACTGCCTTGTCTCCGTTCTGTATCAAACATTGCTCGATTCTATTTCTGGCCTCGCTCATTTCGGCGACTAAACACATGGATTGTACTTTTAATTTGGGGGTGGGCGTGAACAGTGAGCAGCTGCGACCCATCGAGCGCCATTTTCTCCGCGTTTGGTGGGCGCAAGCATCCGTGAGCTGCGTGTGGGCCCCGTCCACTCCGACAATGCAATCGTTTCCTCATGGCAATGGTCCACATTGATCAGCGGCCAGAGTTTTTTCTGCCTGCTGTGCCTCCACGCGTCCTGCCACGCATCGAGCCGCCTCAAAAGGTACGGATGGCGTCTATTAGTGACTTTCCCGCAGAGTGAAAGCGACGCAGAGATGGGCACCGTGTTGCCATTCCGCTGCTGGATGTCAGACGAACCAAAATAAATGACGCTGAACGGAAGCATTTCTGTCTTCGGAAGTAGTATCAGAAGCGCCTTTTCACATCGCCTGTTAAATCTTCTGTTTTTCAATCGACAAAAACAATAAATGGCCCGACCACGAGTGATGCGTTATTCTGGACCTGGTCAATTTTTCACATTTGGAGATCATTTCAGAAGCCTGTTTCACACTTCCCATAAAAACTGGTGTGGTCCCTGCTTTTGTTTTTGATTTTTTTTTGGGGGGGTGGGTGATGCAACATCTGAACTTACAAGTGAGCTTTAGACACTCAGCCATGGCTGGTAGGGCGCGGGGATAGCATGCAAAAGAAGCAACAGCTGAGCTCGGTCCAATAAACGGAAACTGTGTCGTGTGCACGTGCGACGTTTGCCAGCATGTGCTGCGCAGAAGCCTCAAGATGAGCAGCGACTGCTAGGTTAGCGCACTCAACTCCCAACCTGGGTGACGGCGGTAACGTGGGTTTTTTTGCGAGACTGACTATTGACACAGTCACACCGTAGGGAAAATGGATGAAGATCAAGGTCGCGGCACCAAGGCTAAAATTGTCCAATACACGGAGAAAATTGTATATTCTACTTTATGCTAACGTTCATGGCTACAATGTAAATTCCTTGAAAACTGGTTGAACCAGATATTTGAAAACGGTACAGATGAGATAACATTATTGGGATATTTTGAATGAAGAGCGGGCGGCCCGGTAGTCCAGTGGTTAGCACGTGGGCTTCACAGTGCAGAGGTACCAGGTTCGATTCCAGCTCCGGCCTCCCTGTGTGGAGTTTGCATGTTCTCCCCGGGCCTGCGTGGGTTTTCTCCGGGTGCTCCGGTTTCCTCCCACATTCCAAAAACATGCGTGGCAGGCTGATTGAACACTCTAAATTGTCCCTAGGTGTGAGTGTGAGTGTGAATGGTTGTTCGTCTCTGTGTGCCCTGCGATTGGTTGGCAACCGATTCAGGGTGTCCCCCGCCTACTGCCCGGAGACAGCTGGGATAGGCTCCAGCACCCCCCGCGACCCTAGTGAGGATCAAGCGGTTAGGAAGAGCCCAGAATGGGGATACAAAAGTCTTCCTCATACTTTGCGTTATGACAGCAGGCCATTGTGACTGAGTGGCTGATGGCAGATGGAGGCAGAATCTTCCTCAGCTATTCAATAAACAGCTTAGGACTGTCGTCTGGCAAGCTAGCGAAGCGGAGGTCACTACTGTAAAGATGCAAGAACAAGGGGAAGAAAAAAAACTGCGAGCATGTTTACTGCAGATCTATTGTTAGTGGGAGGCAGCCGATTTCTTTTTTCCCCTCCCCTTCTGTGTTCTGGTGTCAACGCTCAGCTTTTCCTCTTCCTTAAATGGAGCGAGATGACAAGACGGGAGGCGGTAGTGTGGGTTAAGTAAGCTGAGCCACTTACTGCTGCTCAATATGTGCTACGATACTTTAGGTTTGATGCTCTTGTGGAAAAAAACAAAAACAAAAAAAAACGAGCTTGATCGAATCTTACCTTGTGTCTGCACTTGAGAACGACTCCATAGGCACCTAGACGGAAGGAAAGATGGTCATTCCAAAATCGGAGATTTCACATGAAATTTCGATAATGTATCTCAAAAAAAGAACTCTCTCTCTCGATATATGCACACAATCAAAAATAAGTGTAAAATGAACGTTTTTTTTTTTTGGTAGGTTTTTGTTGATTTGTCTTTCTTGTAATTTTTCACAGATATGGATTTAGGAGTCAGCCAATCAGAATGCTGCTGCTCGCCTCTTGACTGCTACTCGTAAGAGGGAGCACATCACTTCTACTCTGCGTTCTACAACTTGGAAGAGGCTCTGAGGAACACGTCCCCTGTCCAAAAAGTGTCACGTAAAAGTGACCAAACAGGGTGGAAACCAGGCTAAGAAGCAGAGTAGAACCGGTGACACTGGAACAGAGGCTTAAGTGGAAGGAGTGCGTCTCATATTTTGACCGTTGTTTGAAGGGTACGCTTTACGAAGCAGCAAAATCTCCATATTGTTCGACGGAGACTTTTCTTGGAGGCGCTTCCACTGTGCAGGTGTACCTAATGCTGCGGCCAGCGAGGGTGCGCAAGTGTTCTCCCTTGCTGCCGCGGGTGTTGTCATGCCAACAGAGACTGGCAAAAAAAAAAAAAAGACCTTTTTCTCATACAACTCCAAGCGTCTCCTGACTGATGACGCGGCAAGAGCGCATTATGCTCACATTTACCAAGAGAGCGAGAGAAAATTTACACTCCCATCTTATTTGAACAAATAAAACTTGGGAGGGGGGGGGGGGGTTATGGTCATCTAATTTTAAGCTACACAAGTTTTGATGGATTTACGGGTGCCTTATTTGAACCCAAGGAATTTTTTTGGAGGGGTGGGGGGGGGTCATCTTTTCTGGATGCGCACAACATTTGGGGAATGTATGCTGCTATCTTTCTATTTTTTTTTTTCAAAAGGGACAGGTGGCTAAGGAAGTAGGACACGAGCATTGGCGAGTTAGTGCTCTTGTGACGTTATCGACCTTGGCAGTCCCTCGCTCGGTGCCCCGTAGGCGGGTTGGAGGCTGGGAGTTGGGAGCTTCAGGGCGGATTTTTGCAGCGAGCAGACAAATGACGAGCTGCTGGCCAATTCTTCGCCAGCTCGACATCTTCAAATTGAGCATCGGCACCTTTTGAATTCCAGTGCCTCTACAAAATGATAACAAGATGGACGAATTACCCAGCTCTTTTATTTATGAATAAAATATAAATAAATATTATATATATACTGTATACTAGCTGGTTCGCCGCCCTCCGGGCGGCTCAACAGCTAGTTCCTGCGGAAGGCTGGTAATGTGGGCCTTCGGCCCACAAAAGTGTTGTTGCTTGGTTCAACTTTTTGTTCATCTTCATTGCTTATCGCGAAAATAAAGAGATGTTTAGCTCTACTAAATAACTAACAATTTCATTGCAATGCTTGTGGGTAGACAACATTTTTTCGCTAAGATGCCCGCGCGATCGTAGTGAGCCACTGCCTGAGCGGCGCGGTGAAGTAGGTACGTTTTGAAAAGGGACAGACGGAAGGACAGACCGCGTGCGGGACGACGCGCAATATATATATAGAAGATATATATATATATATATATATATATATATATATATATATATATATATATGGGGCGGCCCGGTAGTCCAGTGGTTAGCACGTCGGCTTCACAGTGCAGAGGTACCGGGTTCGATTCCAGCTCCGGCCTCCCCGTGTGGAGTTTGCATGTTCTCCCCGGGCCTGCGTGGGTTTTCTCCGGGTGCTCCGGTTTCCTCCCACATTCCAAAAATATGCATGGCAGGCTGATTGAACACTCTAAAAATTGTCCCTAGGTGTGAGTGTGAGTGCGGATGGTTGTTCGTCTCTGTGTGCCCTGCGATTGGCTGGCAACCGATTCAGGGTGTCCCCCGCCTACTGCCCGGAGACGGCTGGGATGGGCTCCAGCACCCCCCGCGACCCTAGTGAGGATCAAGCGGTACGGAAGATGAATGAATGAATGAATGAATGAATGTATATATATATTGGATTTTTTTTTTTCAAATTTGCCCCAAACACCACTTTCCCCATTCAACACAAAAACGGGTGGACGTGTCCATCATAAAAGGACACCTGCCAAAATCTCAACTACATACGCCTGAAATGAAAAAGCAAAAATTCCCACACTCTCACTCGCCAATGCGTACAAATGAGCCTTAATCGGAAGCCACCTCAACAGATGGGACAGTGGCATGAAAGTTTGATGACCATTTTGAGGATCGGCCAGTTAAAAAAAAAAATTAATAAGTAAGAAAATAAAAGATGCGCTGGAGGACAAATTGAATGTCACCATCATCCTTCACGCAGAAGCTGCTTAATTACATAAGCGGTGAATACAGTGCCGGGCGCGGCCGCGTGAGCCATTGACAACAATTGAGTGACCTTAAGTGCGCAGAGGAAAAATCAATGACCGCGCCGGAATCGCCGCATGGCCCGAGTTAAATGCCGGAAACCTTTTTCTTTACATGCCGGTCCTCATTCACTCCGTGAACAGCATCGTCTTTTCTCACGATGGCGACACGCAATTTCAACTAGCTACCATGACACATACTCTGTTCGAGTGTGTGGTACATAAACTTGTCGCACTTCGACGTGTTGCCATTTCTCATGATCGACCTGACGAGCTGCGACTCATTTCCTCATTTTTGTCTTCGACTCAAAACCTATGCTGACCTCAAATCCAAAGGGATGCGACGCCGCCATCGACAGGGATGTGTTGGTCATTACAATGGTTTACGAACTCGAGTGTCAGACAAGCTGGCTGAGACCCTCTTCCACACCTACCCGTTAAAAAAAAAAACACTTGACGAATGTATCCTTCGTGGCGGTAATCGGTTGGATTCCAGTTGCCAGTTCTAAATGTCCGCAGCAGTGAATGAGTTCATGAAAGGTTGCGGGGGACTCACCTTCACCCACAATCCCAAGGACCTCAAATTTATTCATGACATCACCGATGTCACCTGGTCTTTACGGAGTCAAAGGCTCACGGCACTCGGGCAGAGGAGGGGCGTGGCCAGCTGCTGGCTCCCGTCGAGTGCAGCGCCCCTCGCCGCATGGCCGTCACCTGTAACCCAAACGCGGTCATGTCAAAAACCTTTGGAAAACGGACTTTTCAAAACGTGTGTAGAAATTCAGTACGCTGGTACCTTGACCCGTGCGCCAACTTGTGAGTTAGGATCCCTCCCTTGATCAAATTTGCAAAACCAAAGAGGCCATGTTGCATCACAATTTAGTATTTTTTTTCTATTCCTCTCCACACTCAAATCTCGCCATCTGTCTGTCAGGAAACTATCTGGATGAGATGACGTGTAGTCGTGGGAGTTCATCTCTTTTAACATTTACACTGCAGCTTATTTTGCATCTAAAGCGATCAAAGTCTATCCTCCGGCGATTTTTTGCATATTGACTCAGGCAAGTCTCCATACACCACTTTTCACTCCAATTTATCTTCTCGTGCTTGCCGGTGTGCCAAAATAAACTCCACGGACCCCCACGAGGCTCAAAACACATGAGAGTGGACCTGCGCCTTTTGTGTACCGAGGAATTGTCAACACAAGGAGCTTTCCGAGACTTTCCCAAAACAAGCCACCAATCTTCTACGCCTCGCCCTCTCCACGGGCTGAAAACAGGAACGAAATGGCTTGTGAATCGTTGTGCTATCAACACGGTGACTCATGCGTGGTGAGGATAACGGGAGTCTGTGCGGGAGCTGAAAATATACACTACTTTTAACCCCCCCCTCCCCCATCAATGCACTATTCTCAAGGTGAAATTGTCCCAAAAGGCGGCTATTTCAAGGGGACAAAACGGTAATAATATTTCAGGAGAGGGGTCCGACTACATTCCCTTGATGTCGTAATTGGGAAAAAGCGCATGTGTTCTGCTTTTTTTCTTTGACTTATTTGTGTTTCTTCTATGTGGTGTCAATGCATAAGTGCATGAGTGATCTTTTATTAAAAATATGGCCTTTGTTTACAAAGTACGACGTCCGCATTGTGACTGTTGAGGTGCCTCGCTAAGTCGTTGTTTTGGTCCAAGTCTGTTTTGGGCAGGAAGAGAGAACAAATGGGCTCAATGCTGAACAATAGAGTGCGATAGCTCAGTTTTTAACAGAAGTCCGACCTCCAAAAAATATATATAGCTTGCAACTCAAGTAGCACCACCCCAGCCAACATTAAAATACGGTAAAATACAATTTTTTTTGGGGGGGGGGGGGGCTAAAGTATCGGTGGCTGGTATAGGCAGGCTGCATGGATCCCCGATACCTTAAAATAAGGACTGCATTGGCACTTGCCCTTCCCGAGTTTTATCCAAAATGGAGTGGTGAGGACTAGTCATCCATTTATTAATCTCAGTAGATCCCAATTTGATACGTCATCCATTTATTAATCTCAGTAGATCCCAATTAGATACAGACGTTAATTAAGATATTTGCTAGAATACTGTGTCCATGGAAAACAAATGGACATAATGATTAAACATTCAACATTTCTACTTTGGCAATCACTGGTCCCCGAAAGACCCGCGAACCACTTTTTGAGTGCGTGTGCGCATGCGTGGGCTTCAACTCCCACCTGAAAACACCCAACTAGTGCAACATAACAGCAACAACCAACGTCCGAACGTGAAGCGTATCACTAGAACGGATTTCTGTAGTGATTTACAACTGAAGCGAAAAATGAGGTTATAACTGTGCGTGTGTCTTTTTTTTTCTCGCTACGTAAACACCCGAAACAGCAACGAGCCGCGCCGTCCGATCCGCACCGCCTCCTCCTCCACCTCCGCATCGTCCCAAAAAGATAAACACAAGTACTCACTCGGTCAATGTCGACGAAGTAAATGTTGAAAGTGGGCCCGTCCATCCACCCGTTGACGGAGTAGCTGTGTCCCTATCAAGCGGTCAGCTTCCAATCCACCGACTGTCTGGCTAAAGTGCGCTTTTGACAAGCTGCTAGCTACCTGTCGTCTAGGCAACGTCTTTGAGTGGCGGCTCCATGCGGCCAATCGCAGCGGCCGATACGCTCGCTCCCACCCTGGTACACGGACCAATCGGAGAGCGCGCTTTTCGCTGCGGCGCTGGCGGTGTTGTGTTTAGCGCGAGGTGGGATATTGTTGTTCTAAATTGTCAATTACATAATTCACAAGATCACACGCTCACTTCCAGACAAGCACATGGGACGGGAAAATGAAACGTCTACTTCAGAAAAAGATGTATAGGTAGATAGATGGATGGATAGATCGTTAGATAGATAGATAATCTATCCATCCATCTGTTGGAACAGCTTTAAATCCAGCGCATATACACAATATGTCCAACACATCTCATGGTCCAAAGTTACCTTAACACATGTCCCAGTCCTATATCTATCTGGAATGGAACAATTTGTGACCCAAACGATACTACATCGTATATCAATCTCTCTATGACTGTAGAGCCAGAACCATCTATTCAACTCCCACACTGACAAAAGACCAGTCGGTGAAGGGGATGGCTCAACAAACTTCCTTTTCCTTCTCCGATGACAAATATCTCCATAGGGATAAGTGGTTTTGCTTTATCTTAGTCTTACTTTGCAGTAGTGAGTATTTCTCTCTACTTTTGTACGTATACAACACCGATGTCTGTATAATTAATTCAGGTTTTATGATGTTGACTTATGAGGGGGGGGGAAAGCAAAATATTTTTAGAACGCATAATACTGTCATCTAGTGGAAAGAAATAAAAACGCGCCTCGCTTAAGAGGGACTTTAGCACAGTAAGAATATTGATGGATAAAGTTAGATTTTACAAAGAAAAACGATGAGAATAAAATTTAAATCGGAGAACAAAGTCAATTTCATTCCTTTGAAAATAATTTTTCATGAGACAACAAAAAAAGGTAATTTCAAGATGAAATATTCATAGTTTACGAGAATGATGTTTCAATACATTTTATGAGAATGAAGAGGAAATACAAGATTAACGTTGTAATTTTATGAGGAAAATTTGTTCAAGAAAGTTAAATTGCATTATTATGAGGGAAACGTTTTCATTGACCCTGACAAAGCTGTACATTTTCAACTCATAATCTCAGACAATGAGATTGTAAAAACAAGAAAAACTCGTAATTAAACATTTTTGACATCTTTGAAGTCAAGATGGCGCCCAAGTAGGCAGCCGTCAGCAAGTGCTCTCACGAGCCTTGCTTTTTGTTGTTGTTTTTGTTTCTTGTTGGAAAAAAAGTTGAAAAGATTCCGACTTCCACCATCCTCATATCAATTACTTTCAAACATCCAATCTCTCATTCACTCACTCGTACTTTTTATGAATTTTGAACCGTAGAACGAGTGACAAATATCTCAGAAAAAGGGAGGAAAAATTTCTGTTGTTTTTGTTTCTGGTAACCCAAATTCACATAGCCCGTGCCTTTAAAGTAGTTCAAAATTAAAAGTCTTCGACATGAGTTTTTTTCCCCCAAACATTACACACCCACTCATTCAGTGGAAATCGTTTCAGAAACCCAACTGCACAGGGAGACATGTATGGAACATGATTGGATAACGCTTACGAAAACAGACTTTGATTGGCTCTGCGGATCTCCCGAATTACATTGGCCGTAGTCTTCCTCTCATCCAATCAAATGTTCGTTCAGTGTCTCGTAAGCGTCCGATCTTTGGCTCAAAATACATGCGTGTCCCACAGACCGCACAAAACAGTGGAGGGAAAAAAATGGCAGCTGGCGATTAGGAAAAGGGGAAAAAAAAGTGCTTACATTTTCCTCGATTTTTTCCCAATAAAAGGCGTCAGCGGTAAGTTAACTTTGCTTACGAAATGACACTTATAAAGAGCGACTATCAAATAAAACACGAAAAGAGGAGTTAGGCAAATTGATCGGGATAGAAGTGGGGATGATATCGCCCTCCTTACGGTAAAAAAGGAGGAAAAAAAAGAAAAGCTAGCCAACCTCGTTAGCAAACGCGGCTAACTTGTCAACACAGTGGCTCCGGCTATTACCTGGCGCTACTGTATGGCGTAGTAATTATACGTCATAGCCGTGTCTGGGCCATAATTCGCGTACGCCTTTCATTTGTAATAAATTTCTATTTTTTTTAAACTTTTTTTTAAACACTTGGCTAACCTATGGACGTGAGCTGGCTGATGTAAAATGAGCATATTTCTCATTACATAACCGGCAGCACAGGAAACGCTTGAAATGTTACATAATTATATTCTCCACCGGTTTCAGTTTTTACACCACGTTAACGACTTTCAGTTACTATGCTAAAGTTACGGTTGTAAAATACCATGTTTTTTTTAACAATACATGATTTTTTGAAAGAAAATTATAGCATACCAGAAAAATGATCATTTTACAAAAATGCAACTCAAATGTGAGAATAAAAGTTAATTACAACAAAACATGTTCATCTTATCAAATCAGGGGAGTAAAGATGTAATAAGGGCATAATTTTAACTAAGCAAAAATATCAAAATGAATGTAATATTTAAAAAGTGGCCATTTTACAAAAATTGAACCGAGAATAAATTTGAAATATTAAAAGAAAAATTGTTACTTATGCCAATATGTGCTTGCATATATGCATAATGATGAACCCTTTGATTCTGGTACAGTTTCAAAAGTTTTTAATTGCATAACTTAAAAATCAAAATTTGTCTTTTTCAGAGATGAACACGTTTTGCAACCTTTTTGTGCCCATGTCTGCGATTGTATTTTCATGTTTGGAATATTTGTTTCCAAGATAAAAAGGCCAGAAGCAGAAGCGAAAGACAAAGAAGCAGCTTTGCGGGTTCCAAGTGGCCCCCATATCAAGTGTTGCCGTTGGACACCAGGCAGGCATCATGGGGAAAACACAAATAAAAGGCAAGAAACGAGACACTAATGAAATCTGTGTTCATTTATTGAGACTTGACAAGTGCACTCATAAACCACCAACCTTTCATTTTAATTCCGATCTAGAGCAAAGGGATGGCAAAAAAGAGAAGCAAACAGCAGGTACAACAGTAACCAAAGGCAAGTCACACTCTTTGCAATTATTTCCTACTTAAATCTTTCGTAAAACCACGAAAGAAGTGTTTGCAATGAACATAAATAGACTAGATGCACATTCAGCAAACTTTGAAGCGAACATCAATTTGTCCTTTTCATCAGAGTCTTTTGCCTGGGAAGAATATCTAAAAGAAACGTCCTCGTCGCCAGCGCCACAGAGTTGTTTTCGTCAGGTACGATCTTATGTCATGTCTCTTTATTTTATAATTATTTTTATGCAAGCCAAAACAAGGCCTGGGTGATCCGTTGCAGTTTTGGGTCTGGGCCATTTTATTTATATTGTTAGATCGCATTTTTTTCTTCTTAGGGGCCTTTATATCTCAGACGCAGTGTTAGCCATTTATAATTATGATTGTTACCACATTTAGTTATTCAGTACTACCGAATAACTAAATTTTATTCAGTAGTGTATCTGAGACGGTTCAAGCGCTGCCGTTTTGGTCAGCAACAGAGCAGTTACAGGATTCTTGGCTCCTTTTCGTCACCGTACGCAGGCTCATGTCCCACCGTCCAACGACTTCAAGGTTGGCATGAAGCTGGAGGCCCACGACCCCCGCAATGCCACCTCGGTGTGCATCGCCACGGTCATGGGACTGACTGGGGTGCGCCTGCGGCTGCGCCTGGACGGCAGCGACAACAGCAACGACTTTTGGAGGCTGGTGGACTCCTCTGACATCCAGCCCATCGGCACTTGCGAGAAGAACGGAGATATGCTACAGCCCCCTCTGGGTAAGACAGTCGTACCCCCACATTAGCTCGACTTTTGGGTCAAATAAACTTAAATAAAAAATTAAGTTTGAGACTGATTGACCAAAATGAACAATGCGTTGTACTCAATTAAAAGAGCCAAAAAGTCCTTTGCTAATGTTTTTTTGGGACACCACACAAACATTAAAATCCACAATTAATATGTGATCTTATTGACGGTAATAGTTACAGCATGCCTCTGTACTCACCGGCACCGTTCCGAGTCTCAGTCAGGCAGAGGAAAATCCAGGTGACTGGAAAGAAAGAGCTCAGTCAACCAGCCTTCTCATGAGCAGAGTTTTATTTCTACACCACGTTAAACTTGGCACATGACACACGACCAAGTTGCTCCGTGTTGAGTGGGCACCTGCACACCTGGGCTCACCTGTTTTGTTAATTAGAGACAGCGCACCTGAGGGCAATTCCCTGATGAGGGTCTGTTTTGAAACACTTCTGATACTCAATTTGAATGAATATCAAGTTTTATAAAGGATCGTCGGAGATAGGCGCTCAGAAATAACGAACAAGACACTTCTGGCTACCAACAATAGGCACTTTATTGGTCCCACACAGAAGTGATAACACCGTTCAAACAAGTTGTATGAAGCTAAAGAACTCTTACCGTATGCCATTAGGGTGGAGAGCCAACACCCTCAGCAGAGTGAGCTTCAATACGAGCTGGGCGTTTCGTACGCTAACCCACAGCGGACTCTGCTGAGGAGCATCGCTCCCCCTCCTTTTATCCTCTAAAGTGTGTGCATCGGGAGGGGTGAGTGGCCATTCATCATCCCTCCCTACGCCACACTGTTTGTTGTGTAATCAAGTGGCATTGATCACAATCAAGTTTTGACAATTCAAGCAAAGCAGACTATGAAGTCGTCAAAGCAGGCTAAATAGTTTATCTCTGAAGTCGTCAAAGCAGGCTCCGGAGTCCATCTGTGAAGTTGCTTAGGCAAGCAAGTCACCAAGTCATGCAATCATCTCAAAGCAGTTTTTCACTGAGAAGATATACATTGATTAAAGAAAACATCACAAAATATCTTAATATACCAGGGTCCCATGACATGCGACCTGGCGTATCACCCAAAAAAAGAAGGGAAAAAAAGAATCATAACATCCATCCATCCATTTTCCGATCCGCTTTAACCTCACAAGGGTCACGGGGGGGCTGGAGCAGTAGGTGGGGGTACACCCTGAACTGGTTTCCAGCCAATCACAGTGCACACAAACAAACAACCATCCACGCTCACATTCACACCGTGGGACAATTTAGAGTTTTCAATCAGCCTGGAATGTAGGAGGAAACCGGAGTACCCACAGAAAACCCACACAGGCCCAGGGAGAACATGCAAACTCCGGCCGGAATCGGAATCGAACCCGCGACCTTTGAGGTCGACGCACTAAGCACCGGACACCAGCGCGCCCGAATCACAACATATTTAACAAAATGAAATGAGAGCATGGCGGCCCGGTAGTCCAGTGGTTAGCACGTCGGCTTCACAGTGCAGAGGTACCGGGTTCGATTCCAGCTCCGGCCTCCCTGTGTGGAGTTTGCATGTTCTCCCTGGGCCTACGTGGGTTTTCTCCGGGTGCTCCGGTTTCCTCCCACATTCCAAAAACATGCGTGGCAGGCTGATTAAACACTCTAAATTGTCCCTAGGTGTGAGTGTGAGCGTGGATGGTTGTTCGTTTCTGTGTGCCCTGTGATTGGCTGGCAACCAATTCAGGGTGTCCCCCGCCTACTGCCCGAAGACGGCTGGGATAGGCTCCAGCACCCCCCGCGACCCTAGTGAGGATCAAGCGGCTCGGAAGATGAATGAATGAAATGAGAGCATAACACCGCATCAAGTCAATATCACGGAGTGATTGTCATTCTGCAGGATTTCGCATGAATGCGTCCTCATGGCCGATGTTCCTGCTGAGAACCTTGAATGGAGCGGAGATGGCTCCCGCGGCGGCCTTCAAGAAGGTCTTCCTTCCCGCCGAGACCGCCTATATGCACAATCTTCAAACTTCGATGCACTCGCCGCAATGACGTCACCTCCGCTTTCAGGAACCTCAGAGGCCCCCCCAGAACAGCTTCAAAGTGGGCATGAAGCTGGAGGCGGTGGACAAGAAGAACCCCCACCTCATCTGCCCGGCCACCATCGGCGAGGTGATGGGCGACGAGGTCTTCGTCACGTTCGACGGCTGGAGAGGCGCTTTTGACTACTGGTGCAAGTACGACTCGCGGGACATCTTCGCCGTGGGCTGGTGCTCGTTGACCAAACACAGCCTGCAGCCGCCCGGCAACAGCGGTACGTGTCTCCGCAATGGCCGCTTAACGCTTACACACGGGGGAGACGTGGCGGCCAAGAATGAAACTAAGGAGCCAAATATAAGAAAATCGAGATTGTGACTTGGTTGGTGTTGCACTTGCATTGCAGTCACCTTGACGAAGAACCCGCCCGCCCTGACGTCGTCGCCTTCCAAGCCCACCAGGCGCTCCCTGCAGGCCCCCTACAGGCTCCCCAACCCGCTGCCCCGGCTGCCTGTCAGGAAGGGGGTACGCGGTCGCCGACCAAAGAGCGAGACCCTCGCCCTCCTCAAAGCCGTGGCCGAAGCCGCCGCCGCCGCCGCCGCCGCCCAGAACGACGGCGCCGCCATTCGCGACGTCCGGCTCGCGCCTCGGCCGCACAAGAAAAGAGGCCCGAAACCCGGAAGCAGGGTGAGACTCTTTCAGATGATTGCGGGGGATAACGACTCGCGGAAAAAAATGCCAGTAATTGGTGCCTCCTTTTTATGATGACCAGAAGCCCAAACAGGGCGGCCCGGTAGTCCAGTGGTTAGCACGTCGGCTTCACAGTGCAGAGGTACCGGGTTCGATTCCAGCTCCGTCCTCCCTGTGTGGAGTTTTCATGTTCTCCCCGGGCCTGCGTGGGTTTTCTCCGGGTGCTCCGGTTTCCTCCCACATTCCAAAAATATGCATGGCAGGCTGATTGAACACTCTAAATTGTCCCTAGGTGTGAGTGTGAGTGCGAATGGTTGTTCGTCTCTGTGTGCCCTGCGATTGGCTGGCAACCGATTCAGGGTGTCCCCCGCCTACTGCCCGAAGTCGGCTGGGATAGGCTCCAGCACCCCCCGCGACCCTAGTGAGGATCAAGCGGTTAGGAAGATGAATGAATGAATGAAGAAGCCCAAATCACAATTAAATTTGAATGAATTGGCCAGTGCAAGCAAGTACTTTACTGTACTGGACTCAAGTTTTTGAATATCAGGTTTCATCTGTGTCACCACCTGTGCGTTTCTAGCGAAAATCCAAGATTCTCCAAAGCTTGTCGCATTCCGGTGCGCCCGCCATCCAGGTTCAACGCGGCAGCCCCGCCAGCTTGCCCACAGTGGTGTCAACAGGTGCCGACATCACGTCCTAGCCGGTCCTTTTTTTGCAACCTCCTCGTACTTATCTTTTTCTTTTTCTCTTCCAGCGTGCGTGTACGTCAACAAACATGCAAACTGTGGCCCACACTTGGACCGCAAGCAGATGCAGCAACTGCCCGACCACTTCGGCCCGGCACCGGTCAACTCGGTGCTCCAGCAGGTGGTCCAGTCTTGTTTAGACTGCGCGTACCAGCCCAAAGTGTTGCTGGGCGCTCTACAGACGCACTCGGGAGGTGGAAAGGCGGTCAGAGGTAATGCATTACCGAGTCCAGCGGTCCCGATTCTAACTCACACGGGCCGACTTTAAAACAGAATTCCATTACCACAGTGGCGACGTAACCTGAACCTGGACGTAGGTCGGAACAATAAAAGCAATACTAGTTTTGCTTTGCTCCCATCTTGTGGCGTTTGATGCCGAGCAATTAATACACTGAAAGAGCTGATGAGTTTGACTTTGGAAAAAGGAGTGCTTTGGCGCCCTCTAACGGCACATAGCCAGTCTGCACCTTTTGAGGAGTGGACTAATCTAATTTTGCTATTCACGGCAGGACTTGGGCTACATTCACACCGCAGGGCGTGATGCCCATTTCAAATCTATCCATCCATCCGTTTTCTCACAAGTGTCGGGGGGGGGGGTGCTGGAGCCTATCCCAGCCGTAGGCGGGGGGGGACACCCTGAACCGGTTGCCAGCCAATCGCAGGGCACACAGAGACAAACAACCATCAACGGTCACACTCGCCCCCAGGGACAATTTAGAGTGTTCAATCAGCCTGTCATGCACGTTTTTGGAATGTGGGAGGGAACCGTAGTACCCGGAGAAAAACCCACGCAAGCTCCACACAGGGAGGCCGGAGCTGGAATCGAACTCGCTTCCTCTGCATTGTGCGGTCGATGTGCTAACCACCGGGCCGCCATACCAAATGTTTTTGCTAAATCCGATCGTCAGTGGTAGAGTGGACCGCCTCCCACCCCAGAGTTTGGGGGTTCAATCCCCTTGTCGAAGTGTTCTTGAGCAAGACACTGAACCCCCTGATGCTGCGTCATCAGTGGGTCAACGAGTAAACAGTGTAAAGGGCTTTTGAGTACCAAAGGTAGAAAAACGCGATAGAATTTACAGCCTCATATTCCAAAAACATCAGGCTTTTGTTTTAAACATACCACTTACACCCTTACACCCACTTACATGCACCAACATATTTACCGCGTTCGCTACCCGTTAGCGTAGCACTGCGTTTTCACCCCTTGTACTTATTACATCATCATACATCCACTCAGAGGTTAGCACGTCGGCTTCACAGTGCAGAGGTACCGGGTTCGATTCCAGCTCCGGCCTCCCTGTGTGGAGTTTGCATGTTCTCCCCGGGCCTGCGTGGGTTTTCTCCGGGTGCTCCGGTTTCCTCCCACATTCCAAAAAATATGCATGGCAGGCTGATTGAACACTCTAAATTGTCCCTAGGTGTGAGTGTGAGTGCGAATGGTGGTTCGTCTCTGTGTGCCCTGCGATTGGCTGGCAACCGATTCAGGGTGTCCCCCGCCTACTGCCCGGAGACAGCTGGGATAGGCTCCAGCACCCACCGCGACCCTAGTGAGGATCAAGCGGTACGGAAGATGAATGAATGAATGAACATCCACTCAGATAGACGCAAAACTGGAAACAAGAGCTTTACCCCGGTTCATTTGATCTAATTGCTCACCAAAACAGCAGCACCAGGCAAGCACATAAACAGTCTGCAAGTTCCCCCCCGCCCAGCATCAAAAGATAATCTTACTCATGAGACGACCGTGTTGTTCCCAGTGAGAACGGACGGGGGGGTCCGCGTGGTCAAGCTGCCGTCGGCCTCCAGCGCCGCCTTTGTGTTGCGCTTCTTGGAAACGGTCTGCCGCCACCTGCAGTGCGACAACCTGTTCAGCAGCCAACCATTCGGCCTCTACGCCGCTTCTTTCGATCGGACCAAGTCAGGTACACGTCGGCGGAATTAATTTAGCATCCTTTATTAGCAATTGAATATGATTTTGGGGGTCATGTTATATTGATGTTGGTGACAGCAATCGGAAAGACCAGTCAAGGTAGCCACCGCGTGGTACTGGGAACAATTTCAAAATAAAAGCGTACCAAGGCATTGATGTTAATGTATTCTCTGCTAAGTTACGTTTCTTTGGAAGCTATATTTGCAGAGCATGAATAACTGTTGCTGCGGCTGGTTTGACCGTCTTCCGAAAAGTACACGCCAAATAAACAAGATTTTTTTTTTTTGAATGAATGTGACATTAATGGCATTTCAATTCATTTCCGTGGATCATCGTTATGAGTGCTCGCGTTTCATTTACTTCCAGTGAAGGAGGAGGCGCTGGACTCACCCTCGCTGACCCGAGTGGGCAAGCGAAGCCTGGCCGGGGTTTCGCCTCCGCACGCCGCTCCCCTGTCGCCCAAGCATGTACGCGCAGACGTCCACCCTTCGGAAGGTACTTGTCGGCCTCCTTCTCATGCAAATGTCTCGTCGGGAAATAAAAACAACGGGACGAGGAACGTGAATTCATAGAGCATATGTTGCTTTATTATAAAAGTAGGAAGTACATTCATGCCGTGCATAAGGTGCTCAAAGTCAAAGGCAAACAATGGCTTTGGATCAGGGCTCGAGACCCAAACCCTCATTTTCCAATGGTATGTTCCCCCCCCCCCCAAAAAAATACAATAATAATAATAAAAAGTTGCACTAGTGCGACCATCCTTTCGAGGGGTGGGAAGGAATGAAGTCTTCGTGATTGTCTGTACCAGATGTTTAATATTTGCATAAGTGCATTTGGGTGGGGGGGGGTCTGTTATATTTATAATTTATTAAAGATATTTTTATTGATTTTTCTATATTTCAATGGCAGCTTGTAGCATTGTGATTCAAATCAAGAACGTTATCATGATCAGATTTTTAACGATTTACATTTTCAAAATTGCCTAAAAAGACAAGCAGAACTTTTGTCTCAATCAAATCGTAAACTGCGATTCCGTGGAAAGTTCTTTTGTGCTGGCGCACTGAAGGAAAAAAAAGATGGGCGCATTAGTGCAAAAAAGCGAGTGCTTTGGCTGACACATGTTGAGTCGAAGTCTTCCTATTATTTATACATGGCATCCTATTATTTGGCACTCCCAAGGTGAGTGTTGCCATGTGTCTTTGGGTCTGTTCAAAGGTGCTTTATAAATCTAAGATGTTTTTTGATTATCGCCTTGCGATTTGCACCCGTACTGGCACATCCTGGGACAACGAGTGAAAACAAAACAAGTTTGGATTTGAATCATGAAATCTAAAAAAAAATGCTACAACATAAAAGCAGATTGGAAATCATAAATAGTAGCGACTGAAATTACAGTCACACATACAAGACGGAATATATATATATGTGTGTATGTGTGTGTGTGTGTGTGTGTGTGTGTGTGTGTATGTATAGCTGGCTCGTCTTTCCAGGACCAATACAATCCAGTACATCCCGATTTATATAACAGCAGGAATGTGACTAACGTAGCTTCTACCAAAATTAATTGAACGAGATTCACATGCATGAATTATGACAGTGATCGATTGAACTAACAGCACACTAAAAACTTTGTGTAAGAAGTGACAAACTCGAGAATCGGAAAGATTACATTTCTATTCATGAGTCTGCATCCAAAAAGACCAAATAAGTACTACAGTGGAACCCCGCAAACTAGTGGTTCAGCACCTGCAAATGTGTGGACCCCCCCCCACCCCCCCACCCCCAAAAAAAAAAAAATTTGAGTGAACTTAAGAATTTGGAGAGTTTTAACCTCGCCCTCCACCCGCCGATGCATTTTAACAAGGCTATCAGTTGTTACCGATTTCCACTCGTTGGGGGGCCTATCGGTAGCCTGCTAAACATCAGCGTGCGCAAGTATACATGGGGCGTGATTGGAAATGGATGAGGGGGAAAAAAACAGAACACCTCAACATTTTTTTTTTTCGAAACCTCTTCGAGATTATCGGTGAATAAACATTGCTTTCTATGCTAAACATCATCTTCAAAACCCCCACCGCTTAGGAGGCTCAAGCTTAGAATTTTAAATCACCCCGCCAAGTTTAGTTAACTCAGCATCCTTGGCTCCTTTGAACGGACGGTGCTTTCAAAATCCAAGCCGTCATTATTATTATTATTATTCTCCTGAGGTTTGAAGTGGCTGCGTAGTGGTCCACGATGATGGATGGAATTGACATAAATTTATCGGGCACGATGATGGACGGAATTGACATAAATTTATCGGACAGCTGAAGAGGGTGGGGGGCGATGGATTTAACGAACGAGACGTTCACCTCATGTGCGTTGTCACAGACACCAGATGAAAGTTAACATCTAGCGTGTCGAAAACAATCTCATATTTCTCCCATCATTCCTTTGGTACTCCCAGGCTCCAGATTGCAGTTGCCCGGTAAATATTCTTGCGTTTTGTCGCGCCAGATTCCCAAACATGAGATGTGAACCGAGTCGTGCTCCGTTAAATCGGACAAAGAATGTTCCCTTCTTCAAATATTTCTCCTCAACCTCTTAACCGAGAGATGTCATGCTAACAAAACGTGCGGCCCATTACACGTTCGCAGCCGCAGAAATCGGTTTTCTGGGAGCCCGGAAACGTTTGATCCTTGCGACGTTTTACAAACCCCGAATTCGCTACGTGTGCAAGCATTCGCAGTGAAATACTTCCATTAAAAAAAATACAAACAGTCAAACCTCTGTTTTCGTCCATCATCCGTTCCAGAAGGCTGTTCGAAAACCGAGACCACGCTCTTTTTAAAATAAAAATGTTTATTGAACAATGGAAAGCGACACGAGGAAGCGTCACTGCTTCGTCTACCCAAGGAAGCGTCACTTCCTCGTGTAAGGAAGGAGTGGGGAGCCAAACGGTGCATTCAAGTACGCTCAGTTTGTTCGAGAACCAAAATTCGGTCGTGATCTGAGGCATAAAAAAAACTCGAAATTTTTGGTTGAAAACCGATTTGGTCGAGAACAGAGACGTTCGAAAATCAGAAAATCGGTTCTCAACCAAACAGAGCACTAGAATGCACCATTTGACTCCTCTCGCCTTCCTTACACGAGGAAGTGTCGCTTCCTTGTGTAGCGTTCCATTGTGAGTTGACGTGTTCAATAAAGATTTTTTTTTTAACGTGGTTTCGGTTTTTGAACAAATCGGTTTTCCAACAGATTATGGTTGAAAACCGAGGTATGACTGTATTCTCATTAGCATGCACAAATCAGGCCCTCCAGGAATTTGGAATGTTGCCATGACAACAATTCACCAGGATTCAAACGATCCCCAGGAATTGGCTGGCACTAAATCAGGCATTTTTGGTTTTCATTCATTCATTCATCTTCCGAACCGCTTGATCCTCACTAGGGTCGCGGGGGGTGCAGGAGCCTATCCCAGCTGTCTTCGGGCAGGAGGCGGGGGACACCCTGAATC
Organism: Hippocampus zosterae; assembly: GCF_025434085.1. Taxonomy (NCBI): domain Eukaryota; kingdom Metazoa; phylum Chordata; class Actinopteri; order Syngnathiformes; family Syngnathidae; genus Hippocampus; species Hippocampus zosterae. The sequence continues at coordinate 23,593,931 of NC_067458.1, forward strand.
GGTTGCCAGCCAATCGCAGGGCACACAGAAACGAACAACCATTCACAACCAAACACACAACTAGGGACAATTTAGAGCGTTCAATCAGCCTGCCACGCATGTTTTTGGAATGTGGGAGGAAACCGGAGCACCCGGAGAAAACCCACGCAGGCCCGGGGAGAACATGCAAACTCCACACAGGGAGGCCGGGGCTGGAATCGAACCCGGTGCCTCTGCACTGTGAAGCCCACGTGCTAACCACTGGCCTACCGGGCCACCCCATTTTTGGTTTCAACAAGCCAAATTAAAAAAAAAAAAAGGCACGGGTATCCTGAAGGGTTTTGGAGGTAAAAATGTTGCATTAGTTTAAAAATTCATTTCTCAGATTGGTCAGAGCAGCGCAGATACAGAGAATCTCGTCTATGTACGGTGCTAACTTAGTGGGCACTCCATGCGAAAGTATCCGGTAAGTCATTAAGTGCTGAATGGCGCCTTGGACGTGATCTCCGGCGGAGGACGAAGCGGAGGCGGGCCGGCCGTCATTTTTACCCAGAGACCCCACAACCGGTTTGACTTGCCGCGCAAAGAGCAGCTTTTTAATGGCGAAGCCCCCCTGAATCATGACCTCATCCCCCGGCATGAGGAAGTGCAGTAATCCCGAGTCCAGCACCATGTCGGCGTGGTCGCGGCACCCGGTGTAGGCGGACGACATAAACATGATCAAGCCGCACGGGGCTACGGCCAGGAGGTACTTAGCGGTGGTGAACGGCGAGAGACCGTCAAGCTTGTACAGGATGCTTTCGCTGTAGCCCACGAAGCAGGTCATGTTGGGAAACCGCTCCCCCAACTCGTTGGGCATGGTCGATTGGATGATTTTCTTGGGTAGCCACGAGATGAAGTGGCGGAGGACCTTGGCCAGCATGTCGATCCAATACAAGACGATTTCTAGGGCCGTGCTCTCGGACGTGCGGAAGTACCTGCTCAGGTCGGCCAGGGGTCGGTTGGTCTTGAGCGTCATTAGCGTCATGATTACTTGGGAGGGCACGGACAGCGGAAAGCCAGGCGTGGCGTAATATTGCACCTTCACCGTCAGCTTGAGCAGCTTTTCCATGGGTAAACCCGTGTGGACCCGAGCGGCCTGGTCGTTTTCAAGTCGGAAGTCCGCGACCTCGTGAGCGCCCGGGCCCGGGGCGGCCCGCGTGGACGAATAATCGTGTTCGCGCAGACCGACGGCCCCACTGTCAAGTGGCGAGGAGTAGGTCACCTCATCCCGTAGATAATTGTGATCGTCTCGCACGGCGTCCAGCAGACGTTCGCCATCTGCGACGCCGCTCGGCCCATCTAAAAATAACAGACAATGGATGTCAGCAATGAGGCTTGCAAAAAAATTCAGGGGGGGGGGGCATTTTCAAAGTCGGCAACTATCCATCACGATGATTGGGAATTTTTCCATTAGATCAGCTCGGATGAGATTCGATGAGGTCACCCTTTATTAGCCCCCGCCATTGGCAAATTTGCACATTGATGTGAATGAACCACGGATTAGAAAATAGAAGGTTGGCTCTTAATAGGGAATTTAAAGAAAATTCATGAAGCAGAATCCTGACTTTCATGCAAGTGATCCAGAAACCCCCCCCCAATAATTTGAATTTTAGAATTTACTGGAAATGTTTATGATTAGGGCGGCCCGGTAGTCCAGTGGTTAGCACGTCGGCTTCAAAGTGGAGAGGCACCGGGTTCGATTCCAGCTCCGGCCTCCCTGTGTGGAGTTTGCATGTTCTCCCCGGGCCTGCGTGGGTTTTCTCCGGGTGCTCCGGTTTCCTCCCACATTCCAAAAACATGCGTGGCAGGCTGCTTGGACGCTCTAAATTGTCCCTAGGTGTGAGTGTGAGTGCGAATGGTTGTTCGTCTCTGTGTGCCCTGCGATTGGCTGGCAACCGATTCAGGGTGTCCCCCGCCTACTGCCCGGAGACGGCTGGGATGGGCTCCAGCACCCCCCGCGACCCTAGTGAGGATCAAGCGGTACGGAAGATGAATGAATGAATGTTTATTATTAGCTGATATTAGATTATCAGCCAGGCCGATATTTGCAATTCTGACTCATATCAGCGTCCGCCTTTTTTTTTTTTAAAAAAAACGCCGACAGACAATAAGAAATCATCTTCAAATTGGGTCTACCTCGGGGAGCCGTTTATCGAATTTTAAGTTGACTTTGTACGCGATGCTCTTGAGCCTGGTACCTGCCTGTGCTGCTTTTGTTTTATTTTGAAGTTAAAAACAAAACAAAACAAAATAGAACATGAACATTTCTCTTACTCAAATCATAGATCCGAGAGATTTTATTTTCCATCATCTCACCCAGCCCCCGACCGAGCATATGGCGGTCACTCGCATGCATGTGCAAAGATATGCTCGAATCAATGAAGAAAACCATTTCCGCCCCCTCATTCACTAAATAGGAGCGGGTTGTGTAGGCACAATCTCACAAATCACACTCGAGAGCTCAGGTGTGCTACAAACAAATCACCAAACACCACAAGAGTGAGTTGCAAACAGAAACGAACATGAGAAAGGTGCATACAAAAAATGGTTTCCGATGTCAGATATAAAAGCCCAACATAAATGATTGATCAGTTGGATTATATCGTCTGAAGTCATTTTCTTCAAATTTGAAAAAACAAAATTAAAGTGAGGGCGGCCCGGTAGTCCAGTGGTTAGCACGTGGGCTTCACAGTGCAGAGGTACCGGGTTCGATTCCAGCTCCGGCCTCCCTGTGTGGAGTTTGCATGTTCTCCCCGGGCCTGCGTGGGTTTTCTCCGGGTGCTCCGGTTTCCTCCCACATTCCAAAAATATGCATGGCAGGCTGATTGAACACTCTAAATTGTCCCTAGGTGTGAGTGTGAGCGTGGATGGTTGTTCGTCTATGTGTGCCCTGCGATTGGCTGGCAACCGATTCGGGGTGTCCCCCGCCTACTGCCCGAAGACGGCTGGGATAGGCTCCAGCACCCCCCGCGACCCTAGTGAGGATCAAGCGGCTCGGAAGATGAATGAATGAATGAAAATTAAAGTGGGTGGTGTGAGGGCACCATGTCATACTGGTGGACTGGCAATCTATTCAATGTGCGCATGCGCAAAAAAAAAAAAAAAGCAACAGAATCACTCACCTGACTCCTTCTCTGTCTGAAAGACAAAGAAACAAGACAAACATTTGACCATTTACTGCGATTGGACAGCAGGGTCCAAATTTCTACCTCCGGGCTAATTCATTATGGAATACACGTGTATTCCACTTTTAGTTTAAAAAAAAAAGGGGGGGGGAACCTCTCAAATATGTGAAGTCACGAGGGAGCACACACCCACGCGTATATGTATAAGGGACACGCCCTCTTCGCCCCCCCCCCCCGACCCCCCTTAACTCCGAGAGAGAGAAAATGCCTGGTGCCGTGTTCCTTTCCGTGGGACACACGATTCACCTTGAGCAGTGTCATGCATTAAGAATAACAAAGAGACTGAATAAACCACGGTGGTTTCATTCCTTTCCACATGATTATTCGGAGATTAAACATTTTTACTTGGAATTGCGTGTGCCCGTCCTCAGCTCCGTGTGTCATGTTCGCTATTATATTTCCGTTATATATATTATCGTCCAGGCGTTTTTTTTTTTTTGTATCGGCGCGTCGGTATGCGCTTACCTCCTCGTCGTTCCACACAGCTGGAGCCCATAAGCGCCTCCGTCGGTGCCGTTGCCAGAAGCCGCTCACGGCGCTCGGCTAACGGTGCACCCACCGGCGTTGATTCCAGTGGCCAGGCAGCTTCGTTGTGTCGCGCGCGTTTGACATTTTTCTGCCTGTTACAAGCAAACAAGTTATGGACATAATGTCGAGAGAGTGGCTGAGAATTGTAAGCACGCAACCTTGCCGTGGCTCGAATTCGATGGCATTATACGCACATTTCGCCCCCCTTTGCTTGAGTTCGAAAGTGTCAGCGATGGCAGCCGTTGTCGTCTTTGTCCTCACGGTTCCTCAAAGGTCACGTAATGTGGAGATGCTTTTTTTTCCCCAATTGATCATTCCTGATGACACCAGCGCGGAAGACGGGCGCTCGTTTGCGATCGCCGGACGTCTTGCAGCCTATACATTTTATGTCGAGTGTGACGGCGACTAGGTAGCCAATGAGCGAGTAGGGGCAGCCAAGGTACAGCCAATGAGCGAGTGGTTGCAACATGCCAGGTCCGTAGCGACCGCCCCCTCTGACCGCCTTTCTTTTCTTTTTTCTTTTTTTTTTTTATCAGCAAATCTAAAATTAGATCCCAAATCCCAACATAATGACAATGCCATTTTCACCGCAGCAGCCCCTTCAGTCCCAGCGTTTTACTGGATTTTGACTGATCTTGCAAGGCCCACAGAAATTTGGTTCTAATGCTATATAAACATGGTGCTTACCAAAATAAAGTTTGGACTCTCTTCCTTCTGCAGGAAAAAAAAAAATCAGTTTCTATCCTAATTTTCATGAAAATGGTGATTCCAGGGCAAAAAAACAGAGAAAGATCTTTTTGTAAAAGCATGCATTTCAAACACGTGAGGCACCACTGCCACCTACTGGTGGCTTTTTTTTTACATGATTTAACAATACAAAGGGCTTATTCATACCCTCCTCCCCCCCATGATGCAAAAAAAAACTTGGTAGGCGGGGCCTAATTTTAAAAAGGCGTGCAAGTACGTCTTGCGGAATGAAACAGTTAAAACAGAAACCCAGTTTGATTGTATTTCAAACGTTGTGTCGTATATTTGCCGTATATATGTCGTTATCATGAAACTTTTTGCGTGTTTTGCAGCCGAGACGCTGCCGCACGAAGAAAACGTCCTGATGAAGGAGCAGCGCTACATGGGATCCGCTTCCAACGCCGCGACGCCTCGGTTGCTGATGGCACGTAGTCGTTCCGAGTACCGCTACTCGCCTTCCGGAGCAACCCCCGTTCCGCGCCGAGTCGCCTCCAATCCCGCCGAGTTGGTGTCGGCAGAGATGCTACGGCGCGTTGAAGGTGTGCGGCGAAAGCTTCCTTTTGTTTTGTTTTGATTAATACCTTGGCACCTATTTAAAAACAAACAGCTAAAAATAGAAAGTCGAATACACAAATTAATGTCAGGATCCTGTTTCTCCGTTAAATGTTTTGACCGCAGCTAGCTCCACCACTGGCCCAGAGAGCAGCGCGACGGAGAGGGAGGGGCGGCAGACGCCCACCAAAAACCCGGCGTCCTGGTCCATAGACGAGGTCATGCAGTTTGTGAGGGATGCTGACCCTGCGACTTTGGCGCCGCATGCAGAATTATTCCGGAAACACGTAAGTTAGCCTCGCATTCTATGAAAAAGTTAGCATTGCTATTTAATTTTTTTTTTTTTTTTTTTAAAGGCTAAGTTAGACGATTTTTTTTCCAAAACACATACGAAAATTAAATGTTGTTTTCGTGACTACTGTATTATGTTTGAATATATGCCGAGTTAAAGCGCAAACCAGCTACTGTGGCGCAAATTACACAAGAATAAAGGTGAATTTACGACAGGATGCCGATTGTTTGATGTTTTTATTTGTTGACTCCGCAAAATCAAACAACTCCTCCATAAAACCATTAAAAATAAAAGGCTTATTTCTGAAATTGACCGGTTCATATTAACCCCCTTGTACCCTTAAAAAAAAAAAACCTTATTTAAAAAAATAACATGTTCTTAAAACCCCACCAAAAAAAAAAAAAAAATCTCTTTAGCTGTAATTGAAAACAACACTATTAGCATTCCAACCGCTAATTCCACCTGTGTGTGTGTGTGTGTGTGTTGCGTTTTCTCAGGAGATCGACGGCAAAGCGCTCATGCTGCTGCGGAGCGACATGATCATGAAGTACATGGGCCTCAAGCTGGGGCCCGCCCTCAAGCTGTGCCACCACATCGAGAGGCTCAAGCAGGGTAAAGTGTGACCCACAACCAGGTCATGTGACTGACGTCGAGCGCAACAAGAGGCTCTCCAGCCTCCTCCGTAGCGTTCTTATGACTTTTTCCCATTATCCGCGGTCCTCCACAGGGAATATAAAAATGTCTCCCGATGCGTTCCGTTAACGCACACCCTCTTGTCTAGTTGGAACACCGGGGATGGGCACCATCATCAACTAAAGTGAACCCCTGTTGTTGGTGGGGAGTAGGAACCCAGCCGCGCGAGTAGACAATATCTGCGACTCATTGACCCTTCTATCTAAAAAAAAAAAAAAGAAAAAAAAGGTTGTAATTGCCACAGGATGACATCATAGCACTTTTTTTTCCTCATTTGACAACCCTGAGGAAATGCAGTCCTCCCTTCAGGTCAACAAGATGCCACCAAACTCACTACGAGGTCATGAAGCAGTCCTACATTTCCTAAGGAGCTTAAATTTGAGTTGGCACTTGTTCTTCGCGCAGCATTCCCGGGTTTAACTACGTTGAGCGTGCGGCCGGATGTACAGTTTGTAAATGATCAGGGTTTTTTTTTTTTTATAGCCTACATATAACTTGAAATAAAAAAATACCGCCCGTCTTTCGTTTAGTGCCAGCCTTTTTTTTTTTTTTTTTAACACCTCCCGCATATTCGGGATAAGGTTTTGCTTTTAACCTAAATTTCACCTCCAAGTCATTTGAAATCAATACAAAAAAGGGGCAGCCATCAGGAGATTTTTTTTAATACCATTTTTTTTAATGTGACCTAATTTTTAAACCTCATCTTATATTGCAAGTCTAATTGACCGACTTAAAAAAAAAATTATCTTTTAAGACACAAACACTATTTGTGTGCGTTTACGGCACCACAATGCTCTCTCAATCTCTTACTCTTCTCCATAGAATGCGGGGAATGACTTGGACTATTTGCATTGTTTTTCCGCCTTAAGTCGCTAGGGATACTTTTGTGACTTTTTTACTGTGTTGCTGTTTTAGGGAAACTCAACCGCAACTAAATTAAACTCAACTTTTGAATAAATGCTTGACAACAACATTAAAAACTGCAACAAAAAAAAAAAAAATCAAGGGAACACCCTTGATTTTATTTTGAGCAGGATACTTTTGAAGTCTCCGTTGCCGAATATGTCATCTTTGCGTCTTGGCTGCAAGCTGACACCTGAATGTCATCAAACAGCAGCCGTTGACTAATTCCGGAAATTGGCTGTGCAAAAGACACGTCAAAAACAATACACGGCCGGCCTCTTCGGGGGAAAGAAAATGCTGAATTCAGGCATGAATGAATTCCAATGAAAGTGCTGAGGGGAAAAGAAGGACACGCATTCGATGTAAAGAACTCTTATTAAAGTATTTCAGAAGCAAATCACACTTAAAAATGTTGTTGTGACTTGCGGCACAGCTTTAGGGGTTGCCAAAACGAGTCACTCGCATGATCCGTTCCATTCTGACACGCTGTATAAATATCTTATTTTATTTTATTTTATTTTTACAAACAATAAATTAGCCAAGTCGATCAGATCAAACAAAGAGAAAATGTACAGTATAAATTATAATAAATACGGAGCTCGTACATTAGGCTTTCATTTGTTCACCGCAAAGATAATCACAATCCAACAGGCCTTTTTCTTCTTGTTCACTAAACTACAACCACAAAGTGCACTCGGGAAGCTAAACAAACCGCCACGTTAGCGTCACCGCTAACCCTAATGCTAACCATAACACACATACGTACGCATACAGATTAACGGCATCAGAACAAAATTGCCTCCCAACAAAGTTGCGCTCAAATTTAAAGAGCACTTTTTTTTTTTTTTTTTTGTGAAAGTACAAATTCGCATTACCGACAGTCAGGTTACAAAAAGTACAACTTGCGTATCGGTTGGGATTAATTAAAAATAAAAAAAAGACTAAGAAGAAAACACCACCCAATGCGCACATTATGGATTTATCCCTAACTCAGTCATATTGATCAGTGATTTGCCATCAGGAAGAGTCGTAAATTGCTCAAGTTTTGTTGATCTCTTGATGCCGGTGATGTATAGTGACAACAAAACAAGTGAATAAGAGCTTTGTGCTCAACCAGACATGCCCGCGTTTCACCAGACTAAGTCAATTTGTGAGTAAATTCAGACAAGCTTATCAAGGATTCATTTTTAGTGACATTTTGGTTTGGTGCTGAGCCTGTTTTCTAAAATGAGTGCCTTGGCTCAATACATGTCGAGAAACATTGAAATATACTTCATCCTAAGAGGTTAGGGATATTATGGGCTTTGGGGTGACATTTCATGATGAACCAGAAATGCAGTAAAACCTTTGAAGGTGAATGCACATGTCCAGCTGTTCATTCAATGTGTCAGAATTTTTGGTACGGTTTTCCATTTTCTAATGAGGACTTTTTAAAAAGTCACAACATTTCCGAGGACATACATGCCTATGCCTTTACTTGACTCTTCCATTCTGCCTCTCGTTGTTGCAAGCCACCGAAGACACGATAAAACCGTGACATCAGAATTTCGGGTCTGTTTTACTGCCACTTCTCCCCCACTGCTCAGGACTCATCCAATTCTTTTTGTCAACCTGCTGATGACACGATAAGCTCAGTGGCCATAAAGGAGCCTTTGGACAGGATGTTCTCGGGGTAAACGTGGCCATCGATCCAAGGGTGTCACATCAACAGGTTTCAACGGAGAGACTGGATGAGTCACAGAAAGGCAAAGACGTGGATAGCCTTGGAAATTTTCACGGATCGAACACCTGTTGTGCATTCCGACCTCGAGTCTCTTGTTAGAGAACGGCAAGTTGTACACACAGAAGTGAAACGATGAACAGCTGGACATGTGCGTAGACAAGGTTCAACTGCAATGCATTTTAAGTTCACCCAAAAGTCCCTTTTGGCAGCTTTTTGGGACTAGATGTGCCTTGGAAACAGTGAAACATATCCCGTAGTGCCGTTAATGTGGACGTAAGGCATAACGTCAAAAAAGGAAAAAGCCCTTGAGTGTGCACTTGAGCAAACCCTGCTTTCGTGTAACCAGTGCGTTCCAGTGATTGTTGGGCTCCTCGAGGGGTCGCCGTCGCTTACTTCCTGGGTAAGAGCGCCGCCAGTCTCTGCTTCTTGATGGGCAGGAAGTGGATCTCCTGCGAGCTGACTTTCTTCAGCTTGATGGCTCGGTTTTTACCGTGGACCTTCTTAAGGGAGGCGCTGGGACCATGCTGGGACGCCGGAGACCGGGGCGACGGCACCTCAAAGAGCTGGGGTGGCATCCCCTGGCTCCCGTCTCGTTTGATGGAGAAGTTCTTAGTGGACACTCCCGAGAGGCCCTTGATCTTCCCGCAGAGGATGGCCGGGATGGCATCCTTGACCGAGACGATGACCTTGGCCGTCTGTGGGGTGCCGACGATCTCCAGGTTGGGCGACCCCGGCCCCAGGGAGGAAGACCCGCCCACACCGCCATCCACCATCCACTTGTGCTGACGAGTGAAGTCCAAAGATGTCAGACTGCCCAGGATCTTAGAGTCAAGACTGGCGCTACGTTCCAGAGACCGCATGGAACCGCGGGACGGGGTGTGGTGTTTCTGGGCAGCGGGTACTGACAAGTCCAGCACGCCGTCTTGCAGCTGTGGACTGAGGTATTCCTGTTTGGGTTCGAGAGGACATGGTCCTCGCATAGACAGGTCCAGGACTTGCGGGGACGAGCTTTTCTGCACCGCGTCTTGCTCTCTGGGAGTCTGAGTGCTTTTGGTTTCCATGCAGATGCCTTTTGGCAGGTTGCTCTTGGAGTCCTCGGTCTGGGGAACAGGGATGGGCAGTGGGATCGGCAAAGGAACCGGCAGCGGGATGACCACGGGGTACGGGACCAGGAGAGTCGCGGGCGGGACTAGTGGGGCCAAAGGGGACGAGTAGGTGGGCGGGACATATGGGGGGCCAAGAGATTGGCAGGTGGCAGGACCGGTCTGGGGTGGGAAAAGATCCTGTAGAATTGCGGCAAAGGCGGGGTTCTGGAGGAGGGAGAACAGGTTGGTATCCTGCGTGGGTGCCGTCCCTGTTTTTTGCTCCAGGAAGGACAACGGATTGGGACACATGATGTTGTTCTGTGGGATCACGGCGGGATCCAAGACCAGCGGAAGGGAGACCTGGTTGGGGCCTGTCAGCAAGTAAGACCCTGCCCCGATTGGACCCAGTTGGGGCCCGGGGGCCGCCGCCATCTGGAGGTGGATGGGTAGCATCAGGGGGTTCTCTCCCAGACAAACAGGATGTAGGACGGTGGTGGCCATTTTGACAGCCACGGCGCTCGGTGGAGCGCCGGCGGCGTCCGCTCCCACCGTTGACCCCGGCGTCTCTGCGAGGTCTACCTTGCTTAATCCCACTGTGCCGCCGGACTCCTGGCAAGCAGGCGGAATTACGCCTTGGTCCTCTTTGACTGCCATTTCCGCTTCTCCCGCCATATCGGAACGGGCCAAGTCATCAGATGTTTCCATGTTTCCAAGGATTTGAGTCTTCATTCAGTGCCTTCACGCTTCCATTGTCCTTCTAGGAAAACCTGAAACACAAAACACACGAGGTGTTTTGACGGCTCGATAATCCCATCTCTGGTAGCCTTCCACACGTCGGCCTGTCCTCTGCTTGTCAAGATCTAAGTGGAAGATCTGATGACACACGGGTCAATTATTCATGACTGGGGGCGGGGGGAAGGGCGGCAACGGGACATACAAATGGACGACATCTTTGTGACAGACGTGCTTGTTCGATTCAGATTTTTAAAAAATTGGTCGGGTCGTGTCTGGAAGGGGACCCTGTGTGGAAACTGCGCCAAGAAAATCATGCCAGTGACTCACTATGGCTACCCCTGGTGGGGTAAGCCGGCGGTCACAACAACAAGTTGAAGTGTGTCGCTAGCATGTAGCCGAGCTCACACGTCATCTGTTAGATGCTAGTTTGTGCTGCGGCTAATTGACTGAAGAAAAAGCCCTCCACTGTAATTATTTCCACATTCACCCCCCCCCCCCCCCTCATCGACTCCTTCAACCCTCGCCTCAATGATGTAATTTATGCAAGCTGGCAGGAAGAAAACAACTGCCTCAAAGGGCGTGTAATTTAAAGGGAAAACCGAGGGATCTGCACTGAATCCATTGGTCGAATGAGGCTCTCCTCCGAGAGGAGACTGTGGACAGCCATAAAACAGAAAAGGGGAGACTGCGATGCAAATTTACATAATGCGGCATCCAAAGCTAATATAAACACGAGTGTATAGTTTGGTCATTTCTAGCCGTGTGTTCTTCAATTATACAATCTGTGCAACCAATGAGATAAAAACATTGATCAAGATGAATACCAACTATGTTGTTTAAAAAAAAAAAATTAAAGGATAATGATTTTATTTTAATCGTGTATTATCCGAATTTACTATGATACATCTTCATTTGAACCCTTATTTGGTTAACTGTTTTATTCATTTTAATTAAAAACAATAATGTTAAAAATGAGAGTGTTGAAATAAACTGTATCGCACACGAGCAAAGTTATAATTAAATTAACTATAAAAAGAATTGTTTTGTATCCAAATCAATAATTTACGTCCATATTTCACCTTACTTTATTAAATTGCTCCATTTAACTAAATGAATTATAAATACCATTAAACCTGAACTTTGAAAAAAAAAACAGTTTTGGTTCAAGAAATATACATAATTAAACATCAACATATTAAAATCAACTATTATACATACACATGACTGTTACCTGTGTGAATAAAAGGATAGATAAATGACAGAATTTCTAGAATCATAAATAGTAACGTAAAGAAAAATATTTTTGTGATTCCAAATAAACGATTTGACATCATGCTTCGCGTCACATACGAACTTGGTGTCGTCAAAGGTAAAAGATTTTTTTTTGGCTGTCGTGGGCGTCCAGGGCGACGACTTTGACAGTAACGGGAGGGGGTGACGCGCACGTACAAAGTGGGGGGTTGGGGGGCGGTGCCTCGCCTCGCCTCGGTTGCCATAAGAACAGAAGACCGGACAGCAAAGTGACAGCGCTAGCCTGCGAGCAAGGCTAGCTAACCGTGAGCTAAATCACACATGAACGATAAATAGCCGAGCCAGGCGAAAACGGCGAGCCGAGCGAAACACCCGAATAACCACACGAAGCAATAAAAGCAGAATCGTCAAAATATTGTTTCAAAAATGACACAGACATGAGGCGAGCCTGCGTCATGATTATCATCTCTTTCCCTTTGCCTTCCTTCCCTTGCACGTCGATGCATCAATGAAACGTTCAAGTACTCACCTCACACACACACACACACAGTGCAACTGCGAAGCACACCCACGGCAGCGGTTCGAGAGCAGCTGGCGACGACGAGCCGCCCTCCTCCGTGATTTTGGAAAAGGTCGCAATAAATATTACAAAGACTGGTGATTATAACGCTGGGCGGGGGGTAAAAAAAAAAAAAAAGCGACAAGGCTTATCTCATCCTTGCGGGTCTCTGCTCTTCCCTTCAGTGGCCAAGTGACGCCACGTCGGAATTGCGCGCGCAGTCTCCACACTTGGCCCCGCCCCCTCTCCAACCACTAAATTCAATCGACTTTCCCCACCTCAAAAATATTTGGCCTTTATCGAAGAAAAAAAAACGTCCCTTTTTTCGATAAAGTAAAGTAAGTAAATAAACAAATGGCTTATTTCGAGAAAACATTTTACTTTTTAACATAAAAGGTTATTATTCTACCTCTCGCTAAAAAATAAATATACTTAAAAACGTGACTTTTTCGTCATAACCACAGAAATTATTTATTGAAAAAAACCCGTGTCTGTTCTCTAAATTATTGAACTTTTTCTCCTAAAAGATTTCCTAAAAATATCCACCTTATGTGTCTTGTCAAATACGCAGTCTTGATGTGTGTGGGGGGAGGGAGGAGTGTTGGGATGCCCCCAGGGTCCCTATCTGTCTCCCACAGCCTCAGGCCCACCAGGCAGAGGTGGGAAGGGGTGTGGGGGGGAGGTGCTTTAATGTATTCTATTGAGGAGGTGGGGTTCTCGCTGGTGGGCTTGCAACCATGGGGCCCAAAAAGGTAACACGGGGCCGGGCCTCCTCCCATGGCCTCACCACCTGTGGGAGGGGCCAAAGGGGTCAGGTGCCCTGTGAACTGGGTGGCGGCGAAAGGCAGTCTGATGCCAGGCTACAGAAACTAAATGTAAGGATATGGATTGTCAGGGATGGAGCCCGAGCTGGTACGTTGGGGGTCACCCCGCCTTTGGATCGGGGGACGGGTTCTGACTCTTGTTTGTGCCTATGCACCAAGCAGCAGTTCAGAGTAGCCACCCTTTTTGGGGGATGCGCAAGCGAGCGCACCCCCCTGGGGGATTCTATTGTTCTGATGGGGGACTTCAACTGTAGTCTTTTGATGGCTTTTAACTCGAGGTATCTCGCTGTCTCCCTCCAGTGGCCAAAAGTAACATTACCATGACACTAAAGGGCGAGGTGATGTTTTCCATCACATTTATTTCTCCTTTTGTCAGATACACGTTTGCACTCCACCACGTCGTTTACTCACAAAATAAATACAAGACCAAGGTTTTTTTTTCTCCCCGGAGCTAAAAAATGTACATCACTTTAAAGTCCATGTAAACACGTTTCGTCTTCTTTGTACACAATTCACCCAACGCTCATTTTCATTTACAACTCTGTACAAAACTAAATACATCCACAAGGTGGCAGTGTAGTCCAATTGTAGTCAAAACGCACCCTCGCCACCGTTGGAGTACGAGCAAGTACAGCAAAAAACAAACAAAACAAAAATCACTTTATCAGTGCTTAAAAAAAAAGTTGGAATGACAAAATTCTTTGTGTACCCTGTTAGCATCTTCGCTACGAGAACGTGTATTATTTATATACACACACGCGAACGCACAAAAGACAAGTTAGTGAAGTGGGGGTTTTAAGGCCAAGTGGACTGTCCAAAGGGGCAACATTTGCAGAAAGTATCCTTATTATTATTATTTTTTTGGGGGGGGGGGATAAAAAGGATGATGTCGCCTGTCATACTCAGTCAGTGTCTATTTTTACAATGTGTCGTCTTATAAAACAATAGAGATCTGGATAAAATAGACTTTGATTTTATTGCATAAGAGGGGAGGATGGCGAGGGGGGGGGGTGTTGCGTCACCACATTAGCGTCCAACCTGGCTCCGACATGCGTAACACTTACTCAACCGTTTCCAAACATTCTTAAAAAAAACACGCCAAGTCACCCAAATCCCAAAAGACAGCACATTTTGTTGATTAGTTTTTCTTGAGAAAAAAACAAACCAACCAAAAACAAAAGCTAACAACTTGCTTACGTCATTTCAACTCATCCCTCGCCTTTTTCCTCCTTATGTAAATTGACTTGCTGTCCACTTCGGGCGCATAACATCAACTTAGTTTTTAACCGATGTTGTGATAAATACATGAACAACAAATCTCGTCGTTTTAAAAAATATCTCAAGAGTGGTTTTATGCCAAGGCGGGTCCGACTTGTGACGTATTCACAGAATACATATGTCAGCATCTTCTCATGTCTGGATGCCACCACGGAGAATTACACGGAAACAATGAGAAGAAAAGCATTACGCAAAAAAAAAAAAAAAAAAAAGTCATGTTTTCTGAGATTGAACTGATTTTTTTAGTTTGCAGGAAGCATTCAAAACATATGTTTAACTTTCTTTTCTCCAACTTTTGTTTATGAAGGTTTTTTTCTTGCAAACGTTCTGGGTTAAAAATAGACAAGTGTATTTTTTATTTTTTTTGGTCATAAAAACCTCTAAAATGTACTTTTCTATTCTCATTTTAATTATTTTTTTCTGAGGGTGGGGGGGTGACAAACAAAATTACCTAAAACTATTTTCTGTTGAAAATATAATTTTCTGTAAAATATGTATTATTTATTATTATTCGTTAATTTTTCTCTTCGTGACAATATCCGACTCCCCCCATCCGCCATCTTTTTTTTTTTTTTTTTAAGTAGCTGATGTGTTACGTACAGTGAGGGAAGACGAAGACCGTTTTTTTTTTTTGTCAGGCAAATCGCGGGCGCGGCGCGACCGGCTCGTCGTCGTGGGGGCTCCCGTCGGAATTCTCGGCCTCGCCCTCGGAGATGGCCTGCATGGGCGGCGAGAAGAAGCGCGCGCGAGCGGCATAGCGGCTGCTGTTGGCGGGAGGCGGGACCCTGGCGCGGCCCAGCCTGGATTGGGGCGACGTCCAGGGTTTGGGCAAAAAGAAGCCCTCGGCGTCGGGCGACCTGGCCACCGCCGCCGCCGCTTCGGCCGTTTCCACCGCCGCCTCGTCCTCTCCCGCCGCGGAACCTTTGGGGGTCACGGGGCTCTTAAGTATCTCGGTGGCCGACATGCGGTAGCTGGACTCGGAGCGGCTGCCCTTCTTGAGCAGGAGCAGCTTGAACTCCTCATTGGAGGTGCTGGAC
The DNA here is from genome assembly GCF_025434085.1 of Hippocampus zosterae. NCBI lineage: Eukaryota > Metazoa > Chordata > Actinopteri > Syngnathiformes > Syngnathidae > Hippocampus > Hippocampus zosterae. The sequence continues at coordinate 23,609,344 of NC_067458.1, forward strand.
TTCTTGGCGTTCCTGTAGATGGGGCCGGGGGTCCTTTGAGGGCCCGAGGGCGCCGACGAGGGCGACGCGGAGGCAGGACATGGGGAGACGGGGGCACCGCCGCCACCAGGGGGCGGCGGCGGCGTGCCGTTAATGGACGACGGGCCGTTCCGAACAGACGGCTCACCGGAGTTCTTCCTGCCCAACACTTTCCTCTTTGACCTGAATGAACACAAAACACCTCCGGTTTGATATATGATGTGGTATGCTTTGGATTACATCGTCAAAAGTCGGATATTCTTCAAGATTGCAAGTTAAAATTTTACGGGTATGAAGTCATTTTTGTTCTTGAAAAAAAAAAGCTGAATTTTAGACATTTTAAATCGAGGAACGTGTTTTTTCCATGAAAGTTTAAATCCTTCAAAAAAGTTTGTACAAAATCTAGAATTTAAAAAAAAAATGGGAATAAGTGGAATTTTAGAGAAAGAAATGAAAATTTTATTCTGGTACTGTGACAACAGCAATAACTATACAGCATTTTCAAAAATAACAAACACTATCATGTATAAAAAAAATTCAGAGAAAAAATATGTCTTTGAAAGTACAAAAATATTCAAATTTTTGTCTTTTCATCCCAAAAAAATCCACAAAATTTTTTCATGTTGGATTAATTTAAAATAAGCGGGGTTTCTTTCTTGTGCAATTACGGAAACATTTTGATGAATATTCTTCGAGTGTCATAACATTCTATCATCTTTTTTTTGTCCCTTGAAAATTGAAAAAAAAAATTTTTGTCAAGGAATATGTTTGTTTTTTTTCAAGGTAATTCTGGGAAATAAAAGACTTCTTCTCTGGAAAATATCCAACTGTTTTGTGATTAAATCTTCACGCGTCCATGTAAAGAGTTGGATGTTGTGAGTCGAGCGTTGGAGATGTCGCAAGCGGGCGCTCACCTGTGGATGACGGCGAACAGGTCGTCGGTGGTTCGACTTTTGCTGGGCGACAGGAAAACGCTGTCGTCCTCCGTATGCGATTCGTCGCTCGCTGCCACCAAGTCTGCTCGGACACAATTTCCATTTATATATTTTAGAAAAATACAGCGGTGTATTTTCAAAATCATGTGTTTACATTTTGGGGAAAAATTTTTCTCCCAAATGATTTTTTTCCTCCAAAACATTCTTATAGTCAAAAAACGTTATATTATCTCGAGATAATATCATGAAAATTGATAATTGATACCAGTCAGGGTATTTTATATTATATATATATTATATATATATATATATATATATATATATATATATATAATAACACTGTTATTAGTTAGTCGGTTAAATAAAAGTTATTTTAAAGGGGGGTGGGGGGAGGTATTAAGAGTTCTATTTTCAAAATACAAGTCTAAATTGTTTTGGGATGAAAAGTTGTGAATTTTCAACTATTTCTTTTTTTTTCATGAAAAGTCATAGTTGAGAAATTAATTTAAAAAAAAAAGATGGATAAAATAAATATTTGTCATGTTTTTCTGGAGACATGTTGAGTTGACAAAAAAGTGGAATATCTTCAAGAAAAGGTTATTAAATGAAATCATATTTATTAAAGCATTAATTTTTTTAAAGAAGCATTAATAACATGTTTATTAATGTTATTAATATTATTTATGAAATAATTTATTCGTATTAATTTAAAAATGAATATCATCTCCTTGCGTGCAATTTCCTGTCATCTGCTAGTCCCGCGAATGAAAGATAAAAGGTGACGTTATTTTTATCCTAAAACATATTTTCGTTAAATAACTCCTTGTCAAATTTTATTTTATTTATTTTTTCGAGTCGCCGTGCAAATGTCCTGGCGACGATCATCCGAGACGCTCGTCGTACCTTTGCTCAGGTTCTCCTCTGCGGTGGATTCGCCTTCCTCGTTTCCCGCCGGATCTCCCGCTGACTCCGCCTCCACTCGGTTTCCTTCACAGCTTCCCGGACTGGCGGCAGGCATTTGATCCAGACCGGGAGGCGGACTTGGCGTTGAGGGACATCGATCTCGGTCAGGTGGCGGGAGAGTAGATGATTCTGCGTCTTCATCCGGCGGCGGCGATGGCGGCGACGGCGGCTCTGGGGTGGTCTCGCCGTTGACGAGCCCCTCGTGGGAGGAGGCCGGCAGCTGGAGATCATCCGAGTCTCCCCGCCTCGTAAGTCCTGACGAAACTCGGGCGTCAACGACACGGTCGGAGTCGGCGGCGGGATAGTCGTCGTGGTAAGGAGCCGGCTCGAGTTCCTTGGGGATGGATCGCAGCCGGACGGCGCGCAGAGCGGCGGGGGTGATGGTCAGGGAAGGTCCGTTGGCCGTCTCGGCTTCGGCCCGATTTTGGATCGGCGCCCGCTCGTCGCCGGCGCGGCGAAAAACACTTAAGTCCGGGCTGGACGAGGGGACGGCGGGCAACTCCGGGTCCGGCTTGCAGGCCAGCGACGACTTCCTTTCCGGGACTTTGGGTTTCCGCTTGGCGCTGGACGGCGACAGCGGTCCGGGGAAGAAGGCGGCGACGGGGAAGGCGGAAGTCGGGGTCTCGGACTGGCTGGAGTAGCCGCTGGAGGGGCTGGCCAAGCCCGTTAGCTTGAAATCGCCCTCGGCGGGCGTCAACGACGGCGTGGTGGCCCCGGAACCCGAGCGGGACGCCTGCGACTCGGAGCCGTCCTGCGACTTGACGCAGTCCACCACCGTGGTGCCGGTGGCCGTGCTGGAGTTGGACAAAGAGCGGTAAGGCTCGCTGGATTTCAAGTCGTTCAGGAGCCAAAGGTCGGCGTAGTCCGCCTGCGGCGCGCCCGCGTCCGCCGAGCCGAAGACACCCAAATCGGGCCCGTCCAAAGATCCCTCCGCCCCCCAGACCCCGGGCGGTTCTTCGGCGACGCCACCCGACGAGCCGTTGGAGTTTTTCTCCTTGGGAAGCGGCGACTCGCCGCCTCGGTCGCGGATGGTCCGCAGGGACGAGCTGCGCCTGGGCGGGCAAGGCTTGGCTTTGGGTTTCCTCAAGGACAGGCAGCGCGGCTCCAGAGTCCCGTGGTCCGGGTAGATGTACGTGAAGCTCCTGCTGCCTTTCAGTCCGCAGTCAAAGTGCATGGAGGTGTAGTAACCTTCCGTGTCCTCCGAGTAGTGCGACGCCGTGTCGGCTTTCTCCGAAGGCGGCTTGTCGGAGAAGCTGCTTTCGCACGTGGCCATGCTGGCGAAGCTCGGGCAGCCCAGGCTGCTCTCGGCCTCCCTGCCGGGCTCGGGGCTGAGGTCCCCAGTCCGACGGCCCGGATCCGTGTGTGAATAGTTCCACTCGCCTTCCCCGGGAACGCCCGCTTCCTCCAGGATGTCCATAGCGGCGGAGGAGAAGGAGCCCGCCCGTTGAGTTCTGAGTCCGCCGAAGGGATCCGGAGCGAAGCCGGCGTGCTCGGCGGCGGCGGCGTTCAGGGAGAGCTCCGAGTCGCAGCGGGCCAGCGGAGACGTCCCCGGGGCGACGGTCTCCGAAGTCTGAGACGGGCAGGTGGAGCTGCTCCCGCTCCAGTTCCCGCTGGAGGACTGGTGCTCGTCTTTGTGGTCCGCCGGACCCCCCAAAACGCCGGCGGCCGATACGGAGTGGGCGGGGCTACCGAACGTGTCCGAGCTGGACGACACGTCGCAGCTGCCCGCGTCGGCCGTGCGGGGGGTCAGCTGCGAGCGCGCCCGCTCCGCCCAGCCCCTCTCGGGCGTCCCGGGCAGCTGCCCCGACCCGGCGCGCTCCTCCGCGCTTTCCTCATCGTCCTTCAGGAGCCGCCCCCCCTCGCCGTCGAAAGCGCTAAGCTCCGCCTCATCCTCCTCGTCGGCAGGCCCGACCCGGCCGCCGTCTCGGGGGAGACTGCGCGTCCGCAGCCGGGCGGCCGACGCGTCGCCGGGGCCTTCCCGCAGGTCGGCGATGTCGCTCGCCGACCGGGACGGGCACAGCGCCGCCCCCCGGTGGCCGCGACGGCCACGGATTCTCCTGCCGGAAGGCGCGCCCCCCGAGACGAGGAAGTCGTCGGTCTGGCAACCCGAGTCTCGGGTGAGTAGATGGCCGACCATGTCGCCGTTGTCCAAGCTGGCGTGGACGATGACGCTGCGTTCGCGGGAGCTGGGCGACTCGTCCGAGTCTGCCGGGACAAAAACGCGCACGTGAGCGATTAGCGCTTTGCGCAAAAACGAAGACCTTAAAAAAAAATCCATTCGAAAAAAAGTGGACGAAAGTAAATGATAAGAAATTCAAAAATGGTGGAATGCAACTGAAGCATCGCGAGGCGTCGCGGGGGCCGCGTGCCAGCGGCGTACCTGCGGCAAAGTCGTGAGGTTGCCGGGGGACGCCGGCCACCGTCCTGCGCCGCCTCAGCTTCCTCCTGCGCTGCAGCAGCGACTGCGAGAGGACCAGCGAGCAGCGCACACTGGCGTCTCTGTCGAAGCCCACGCCTGCAAAAGCACAAGGGGAGGGGGCAGGGGGGGGGGAGGAGGGGAAGGGGGGGAAGCGGCATGGGGTGAGGATGTGAGACGTGTGAGGGGACTTTGTTGAGGGGGGCCATGCTCTCACGCTGTCCATTTAAAAAAAAAAAAAAAAAAAGGGGGGGGGGGAGTTTGCGACATCTCGCGGCACTAAATTGAAAGAAGCGGGCAGTGTGTGGCGCCACAATGACGCTTTGCATGCACTTTACCAAACTTCACTTTTGGCACTTTCATTTTAAACATTCAAAACATCGACAAATTAAATAAAATTTTTAAAAAACGAGTTAAAAGAGAAATAAATGTTTTTTTTGTTTTTTTTTTACAAACTGTATCATGCAATATAATTAAAGGCTTTGCTGTTACGTTGCAATTTTTAAAAAATATTAAAAATTAAAATAAAAATTTTAATAATTAAAATTAAAAGAATTAAAATAAAAACAGGGGATTCAAATGTCTTATTATAATTTTGTATGCATAGTATTGCATCATTGCTAATTCTCATTTTTTTGGGTTCAATTTAAAGTAAATGAAAAATCTTTTTTTTTCGATTTCAAAATCAAATCACCAAATCACAAATTTCGAACTAAAATGTCAAAAAAAGAAGAAAAAAAGTTCAATAATGACTAAAAGAATAAAAAAGAACGCGTATATGAAAAAAAATCAATCAATCAATCAAAGAAATAAAAAAAAAAAAAAAAAAAAGCATTCTGAACCATTTGTAAAGCCGAAGGAAAGAACAACACGCTGCAAGCCACCAACGCGTTTGTTCCCATTTGTCGCGCAAATGAGCCAACTCCATTTTTTTCCGGTTTTGCTGCCTGATCCTCTTTGGTCACGATGCCGATCATGTGATTGAGCGCCCCCCCCCCCCCCACTCTGCTTACGGTGTGCATTCTTCCAGGCTGGGGCAAGCGGGAGTCAATCAGCCGCCGCAACGAATTAGCATTGGTGTCACGCCATCGCGCCCACAAAGCGGCGCCCCGAGCGCTCGAGAGCGCCGACTGATCGTCACTTCATCAGCCGCTGCTGCAGTTAATTGTGCAAGTGTTTTTTTGTGGGGGGAGGGGGGTGTTTTTGGGAGGCGCCGGGGGGGGGGGGGGAGACTTTTACAGACGGCGCATTGTGTGGCCGCGCGGTCCGCGTGGCGCGATTATTATATTTAATTGCGGAATTTGCAGCCAAGTCATCATGGGACTGTTAGCGGGCACGCGCAAAACTTTTCAATCATAAAACAACAACAACAACAACAAAAAAAAAACATTGGCTTGCAATGCAAATGGTTGACATCTTGTTCAATTTGTGGCATGGGTCCTTGAGACTCCATGCATCCTGTCGTGCCCACCAAATTTTTTGTTGCTTTTTTTTTTGCAGCTGCTGTTTTTGTGCTCACTGGTGACACCGGCAACACGAGCACAAAAACACATAAATAGCATACTAGTCCATGTTTTTTTTTTTAAATCAGGTTTCTTTATACGACTTCTTGAGAATTTTTTTGTGGGTCTTATCATCATGCAAAACATAACTTTTATTTTTTTATTTTTTTTGGTATTTTAACAGGGCAGGTGCAGACATGCCTAGCAAATGTCATTTGGATAAAAAAGCGGCCGCTCGGGAGTGAACGTTCCGAAAAGAAAAATCACCAAAAAAAAAGCAGCGGCAGATTTTACCGGTCACATTAATGGGGATGACGGAGGAGGTGACCACTCGCGAGTGATACTTCATCCTCTCCTCGGGCGTGGGCAGCGGCAGCGCTCGGGACCAGTTGGTCTGCTTGTCCAAGGTGCTCGGCGTGTTGGGGATGGGGAGCAGTTTGGAGCGCTGGCCCGGGGACGCCAAAACCACCGAGTTGGGGTCAGAGGATGTCGCCTGCGAACACACCGGCATGTCAAAGCCGTCAATCGAGCTTTCGTGATTTGATTGTCATGAGTGAGTTGAGTCAAAAGATGAAAAGCGTGGAGCACACCCGGGCAGCCAAATGCAAAGAATCGCAAACGTGAGCAGGACAGCAGAAAGTGCAACTGAGAGTTCACTTCTTTTTACACTTGTTTTTTTCCCCAAATTTCCCCTAAAACTGCTCGCAAATCCAAACAATGGAGCTTTCGCGGCGTCTCCTTGACAGATTTCATGCATGAACGCTCCGGCGTTGTCAGTCGCTAGGCAGGAAGTTGAGCACGCGTGAGGAAGATGTCCTTTTGCTTCCGTGATGACACGCTAACAACATGCTACAAACGCTCATTTGTCATGGCGGCATGGCGGCCGAGGGATGTCTTAGTCACACTGTGACCATCTGCAGCTCCCGAGGAACCCCTGAACCCCCCCCCCCCCCACACTCTCTACTGCCCCCCCTCTTCCTGCAGGGAGGGTTCCTGTTTGCATATATATACACAAGACAAGAATGTAGGAAAAATATTGCAAAAAAAAATATATCTACAGATAATATTCAACATTTTTAAAGTCCACCGTTAGAAAAACAAAAAATAAATGTTCAAATAAAATATTTGAATAATAATAAAATAATCTGATTAAAAATACACAGATATTAAAATAAAAAAGCATGAGACTAAAATTGAAAAAAAAAAATTTTTGTGGAGGTGCGGGGGCAGACAAAACTACTATTCAATATGACAAAAGGAAATTTAAAAATATGTATTTTAAAAAAGCAATACCAAATCCAATCAATACCGAATATTAAGAAAACATTGAAAAAAAATGTGACAAAATTGCAAAAATAAAACAGTAAAAATATTTGACAAAAATATTGGCCCGTTTCGGCAACACACACGTTTGGAACTTTTTGGTTCACGTTGTGTCCATCTGTCTTCCCATTAGTCCTCTTTCTCACATTTCCAATTGCTTACCTGGAAAATGGACACGGCGAACTGTCCCCGTCACGAACTGTCCCGCTTTTCGCCTCTTGACACCCCCGCCAACCCCCGCCCCACAACCCCCCACACTTCAGCGCCACCCCGTCCCCTTTTGTGCTCGCCGCCTGGTGACACCCGCGCACAAAAGGACAAAGCCCCCCTCCTACACTCAACAAAAGATCTCCAAGGAAACTTCTCCAGACCGGGAACAAGTCAGACGGGGAGAAATTGCGTCTGACTGTACGAACGAACGAAGAAGAAAAAGAACGAGGAGGAGAAGGAAGAGCAGAGAGGACAGGAAGTGGGCAGCATGCGTTTATCTGCCAAAAACTGCGGGACCTCCCGCTGAACCGTCCATTAAGTCTCCTTTAGAAATGCATGCAAACATGCGCCACCCTCCAAAACGACTTCCTCTCTGTCTGTCATACTTTTGTCAGATTTTTTGGGGGGGAGCCACATGATCATGTTTTTTTTTTGTTCAATTTTCTCTTTGTTCCATTTTTTTGTCAGATTTGTATCTGCTTTTGTCAGGTTTTTGTCCATTTTTCCCTGAATTTTGGCAGTTTTTGTCATTTAACAAAGTTTTGTCCATTTTTTGGTAATTTTTTTTCATAGTTTGTATCAATTGTCTAAGTCGTATCATATTTTTGGGGGGGGGAGTTTTGTTGCCCAATGATCAACTTTTTTGTGGTATTTTTTTTTGTCAGATTTGTATCTGCTTTTGTCAGGTTTTTGTCCATTTTTCCCTGACACTGATTTTTTTTTCAATTTGTACCTATTTTCTTTTTTTTAAATTTTTGTTATTGTCAGAGTTGTGTATGTTTTTGTCATTTTTTGTCAATTTTTTCCCCTGAATTTTGACAGTTTTTGTCATTTGACAAAGTTTTGTCCATTTTTTGGTAATTTTTTTTCATAGTTTGTATCAATTGTCTAAGTCGTATCAGATTTTTTTTTTGGGGGGGGGGGGAGTTTTGTTGCCCAATTATCAACTTTTTTTGTGGTATTCTCCTTTTTTGTTATTTTGTCAGATCTGTTTTTATCATATTTCTATTCATTGTTTTTGCCTCATTTAAGTCATTTGTCAGATTTTCATTTCTCGTCTTTGTCCAAGTTTTTCATCCTTTTGTAAAAGTTTTGTCAGATCTTTTTGTTTCCAGGTTTTTCTTGCCATTTTTTTTTTGGTGGTGTGGAGCAACAGCAAAGGAATTGTTGCGGCTCTTCCCAAATTTTTTGAGGGGAGCAGATTCAGAACGACGATGTTGAGCAAGAAGGAAACGAGAGGACAGCAAGGGAGGGGTGCAAGTTGTGTGCAGGGAGGGGGTGGGGGGGGTAGTTGGGGTGCTCTGCGTTACCTTTCTGTTCCAGGGGGAGAAGTGGCAACATTCGGTGGGGGAGGGCGGACGGGAGCTGGGGAACTGAATTCAACCCACAACACAGACGGGACAAACAGACAAAGAAAAAAAATGAACACGTATGACAACACACACATAAGGACTGACAACACACAGGAGGCGCTTGGAAGCCTTTTTGGATTTTGCTCACCAGCGCCACCCTCTGTCTGTTTTTTTCTGACATTTTGCTTCCTTTAATGAATGAAGTTGTGGCCTCTGATTGGCTCAAAAAGCAACCTCACTCATGACTTAAGAAAGGCCTGATGAAAACTTTTTTTCAGGATACGAGCCGTTGCAAGGCTTTCAAGTTTTATTTTCCTCTTTCCATTTTTTTTGGGGGGGTGGCGTCTTATGGGGGCCGGAATGAATTTGTGGCATTTGCGTTCAAACAGGAAAGATGGGCTGCGATACGAGCCCTACGAGTTACAAATCAAAGTTTTTCAGTCAGGGCATCATTGGATTGCTAAAATTTTACAGCCAGCAGGGGGGGCACTAACACAGCTAAAAAAATAAATTAAAAAAAAGGAAAGGATGTAGACACAAATGGTCGCCAAAGAGCCCACTAGGCTTGTGTGTGTGGTCTCACCGCCGTCAAGCGCACCCCCTTCCGGGCTTTCTTTGGAGTGCTGGGCGTCGACGGGTACATGGGCATGGGCGGCAGCGCCGAGATGGAGATGGTCACTCGACGCTCCCTGCTGGACGAGCGCCGCCTCTGACCGTCTGCAAACAAGCAAAAAAAAAAAAACATCAAACCGATTTTGTGGTTGTTTTTCTGTTGCTTTAATTTTTTTTTTTTATGTGACCAAAAACTACAGAGACAGAAAAAATATGAACAAATAACACAAATAAATATTTAAAAAATAAATATGAGGGGAAAAAAAATCAATTTTCTTGAAGGTGGTATTCTGAGATCCAAATATTTGTATCAAGTGGTGTAAAAAGTTGGGCAAGCACTTCTCTCCTACTGAACGAGTGGGCTGAACCCCCCCCAGCTGTACTGCATAATGTCCACTGCGGGGCAGCAGTGAGCAGCTGTTTTTTTACCCCCCCAATAATGGGAGGTACTTTTTTTTTTTTGTCGTTACCTGCACGCAGATGCCAGAGGCTGGCGTCCTTGTGCATCTCCTGCAGGCATGGCGGCCGGGTGGCCGGGCGCAGGATGTTCCTCTGCTTGTGCCAGGGAGCCCGGTAGTGCCACGTCAACTTGCTCTCCACGTCCAGGTCCGACACCGCTGCAAAAAAACAAAAACAAAAAAAAAATCATTAAAAACGGGCCACAGAAAATAGCTACTTAGGTACCACTAGTCCTGCTACGAATATGACTTCAGGAGATCCGACTGCTCCCACTTGTAAACTGAGTGCCCCTCACTGGTCAGTTTGTGTACTACATCTGATGACATTTGCTGGTGCGAGTCGTGTGTTGGTGTCGCTCGTTTTCACCGACGTTGTCCATGTGATCGGCCACGTGAGCGGCCCTCTGTCGCTGTTGTTGTTGTTGTTTTTGTTAGCGAGAGGCTCGGCCTCCCCTGCCCGGGGCGTGACCTTTTGACCCCGCTCAGAAGCACGCGTGCGTGGCTTACACAACAAGCTGGACAGCACATGTGCTCTTTTGCTTTCACTTGGGAGTGAAACTACAACATTGAGCCGAGTGAGTCATCAAAGCGTGACATCCTGAAAGGTTTCAAGCGGCTTTTATGGAGGCAGCTGTTCTCCCCAAATGGAGGAAGTGGCGAAAAGGAAAAAAAAAACAAGAAAACAAAAACACTCGGGCACCCAATCGTCTGGTTGACCTCTTGACCTCGACAGCGCAGCGTTGAACAAATGTCGACCTCCTCCGATGAGAAAACGTTCGCATTTTGACGTTGACGTTCGCATTTACAGCCACCTACGGACAATTAGGTGTGAAAGTGAAGGCGCGAGGGCCCGGCTTGGCCTGCCGCATAATTTGTGGGGGCCCACCAGAACATGCTAACTTGCCGATTTGGGGTTTGTCTTTGCGCCTGGATGTGATATGAGGAACTTCAGTGAGCAAAAAAGTAATGCTTTGCCGCCATCTTCCAAGGAACTACGTTGAAGTGAGTCGAAGAGCTTCCTTCAGTCAAAAGGAGTGCTTTGACGCCATTTAATGGCATCTTGGTGTCATCTTGAAATGAGTTTACGGGCATCGTTTTGACAAAAGTAGTGCTTTGTTGCCATCTTTTGGCATCTCGGAACCAAGGCGCTTCTTCATGTGGACAAAAGTTGCGTTGCATTTTGTGAGCTTCATTTAGACAAAAATAGTGCTTTGGAAAAGAAGTGCAAGTGGCAGAAATGCGTCACAAATGCCAGGGGGAGGAGCCGTCGCTCTACGTCGGCTCCTCCCCACCGCCCCTCATTTGCATAGCAGTCGGGATGATAATGTGGCGAGACCTTCGGGCCACGACGAGGCGGAGGCGGAACACAAGCCCGCACCTCAACCTTCTAATTTGCTCCGCCGGGAGCCGGGCCAAACCTCCGACACGTCACACACACCAACAATTTCGGCCCGGCGGCCTGGGAAAAAAAAAAAAAAAAAAAAGCCACGTTCGGCGTAAACACACGCTCACACACAACATGATGCCGTCTCGTCGAAAGACATTTAAAAAATAAAAATAAAATAAAATCATGAGAGGTACGCGCCATGCGATGACGTCGACTTTGAACTCCAGCGCACCTCCTCTGCCCGGATGCCCCCCCCCACCCCACCCTCCGTCATCTGTTTACGGGTGTTCATCCAAACGTGGACCGCAACGGCGGTGCACCAAAAACTTCACGAGGGCCGAGAATCCATCAACATGATTTGCCCAACACTCGAGAACGATCAGGATAATCATCCGTATTGAACTTTTATCAAACCTTGGGTGAAAATTCCGCTGAACGCAAGGCCGTTGAAGAGTTAGGTGCACTATGTTTTGGGTTTTTTTTCCCCCAGTAGAAAAAACAAAACAAAACCACAAAAACCTTTCAAGACCCACATGACATTGTGGAAATAAGCAGCAAAGCTACCAAAACAAAGACTTTCAACATTTGACAGGATTTTCATTCATTCATTCATTCTTCCGAACCGCTTGATCCTCACTAGGGTCGCGGGGGGTGCTGGAGCCGATCCCAGCTGTCTCCGGGCGGTAGGCGAGGGACACCCTGAATCGGTTGCCAGCCAATCGCAGGGCACACAGAGACAAACAACCATTCACGCTCACACTCACACCTAGGGACAATTTAGAGTGTTCAATCAGCCTGCCACGCATGTTTTTGGAATGTGGGAGGAAACCGGAGCACCCGGAGAAAACCCACGCAGGCCCGGGGAGAACATGCAAACTCCACACAGGGAGGCCGGAGCTGGAATCGAACCCGGTACCTCTGCACTGTGAAGCCCACGTGCTAACCACTGGACTACCCGGCCGCCCGAGAAAGGACTTTTGTTGGCAAAATTATTATTTACGTACCGATACAGAAAAATTTTACATGGTATTCACCATTCACTCCATTCACTGCGTCATCTTTTCTGACGCCGCCGCACATGTTCTACTTTGCATTTTCTCCTCACTTTCAGACTCTGTCCGGGATATAACGCCACCTCCCGCATTCAACCGGAGTATGCCGCTTGACGGAATGCGCTTAAACGAAAGATTATCACCACGACGAATGACTCACCTGAATCGCGCATGAACCGAGGCGCTAACGCTAATCAAATATTTGAAGATATTCATTCAGATTTTCTTCTTTTTTTTTTTTTTTCTTTCCTTCAGAAGCACGACGGCAGCGGCGGCGAGTGAAAGTCTTTGGGAGTCTGATTAGTGAAACACAAAGAGTGGCGGGGTCTGAGGGAATAATAACAATGATACCCCCGCTGGCGTGCTAATCCACCCCGAGCCCGCAGCCGCCCGCACGAAGCTGATGACCCAGTCAAGACTGTCCTGCCGACGTCAACCGTGTTCATTTATCACAATTGTACATGATATTTAAATCAACGTTGGCATACGAGTTGAAAAATTAGCTAACCACGATTAATAGCAAGTCCCTCCCCCCGCAAAAAAACAATAAGGCACCTGCTTACAGATTAATTTTGATTCGGTCAGAAAATCAACAATCAGAAAATCAGCAAACGTTTTTTTTCAAAGTGAAAGCAGATTTTTGCAAATGTCTTCTTTTTTGTGAGGGGAAAAAAATAAAAAACACACACAAAAGCGAAAAAAAAGTGCTGCTTCAAAAAGCAAAAGGCACGCAGAAATAACCCCTTGGCGTGATGATGTCATGCGGTTTGAGCTCTTTTGGCTCGAGGTTGCATAAAAGAGGGCGTGAAGCCCTCCCCACCCCATCTGTGGAGTGTATGACTTTGTGGGGATATTTTACGAGACCGTCGGGGGTGTTCGGCGTGCGTGCAAAGTCATGCGAATGCTTTCACGCGGCTTTAGGGGATGATTGGTAGTCGCAACAGACCCACAAGGCAGCAATGAGCGCGACTGCAGGCTAGTGAAATCAGGTGCAGTTACTTTTGGGAAAATGAGTGGGACAATATATGAACCCTGAGGCACTCCATTTACAAGACTTCCTAGTTTCCTGTGGGAGGCTCGGGCAAAGTGCGGCGGGAGAGCCATTTACAGCCACTATGAGTTTGCTGGTCATGATATCATCGGGGGGGGGGGGGGGGGGGCAGTGTGTGTGTGTGTGTGTGTGGGGGGGGGGGGGCAATCGTCGTCAGCTACAACACGAGCAATGTAGTTTTATGATGCGCTGCAATGCTAAATTGTGAAACGTTGTTGGAATCCAGCATGGGGGCGGAGCTTGGCATTAAAGTGACATGACGATGAGCCCATCCGCTGTTGCTTGCGCAAAAATGTGTGACTTTCTGTTTGTCTACATTTCGTCACCCAGGTTGATTCAGTTTCTACTGCATGTGTCACGTGGCTTTAGGGGATGATTGGTAGTCGCAACAGACCCACAAGGCAGCAATGAGCACGACTGCAGGCTAGTGAAATCAGGTACAGTTACTTTTGGGAGAATGAGTGGGACAATATATGAGCCCTGAGGCACTCCATTTACAAGACTTCCTAGTTTCCTGTGGGAGGCTCAGGCAAAGTGCGGCGGGAGAGCCATTTACAGCCACTATGAGTTTGCTGGTCATGATATCATCGGGGGTGGGGTGGGGGGGGGCAATCGTTGTCAGCTACAACACCAGCAATGTCGTTTTATGATGCGCTGCAATGCTAAATTGTGAAACGTTGTTGCAATCCAGCATGGGGGCGGAGCTTGGCATTACTGTGACATGACGATGAGGCCATCCGCTGTTGCTTGCGCAAAAATGTGTGACTTTCTGTTTGTTTACATTTCGTCACCCAGGTTGATTCAGTTTCTACTGCATGTGTCATGTGGCTTTAGGGGATGATTGGTAGTCGCAACAGACCCACAAGGCAGCAATGAGCGCGACTGCAGGCTAGTGAAATCAGGTGCAGTTACTTTTGGGAGAATGAGTGGGACAATATATGAGCCCTGAGGCACTCCATTTACAAGACTTCCTAGTTTCCTGTGGGAGGCTCGGGCAAAGTGCGGCGGGAGAGCCATTTACAGCCACTATGAGTTTGCTGGTCATGATATCATCGGGGGGAGGGGGGGGGGCGGCAAGTGTGTGTGTGTGTGTGGGGGGGGGGGGCAATCGTTGTCAGCTAAAACACAAGCAATGTCGTTTTATGATGCGCTGCAATGCTAGATTGTGAAACGTAGTTGCAATCCAGCATGGGGGCGGAGCTTGGCCTTAAAGTGACATGACGATGAGCCCATCCGCTGTTGCTTGCGCAAAAATGTGTGACTTTCTGTTTGTCTACATTTCGTCACCCAGGTTGATTCAGTTTCTACTGCATGTGTGAGGAGACTAATTGTACACACCCCTCCATAAACACACACACACACACACACACACACACACACACACACACACACACACACACACACACACACAATTATTGTGTACTAATCAAATCCACCACAACCCAAATGTGTTTCCACTTGTCCCGCTCCCAGACTTCTTGTTGGTGAGTGAAAGCGAAAACCACATGAATGTGTTACCGAGCGATTAAACACACGCATTTCCAGTCGCACACACTCAAGCATAAGAATGCGGTGCTTGACAAAGGAAACGTTTTCAAGAGTGTGACGGATTTGAACCGTCATTTGACATATACATGTCGCGTTCCTTCCTAAACCTCCGCCCCCCAAAAAAACGACCCCACAATTATTTTTAATTTTTTTTTTTTTTAAACAGGCCGGTTGTCGAGAAAGTGAGTGGTGAGGTTGAGGTTTTCGCCACGGGAAGCGGCCGCAGAGACGGCGTGTTGCCGTAATACAAAGCAGCTGCGTAAACGGGCGTCACACACTTTTTCTGGAGCCTTACGAGGAGTTCCGGAAGCACAAACGTCCAACAAAAATGACAATTTTACATCCTGGTGGGGAAAAACATTGGAAATAATTCACTTCAAAATGGCCGTTCATACTGAGTCATTTCATTTTTTCATCCCGGCCGGCTGTTTTGGGAATCCTATGAGACGACCGAAGTGATCCGGCGAATGTTGACTGCAGTGTTTTATTGAATAAATCCGATCAAAGCTGATCAGCGCGATGCACCTGACAAATCGGTGGACGCTCGAATCGAGCGGCGAATTGGCCCCAACCGGAATTGATCAAGGGAAACGATGCCAAGAAAATGAAACTCTGTACGCCTACGTAAGCGGTTCATTCATACGAAGCAGTCCTGGAAATATGATTCACGGCTAACGCATCGCTGTTGGCTAGCTAAAGCCATGCTAGCAACAAACAATTTTTTTCAAACATCTCAGCGCTAGCTTGGATGAGGCTAGTCGCTACATAGATGCATTTAAAATGGGACCAAAGAGAAAAAACGTGTTTGTAAGAGTAAGAAACACTCTTACAAACAATGTTAATGTAAGTCATTTTCAACTAAAAAGAATAAGCTTTTCGTACGTTGCTGCGCCAGTGTACGCTACACGTTGATTCAGTCATTCAGTGGCGCAATACGAATCGAGAATGCGGACCTTTTGGTGCGAGTCCAAGCGCTACTCAATCGCATTCCTAAACTCAACCACATCCACTTAAAGAAACAAAACAAAACAATCGTAATTAAATCCGCCAGCGCACGACCAACAAAGCGCACAGCGCGACGGTTTAGTCGTGTCGCTAGCTGCGCGGCGGCTCCAACTGAATCAGTCACTTGACTCCCGGCCAAGTTTTTTTTTTTTTCCACTTGTCAGCCAGGTGATGAAGTAGCTTGCGTGGCGCTCGTCAGGAAGCAAAGCACTGCTCGATTACAGCTTTGCAGCGGCGGCGTCACCCCCCCCCCCCCCCACGCCCCATCGCCGGCCCCCTTCCCCGCAGTTCCCAGCATCGCATTGCAGGCAAAGGTCACGACGCCCACCTCCTGGTCCCACATCAAAGCTCCAGGTGAAGGCAGGGGTGAGTGAGGCCTTTTCAAGGAGGCGCGGCGGTATAAACGGCCGCTTCACCCACTGCAATAAACCCCCCCCCATAAAAGGCCCACGCACGATTGGACGGCCGCCGCTCTTTGTTCAACTGCGCCGACTGTTTCATTTTTGCTTTCGCAATCAACGCTGACGCATTTTCGGGAGGAGAAAGATCGACTCGTCATTCGAGGAATTCAAATTGAACGCGTCGGTCAAGGTAGCGGCGTACTTAATCGGCAGAGTGAATCGTGCGATTACAGACGTGGAACGCAGACGAAAAACGCAGCTCTGTGCGAAAAAGAGAAGCTTATTCAACAAGGAGCCTTGGAATGAGTGAGAGGTCGCCAGTCTATCCTGGCAAACGGAGCCGAGGGGGAAACATTTGACCCATGACCCCATGAGGTCAACAAAGTGTCTCAGGTGGACGGTCGGAGAAGGCCGCCTTACCTAAACGTCTGCCTCTGCTTTGTGCCGCGCCAGCAGACGGAGCGTGAAAGCCAATGGGGGTGGGGGGGGGGGGGGGGAGAAAAAAATGCAGACGGCCAGCCAGGACGCTGCTGTGGTTCGCAGAGGCACAATGATGGGCAATCGTTAGCCGGAGAGGGGCGGAGACGCTATAAATGAAACGCACGGCGGTCGGGCCCGGGGCACGAGCGGTGACCCGCTTGTGGGAAAGTCTTGTTCGGCGGCGCAAATGTCCCACGGCGTGGACTGGGAAGAAGTCTTGACAAGTGGAGAATGACGGCAAGGATGGACGCGCCGTTGCGCTGCTAATAGTCGATCTTTCCATGTTTGGAAACGATCGGAACCAGCCAGCGCCAGAAAGCGCAAATTCATGCCGACAGACGGAAAAGTGCTCATCTTTTGTGTGAATAAGAACAAAATCTTTTTACTTTTTTTTTTTAATTAAATGTAAAAAGCTGTCGAGTAAATTGGCCAAAGTAATTGTTATTTTGTGCTAATTTATTTTTTCTTTTTTAAATTAGCAGCATTAATTACTCGTTGGGCGGCCCGGTAGTCCAGTGGTTAGCACGTTGGCTTCACAGTGCAGAGGTACCGGGTTCGATTCCAGCTCCGGCCTCCCTGGGTGGAGTTTGCATGTTCTCCCCGGGCCTGCGTGGGTTTTCTCCGGGTGCTCCGGTTTCCTCCCGCATTCCAAAAACATGCGTGGCAGGCTGATTGAACGCTCTAAATTGTTCTCCCCGGGCCTGCGTGGGTTTTCTCCGGGTGCTCCGGTTTGGGCGGCCCCGTAGCCCAGTGGTTAGCACGTTGGCTTCACAGTGCAGAGATACCGGGTTCGATTCCAGCTCCGGCCTCCCTGTGTGGAGCTTGCATGTTCTCCCCGGGCCTGCGTGGGTTTTCTCCGGGTGCTCCGGTTTCCTCCCACATTCCAAAAATATGCATGGCAGGCTGATTGAACGCTCTAAATTGTCCCGAGGTGTGAGTGTGAGTGCGAATGGTTGTTTGTTTCTGTGTGCCCTGCGATTGGCTGGCAACCGATTCAGGGTGTCCCCCGCCTACTGCCCGAAGACGGCTGGGATAGGCTCCAGCACCCCCCGTGACCCTAGTGAGGATCAAGCGGTTCGGAAGATGGATGGATGGATGGATATTTAATTTTCAGCCAATTTTAATTACGTTCGGGTGTTTTATTTTGATTTCTGTGCCCACATATTTGAAACAAAGATTTCATTCAATCAATAAATCAAGACTTTTTGTTTTGCTAATTTCCAGCAGCCTGTGTATGGCATTTCAAATGATTTGTTAGCATTAATTGGATCGGATACAACTTTATTGTCAAATGTGCTGCACAGATGACATTTCTTCCCTCTCAAAATAAAACAAGAGGAGCCGCTGCGGGTGTCCGTGAAGCTATCAAAAGAAAAGTTTAAGCTAGGCAATATGCAATGTTCCAGTCTCTTATATTTGTTTTTATGAAACAAAACAAATTAGCAACTCAAAGTGAGAACTCTGGAATACTTTCAAAAGTAACGCCGGCCATTAGTTTCGCAAATACCCCCCCAAAAAAACCCAAAAAGGTCACCCCGATTCGAGCAGATGTCCTCACCAGGAAAGTCCCACCGAGGCTAACTTTTCTCAAATAAATCAGATTTTGAACACATTTCTCCGAGATAATAAACAGCCCTGAGCTGTGGCGAGCCGTTATCAGCTGCTCCGCAGCGTCCCGAGTGGAAACACTTCCATCTATTTTCCGTCGAAATGCGCATAGCAGTGAAAGGAATTCCCGTACCCAGATTAAAGGGGTCAGGTGACGCGCGCCCAGCGGCAAACATTCTCACCACTCCAACCAGTGTCGCTGGAGACGGCATCGCCAACAGTGGGCAGTTAATACTACATAATTTGCAATATTCCATGACAATTCGCATGCCATAGCAATTATTCAGTAGTTATTACCATGTAACTACCCAAGTGTTCAGTCATTGGTGCTACAATATTTCCAGTATTCAATAGTTTTCATGGAGTTTGACGAGTATTTATTTTTCCAAAAAACTGAATGAGAATTTACAGTACCCAGTCCCACATGCTAAACAATGGCTCCGTCTCAGGAGGACGCTATCAAAACAAACGAGTCGCGCTCCTTCGCGTAGCATCTGTGGGGGTTTCAGACGAGTCGTGAAACCGCCAAAAAGCCCTTCAAGAGAAACTGACATAACCGTCTACGGAATAAGACGACGAATATGTAGTTCAAAGGCACTTTAAAATGATCCTGACTTGATATCACCCTGGCCCCACTGTTGTGTGGTGTTCCACAGGGGTCAATTTTGGGGCCCGGCTGATTTCATTGGATTCACTGTCCCTGAGTCCCATTTTAAGAAAGTACGGGAATTCCTTTCACTGCTATGCAGATATCAGTCAGATCTATGTCCCTCGAAAGCACTTTTGTCCTGTCGGGGCGAAATCAAAGCCTTGATGGCAAAGTGACCCCAGCGTAATTCAGGAATGCCTGACTTTGGAGAATCAGTTTTGTCTTCCCCCTCAAATATTGAGGAATCGTCCTGACGGCGAAAGATGGATTATGATTATTGTCTCAGGTAGTCGTAGGAGTAGGATTTTCCTAACTTTCGTTTGATGTTGTATTTTCCACGGTCGAGGACGTGCGGATGTGAACCTCCCCGCTGTTGGCCTTTCATTTTGCTCCATTCTGTCCGTCAGGAGAGGCCTTGTGACCATATATGGACGTCCCTCCTGGCTCACCCTTCGGGGACACGCCCCCCCCTCCAGAGCCGAGGCTTTGGGTGCCTTCAGGCACAGGGGAGAAGAAAAAAAAGAAAAGCGCCCTCTGGGGTTTTAGACGGGGGGGCATCTGCTGAAGGCCGAGGGATCACAGAGTGGAATTTCTTCATTACTTTCTTGCGCAGCATAAAAGAGCGAGAACATCCCATCTTTAGCCCCTTTAGCAAAACTAGCTTTCATTGGCCTGTGCCTTTCGCACAAAAATGCAAATGCGGGATATTTCCGGCCCAAAGTGTCACACAAGAGATTTATTCGTAGGTGACTTTCACACAGAGCTCAGCAAAGTAGCTCTTGTTTCACACAGCAGTGCGCCATATTCTCACAGGCAAACAACGCTGGTCGGTGTTAAAGGGGCTTTTGAAACGGGTTTCTCTCCCACTTGGCTTTGAACTTGCCATCAACAAGATGACGTTACAAGGCAAACAAGGACCGTTATGCTCATCAATTAGGACAACTGACCCCCTGCCCCCCCCCCCCCTTTCCAACCCAACCAAGCTGCTCTCAAGTTTCACGCACCGCTGCAACGTCCAAGAAGAAAATACCTCAGCGGGGAGGTGGACCATGAAGTCATCGCACTCTTTCTCCCCTGACACGTTACATAAGACAATTCACGTGCAGTCAATTTGCCGGGAAATAAATAACAAGCCGCCGTCTGATTGGCTGCAGCGGATGAAAACAAAACCACACAACAGAGCGATTGGTTCTTTTAAAAAGTCATTTTCTAAAGGTTTAAAAGAAAACACCCCGGAGTAGGTAGGATGTAATTGGACGCAAGCGGCATGGCCTGCCGGCCAATGGCGGCGCACGGCTTTGTGTGAGGAGGAAGAGGGTGGCGAAGGGTGGGGGCCTGATTTCATTGTCTCCCCTCTTTTCATTGGCCTTCTCCATTTGGGGATATAATTTGTTAAATAAATAGGCCGGTGGGAGCCAGTCGCACAAAACGAGGTGTGGCAATCCCTCTTTCCGGTAGCTTCACTCCTGCAACCTCGCAGTCGGAGTTAACTCAAGACAGGTTTGTCAAGCAAAGTATCCCGACAATCTGGCTGCGATTACACCCGCAATTTGTTGGTGTTTACGGGGCGCCGGCAGCAGCGCGATCGGATCGTTTCGACGGTGTGATGCGTCAAATTTTTGTGGTCGCCTTCAACACAACAGGGGAAGTGTCACTAGGTCAACTTCACACATTTTACTGTCCTGACATCCATTTTTTTTTTTTTAATCGTTAGATATACAATTGCTTCACTTCACATTCACCCGATGTGCACCATGACCGAGTGACTCTTCTTGGAAATACTTATTCACGTGGCACAATAATAATAATAATAATAATAATAATAACAACAAAGCCGACACTGGGTCAGTGACATCAGCCGGCCAGATGTCAGTGAGGTGGGCGTGGCCTGAGACTGAATAATAATGGTCACACATGCTTTGTCTTTGCTGAGCAGCAGTGACAGCGAGAATGGCAGATTAGGGGGCGACGACCCAGATTAAAGGGGTCAGGTGACGCGCGCCCAGCGGCAAACATTCTCACCACTCCAACCAGTGTCGCTGGAGATGGCATCGCCAACAGTGGGCAGTTAATACTACATAATTCGGAATATTCCATGACAATTCGGATGCCATAGCAATTATTCAGTAGTTATTACCATGTAACTACCCATGTTATTACCATGTAACTACCCAAGTGTTCAGTCGTTGGTGCTACAATATTTCCAGTATTCAATAGTTTTCATAGTATTTATTTTTTCGAAAAAACTGAATGAGAATTTACAGTACCCAGTCCTTATCTGATTACACAAGCGTTCATGTTCTCGCAAAGATATTTTGTATATTCTGGAGTTGTTATGTAATAACACACGTTCTCATTTGCTATGAAATATTACACATCGGTAGTTATTTAATAACATGGGCTTATAAGAGTTATTCCTATAACGTTGTTTTTGTCAGCATCATGTAAGTGGCATGCGGTTATTACCATGTTATTATACAAGCACTGTAAGTATCAAGCGTGTTTTAGTGATTAAGGGGGGTAATAAAATATACATGGAGTGTCGCTTGCGCTGTAAAATAAGTGGCGCATTGTGTTGTTGTGCATCGATGCTTTGGCTCGGGCTGTCATCGGGTGTCTGACTGGCATGTTGTGTTTGCGCGCGGCATTGCACGCATTTGCGAACGATGAGTAATGGCACTGCAGACAAATCTCTCAGCGGGCCCTCCGCGCTTTGTTGACGTAAGGAAATGAGGGCCCGCCGGCCTTGCCGCTTTACGCTCGGCTCGAGCCTGAAAAGGGGCGCCGTTTGCGGCGCCGTATCCGACGAGAACCACGCCGGCGTGGAACCTCCCATTTCCTCAAGTGCAGATGGGTCCTCAGGGTCACATCTGCGCTCGGCGCGATGCTTCACCCGCACAAGCCCGAGGGCCAATTGGCCAACGGATCCTTTCCTCGGCACCGGTCCGATCTTCTCCTGACCTGCGCCGAGGACCGTGTCCAATATGTGCCATGTGGTACGACCGCAGAAACATCAACAACCAAAACAAATCTGGAAATGATCGACCGAGCTGGTCCACTTCCTGTTTGACTTTGGCCATGACCGACTGTCATGGTGGCCGAATATTCCGGCTTTCCTTTGATGTGATCCTCCAAAATGGATGCCGGACTCCGCCCACATCATGTGAGGCAAAAAAGTTTGGCAATTTTGGGTCGCCCATTTGTTCGCCATATCAAGTCTAAAAATTCGCCACAAAATGGCTGAAGTGTCAGATTCCCGGTTCGGTTTTAGCAAGGTCAAGATTTGTTTTTGAATCAATCATAGTATCCGTTATTCCAAAATTAATCGGGAAAATCTCGACGTACAGTTTACGAAATCTATTTTTCCATCGCCCGCTTGCTTTTGACTGAAAATGACATCCTAGAGTCAGTTGAACGAAACCGCCGCAACGCTAGATCTCAAATTTGAAGTCGCTTTGGGGCAAAAAGGGGCGTGGCTACCTTCCTCGGAGCGCTTCTCTGTCGGCAACGACATGCATCAGCGGTCAAAAAACAGGAATTGCTAGAAAGGGGAATTCAACGAGGATTCCAAAATGTTCAAACATTCCCAAAGATCTTAATGGAGATATTTTAGTGACCTCTGACCTATAATTTGACCTTGAAATTGATCTTGTGGGTCACGTCACCTGAGCATTGTACTAACGGTTAATTCCTTTAGTAAAGTCCGTTCGTTCCAGCAAATTCTCACTATTCATTTGACTCGAATTCCGCCTCCCTCCTCTGCCAGCTGACGTTGAACAAGTCCAACCTGGACCGGTTTGCCCGGGCCAACTGCAGTTCTTTGCAATAAGTACTTGAAATAAATATTACGCGTCTACCACAGAGAAGCGCATATGGCGCTGATGGTAAATCCGGAGCGGACTTCAAAGGCGCTCGACTGTCGCACGGATGTTAACATTCCGCCTCCATCATCATACTTTCTACATCCAGATGCTGCTCTATAATCTCTTCAAGATGTTACCAACTAGTCTAACATTTTCAAACACCAAGATCTTGGATTTTTTTTTTTTTCCTGTGGAGGCGGGGGTTGGTTTCATTTCTTTCTTTCGTGCATAAGCCGCCTCCCTTATTACCGCGGTTGCGAACACGACCGTCGTGACGTAAATGGACTTTCGGTTTCTTCAGCGGGGTAAAACACCAATAATTGGGACAAATTTTGTTTCGCGTCCCTTCTGAAACGGAGCAAACTAGACATTGTGTAGTCACCCGAAACAAAATGACGTGCAAACGTGCTAACACATGATGCAAAACGACAGGCTAACATCACTAGCACGGATGTTGTGGTATTTAGAAAATCTTTCACAGGCATATATTCTTTATCATCTGCGAAAATGACTGAATAATGCAGCTGACTGAGTCACTTACTTGTGAAGGCACACATATTATTTACGTACTGCGCCCCTTGTGGCCAAAGTATGCTCATGAAAGCCTGTTGCACAAAGCGATTAAATTCCGATTCAAATAATCAATTAATTTGTTGATTTTTTTTTTGGATGAACTGAACAAAAAAACAAACATTGTTTAAACCCAAAGACCGGCCGGCCGCAACGGTTTGAATAAAAGTTTGCAAAACATTGCGATGATGTCATTAGCAGTCGTAAGCGACGAATACGTTAGCCACAAAAACTCCAGTTTCAAAAGCAGCTTGCTTTCTCGCTCTCCATCTTTGACTTCTGACGACGCGCACCTCCAAGGGGCTTTTGTTGCCTACTGGTAAGAGCCCCCCCGACCCAGGGTCAAGGGTGCCAATCCCACCGTGGCGACCCATTGTGAAAATATACACACGCTCGGTATTTTAATGCACTGATTTAGACCAGATGCCATTCCCAGCTGAAAATATGCTCCAAGTGTGAGCAGGGCAGGAAGGGTGGGTGTGGGGGGGTGAAGGGAGGGGGGGGGTCACTCCAGATTGGGTGGGCATTTTCTTCAATGCTGAAGAAAACTGGAAATTGAGTCACACTAAAATTAAACTATTCGTCAAATAAAATAATTATTTTGTTTGTGTATCGTCAAGGATTTACCCTTTTGCGTTGTATAATAATTCATTTCAGAAAATAAATGACAGACGCGACAGTTGTTGCTGCATTTTTTTTGTTTCATTTCAGTGGCCTTTGCGCTGCTCCTTCTGACGTACGCACCCGCAGGTGCTTCATACGCACATGCGGAGATACATGGAGACGGTCACACACACTCGGTAAGCTGCAGTCATTTTGGTCTTTCTTCGCAGAGGATAAAGAAGGTGCGTCAACGTATGTCATCCATCGACATTCAATCCACGTTTGTGTTCAAATATCTGTAACTGAAAGAGTCAAAACGCCGCAACATCAATGCTATTGGTTAGCCCATCAATAGCGTTATGTGCTAGCATGATGCTAGCAAACTCTTCGACGGCAAAGTTATGTTGGTGTTTCAAAAATACACAACTTGCAATTCTCTTGGTTTGACGTTTAGCTTGACAGCAAGCTTTAACCGCTGAAGTCGAAGTGAGTTGCGTTCACTGACACCATACAGAGCTCACGAACGATAGCTCGTATCTCAAAAAAAAAATTGCCGGTCGGGTAAGTCATATTTCAAGGCAGTGGACTTCATAAAAGGCTTACAGCTAATAAATGAGATGGATAGTTTCCGTTTTTCTTGTCAAAAATATTTTTTAAAAACCTCAAGAGTTGCCTGTTTTTCAAAATATGTCTGTCAAATTATCCGGCAATTCTGGAATGATCCATAAGCGATACGAGAGAGACAAAGTATTAGCTTAATGCTGTTGCCAGTAAACTGTTATTGCCGAGTGGCTCACTTTGTCTCAGGTTTGGCGGCATATGAGACAAGTCGTAAATCCACAGATAAGGCGGAATTAACCGCAGCGGTAAATCAGCTCCACCGCCGAGCGCGTTGGCTCGTTGCCGACGTCTCGCATCCCCACCGACGACGTGACGGGAGGGAGAGAGGAAAGATGACGCCGTAAACTCTGAATGGCGGTTGGCGTGAAAGTCGACCGGAAAAACGGGAGACGCTCACCGGCCGGTTTGTTCAACGATGATTCAAACGTTATACGCTTTCACAGCAAAAAAAAAAGTCATTTTAGCAAAATTATCGAGTGATAGAAAAAGAAAAGTTTACTTGATGCCTTTCTTTAAAAAAAAAAAAATAAACAAGAAACAAGTCAACATTGGTCATCTCATAAAGCCCCACCCAAATTTTGAAATGAGTGTCGCAAAAAACTCACAAGACCCCCACCAAAAAAAGTTTATAATGCCACAGGACTCCGCCCCCCCTTTTAGACAAAGCTATGGCTAGCTAAAACAGGTGAGTTTTTAATTAACAAGAGGAGATACGTTTCTGAAATTAAAAAATAAATCTGCGAAATTCATTATTTTCACACTGCAAAAATGCAAATCTTGATGAATACGGGCTTATTTTCTCAAGAACCGCCATTTCAAATTTTACATTACAATTACTCATAAATGGCGATAAAATCCGCATCATACTTTTAGTTCGTAATAACAGAAGATTTCCGAGTTAAAAAAAAATAAAATGCTTGAAGCAAAGCGAAATGTTTTGACCTGCTACGAAAAAAAAAAAATCTCGGAAGGCAAAAGAGCAGGCCTGCTTTTATTTTGATTTGAAATCTTTCATCTTGGTCACGATTTGAGTTTCTCACAGCGACGGGAGACACACATCAACCGTTCGGGAAAATAATAAGTGTGCCGTTGTCGAAGCGGCCAAACAGGTTGAACAAAAACAAAAAAATATTTGGTTGAGAACCGTGTTGCGCAACCATCGTGAAAAGCAAGCGAGGGCTCCAAAAGTTGAGCGAGTTGAATCAAGCGGCTGTCGAGGTGCCCTCGCACCCTTTTGCCATGACCGCGCCAAACTTTCACTCCAAGTTGTCACGGCGATGCTTCGAAGCTTTGATGCGTCACTCAGTGAAACTGACGTCAGGGTCAATTTCGCAACTGGGCTTCCGAAAGGCTCAAAAGTGATTTGTTCGCTCCGCGGTGCTGATTCCAAAGCGCCTACGCTGTCCCTCCCCTCCCCTTCCTCGCCCCTCAGACGTGTTTAAAGCAAAGAGATCAGACGCTGATAATCTCCATTGTCCCATCCCGGGGACGGGAGAATGGGGGGGGGGTCCCCCCAACCATGGCCCACTTTAAGCGGCAGAGCCATCTGCGGAGTCACAGATGGCAGCGGCACCGGCGGGATGATTCCGGACCAAAGATCCAATCGCACGCATACAAACCAGGAAGAGAGCTCGAGCCCAGTCGGAGAAATTACTTTCGCCGGGCCGATCGCTTGGAGTAATCCGTCTTGGTATGCGCTCGGGTATTTATGATGCTTTTAAATCTGGAATAACAGAGCGGTCATGTTTCACACGTATTGAAAAGAAAAAAAAAACAACAACCTGGATCTCCTTAAGTCACATGTGTTTTGTTTTAAGGAATTCTCGTCGCTGCCTCGTCGAAGATTAAATGAGCAGCCGGGCTGAAGCCGTTTTTGTGAGAGCGAAAGTCGTTGAGCCCCCATTTTCACAACGCAGGCACACACGCGGTCAGCTTACTCGGTTAAAAGCGGGTCTAAGTTGCGGCGCGGGTGGTCTAAGGCGATTTTGATGAATTTGGTGGTTTGTTGTCAAGTAGTGGTGGGGGGTGGGTTGTCACAAACAGAATGACGATCGAGGTTGGAAGGTGGACTCCAAGTGCCCACTTTGGAATGGCCAACTTGACATCATCCGCAAGTGGAGATCTTGCAGTTAACTCGAAAACCTACTTTGCCGATCCCCTGGACGGACTTCGCTTAGCGGGTCCGCTTGTGCCCTGTACACAACCCCTCCCCCGCGCCGAATTGATCGAGGGAGCCGCTTTGATCGAGTCAGGAATGTTCAGTTCTTCAACGGCGCAAATGCCCATTTTCTAGCAGCGCCCGTTTTACGAAAGAAAACCATCAAATGCCATCCGTGGGTACCGTTCGACCGTACTCTGCGCTAGACGTGCGCTGGGCAGGAAAATACTGCTATGATAAATTAGTCGTGATTTAAAAAAACATTTTTGGTCAGAAGCCGGTGCCGCCTTAGCATTTAGCTTGACAGCAAAGAAACAGCGGGGCCCTATAAAACACCCAAGCGAGACACAGACACACTCGAAGGACCATTGCAGGTCCCAGAATCCGAAAGAAAAGGCCACCAAACGCGTTCTTCCAAATGGGGCATTTCTTCTTTTGGAAGAAGTGCTGCCGAGGTAACGGCCCCGGGCAGAAAAGTCAATGGCGAGAATTCCTAGCGAGCGGCTCATTCAAAACAGGCTTTACAAACGGCGAGGGCGACGCGGAACGGCGCGCTCGCCATCACAGCAGGTCAGCCTTGATTTCACGTAAATGGAGAGCTAAGGAGAAGCGCAAAAACTTGCAATGGCAGAAATTCAAGCCAGCTGGCATGCACAAAAAAAAAACAACAACAACAAAAAATCCACTGGAGTTGGCCTCGTCCGTCTGTCCGTCTTGCCTGACGAGATTCCGCCATTTTTTTTTTTTTCCGGACCCGCTTTTGCCAGCAGTAACGGCACCCGGGAGGACTAAAAATCAGACTGGGCCGAATCAGATTACAAGCAAAACAAAAGCCTTCAGGAATGACATGTACTAAATACACCAAGAATGCAACCAGAACGGGATAGACGGAGAAACCGCACGAAAGCTGACCACACATGTTGAAATCCAAGGTTCTTAAGTACGCCTTCCCCCCCCCACATACACGCACATTTGGACCGTGGCAAGAGCCTCTACCGGTTCTGCCGTCATCGTCGTTTAATGAGCAAACAACGAGCCGAACAGCAGGCGAGCTTTGAAAAAATTGCAGGACAAATGTCCACGTTTTCTGGAAATTCTGCTCGGACTGGAGAAATCATTACAAAAGTCAGGACAGTAGAAATCGTTCCCGACATCCGGTTCCACTCTGGCACTACGGTAGAAATCATTACCGAGAGCTGATTACACTACAGTTTTTTTCCAGATTGTTTTTTACCTGAAAACGTCTCAATAAGGCACTGTTGCTTGGGGTTGACCCTTTGACCCTTTCTGGGACAGCGGCCACCCATGTTATCAGGTTACAGCAGTGGGTGTCAAACGTACGGCCCGCGGGACGAAACCCCCTAAAGGAGGTTCAATCAGGCCCGCAGGATAATTTAAAAGTGGAAAAAAAAAATGCATTTAAGACACGGAATGAATATTTCTCATTAAATGCAATTTGTGGATTGTCCACTAGGGGCGCACTGTTTTGATCAGAATAGAAAATAGCAGTCTCAGTCTGGCTTGTGGGCAGAGCGCGGCGGCGGAGTGTAATAGGCTTTTATCGATTCCTTTTTTTTTTTTTTTTAATCGATTTCTTTTTTTCAAGAAAATGTCGGTCAAACTCCAAATTGTGCATCAGGCATTCAACTTTGGGTTTCGCTGTATTTGTGTCCACACAAAGTAAAAGTGTAATGAAAGACAGTCGCGGGCTCGGGGCCAAGATTCATAACGGAGGGGGCCCGCCTGCTCGGCCGCAACTTCAGGTACTTTCCTCCCGGAGTGGGTGGGAACGCTTCGT
Organism: Hippocampus zosterae; assembly: GCF_025434085.1. Classification (NCBI taxonomy): domain Eukaryota; kingdom Metazoa; phylum Chordata; class Actinopteri; order Syngnathiformes; family Syngnathidae; genus Hippocampus; species Hippocampus zosterae. Next base: position 23,637,927 of record NC_067458.1, read on the forward strand.
TCCCACCCCTCCCGAAGCCGAAACGCTACGCTGACCTTCCATTCGTTGGGTGACGCAACTGCACTCTCTTTCTCTCTCTCTCGCTCGCTCTCACATTTCCCCACAGATGATTTGCCTTTTAAAGCTATTTGCAAGATCAAACTCTCCTGGGTTTTACAGCAACTAAAACGGTTCCTCTGAAAGGAAAAAAAAAAAACAATCCGGCAGATCTAACGCTTGGGATTCTGGGGGGGGGCAAAAAAAAAAAATCATGAGTAGAGGAGTAATACACCTTTTGTTGTGCCATCAAAGGATTATTCAAATCCTGGTTGAGGATTGAAGTCGCCTTTGTTCTTTAGCAATGGCCCAATGATCCCCCCCCCCCCCCCCCCCCGCTTCTCGTTGTCGCCCAAAGCCGTCTTCATAACTCTACCGGAATAACTTCTTCCCATCCCGCAGGATTTATTCCTCCCTCGGCTCCAGGGTAAACAGTCCCCGCAGAGAGGCGCGGCTTTGCTTCCCAAAAAGCAAAGAAAACACCAGCCGAGTTGGGTTTGAGCCCTCTGGCAATCGTCGCATTTATTTTGGGAGATTCTCCCCAATCGCGAGTGCGTTTTATTCCGATGAAAAGTGACGTACGCGAAAGGGTCTCACTCGGCGGCGTGCTCCGGAAAACCTCTAAAAAAAAAAAAAAATTCTGAAGGATCCATGCTCCAAATTGCACAGGAAGTTAGCCATTTTCAATCGAAGGAGCTATTTTTTGTGGGGGTGGGGGGATTGCATGGTTTTTGGCCATCTCCATTTGTGGATTTCGCCCAATCAGAAGCGGGTGTCCGAGACAGATAGCCAACGCGACATCGAATAGCTTCGGTGTTGGCGTTTTGATCGATGGCCACAACGTGCCCCAATAATTTGGTGGATACGCCAATCAGAACAGGATGCACGAAAATGTCTCGAGCAACGACGTCTCAAATTGGTGTCAATATTCGATGATCATCTCAAGGATGCCACCATGAAACACGGACCAAAAAAATGGAATCGTCTCTTTGGGACCATGCGGAGAAATTCACCAATTTCAACAAGTGTGTGGATTCCGGCGACAAATGTCTGTATTTTGTGGGTCCCCAACTCGCCATCTCTCCCCGTCCCCAAAACTCATCCGGTCGTTTACCCTGACCCAATCGACATAACACCGTATGACCCCCCTCACTCCCCCCCCCAAAATCTATCCCTTGAAGCCAGTTCGAGTCAGCGACATGAAATTTGGTTGTCGTTGCCGAACGTGAGTTGACCCCCAAAAAACAACTGCCATGCAACTGGAAAGCATATTGTCAAGCTTACAAAATCATCATAGATCATGCAGAATTTGCCACGATGTCGTAAAGTTTGAGTGAGACCGCCAAGATGGGCGGGGCTAAGCGAATAATCCCAAAAGCCCCGCGGAAAATTGAGCCTATAAACCTCGTTTGTCCCAGCGGGCCAGAAGTTTGAATCCCGACGCGTTCTCCGGAAGGAACAATAAGACGTCTTGTCCGCCGCTCGGATGTCACAAGTGGAAGTTCCCTTTGCGCCGGTAACTGGAGCTTCCCGCTCCTGGAAATTCAAGTTCGGCGGAAGAAACGGAAAAGTAAACATTTAATTACACGGGACACCGGGGAGGCTCTATTTTTAATACAATTCCCCCTCCCCCCCCCCCAAAAAACACAGCAGGGTGTTTATTTTTGTCCGTTTCAGTCCTCAGAAGTCGTATGAAATCTGAAGAGAAAAGCGCTTCGGCCAGACGACAAAGCAGAGAACAGAACGGCGAGCGGGTCATCGGCGATTTTCTCCGCCCCAGCGGGCCTGAGCTGCGAGCGGGTTGGGCCCGTCTCCCAGAAATGGAAAAAAAAAAAAAGTGGGATAGCGAGAGAAAGAAGAGCGACTAGAAAGCATGCATGCCAGTCGGAGAAAAAGGAACCAACGTGCCCCGAGGGGGGCCCGCAGAATAAAAGATGAAGGAGGAGGGTGAAAGGAAGCAACAAAAGCCGGAGTGGTAGCCGCCGCCACCGCCACCGCCGCCTCCTCGCGTGCGCTTGACTGCACAACAAGCCCAAATGGCAACTTCTCACGCTGACCTCAGGTTAATCCGCAACTTTTATTGCTCCATTAAGCATGAGAATCGTCAATATCCGCACAGGATCGAGTACACCGGGTTCATATTTGAGAGCTATCGGACATAATCTTTGAAGGAGCCCTTGGAAATGGTCAAAATGACTTCTTTTTGATTTTTTTTTTTTTTTTTTGGTGGGTTGACTCATGTTGGACATGCCGACCAAATTTCAAACCGAAAAGGCTGAATTTTGGAAATCGTGGAGCAGGATTCCATGACGAGTGATCAAACTTTGGTCCGCTCACAAAATTCTCAATCGGGACTTTGAAAGACTTTCTGGGTCTTTTCTGATTTTTTTTTTTGCATGCCTGCCTACTCACGATACTGGTAGGTCAAAAAAAAAAATAGACAGTTGAGTTTTGTAATTAACATCCAGTTCATCCAAAATCCAACAACTTTGCTCCACCCACAAGCAATGAGTAAAACTAAAATTTGGAAGTTTCGCGTCACCCATCTGACCAGGATACAAAATTTTGGTAGCATTCAGACAAAATCTCCAGCACTCCCCCCCCCCCCCATTTACATCCCAAAATAACCTGAAAATTGTTGCCATCATCCAACCAAAACAGCCAACTCCCGGAGTCTTTTCTGCCGGAGCCTTTTTTTGTGGGTCGACTCATCATAGAAACGTCGACCAAATTTCACGTGCTCGTTAAAATTGAATGTTTTAACGAGCGGTCAAACTTGTGAATCGCACAAAGCCTCGGAGGCGCGGCGCGTTCAAAGGCTTCCGTTGGCCTTCGGCGGTGACAAGAAGCAGAGCCAGCCCCCCAAAACGTGCGTCTGGGGGTTTGAGGGCGACTGCATAAACACTCCCGGCCTCCCACTCGAGTGTTAGCCTGACAAGTGAGGAAGAGCAGCAACGTGCAACTGATAACAACCATCACGGGGGCCCTGAGAGGAAGAGACCCCCAAATAAAGTCATAAAATAAACAACGTTGATAGCCGGCGCAGAGTAAGGCTTTGGCGTACTGCGGTAACCTTGGCTTTAGACTTTAAATTTTTTGTGGGACCACACAGATGCCTCAAATCTCTTTGAATTTTGGTAAGCGTATCTAGCAGGACAATGCCTCAAGGACACACGCCTCCAAGATCACCCAAATGCCAGTTCGTTTGGCAACATGAAATTTGTTTTTTTTTTCTATTTTGAATGAACCCACAAAAAAAAAAGTCCCAGGAAGCCATGCCTGACTGGATACAGCAAGCCATCCATGGGTTGGTCCGAAGCAGAAATTTTAGTCATTTTCAGGACATACTTATGCTTGAGATTTGCCCGATTGCTAACAACGCTAATGCTCATCATTTTTGTTTTCAGAGGCCACAATTTGAAGTTAAAAAATTGGCCATTTGGGGTTTTCAAGCGGCTATTTTATGATCATTTCAAACTCTCGACAGGCACGTGAAGTCCCGGGGAGAAACTCTTCTCCGAGATGAGACTCTGGCGTTTGTTTTATGGCCGGATAGGATCTTTATCTCCAGATATGGGAAGCTTTCGTCTTGCTTGTCTTGATGATGAGGTGGAGGGGTGGTGTGGGGGTGCATGATGACTTGACCCCTGACCTCAAAGGCTTGCCGACCTGGCCCACCCCCCCCCAACATTCACAACACAAAAGAGCAAACACGGGCGCCCCTCCATCTTGCGGAGTGGCCAATTAAGAGTGGATTTGGGCTTTGACAAGATGGTGAATGGCCGACGGGTCAGCGGGGCGTCAAACGCCGGATGGAAGAGGCCACGTTATTAAACTGTCAAGCCAAATGACCGAAACAAGCTCATGCTTCATTTTTGATGATCTGAAAAACTGCACTGAAAACCTCGAGAGCAGCGTCCGGTAAAAAAGTGGGACCCGGTAGTCTTCGAAAAAACACCAAAAGAGTCCGTTTCTTTGAAATTTGAAATATTACCGTAATGACCATAAACTAGGCGCATCGGATTTTTAGGCGCACTGTGAGCTTTGAAGAAAATGGAAGACTTTGAGGTGCGCCTTTTGGTGGGGGAAATACAGAAAAGTTTCACAAGTAGAACAACAGTCCACAAGGTGGGCAGAACTGTCAAACGGACCCCAAATTCAAACAAGACCCCGCATTGAGGACCACTGCCAAGGATCTTCTTGCATTTACAACTCCTGCGCTTTGTTTAGTCTGAAGGTTGAAAGTTGCCCTTCATGCGTTCCTCTTCAGTGGGGCGGTCACCCGGCTCAGGGTTTGGTCTGCGTCCGCTTTTGTCAATCCCGCGCCCACATTTTTTTCTGTGGCGACCTTTGACAGCTCCGTAGGGCAATAAAACTATTTTGCCGCTCGGTAGCCGGGAGCAATTCAGGCCACCGGCGCTGAGCGCGGCTTTGAAGCGAAAGCATCAACTGCCCGCCCCCCTTTGGAGGCCGCAAAATTTTTTAGTCATGCAGTCAATCGCCATTTTCCTGCAGTTTAGTTCCTATCTTCTAAAACTCTCGAGGTTCAGGAGGTCTGCCGAACAAGTTGGGCGGTAAACGGCGGCGAGCAAACATGCCACCCGGGAAGTTTTCAACAGGAAGGAAGCACGAGTGAATTTTGCGGGCTTCGCCATGCAGGTGTTTAGACTGCGATCGGACTGGAATGTCAACCTGGATCCGCCGACCGCCTGTCTGAGAAAAAGCCCCGTCGTCGTCAATCATCAGCCCCCCCCCCACCCCCACCCCCGGCGCATCCAGAAGCACCTGAGAATTTTTCAAGGGGGGAAAAGGATTCAGGACTCAACTAAGCGAGTTGGGAGTATTTTGACCTTGGGATTTGAGTGACATTTTTTGGGACGGTTTTGAGACACCCCCCCCCCCCCCCCACACACACACACACACCCAGGACGATCTGGTCTAAGTGGCTGAGGAGAAGGACGTTTGGAGTTCCTTGCTCAAACCGCTGCCCACGCCAACTCGACAGCCCTGACTCGGGATACCGGTTTGAGTTTTGGGCCACGTGACGTCAAGCATTTTTCGAGTCTATTTTCTACTTGGGATAGTTTCTTTCAAATTTTAGGTGACGTTGTGAATTGTTTGATTGACCAGATTTTAGATTTTTATTTGGAATTTTTGGTATGTCTGTAAAGTGATTTGACTGCTCAAAATTCTTGTGGCAGTTTTGGGCCACGTGACGTCAAGCATTTTTCGAGTCTATTTTCTACTTGGGATATTTTATTTCAAATTTTAGGTGACGTTGTGAATTGTTTGATTGACCAGATTTTAGATTTTTATTTGGAATTTTTGGTCTGTCTGTAAAGTGATTTATTTGACTGCTCAAAATTCTTGTGGCAGTTTTGGGCCACGTGACGTCAAGCATTTTTCGAGTCTATTTTCTACTTTGGATATTTTCTTTCAAATTTTAGGTGACGTTGTGAATTGTTTGATTGACCAGATTTTAGATTTTTATTTGGAATTTTTGGTCTGTCTGTAAAGTGATTTATTTGACTGCTCAAAATTCTTGTGGCAGTTTTGGGCCACGTTTCCTTGGAATTTGAGGTCAATTTCAGGGCCGTTCCACCACCAACATTTTGGGCATTTTCTTACTTGAGGATCATATTTTCTTTGCAAATTGAGTTGAGTTGTTTGACTGATTCTACTGTTGGAACACATTTTGGTTGGAATTTGGGTTCAACACTTGAGTTGTTCACCTTCCAAAGTTGGAGAATCTTCTTCTTGTAATGGAATATAATTTTCTGGGAATTTTAGGCCAATTTTTGAGACACTGAAGAGCCAAAAATCTGGGCTCTACTTTTTCTAGGTATATATTTTTTTTACATCTCCAATTTTAGGTCAGGTTTTAAGTTTTTTGTCTGCCCGCATTCTTGACTCTCTCCCTACTTTTGGAGATATTTTTGATTCACTTGATTTATTATTTATTATTTATTACATTATTGCCGATGATGATGACAAAAAAGCGCTTTTGGGGTCAAAAGCACCGTGGGATTTAATGGAGTCTTCGTTTCAAGGCCAAGATGGTTTTTGGTTGGTTTTCTCATGCCACACCGTTTTGTTTTTTTGTTTGTTTGTTTCTTCTTTTCCTCTTTTGTTATTTTTTTGGAGGAACCGAGAGGGTAGCTTTAGGTAGCTGCAGGGAGGCTTGGGCTGCTTCAAAACGCAAATGTTAGCGTAGACCGGCAAAAAATATTTAAAAAAAAAAGACTGAGGGATTTCAGGTTCAGGACCCATCTCAGAAGCACTTGCTCTGGTGGAGGGTCCCACCGCAGGAATGTTAAGTGTAATCACTCACACATTTCTCCACCAATACCCCCCACACCCCCCAGGGCAATTAAAATCTTGAAACCCCCCCCCCCCCCCTGCCCCTCAAGTCTCACTTGGACCCCACAACAAGCACACTTTGCAAATTTAGGCAGCACGTGTGGAGGGCAAAGTCCTTGAAGTCGAAGCCAGCCCCAGGGGGTGTTCCCGGTCACTGGCTGGACAAGAACGGTTCAGTGGCAAACATTTCAAGGGCTTGCTGGGACGCGGAGGACCCCCCCCCCCCAAAAAAAAAGTCTTTCAAGTAAGCCTCGACTGCCTGTTCACACTCCCGTTGTCCATAAATGGGACACCGCCACATGAAATCCCTTGGAGGAAACCGAAAGAAGATTCTGGATCGCACGGCACTCCAAAGAGATGTTTATCTTTCACTCCCACTTCAAGTTTGCGGTAAAAGTGACCCGCACCAAACAACAAAGAATCAAGCATACATTTCAACACCAGAATGTTCAACCAAAACCACACGACAACGGAAGTCGGTTCGCTCAATGCCAACATAAAATGCAAAATGTCAAGGACAAGCTAACAATAAATAGCATTCACGTTATGGTTAGCATAAACCGTCAGACAACTGCTACTCTCACACACCGTAAATATTAACATTTGTCCAAAAGAAAGTCTTCTTTTACTTTCTTCCTTCCATAACTTTGAAAGGAAGTAAATTGGGCATTTCTCCATTGTGAGACGAGTAAAGGTTTTCTTATTCTTAACGCTAACATATAACACGCAGCCACACAGACCGTGGCTAGCCTAAATTAGCATAGATGTCACGGTCACTATCAACCTCCAAACAACTTATACTGTCACATGAACAAGCATCACATACAAACCGAAAATCCCACGTGCATTAATATCGATATTGGGGACTCCAAAACTAGTTGGACACCTTCTCTGCCTCTTCTCAATTACACTACATGTTTTCCAGAAGATCTTAGCGTTGCTCGGCATGTGTTCGTAGTACACTGACGGCGCTCTAAATTTGGACATGAATCCCTACACAGTACAAAATCCAGAGAAATTTGTGGGGAAAAAAATGGGGGGGGGGGTGACTGAAAGAAAAAAAAAATAAAATACAGAAGCGACACTGAGAATGTTAAGTATAATCCAAAAGGAAGCTGTGGTGATGACATCAGCGGAATAACACAAACAAGTATCAAGGCTGTCTGGGCACAGTCACTGTCTGGGAAGTACGACGAAGGGCAGCGAGGAGGAGGAGGAGGAGGAGGACGAAGGCAAGCCTTTGAAAACGCTCTCTATCATTAGCAGCGCCACTAAATCAACGGCAGGTTGTTCGGACCTGCAGAAATATGCCTGCGATAATGAAAGAGAGAAAAAAAAAGCTCGTTAGACGTCGTAAAAGGCGAAAGATATCCCAAGGGAGCCTTGACCCCGCCTGCCTTTGTGCAAAGACGTCCCCCCCCCCCTCTCTGAGCGTCCCTCCGATTGACACTGCGGGTCAAAGAGATCAATTCTTTTTTTTTTTTCACGATTAATTTGTATTTCACGCAACGCCTATTCGATATGATTTGCATTGACATGCTCTGCAAATATGACCCAAAGCATACCACATCACAAGCTCCGCAAACAACATCTATATTTCATTGCAATGATGTGATCCAAAGCATACCACATCATATGCGCGACAACTTTCGATCTGGGAAAGACCAGCTCGTGACCCGTAGCAAAGCGCGCCATATGTCCAATATTAATTTATCCATCTTCGGAAAAGGAATAGCTCGTGATCCAAATCATACCACATCATCTGCCAAATACGTATATCACTCTGGCGATGGAAAAAGATCATCTCACAATTCACAGCAGAAGACATCATGTATCCAACACCCATCAATCGATCAAAAGGACCAGCTCGCGACCCAAAGCATACCACATCATGAACGCCATCTCTGAATCGACATATCTCACGGATGAGTTAATGATCCGACGCATACCACATCATGTCCGACATCTAAGGGGGGGGGGGGGGATACAAAAAAAAAAGTCATGATCCAAAGCATACCACATCATACCGAATGTTCAACATGTATCTGTTGGGAAGGAACACCCATGATCCAAAGCATGCCACATCACGTGACAAATCTTTTCCCCAACCAATTTTTCGATGAAAAGCAAAACATGTCACGATCCAAAGCATACCACATCGCGTGTGATCGGACTTACGACGCAAAGTAACCCACATCACATGACCAACATTTTCCCACCTATTTAGCGAAAGAAAGGAACTCCCATCATCCAAAGCATACCACATCAACATTAGGAATGATGTGGGCTTCAAAAAGTGTGTTGGGTGTTTTTTTTTTTTTCACTTTTATGACAAGTTTGGAATGTTAAAACGATTCCTTTCCCCCCCCCCCCCCCCGCCCCCCCCGTCTCTAGTTCAGGTCTATATTTCCCCCAGCCCTATGCGAGAAGCCGTTCGGTTTTTGGGACAGGAATGTGCTGAGCCGCCAGCCGTTGTGCTCAGTTTGGGAAAAGCCTCGTAACTTAAAACCCGCTCCGGCCGGACGGACGCCGTCTGGCGAGCGCGCCGTCCGCCCGTCTGTCCAAACACGTGGCCGATGGGACGTTTGCCAGACGCCTTCTTCAAGCTGGTTTTGGAGTCAAAAGTTTTCGTGTCATTTCAGCCCCTCCCCTCCCCTGTTCCCTCGCGGGAGCGCAACCCAACACCGGCGGAACAATCCGGGGCTCACCCCCCCCCCCCCCCGAGTCAAATTTAAACATTTTTCAGGGAGCCTCTCGCAATCCCACGTTGAATTCTTTCCTTTAAGACATATCGGAAAAATGAAAGCAGTTGATTCAAAAAGGACAGTACAGTAGGTCCTTCCTCATTAGGGGCACGGATTTAAAAAAAAAAAGAGCAATCCAACCCTCCCACCCCCAAAACCGACCCCCCCCCCCCCCACCCCCAAAACCCCGTGCCCGCATTTACACCGATTGTCATGCAGATGAAGTATGGCCTTGTTTTTAAGGATATTCTGCCGCCCCCCCCCCCCTCCCCGACACCCCCCCCCCTGACCCGACACCATTCATGTCATTTGGGCAACATTTTTGCGGCATGAAAATTTCGCCTTCTGGCGTCACTCGGCTACTCGAATCAAATCGAGAAGCGCTCGCACGTTTTCACGTGCGCCATTTGCAGTCCGGTTTGTGTCCTCGTGTCTTTAAGGGGCGTGGCCTAGTGACTAATTACTGGGTGGATTTCAGACGGCAGCTTCCGACACAAGAAAGCGTGAGTGTTAAATTTCACCGCGCCGTCCCCGGGAGTTGCGTTCAGCGTAATTTCTCGTTTATCGCGGGGTTTATAAATCCACGAACTCCGCACGTGTGATATTCGTATCCAGAATTGAAATTTTCACGTACATCACAGACCATCACTACAGTATATGTATGTGAGGTGCCGTTCTTCTTTTTGTCCACTTGGTGTCGCCAGAGCGACTTTGGCGGTCGACGTGTGTCGACTTTTCAAAAGACGGGGTCGGCTCTGTTGAGTTTCAATCAACGATTTCCTGACCGGAGCATTCGCAAACTGGGGTGTACGGTGACGGCGTCAGGTTGCAATTCGTTCTGGTCGGCGGAAAATCACAACAACCATGTCTTAAAAGTTTTTTGGGGGGAGGGGGGGGGTCCCGTCGGCCATAAATTGGATGCAGAAAAGTGACAGAGGACAACGACGGGGAACGACTTTTTTTTAAGATGACAGCTCAGATTTCAGTTGCCATTCAGGCAAGATTTGGATAATGGGGCGGGGGGGGGGGGGGGGGGACAGATAAACACCTTGAGGCAGCGGAAGTAAAGAAACACGTGGAAGGGTCTGCGGGTTGGGCATGTACGGGCTTGCTCAGCTCAAACGGGCATGACCGTCTTTGCATTTCGACTAACGGCAAACGTTTGATTTCGAGGACTTTTGGGTCAGGTTTGAAATCAAACACGGTGAAGCAGCATTTGGCTGTTATGCTGCGTGCAAATCATATTCTAGCGAAATCAGCTCCAATTAGAAATGCTTTTAAATCCAGGTTAAAACCTTAACCGGAAATCCATTTCAGGGGGAGGATAACCTTTGTTCTCTTTCAATTTCCTTTTAAGTGTCGCGCTTTGGCTCATGCGAAGCGCATGGAGTTGACATAAAGTGCACCCGAAGCAATGAAGCCGCCTCGCCTTTTACGCTCTAGATATGAAATCAGCTCGCCATTTTCCCTTTTGTCAACCTCCGCGGGTTTATATGACAACGTCAAAAAATGTTTGTTTTTTTTAAATGCAAACACAGAGCGGAATTTTACTTTCAAGATGTCGAGGAAAGCGGCAAGTTCCGGCAATTTCAGGTGCTTATGCGTCTTCTACAGCGAAGGGATGCCCCGAGTGCTTCCTGCTGTGTGCGTGTGGGCTTTACCATACATAAAAACACTCTCCCTTAACAGAGTGGGGGATAAGGGTGGGAGGGTGGTGGGGGGGGGCACTTGGTTTTAAAAGAACCAGGCCTGGCCACATGCTGTGTTATCTGGGTCATGAATTCTTAACCGGCAGCCATGCAGAGTTCAACCTGTTTACTTGCATGAATGGGACAAATAAGAAGAAAAGGCCGCCCGGACACGCCTCTCCCACAAGTCACATTTGGGGGGCGGGGGGGGGGGGCATTTGGAAGGCGGGTATTCATCTTCAGGCATCATCATTCGTCGTGCTACGAAAAGGCATTTGGCACTCGAGAAATGACGATCATAAAAAGCACAAAACGCTCGCTAGGTATCATCATGACCGTTCAGATCCTAGGGCAGAGCCACCATGCGGTTTTTACAAACATTCCAACAACTTTCGAGCTATGTTAGAGGAGGAAATGGTTTTTGGACCACTAAATTATTATCAGACATGCAGGGTATACATTTTTAACCTTCTTGTTGTGATAGAAACGACCACCACTGTCTGTTGTTTGCGGGTCAATTTTTACCCAGGGTCTAACTTAGTCCTAATCATTAAAAAAGATCTGTCGTTTAGAATTGGATGTGGAGCACCGATTCGCAGAGGGTGGTGCATCGGGCTCTGTACAATTGAGTTGTATTTAACTTGACTGAATACTATTTTATTTATTTTTATTTTAATCAACATTTGAAAGCTATAAATATCAACATCGAACTTTTTTTTTTTAAACACAACACTGCCAGGTGAATTTTTATCATTGAGTTCCAAAAAGGAGGACGGCATGTTGATGAGGTGGAAAAATAATTTCAGCGAAAAATTATTGAAGTGTGAAAAGACGACAGGTCTTTTTTTTTTAAGTTGATGTAAGGCATCTTATTATAAAGATATTTTGGGCTGGGGTCAAATGCATTTCAAACCCAAGTAAAACGAACAGCAAATGACTGAAAACGATTTTTTTTTTTAAAACACACACAAAAGTGACTTACATGAAAGAAACGAGTGAGGCGAATTCAGCGAAAGTGCGTCTTAAGCATTTGGGATAAGTAGAAGAAGGTGTGTACTCACGGACTGCCTCCTGTTTGGGGTCCATCTCGCAGCAAGTCTCCTGGAGCCGCCCGACCTTCCGCTGTAGCCCGCGGAGCCTGTGGCCGGTGGCGGCCAGGTCGCCCTCCAGCTCGTGGAACACCGAGCAGGCGTGCTTGGCCAGGTCGGACAGCTGGCGGAGGGTCCGAGCCAGCGCCACATGGGTGACGGATAGCAGGTCGTGGAAAGGCGAGCCCCCTTCGCCGTCCGCGTCGCCCTCCTCCGGCTCCTCGCCTCTCTCGACGCGGCAGAGGGACCGGGGCTCCACCAGCCGCTTGAAGAACGGCATGTCGCTCGGCGTAAATCCGGCAAAAGTGAGGCCAAAGTGGGCGCAGACGCTGTCCACGCCTCGGGCCGCCGTGATCCGCTCGGCGTGGCTTCAGATGCCCCCCATGCTTGTTGCATCTGGGAGGGCGGACTGAGGCGCTCCTGTAGTCTGCCCGCTTCCAATACAGCCTGACTTTTTTACGCCCCCCCCCTTCCGCACCACCACAGCAGCTCCACACTAACTAGAGGTGGTTTTTAAAAACTCAAAGAGGGGGAGCAGGTAAAACACGGTGCGGAGCTTGTGGAGCAGGACTCGACTAAAAAAAAAATGGACCGGCGTGCTGCCTTCACGGACCCCGGGAAAACACATTAACACACGAAGATCGGTGAAAAGGGTCCGCGAGGAGAGCACTTGGCGCCGATAAAAACAAAACGTACTCATTCGATCGATTTATTTTATCTTAAAAGATAAGATAAGATATCCTTTATTTGTCCCACACTGGTTGATGGTTAGAATGCAAAGAACAGGGCTCAACTACAAGAAGCTTCGAGTGTCGTCTTTGGGCACATCGTGAAAACAACGGCGCACAGATTTCGGCAGAAAATTTTGGCAACAATGGAAACACATTTTAATTATTTTGTATGAGGGATTTATAGCTAGATAAATGAAAATGTTTGTTCTGAGACTCTTAAACAAACAAACAAAAAACCATACACAACACCCTGTGGGGATGTCCCTTCCCTAAAATAGATGCCTGGTGCCTTGCTAGCGAGCTCGATGGGCATATGAATAAAAAAATATATGTGGGGGTTGTTAATCTGAGTGGCCCCTTGAAGAAAAATGGTCGAAAAAATGATATACTCAAACAATCCAACCAATCAATCATTATTTAATCCGCTTATCCTCAATAGATTTTTTAAATGTATTACTTCTTTGTTTTAAGAGGCAAACAATTCTTTGGAGGAAAAAAATCCCAGAAAAGTATAAATATTAAAAAGAGTAAAATCGGGAAAAATAATGGTAGAAAATGCGAATTTGCAGGTGCAGAACTGTGAATATGCATTAACTGTAATTTTAAATTGCAAAATCAAAATTCAACACTAGACGTCGAACATGTCTTTGTTGCACTTACACTGCCCTATACTACAATGTAAGTAGGCCTAATGGGTTTTTTTTCATATTTGGGATGATATGCAAGGATAAACAGTACTTCAATAATATTCAAATATTGAGTGAGTTGATTTTTGTGAAAAAAAATAATGTCGAAAATGAGTTCTTGCACTTAATGTTAGTTTCTTGTTGAGCAGTTTTGTGCCATCCTTGAATCGTCATTTTTATGCAAGAGAGTCTTTCGTACTGGTGGGGTGGGGGGGGGGGGGGGGGGGACCCCCAACAAGTGGTCATTTTGTTGGTGCGTTGGTGTTGTGGTGGGCGTCGGTGCGCGTGTGGAGGTTAATCTTTCGCCGCGGCCTCTTCATTCAGATTTGCTGAATGCGTGTTTATCTAAATCCCGCCGTCCCGACAGGCTAAAGCTCTTCCTGTTGCCACGCTCGTGTCTGCCGCTAACGCTAGCGCTAGCGCAGAAATGCAACCTTTGCAAAGCCGCGGCCGGGGACAAAGGCTGCCACGACGCACCAGAGAGAGATGCCATGTCGTCATGCTTTTTTTTTGGCGGGGGGGGGGGGGGGGGGAACAAAAGGTCCAAGTTGAGCGCACAAAAGATAATAATCTGAGCTCTCGGCTCTGTGAGCAGTGAGGGATTAATTGGCTACGATAACGACATTTGAAAAACCAAGGTCAAGAAGAGATGAAAACTAGCTAGAATGAAAAACTCCAAACTATTTTAACCCCGTTGGATCCCGTATATAACTCTTGAGGCGACAAATGGCCGTCATATTTAGCCCCAGCTGTTCGTGTGCAACGCCAAGCAAATACTTGCGAGTGCTATTCATGGTCCAGCTACCTGCTGTTCATGACGCCATCGCGCTGTGTCGACTGCGGATGCTACGCTAATGGAGAGCCCGGTAAAGTGAACATAAGAAAATTGAAGAGTTTGGACAACCTTGCCAATTGTGAACAATAAAAAAAAAAATTGAAAAAAGATGCTTTTCCATCCTGCAACAACGAGGCACTCTAAAGGGACCGCGTCAACATAAAGCCCCTTTCCATACACTAGTTCTCAAGACGGAGTTTTCAAGAAAAAGATTCCTCTCCTCGCTCTTCACTATTGCACTAATGCTCTATATGACATGTGCACTCGGGACGACGAGGCGCTCGAAACGAGCCACACAAGTGTGAAGCGTCTCTCCATACGCTGCGTTGTCAAGTTGGACTGCCTGCCACACCGGCACAAAGCCTCCTGTCCATACTCTGGTTCTCAACTCAGCCTAAAAAAAAAATAAAAAAAATCCCCCTCCTCCCTTTCCATCTTTCTCTGCTTGACGTGCTGCGCTCATGGCGGACAATGAGGCGCTGTAAAAGGGCCACACAAGCAAGAAGCGTCTGGCTACATGCTGGTTGTCAAGTTAGATTATATATATATATTTTTTTGGAAGTTATCCCTTTATTGCTTTCACGTCTATCTCTGCATGATGTGCATGCGCTCATGTCCGACAACGAGGCGCTCTAAAACAACTGAATTTAGACTTCATTTATACATTCGACTCACGAGGGCTAAAAAAAAAATCATAATTTGAAGCCATTTCCCTTGTTTTCTAACTTACTCGGCCGTGGTCAAATCGAAATGACATCGAGGGCTTTTGTTTACTCGTGGGCGCCATCTGCGCTTTTTCCACCGGAAGCACGTGTGAAAATTTCAATGAAGTCATGCAGATCATTTCACGCGCCGACCGCGTTGGCAAGCCTCTGATCATTTAGCGGGCCAGCCAGTTAGCGTGTGAGGTGTTTAATAGGGAGCCAAGTGTGTCAGAGGATATATCGGGGACAAACGGTGGCGGGTGCATCTGGGAATACGGCCATTTTTTTTTGCTGCCTTGTTGTATCTGTATTTGGAAAAACATCTGTTTTCATCCCACGTGCCTCCGCTACGCCCTAATAGCAGGATAGGATCGGCATGTTGTGACATTTGCTCCGGTTGCTCTCCGAATTAGCCATCGGAGGATTGGCTAATTGCCCTTCGAGAAACAAGCCAGCTGTTTGACGAGAGCCGTCAACGGAGGCCCGTTAGCGTGAATGCTAACAATACATGGCGCTCACTTGAGGCAAGTCATTAGGAACTTGGAATCTGTTCCCATTTGTACGAGGACAGAGCCGGTTCACTGGAAGAATAACAACAACAAAAGAGTTCTCTCTTCCGTTCCGGAAGAGTCGACTTATTTGGCACCTCTCTCTATTGATATGTTAAAACAGATGCTAAATATTTTTGCGATGAAAGCAACTTTTTTTTTCCACCCTTGAACTAAAAGTATATTTTAAGTTCATTCATTCATTCATTCATCTTCCAAGCCGCTTGATCCTCACTAGGGTCGCGGGGGGTGCTGGAGCCTATCCCAGCTGTCTTCGGGCAGTAGGCGGGGGACACCCTGAACCGGTTGCCAGCCAATCGCAGGGCACACAAAGACGAACAACCATCCACGCTCACACTCACACCTAGGGACAATTTAGAGTGTTCAATCAGCCTGCCATGCATGTTTTTTTGGAATGTGGGAGGAAACCGGAGCACCCGGAGAAAAGCCACGCAGGCCCGGGATAACATGCAAACTCCACACAGGGTGGAATCGAACCCGGTACCTCTGCACTGTGAAGCCGACGTGCTAACCACTGGACCACCATATTTTAAGTTATATAGCATAAAAAAAAAAACATCCATCCATTTTTTTGATCCGCTTTATCATCACAAAGGTCGCAAAGGGACAAGTGTGAAAAATAAGCAACTTTATTAATCACTTTGATTCCAGTCTTCAGTTCAATACAAATTACAAGAGTGGCTATGACATCACCATGACGTCATCGTGACATCACGAGCACGCAGCCCAAGCATTCCGTCGTTTCTACACGCAACCGATGTGAGAAGAAACAATAAGAAAAAGTCCAAAGCGGCACCTGATCTTTGCATAGCACGTCTGCGGTCATGACTTCGGAGTCGAGTGCTGGTTTGCGACATTTTGTCGTCTTCGTGGCATTTCGCGGTTTGGCGGATAAACAGGAAATAATCGTGTATGAGTCGATAAAAACAAAAAGGACGTTTGACATGAAGTGGAGCTGAATGAAATGTAAAAATTGAACAGTTTAACATTGGCCTTCGATAAAATAGTGCGCTAACTGAAAAACTATTTTCGCTATTGTGCATATATATATATATGTATATATATATATACATGTACATATTTTGTTGTCGTTGAGAAAAAATTGAGAAATGTGCTTTTTGTTTGTTTTTCTGACTAAACATGTCCATCGGAGGTTCTTGTAATCAGGCCATTGGCGCGCCTATAATGAACAAAAGTGCTTTGCTGCCATCAAGTGGCACCTGAACGCTATTACAAGCCTTTTGGGGTGGGCGTCAATTACTTGTTGATTTTCGTGAAGACTCGAATACGAAATCCGAAGCGACGAAATTCGGAACAAAACACAAAAAAATGTAACTCAGGACTTCAATTTGCGATCAGGCTCTCAGGACCGAAATCGAACCGTACGACTTGTGCAAATATATTTTTTATACGATTTCCGTCACTTGGTACATTCGTCACATCTTTGGGTTTCCCCGACTAGCTGCCGGCTGACGTGGAGGCCACGGGACGAAGTTGGTCCAGCTGGGTCTCCAAGGTGACCCTCTGGTGGCGAACCACCTGCGGCCAAAAGGAGGGAGGGATCACATGACCTCTGCGTTGGCGATAAGACACGCCCACCTGCCCTCTGTGATGCCTTATTGATTTTTGTGGCCTATCCTTCAACATCTTTTCTTGATGTGAGGCATGTTTCGCTGTGTATTCGTAGCTCATGTGATGAGCCAATTAAAAAAATAATAATAATAAAAGTGTGCAAGCGGCCCCTGACCCGTATTTTGGACCCCCCCTTCTACTCAACCCTGCTTCTAACAGGTGACAAAGCCTTGGCAAAAAGCCTTCACCCGCAGCTCTCTCATTTCCAATCCGCTATTCGTTGCATTCGGGACATGAGCCGTCTCGTATTTTCAAGCGGACAGTTGAGAATGCCGGCGGGCCGGTGTGGCATTCCCACCGGGCTCGCTCTCTAAATAAAGACGCGCAGCACTTGCTATTCTCTCAAATTCCAAAACAAGCCTTGCGGAACGCCGCAGAATCGGGCCCGCGGGAGATGTGACCTCATGACTGTCATTCCTTTCGCCGTTGCCGCCGTCCTATCGGACGTTTCGCGAGAGCGTCGAGGCTTTCACCGCTGGATCGTTTACAAGAAGGAATGGCGGGCGCGTGGACAGGTGTACCGAGGACACGGGCGTACAGATAAACTGCAATCTTGGAATGGAATACTCAGTGACTAATTTTACTTTGATCACATTTTAAGTATCTCTACTTGACTTGATTAAAATACTTTTGGCAATTTCTACTTTCACTCTGGCACATTTCCGAAATAAAAATTATTGTCTTGATGACATGTTTTCGTAAACGTCTTTGTTAGGACAAAATTAAAATCGCGACGGTAAAATGGCGCAAAAATTGCTAGCGCTTCAAACGTATTTTTGGGAGATTTCGGTAAAGAGGATACGATAAAAAAGATACGCACATTTAAAATAAAAAAGTTTTTATTGGATGGCGAGGGCTAACACGTGCTAGCTAACTTAGCTAACTGGACAACATTTGACCACACCACTGAATTAAATCCGATTTTTTTGTTTATTTTTTGTTATCAGAAATTTCACTTACCGTTCTTTTGGGAATGTAGCCCCCCCCCTACCCCCTCACACCTCATCCCTGCGCGTGATAAACAAGAGATTACTGTGTAAGTACATTAGCTAACTAACTAACGTAAAAAATGTATTATAAATTTATACATGTATTATAAATTTATTTAAAATTTATACATTTATTATAAATTTATACATTTATTATAAATTTATTTTAAATTTATACATTTATTATAAATTTATACATTTATTATAAATTTATACATTTATTATAAATTTATACATTTATTATACATTTATTAGCGTGGACATCAAATTCTCGGATGTTCTTTCCACCTGGCTGCCCACTCATCGCGACAACTCATTTTGAAACGTGGCGGCACGTGAATCCGCGCCGACAATGAAGAAATCACGACACGTCTTTTCAACTAGAGATTTGACGTCGTCTTAAATGATTCAACGAATCATTTCAATCGCACTTTTGAGTAAGTCACGAGGTAACTTTCCTTCTACTTGAGTGATTTCCTGTAAAGATACTCAAGTATCACTTTGAGGTACTTTATGCGCTAAATTGATTGCCGTCGTGGACCCGCGTCGACCTCAGGCGCCGACGAGCGCCTTATGAGTGGCGCCGACTCGGCGAAGCGTTGGACGGACTTTCTCGCGTTTGGCCGAGAAGTGTTGTGGAACAACGTTAAAATGTGAAAAATCGCACGGCCGTGCTTGGGAAGAAAAGATTGGCCGTCAGGTCGGCAGAGTTGACCCGAGTCATGATCAATCCTGAACCACGATTGGCGTGTTTTTCCTTTTTTATCCTCCCCACGCGAAGCGGCATGACGCCTGGATGAAAAATGTGAACCTACCTTGAGCTGCTGCTGGAGTTCGCTGTTGAGTCGTGTCAACACGGCGTTGGTTTCCTTGTTTTTACGGATTGCCATATGGATCTCCTTCTTCTGCCTGGATGGCGTTCTGTGACAGACAGACAGACTTCACTCAGCTTCGTCCGGGTCCAAACAACAAAGCGAGATGTGCAAATAAAGCCATGTCCCCCCCCCCCCCCCCCCCGCCCCCCAAAAAAACCCTCTGCAATCTGCGTTTGTTTGTGAGCAGCCGTTTTCTAGCGGGTTGAGGCCTTAAGATAATAAATAAAGTCAAAGTCGCGTGTTGACGCCGAGACAAGTGGCGGATGCGGAATTTTCAATGAGCCGTCTGGAGACACGAGCGCATATGTTGCAATAATTTTGGAGAGGGCCCGGAAAAGCGAAATCCACTGATCATCAAAATCAGGAGACCCCAGAAAAGGGCAAGTTTGTTCCACCACCGTAAAAACAAAGCAAGCCATTTTCAAAGCATTCCATTGCTCAATAATTTGAACAATAAATAAAATAACACCCGCGTAGATATGTGGGGAAAAAAAAAAAACACAAAATTTGTGACAAGACGTTTCGGCCCGATGTCCATGACGTATAATCTCAACAAATATTTGCATGTCTGATTTAAAAAAAAAAAAATCCTGTTTTTGAGAGAATATTGATTTTTTTTTTGCTTGTCCGTTGTCTGATTTTTTATTGATTTATTGACATTTTAAAAATATTTTTGACAGTATTTCAAGTTATCAGATTTTCATCTGTTTTTGTCAAAGTTTCTTCAGTTTTTTTTTGTTGGTTTTTTTTTGCCTGTCTGTTGTCAGATTTTTTATTGATTTATTGACATTTTAAAAATATTTTTGACAGTATTTCAAGTTATCAGACTTTCATCTGTTTTTGTCAAAGTTTCTTCTGATTTTGTTTTGTTGGGGTTTTTTTGCCTGTCTGTTGTCTGATTTTTTATTGATTTATTGACATTTTAAAAATATTTTTGACAGTATTTCAAGTTATCAGATTTTCATCTGTTTTTGTCAAAGTTTCTTCTGTTTTTTTTGTTGGGTTTTTTTGCCTGTCTTTTGTCTGATTTTTTATTGATTTATTGACATTTTAAAAATATTTTTGACAGTATTTCAAGTTATCAGATTTTCATGTTTTTGTCAAAGTTTCTTCTGTTTTTTTTTGTTAGTTTTTTTTTTGCGTGTCTGTTGTCTGATTTTTTATCATTTTATTGACATTTTAAAAATATTTTTGACAGTATTTCCAAGTTATCAGATTTTCATCTGTTTTTGTCAAAGTTTCTTCTGTTTTTTTTTGTTGGTTTTTTTTTTTTGCCTCTTCAGATTTTTATTCATTTTAAAGTGAATTTGGCGACAGTAATTTTTGGCCAAACCTTTGACGATGTTTCAAAACGATTTTTTTTCAAATATTTTCATCAGCTTTTTGTCTGTTTAAAGTAGTAAAGTCACCGATCACAGCCAGGCACATATTTCCCCTCTTCTGTGCCGCTTTTGCGCGGGGATATTGATGCATGAAATAAGTTATTGACTAACTTTTGAGCGGATTTTAGAAAAGAACCCGTCGGTGGCGCCGAGCACTCCGCATTCTGGCTGTCAGGTCGGAACTTCCTTCGGGCCGGCTTTTGCGGGGCTTGATTGCGATTTAGCTCCTGCAAAAAAGGCACACAAGACATGTCGCGGTGAGAATTAAAAATAAAACATAATAATAATAAATAAAATCACATGACGCAAAGTAGAGCTATGACATCTTTTTCAACCTGTTGGGAAGCATTGGACAAGTCTTCAATACTTTGGTTATATCGAAAGTATAGGCAGCGTTCTTCTGGTTTCACACTGCTCTGCTCCTGCAAAACACAATCCCAATAAAATAAAATAAAATAAAATAAAATAAAATAAAATAAAATAAAATAAAATAAAATAAAAATAATCCAGGAAATGTTTAAGAATGGGCAGCCCGGTAGTCCAGTGGTTAGCACGTCAGCTTCACAGTGCAGAGGTACCGGGTTCGATTCCAGCTCCGGCCTCCCTGTGTGGAGTTTGCATGTTCTCCCCGGGCCTGCGTGGCTTTTCTCCGGGTGCTCCGGTTTCCTCCCACATTCCAAAAACATGCGTGGCAGGCTGATTGAACACTCGAAATTGTCCCTAGGTGTGAGTGTGAGTGCGAATGGTTGTTCGTTTCTGTGTGCCCTGCAATTGGCTGGCCACCGATTCAGGGTGTCCCCCGCCTACTGCCCCAAGACAGCTGGGATAGGCTCCAGCACCCCCCGCGACCCTAGTGACGATCAAGCGGCTCGGAAGATGAATGAATGAATGAATGTTTAAGAATTTGGTTGAATGACATAGATGACATTTTCATATTCATAAAGTTTGTGTGATGTCATGGCCCTCGGACAAACTCAGCCGGGAGTCGACGCCAGCTCATCCGCAAACCTTAATGAGGACGGGCGCTTTCGAAAATGGACGACAGATCAGTTAGGGAAGATCTTTTCGGATGAAGACCTCCCAGCGTCATTCTGAACAGGATGAAAAAAAAGGTCCCCGATAGGCACCCTTTTAAGCTCTTTATTCTCAACCGACGAGCCCGTGAAAGACTTCCGCTCGCCCCTACGTGTGAATTTCTTATCAGCGATCGCGAGATTAGTTCTGGCGAGCTCAAGTGGGCTCCGTTTCCTTCTCGTCGGGGAGGGGGGATTGGGTGGATTGAAGACGCTCGTGTTGAGGAGTTAACTGACCTCAGTGGGGCGTCACGCTTCAAGCGCTTCTCAGTCATTCTGATTGCTTAAACAGGGCTCATGGCGCTGCGGTTCACTGTACAAGCGGGGGGGGGGGGGGGGGGATTAAAAAAAAAAAAAAAGGGAACTTGAGGAATAGACGGAGCTGCCATTGGCTGCACCGCCGGATCCAGCAACACTGGAAAGGCTGCGTTGAAGTCCGGGCGGTAAAGCGTAAACTCACTTTGGAATCAGCACAGCTTTTGAGTAGAAGATGAAGAGTGGCAAATCTGTTACTATTATTCAAAGATGCGCTACTTTCTGACATGTAAACAAGTCTCTCATTTATCCGCTTGGTGGTCAGAAATGGATGGTTTTGGTTGAAACCAACCCCCGTTCTTTCTTCTGCTGATTACTTAAAAAGCGAAAAAGCGAGAAGCAAACTTGTTTTACTTCGGTTGAAAGAAGGATCGACTCTTCCGTTTGGTCGGTACAGTACTTCATTTGTCAAGAGAACAAAATATTTGGTCAGTCCTGGAAGAGCAGTCAAAATTAGGAGCACCCAAGACCCCATGCAAAAGTTTTTTTTTTTCCGGGTTGGGGCGGGGTCTTGAAAGAATCGACTTAATTTTAATTTTTATGCTTGAATTTTAAAAAATTCTACAAAATTTCTTCTCCTGTATTACACAATTCTTTTTTTCTCTTAAATTTTTTTTGGGGGAGGGAACAAACCTAGTTTTCATTACTGCTAATAAATCAACACACATTATTCGTGACGTCATAAATATACGCGACAGCATTTTAGAGCCACGTGAAATTCAGCAAATGAAATTTTTTTTTTTAGAAAATGAAAGCTAGCATTCGTGTCCATTGACCTCCGTTTCGCAGCTAAGACTCAACGACTCCTAACGAGACCTTGAGTTGGTTTGACTTTTTGACGTTGTGCAGTTTGGTACCTTGGATGTCTCTGCTCGCAAATCCGACAGATTTTGCGTGGGGGAGGAGAGAGGGGTGGGGGGGGGACTATTTTTAACATCTATAATGCTCCACTGCCATTCTCTGAGGGGCCGCTTTCAATGTCTGTTGATTTTAGTTCAACACACACACACACACACACTCACACAAGCTATTAGCCCATTCGGGACAGTCCACCCTGCTGGGTTTTTAAATGAAGAGGAATAAAAAGGGTCGGCGAAGCAGTAGCCTTAGCGCTAATAGACTCTGTGATGCCAGATCGGATTGCACAAGAGTCCAGTGACTTCATATATGAGTCGGAGAGATTTTGTCCCGCAGGCTTCGAGGCCTGCCGGGCTGCAGAGCGGGAAAGCGGGAAAGCGCCACGTGCCACGAGAGGGATAAAAAACAGAGACGGACAATCAATCATGTCTTCTCCGAGGAACCTGTCAACGCTATGAAGGAAAAATACACGAGAGGAAAAAAAAGTGAAAAGCTGTTTGGTTGAATTTTTTTTGTTATGTGTCTGGAAAATTTTCATACGTACTTTTTTGTTATTACACAAAAATAAATTGATGGGATGCCTGTATTCACTCTTTGGGTACTCGCCCATACAAAGTTCCAATTCCGCGAGCACTTTTGATGTTTGAAATGACATTTCACACAAGGACCAAAGAAATATCGAACAAAAAAAAACTTTCTCTCTGACGCGGTTGATGATTGGCCGAGCTGTTATAGCGCCAACTACTGGCGAGGAGTACTTCCCGAATTATTATTATGAATGAGCTGACAATATGGCTTGGATGGGCGCCTTTGCGAGACCTCTGATGTCCGCTCACCTCTTTTCTGAAGCGACTGAAGTCTGCAAAGTTGGGCTGCTGTACTTGGGTCGGAGGAACCTGAGACGACAAAGAGACAAAACGCAACAGGCATTGCGAGGCGATAACAGAAACATCAAACGAAAAAAAAAAAAAATCACACACGGTGGAAACACCAAACACTTCCGTTCTCTTATAATTTGGAATTCAACCAATATTTGAGGGAAACTGAAGCTTGTTCAATTGCCACTTCCAGTTGAAGTCTCTTATAAATCATTAAACAACGTGAGTGACTTGTGTGTTTCACCAAGACTCACAAAAGTCTGCTAGCTTAATGCTAACGCAACGTGAAATGCCAGACAGACTAATGAAACTAGAATCAATATCTCGTTAGTTATAAACCTTAAAAAAAAATATATATATATATATATACACACACACACACACATTGGAACACTGATGGTGAAGCAACACATTCATACAGACAGAGAACAGATAGATAGATAGATAGATAGATAGATAGATAGATAGATAGATAGATAGATAGATAGATAGATAGATAGATAGATAGATAGATAGATAGATAGATAGATAGATAGATAGATAGATAGATAGATAGATAGATAGATAGATAGATAGATAGATAGATAGATAGATAGATAGATAGATAGATAGATAGATAGATAGATAGATAGATAGATAGATAGATAGATAGATAGATAGATAGATAGATAGATAGATAGATAGATAGATAGATAGATAGATAGATAGATAGATAGATAGATAGATAGATAGATAGATAGATAGATAGATAGATAGATAGATAGATAGATAGATAGATAGATAGATAGATAGATAGATAGATAGATAGATAGATAGATAGATAGATAGATAGATAGATAGATAGATAGATAGATAGATAGATACTCAGGGCTCCAGATTAACTATTTTTTTTGTTTTTTACAACTTCTAAGTCAGGGTACCGCCGCATCTTGATTATTTCAAAAGGGTCAAATCAAACCTGCGAGGCGGACGGTCTCGGAGGTAGCGCTGGAGGAGGGAGCAACCATCCACTCTTCGCCCCTTCAAAACCCACAAAAAACAATCACGCTCAGTACCACCAGTAGTGTCATCATCGGTCAGTTGTGGCATTGAATGAAAGGCACCTGGCGCCCCCTGCTGGAAAAGCTTGTTGAGGTCCAAGGAGGAGGCTCTGGAGTGGCTTTTCTTCTGGGGTCGAGGCGGCGGCGCGGGAGGCTCCTCTGCCTTCCTCGTGGCGGTGTCAATGAAAGTGCTGGAGTAGGACCTGGCAAAGGGACAGACGTACCACAAGTGAAGCAGGCGCCGCAGCTCAGCCCGTTCGCCTGACATTCCCCCCCCCCCCCCCCACCCCCGACGCCCATCCAAACCTTGGTCGGGTTTTCGCGTTGCTTTGCGGATCGAGGTCCTGAGAGGATGGCGCTGTCGGGAGGAGCACGTTTGCTTTCAGAGCACAACAACAACAAAAACGTCCTCATCATCTCATCACATTTTATGAATTATGTCAACTTTGATGATTTTTTAAATCCATTTAATATGATTTTTAAATTAATATGAATATTATGAATATTGATATGTATATTAATATGATTAATATGAATATTAATATGATATTTAATAATAATAATCCATCCAAAAATATATTACAAAATATATTAAAAAATATTAGCTCTGTATGTGATGTTGTGGTTGATTAGATTGATTTTGATTGATTGATTTTTTTTGTTTTAATTATTCATAATGAATCGTTTCTTTGCCATTACCTGGCCTGTGGGAAAAGGTGGCCAATTGCAGAGTGGCTCCTTCTTTTAATGTCTCGACGCCCCTGAAATTGCATTCTGCAGGATGACAACGATTAGCAAAATCATCAGGCAAGATGAAAGCCCGACGGTGCAAAATGAATCGCCGTTGGTCATCCAGCGATTTTTCTTTCCGGGGGAGGGCTTTAGCTCTTATTTTTCAAATGAATAATTCTTGGAACAAACCTTGTTTTTTGAAGGCTTCTTCTTTGCAATCTTGTTTGGTCCCAGCCACACTTGTTGGGAGCTTGGTGCTCTGATCCTACAACCGACATGACAGTCATCACAAATTAGTAGTTGTCATTATCATTAGATTTGATTTCCTTTAGACTTTTTGTTTTCGATATGCAGTTAGTTTGAACTACATTTTAGAGGCACATTTTTTAAAATGAATTTAGATGTTGTTTTTTTTATCTAAAAAAGTTTACATTGGTTTTTATTAGTGTTAGTATTATCTTTAGTTTCTGTACTGCAGATTTTTTTAATGCGTCATTGTTCGCATACCACTAGAGGGAGCGTGCCGTGACAAAATAAATAAATGAATAAATAAATGAAACCTCAACGTTTGAAATTTGATGGTCAAAAAAAAAAAACATGCAAAATTTCGTACCACCTATCACACTGAGAATCTTTCCAAAGAGACACAACGGTCAATGGGAGTGAGTCGATATTAATGTAAATGGCGCCCCCTGCAGGCATCAATGAGACGCAGCACATTCAAGGACATGTGGTGCATGGGGGTATACCTTCTTACGAACTCCTGTTGCGCCATCGTCAAAGACGATCAGAAGCTCCGCACGCTGAGGACAAAATAAAATAAAATGGTGAGTTTAAACCATATCTCTATGACGTGATTTTCTTCACAGAGGATAAAGAATATATGCCTGTGAGTAGGGTTAAAATATCTCTACTCATGCATATCTCCACCATTTGTGTTTGAATATCCATCCTTGAAGAGTTCACACCGCCACACAGATGCTGAGCATGAGCCTGTCCATAGCATTTTGCATGCTTTGTTAGCATTAAGCTAAACGAACATATTTGAAGCAAAGCTATGTGTTGTGTTAACTACACATCGTTATATTCAAATGGGAATGGCATGAAACTTTTGTTCACATACTTGAGGGGGGCCGTCCTCATCTGGGGGTCCGAATTTGGGATGTAGGCCGACGGGAAGGCTTTCGGGAAGAGGATAGCCGTTCTTGCGGGCCACAATCAAGTGGAAGGCGGCGCAGAACTCCGGGAAGGTTAAAGCGCCATCACGGTCCACATCGCTCAGCTCCCTGAGAGAAACGACAGTTCGAAAAAGGTTGAGAAACTGTAAACAAGACGTAAATCTTAACTGGAACTGAATCTTTTTTTTTTCAATGAGGAAAAAGAACCATAAAAGAAACACTGAGTTTTAAAAAATTATACAATTCATCAGTACTGCGGCAAAGATTTCTTAGAAGACCACTAGGGGGAGCCCTCACTTTGAGAATCACTGCTTTAGACAAAACATGCTAATAAACTGAGCTCAAACTATCCAACAATACAATTCCAAGTCACATTGCCCAAAATGTGACCCAAAAGATGCCTCAGTTTAAAAGTCGCTGTCATAAGCATAAGCATCTAAGACTCAGTGGAAAAGAAAAACAAAACATAGTTGAGAAAATTATAGTGATCTCAGCAGTCTCGGCTAACTTAGCGGCAAGTCCTGTGTGACTGACAACTTCACATATTTTGTCACGAGTTGTACTACGATGTGGCACAAAAAAAAAATGTGTCGGTAATGAGATGATGTCATGTCCCTAATCTCTTTTAGTCAATTTTATTGTGATCAAGGAACACAAGCTAAATGTATTTTAGCGTGTTAGCATGCGGCACAGTGTACTATGTTTAGCTTCCAAAAGCCTCCCTGTTTTAGTCCAAATAATTTACCACGTTTTTAAATTAAAACTTGTCTCAAACTGAATTTCACTCAATAGAATAAATAAATAGAGTAAAAAGTATCACTTGCCAAATGTGTGACAGTTCCGGTATGGGAAGTTTGGACTTTGTGAAGAAGTTCTTTGCAACAGCACCTGGAAAATAAGGTTGCGTTTAAGTGAATATTGTATGGATAATATGTAAAAAGTACATTTGGGGTTGGGGGGTGTCGTTAATACCGAGAATTAGAGCCCCCAGGTCAGGCTGCAGACTTTTAAACTGATTGGTGTAATATTCCCGCTGTTCTTCTGTGATCCTCCAGGGGTCGTCATCGTCACACTCCCCCTTCTCTACAGTTGACATTAATTGAGCGATTCGGCGCAGCGTCCAAATCGGGAGGCTAAACCCCCCCCCCAGAATATTCCGGACTCACAGCTCGAGCCGTTTCCGAGAACTACGGCATACCCATGTGCGATTCGGCCGTCTGTCTTTCCTTTGGCGTGGTGTACTGGTGGGCGTGGTACGCCAGCGGGGAGCAAGGCGGCGAGCTGCCGGGCAGCGCCGGTGGCGGCTCCTTTCGAAACGGGAGACGAAACACATTGCGGACGTGAACTAAAAATGATGACAAAAACGAGCATTCAAGACAGTTTTCTCAATTCACTCCCAAAGACGTTTTTAAACGTCTTTTCAGACTTGCCCCACGATTGGCTGACTTGCCGGGAGCGGCATGACAAACAACACCGCTCTGTGGATGGCTACGCAAAGCTAAAAGCAAATGTGTGAAATCCGATATGGTTGACAAGAAAGAATATTAAATGAGAATTGAGCACGAGGACATGCGGCGGGAAATCCAGATTACCTTCTGCTCCAAACATCGGCTCCTGTCGCACCGGGCCTCGATGCCGCCGGGCGTGTTGGCGACGTATCTCATCTCTGGCTCCGTCGTGATCCCGGCAAATCTGGGCAGAGGTAGATCTGCAATCGAGACGTGTTGTTAGGAGGCCTCATCGTAGTACAGTTGAAAGAAAGAAAAAATAAAGACAAAGAAGTAACAGCTAAACATGAACGGCCTTTGATTCTGTGATCTTGCTGTACAGTTTGGTTTGGAGAGATCTACCATGTGTACTTTTGTAACAGTTATAGATTTAAAAAAAAAATATGTTAAACATGGGTGCGCCTAAAGACGCGTAAAAAGAACGTGAAGCTCCCTGCATTTGAACGTCATCTTTCACGCTACGCGACGCACTCGTCCTTGTTTACGAACGTTCACCATGGAAACCGCTGACCCAAAATGGCCGCCACATCCCACAATGCCACGCACTTCCCAAAACATCGAGTACCGTATGCGAAAGGGTGCTCCACAGTGACTTGCCCACCAACATTATTTTCATTCATTCATTCATCTTCCAAGCCGCTTGATCCTCACTAGGGCCACAATCAGGGGGGTGCTGGAGCCTATCCCAGCTGTCTTCGGGTAGTCGGCGGGGGGCACCCTCAATTGGTTGCCAGCCAATCACAGGGCACACAGAGACGAACAACCATCCACGCTCACACTCACACCTAGGGACAATTTAGAGTGTTCAATCAGCCTGCCACGCATATTTTTGGAATGTGGGAGGAAACCGGAGTACCCGGAGAAAACCCACGCAGGCCCGGGAAGCACATGCAAACTCCACACAGGGAGGCCGGAGCTGGAATCGAACCCGGTACCTCTGCACTGTGAAGCCGACGTGCTAACCACTGGACTACCGGGCCGCCCCACCAACATTATTTATATTACATATTTATTTTTAACCATGCATCGCTTAAAATGACATAAATGCCACGTTTAAGTGTTGAGTGAGCAAAAGATGTGAACCGATCGCTGACGGCGAGCTCTTCCCACGCATGACCTGTGTCGCCTCCGGATTACACCGCAATCCCGTCAGGTTGAAAATAATCTCTTGATCTTCTCTGGAGACTTACTGGCCGATGTGCTCTGCAGGCGGACGGGCAGGCCGGCCTGGGCGGCGGCGAGCAGCTTGAGAGCCACGTAGAACTCAGCAGTGCCAAAGTAGCCCAGGCTCTTTGCTCCGCACATTTCTGTCACCTGGAGAGAGGACGGGGGAAAAAAAAATTCAAAGCCGATGGCGAAATTGGGAGTGACAGTCCCTCAACTGTATACAAAGTGATGTACACGGAGCAAAAATAATTCATACAACAACAATGAATTAACAATGAAGACAGTAGGAAGCACAAAAACAGTTAAACGCAAGTCTCAGGCCGAGTCAAAATGAGTTTTAAGATGAACAGCAAAGAGAGGGCGACGGAAAAGGACTACAGTGGCGCATAAAAAGTCTACACACCCCTGTTCAAATGCCGGCCTCTCCGCTGTCGGGCTGCTAGCAACAATAACCTCATTATATGGACTTGTGAAAGGTTAATAAAGTTCATCCGCTCAACAGGAATGCGATTGAGATTTTTTCAACAAAAGACTCTGTGACTGGATTTAAATCTTAACAATCATTTTCTTGGGACCTACAGGTTATAAAATAAGAATTTGGCAAAACGCTTGCACAACACGACTGAAAACAGAAGCAAAAAAACACAAAAGATAACCGGATGTCGTGAAGAGGTGAAGCGTCTGAAGTACATTCCCAACAAAGCACAAATAAAACAAATGCCAATTGAGAATCGCCTCCAGACTTGAAAAACACATTAGATAGCGCACTACCTCTTTTTAATGGAAAATCGGAGTCAGAAAAGCCGCATTTCCAAAATAATGATCTCGAGTACAAGAGTCACTCAGCACGCATCCTGCCCGAGGTCCAAAGGGCCTGCTGTCAATCAAGGAAGGAAGCCGCAGAAGCTCCGTGCCAAGCTTCCTGCTCTTGCACACCAAGAGACACAATAGGATGGTAACGGACCCCCCGGAAAACCCACACCGGCATTAAGCCACAAATCTGTTCAAGCTGCCTTTATTTATATTCCTGATAACTCAGCAAAAAACAGTCACAGCAACAAGCTCATAAAACTGCTGCTCCTAGCGTCACCTAGCATAGCATGCGCTCAAACATTCAGTGGATTTGTGTGTAAAATGTTTGTTTAGCAAAACATAATGGCTAATGTGCTAGCTAACAACAGCGTGCTACAAATTTCAGCATTAAAGAAAGGCTCACGTCAGTGCCATTAATACACACATTTATTAATTTTTTTTTTTTTTTTTTGCTCGATCGGCGATTGAAAAGTGGGGTACTAACAAGTTGTACAAATGGCAGGCTCCCTCTAGTGGTAGGCAAACGCATCATGCATGTCTTGGGTTTTCGAAAACACTTCGGCTTTATACATTACTGTACTTTAATGTTGAAGAAGATGGTTTTAGTAAGAGTGCTACGAATTAATTTTGGTGGTGGTACATTAGTTAGTGTAAAAAGTTTGACAACTACTGCACGAGATAACAATTACGCTTTGTAACCACGGTTTATTTTTCTTACAATTTTTTTATATTTTGTGTTGTGCCGTGACTTATTTCCAAAGTTGTGCCTCAGCTAGCGGTTGGGAAAGGTAGCGTCAAGGTGTGCCCCAGCACGACCCCCCCGCCACCCCCACACGACCACCTCGACACACTCACCTTGTGCAGCACGTCAGCAGGCAGCTGGGACGCCTTGAAGAGCTCTGCCACTTTGGATGAGGACAGCTGCTTCCCGGAGGGATCCGCCTGACAAAGCCCGTGCAGAGCTGAGTAGTACCGCTGCTCGTGCTCATGCACCGGGATCAGACCACCGGCGCACACCGCTGCAGCCACCGCGCCACCGCCGCCGCCTTCCTGCTCCATTTGCTCGCTCCTCACCACCACCACCGCCGCCGCCAAGGCTGCGCTACAACCGAGAGCTCCTACTCCAATAAATGCTCATACCCCGGCTACTGTTCTCACCTCAGCTGCGGATCATTCACTCCCCGCTGACGGTCACGTTCCCATCAAGCTACGATGCCACGCCGCGGCTGCTGGGGGCGGTAGAGCACTGAAATGCATTCAACATTCATGCTCAAGGGTGCTACCTGCTAACGTAGCGAGCTAAAATGACTAAATACTGTACTCAAATGCTAACAATATCGCAAATCACCAGAAGAGGTGCAAAATAGAGGTAGTCATTTATTTTATTCACCCATTAAATTAATAATTCACCCATTAAATTAATAATTTAATGGGTGAATTTAAAAATACTTCCTGGCAATAACGCCCCCCCCCCCCGCATTTTTGTCCCTTTGTTTTACAGTCGTAAGTACGAACATAGCCTGTTCGCAGGATCGTTGTGAAGTGAAAATGTAGGCTAACAACACTTGAAATCTCAGTGACTTAAAAGGAGACATTGTGCTTTGTTTTCCCTCACAAGAATGAGAGATTCGGGAACTGTTGGAAGGTTTCAAGGCACCACAATATTTGTTTAGAGATCAAACATTCCAAATATTTATATATTCCCTTGCAAAGTGAAGGAAATCCAAAAGAAAACGATATATTTTGAAATTTAATGAAAGTCGGAAGCTTTAGTTTAATACAGTGTTGTAAATGTAGGCTAACAATTATTTGGGGGCGGGGTCTGCTGTAGAGAAGCACTGCCATCGTGCGTCCAGGAAAAAAACTACACCCCACATCAGCACTTAGGATGTCACCAAGCTCAGTAAAATGTTTATAGAAAAGCACAGGCACTATTCATTTATATGGTTATTGTTTCTGGTCACGAGGGATCACAAAGTTTAACTGCGTCTCCATCTGGTCTTGTAAATAGGAGTTTATTGTTGTCACAATTGCACAACCTCACTGATAGAAAAAAGAAGACATGAAGAAATAAAAACTGTACCGTGTACTGAGGAGTAAGCACATTGGTTGTTTATGTCATTTGGGTACTCATTTTGACATTTTCATTTGTGCCACATAATTAACCTCAGCTTCTGAATTCGATCAAACGATAACATCTCTGGGTCGTTTGAGTTGCGTTCGTTAGAAGTCGGGCCAAAATACTCAACACTTACTAAATATCGGACCCTTCCGACTTCCAATCATCGCCAACATTTCTATGGACATCTCTACTTATGCCTACTTCAACCTCCAAAATTATTGCAACGATCGTCATAATCTTTTGGATTTTATGGACGCCGAGCGTGTTCCTTATTCAGCCTTCTGCGTCGAACGCCAAAAAGGAAAATTCTTCCCGTCCATAAAATTGAGCATGTATCCTTACTTGGCAAGCGTTGTGGATTTGTCACGGCATTATCACAGCCAAAGTCGTTCACCTTTGCTCAAGGATTGTTTACGAGAGTATAACAACAGCGTGTAAGCTTTCACGCACATTCTTATTATTTCGACTACACGGCGTCAGGTCAGAACATTTCGTGCACGGCTGGCACTGAACGGCTCACACATTGTTCCGCGCTGAGTAAACAGACTCAAACGCTGGTGGTTTTTTTTTTTTTTCGCTAGGGGAGGTCGCCTCTCCCACACGAAGGCCTGAACAAACACTTTTTCCACCATTTTACAGTTTCCCCGGACGGGAGGAGAGTCCCCGTTGGCCAGGCAGGTTAATTCAGGTGTGTCCTGGCTTAACCATTAAACTTGAATGCAGGGGTGACCAAACATTCACTTGGGAGAAAAATGTCGGGAAAGGTCATTTTTTTGCTTTCTGTGGCGCTTTCGTCGGCTCAGCAGCTCTGCACACCAGGTAGGAAACAAAAGAATCTTTATTGATGAGACATTAGCTTACAAGAAATGGTTTTGAACGCGAGTGTCAAAGTCGTTTTTTTTGGTCACGGGACACATTGCGGTAGTCATTACCGGGGAAGCCAAAACCACGCGTGACTGCTTTACATTCACGCAACACATTGATGATTAACTAGTTTTGAAATCAAAATCCAGAAAAGGTGTTCAAATATTATTACATTTATCTAAAAGGGGTGATTGGTTTAACTCGGGGGTGTCCAAACTTTTTGCCAAGGGGGCCAGATTTTATGTGGTAAAATGTCGGGGGGCCGACCTTGGCTGACATTCTTTACATTGAACAACAATATTGTTCAACAAATTTTAGTAAGCCAGTCTGTTTCACATTTCCATTTTTATTTTAATTTCAACAATCTTAAGAATTTCTTTTGGTTCATTTGAAATATGACATATCAGTCAATATAAACACGGAGTGATGTCTTGTTAACTCGTGAGTGATGCCCTCTCGTGTCTAAATGCTATTACTCATTTAGTGAATGCTATTACTCATTTAGCCACTAGAGGGAAGCAGTACTCTATGAAACATCACTCACCAGTCTACACGTGTTCCATTGCGCCCAACCTGCGGGCCAGACGGCACTGATTTTATGACGGGGGCCGGGGGCCGAGGGCCGGATGAAATTCGACCGCGGACCGGATTTGGCCCCCGGGCCGGACTTTGGACTGGTTTAAATAAAAGCTTCTATTTTTTAAAAGTGAAGATCATTTAGAAAATTTTAGCTTATTCAACAAATTCCAAAGCGTTTCAGCGCTGGAGGATATTAGCTCATCTTACGACACTCCAAAATTCTTCAGAAATAATTTTATCGTTTTAATTTTTAATGGTGGCAGGCGCTTCGGATGGCTACAAAGTTCGACTGAGCATCCAAACAGCTCTGGGAGATAACGCGGTGAGTACTATCTGGCTCCATCGTCATTACACATGCTAATGCCAGCTAACGGCCCCTGATGCCATGGCGACCGGGCCCCATCTGGCGACTGCTCCAAAGCCTTTTGATGTGCTCTTGTTGTCGCTCGTTGCAGTACGCCTGGAGCCAAAACGAATTGTTCCTCTTTCGAGCCACGCTGGCTTTCGCCATGAGGAATCATTTTGACGGCCAGGATTTCCAGTAAGGGGAAAAAGTATTTTGTTGATTTCAACGCTTATGTAGAGTGATGCTTTGACCTGCACTGCAGGCTGACAATGAATTAAACTCAACTTAGTTCACAATAAGCAGCGGTTTGAGAGATAGTACAGAAGAAGAAAAAAAAAGGATTCAAGGTGTTAAATGCCACTTCCAGTTTACTGTCAAGCTAACGCCTTCCTTAGCTTAATGCTAACATATCATGGGAAATGCTTTAGATGGGCATCTTTGTGGTAGTCTCATAACCATTTTAGACTCATATGAATGCAATGAAGTTCAATATTATAGAGTGCCATTTAAAGAAAAAAAATAAAGTACAGGTATTGCAATTTTTTTTTTTGTTCGGGAGGCCGGAACGAATTAAGCGCATTTCCATTCGTTTCAGTGGAGCGAGACGATTTGAAAGACAAAAGTTTTAAAATTGCCATTTATTGTCACATTTGGAAATCTTCTCATTTTTCTCATCAAATTTCAGCGAAACAATGATTTTAAAACTAGTTTTATTGCAGTCAAACATTGGGGGGGAAAAAAAACGGTTCACATTTAACATTTGTTAATAGCACATGCGAGTTGCAGAAAAACAACAGCATGTGGACTATCGCTCCATAAAAGCCAATGAGTTGTATTTTATTTGTTTATGGAACATCTCCACAGAGTGGCCAATATCATCGTTTGTGACGAGACGCAGCGAGTGTCCTTTTGGTTCGTGGTCACGTGGCCGGACGACGCCGCCCGCTTGGTAGATGGAAGCGAGGTGGAACTGGCAATCAGGTGACTTCCTCTTTTACGTCAAAATGATTTTTAGGAGCATTTGAGACATGTGGATTTCAAATATTGTCAGATGAGTATGATGATATTTGTATAAAAGAATTAGGTTTGTAAAAAGAATTCTACTGTTTTTCATTGCTACGTAAATGATGTCAGGTGTCATTTTTTGAGAGGGTATTTGTACCTGTCAGGAAGTCTCGGAAGCGCATCAACAGCGCCTTCCTGCTGAACGACCGGACTCTGGAGTTTGTGGGCATCGTGCCCACTCTGGCGGCTCCCCAGCTGCCCGCCACGCCACCGTGGCTCATCGCCTTCGGAGTAGTTATGGGTGCCGTGGGGGCAGGATTCGTCATCCTCGTCGTCTCCGCGGCGGTGCAGAAGAGGCGGTGGGTAACCGGCACGTTTTGTTGTACACAGGTGGACCAGGTCGACGGCAATTCCATAAACGATATATTTTTTGCTATGATAAAATCCCAAGACGTGAACATGGGACACAAGAAAAAAAATAGACATCACATGAAACAGAAAGCAACCTAATCTACACATCAATTATGAATTATTTGCTTCTAAATATAAGATACACTAAAATTCATCAAATATTTAACATTTCAGGTCAATTCTTTGACCACGTCACCCCCCCCCCCACCCCCCGTTATTTTTGACCCTCAGAAAGAAGAAGGAAAACGTGGTGGACGTCGCAGAGGACGAGGGTAGCGATGTCGAGGCGCCGCCGCCCAAACCGCTGAAAAACGGCAGCGTGCGACAGGATCCAAACGGCATCTCCAACGTCGCCTTCTGCGACGACGAGAGAGTCACACAAATGTAATTTCGGGACGAAAATATCGACATGATGCCATATACAATAAACAGTGATCCCTCGCTCTTAAATAAATATTGGATATCTTATCTTATCTTACTTTCCACGGCTTTGCTGTTTTACAGATTTTTTTTTTTGGTGCAGTTTTTTAAATGCTTTTAAACAGTGAATTGCGTTCTGCATCCTGATTGGCTAAGGCACTGACAGACGTGAACAGTCTAACCTGACTATTAAAAATATTATTTTACAGTATAGTATTTCTAAAAACTATCTTAGTTATTTGTTGAAAACGTTTGTTTTTTGTGGTTGGGCCTGAAAACAGGTTTTGGTCTTTGCTTTCATTGTATACGTAGTTCAGTATTGTATAATAACTGTAAAAAAAAATACAGCTCTCTACTTCACGGATTTCACCTATCACTGATTCTTTTTGGAACGTCACCCCCGCGATAAACGAGGGATTACTGTATACATATCCACCTTCACGTTTGTTCAACTTTTCTTTTTTTTTTTTAAATCATTGTGAAAGTCTAAATTAATCTGAATGCTTTTCGATACATTTGCTGATACATGTACGACAATAAATCTACATTTGACGAAGATTCTGTAATTGAAACAATAAAGCCCACATACTGTGTTGGCGTGTTTATGAAGCCGCATTGTCATGAGTCATGACACAAATTTGGAGACGTCCTCAATGATTTAAAGGCCGTCAGTGGGTTGTGTCAAAAACGAAATGAGGCGGGTAACGAAGCCCCAAAGTCTTCCTCTTTCATCTCCGCGACGCGACAGATTGGGAAGTGACAGCGGAGGAATGCGCCCCGTTTTAACCTGGGATGAAAATAGCTCACACGTCGACGGAATCTGGTATGACAACCTAATTGCTGAAAACATTACAGTGCTTTTCAAGTTCACAATTGGCAATATCTTGACACCCCTCTTCTTATTAATGGCAATTTGGGGATACCCCCCACCCCCCACTCACGAAATGCTCATTTCCTGTCTGCGTGTATGACCATATACGGCTTGTTGACGTTGAATCGTGTGGCTGAAGTTCATCGAGTTGCCGGTGAGGGGCAGAAGTGAGCTGTCGTATGTCGCCTACCTTCCTTCATTTCTACCCGACGACCTACAAGAGTGGAATCTTAGTCTACGAACAACTCAGTTGACAAACAATTTGGTTTTCAATAAATTTTACATAATTTTTTTTTACCTTAGTTTACATCCTGCACCTAAAACGGCTTCCACCTGGCGTCTCGCTGCCTCCTTCGTAACTCTGATGACACAGAAAATCCGCTATCAAATTTGCCGTGAACGCGTCATCATTGTTATGAGTGCTACTTGATTAACAGTCCCTTGGGGTGGGGGGTGAGCGAATAATTACTTTTGAAGGGTGCCTGTGGAATGTAAACTTCTACATGAACAGTTTGCCTTCAAGCTGTGGGCAAAAGGAATGGATTTTGCTCCAAACAGCTGCAGAAAAAAATAAATATCTTCATATGCTTTTGGTGTTGAGGGAACTCATTAAAGCAAGGGTGTCAAACTCATTTTTTGTCGCGGGCCACTTTGGAGTTACATCTTTTCTCGGAGGGCCGTTACGACACTGAAACAGAATAAATGTTTAATCATCACATCGTATTATTACTTGTACACACACACACACACACACACACACAAAATGAGGGCTCACTAGTTTTGATACGGTGGATCTATTGCAAAAACAAAATATGTGTACATTTTTCAAGGATTTATCTCTGGCATTTGAAGAGGGATGTGCATTTTTTTTAAAATCCTGTGTAGCAAGGAAGGAAGGAAAAAAAGTAATCTGCAGATTTCGTGGAAAGGAATCATTGTTCGGTATGCATCATCCTCAACCCCCCCACGTCCCCTCCCCATGCAACCGATTGACGACTCACGATCCAAAATCAGCGACAGCAGTAAACAGTTTTTTTTTTTAATCTGCACAAGGTTGTTGTTTTATGGAACTTTTGACAAAAGAACACAACAGGCTTCAACAGTGACAACCAATCAGATCAGTCCAATTCATATTCAATATCATGCTCCCGCTCAATAATTGACGAGGGTCCATTTTCCAACGTGGCAGATTTTCACGGCCGTGCTGGAAGTGAATATTGCAAATCGATGTGCATTTTTTTCCATCGGTTTCGTGTCGAAAACCCGAGTGCATTATTCAAAATGCCCGCCGTGTGTAAAGTGAAAGACGATCTGTGCAGTGGTGGGAGGTGATCGTGAAGCGCCGTGCTCTGCTTTCAGGTTATCCGATTCTGCATCTCGAAAGGTGCGACTGACGGGCGGCTGCAAACGGCGCCGCTTCGCGTAACCCAATAGCCGCCGTCACTGGGGCAAAAGACAGCAAAGGACTTCGTCTACGTTTGCGCGGACCGGTTTTAAAATGACAGAAACAAAAATCATTGCGCAGGCGGCCCGGTAGTCCAGTGGTTAGCACGTGGGCTTCACAGTGCAGAGGTACCGGGTTCGATTCCAGCTCCGGCCTCCCTGTGTGGAGTTTGCATGTTCTCCCCGGGCCTGCGTGGCTTTTCTCCGGGTGCTCCGGTTTCCTCCCACATTCCAAAAATATGCGTGGCAGGCTGATTGAACACTCTAAATTGTCCCTAGGTGTGAGTGTGAATGTGAATGGTCGTTCGTTTCTGTGTGCCCTCTCCCCAGGCCTGCGTGGGTTTTCTCCGGGTGCTCCGGTTTCCTCCCACATTCCAAAAATATGCGTGGCAGGCTGATTGAACACTCTAAATTGTCCCTAGGTGTGAGTGTGAGTGTGAATGGTCGTTCGTTTCTGTGTGCCCTCTCCCCAGGCCTGCGTGGGTTTTCTCCGGGTGCTCCGGTTTCCTCCCACATTCCAAAAATATGCGTGGCAGGCTGATTGAACACTCGAAATTGTCCCTAGGTGTGAGTGTGAGTGCGAATTGTTGTTCGTCTCTATGTGCCCTGCGATTGGCTGGCAACCGATTCAGGGTGTCCCCCGCCTACTGCCCGAAGACAGCTGGGATAGGCTCCAGCACCCCCTAGTGACCCTAGTGAGGATCAAGCGGCTCGGAAGATGAATGAATGAATGAAAAATCATTGCGACCATTAGCACGTGGCTTTGAAGCAATTAGCGGGCGGCTAGATTTCTCAGTCATGGTCGTTTGCCTCCTCGACCAACAATTCCAATTCCATCGCTTCGAGCTGCGTTTTGCGGCAATTTCCCACGCTCAAAACCATGAAAGCGGAATTTAGCGTCCGCTATTTTGGGCTTTTCGGAAATCAGGCCTGTCGTCTCTCCGGGTTCTTGCGCAGGGAGGCCTCCAAAAAGCGGCAATGCAAAAGCTTTCCCTCAAAAGTCCCACCTCAGTACCGCCTTCTCTTGCATCTCGGCGGTCTGGGAAGGAGGAGCTTGGACCCGGTCGGTCTGGGCGGGTTCTTTGTCGCCCGCTTCCTGCTCCTTGCGACTCTTCCTCTCCCTGATGAGCGCCACCAGCCGCTGGAACTTGACGTTGAGGTCCTCCATGCCTCCCGCCGTCGGGTCCGGGTCCGGGTCCTTTCCGTTCTCGGCTCTCTCGTCGTCGTCCTTCCCGTCCTCGCTCCCCAGCGAGCTCAGCGACTCGGCCCGTGAGTCGCGACCCTCAAATTCGTAAGTCTGCAGCGAGTCGTACGGCGGTTGCGACGGGTCGGACGTCACCCGGTTCAGGCGGAAGTTGAGCAGGTCCTCCATTCGTACGGGTCGATGGTTGTCGGGGATCGTCCCGGGTAGAGTCGT